>NC_044401.1:38745084-39382127 GCF_006542625.1 Nomascus leucogenys | reverse complement strand
CATAAAGCTGGACTGTTCAAGATAATCCAGGACATATATGGTCACCCCACTAGTAATAGTGCCCAACATTATTAAATGAGAAAACACCCAGAAAACACTTAGACTTAGCAATTAGAACTATAGGTACTCAATAGGTGTTAGAATATTATTAATATTTGTATATATTATTATCGGCTTAGAAAAAGCCTTGAGGCCACTGTTTATCTATACTAAGTGTCACTCTATTGGGACAATTAGACAATTCAGGACAGTGTAATTATTACTCCATTTTTGTTTCTTTACATTTTTTGACAGCATATTTCAAAGTTAAACATTTCTCATCATCAGTACATTTCTATAATCTGAATGCAATGAATAAAATATTTTAATGAACTAAAAAACTGTTTGTTAGAATTCTGTCCTTGTTATGGATTTAGAAGAGCTGTTCAATTTTTTGAATGAGCCTATAAGTTTATTTTGAAATATTTCTCAGTCTCCTATTTTAAAAGCAGAATCATTTTAATTCCTTTAATTTCTCCTCCTGAGTATAATTTTCCAGTTTTTTCATTTATGTGACTCTCCAGTGAATCCTGCACAAAGTTCATTAAGCTCCTTAGGGACCTCAAATTGGACAGTATCCTTATCTAATAACACCAAAATGTTGAGTAGAGCAAGAGGATAACACTGAAATTGCTATATGCTAATTTGGCATTCTAGTAAAGCATTTCCATATGTATATTGAGTATCATGCTTTATTTGTTACTGCGTATGGAAATAAATACAGCTCTTGTCTCTGAAGAGTTTACAATAATAAAACAAAAAACTACAGCCTTCTTTAGGTCATTAAAATCTTTACTGTGTTGTAGATGCTGGACTGAAAGCTCCGCAAGGACCCAGATCTTGTTTGTTTTATATTATTACTGTATAACAAGCTCTTATCCATGACACAACATGGCCTGATAGCAATATTTGCTAAATAAATGAATGAGAAGATGAAAAAATGAATAGAACACAGATGAGAGAATACTAAATAAATGTAGTAAATCGTATATTAAAGTTATGTACAAATAGAAATATCAGATGCTAACATCTATTAATCATTTAATCAAGAAATATTTATTGAATGCCTCTCCTGCTAAACACTAAAAATATAAAAGAAAACTAAGATACTGTCATTGCTCAATTATTAACATAGAAAAAATTATAGATTAGATAAAATGATAGCAAATAATCTCATATATGTGAAAAGAATAATGCAATATGAACAATCGAGTTCAACCCATAATTACAAAGTTAACTTAATAATAAGAAATTAATTTTTAGGTCATTGTGATGCTAATTAAAAGTGAAAAATTAATCATGGTAGTACTTGACAAAAAGTCTTTTGATAATACCCAAATATTTCTGGTATTTGTGTTAGCAAAATGGAAATAAAAGAAATTATTCTTAACACACACAATTTAAATTAGAAATACTGACATAGATTATTCTAAAAGGATGAGTCATTAGAAAATGTCCCACTCAAACCAGAAACAAAGCCTCTACATTGCATTATGTTTCAACCATCTGGAAGTTATTATTTTTTTAAGGAAACAACAAACAAGTTTATAGATACTAGAAAGAAAGAGATGCAATGATAATTGTGTGTGTGTGTGTGTGTGTCTCTGAGAGAGAGAGTGAGAGTGACTATGCAGAGATAGTCATCAAAATGTCAATAATTACTATCTTGAAGAAGATGAAACTGCAGGGGCTGTCATTCTGTTTACAATTTTGTATTTGGGATGATGGGGGTGGTTATAGCTTTGTATAAGAAGAACATCCTTTAGCACATGGAGCTGTGCTGGAGAAGAAAAATGTAACTATAACCAAATAACCCACACTGTAATACATAACATGATAGGAACCCTTACAAAGGGAACATGGGAGGAAATAACCAATGGAATGTCAGAATATATCTTGGAGACAAAAGAAATGTTTTCAAGGATATAAAAATAATGTGCAAAATTAAGGAACATAAAAACATGATTTATTCTGCAAGAGCAAACAATTCTATATGGTTAAGAGTATGGAGTATGGGGGAAGAAGAGAAGGAAGACAGAGTAATGTATTTGAAAAGGGGGATTTGGCCAGATTGTACAACTTGCCTATTATGCCAAACAGATTAGGCTTAATTTCATACCAGTGGTAACCATATCTTTTTGTTCATGTATACATAAATGAATTGTTAAAAACTATTTATTCTTTGTAATATGGCTATATTAGATACAGTCTAGCTTCATCTTTAATTCACATAAACTCGCTTCTGAGTGAGTCAGGTAAGTAGGTACTTAGATAGGTAGGTATGTAGGTGGATAGATAAACAGTCAGACAGATGGATTAGAGAAAAAGTATTACCTGGCTAAAATAAGGAATGGCCCCTTCGAAATTCCTGAACAAAAGAAGAAGCTCTTTTCACTTTGCTTTCAGGGATATCACTCTTAGAAGCTATAAATCTTGAAATGTCCCTTTGTTGATGACCCTGGAGATGTTTTTACCTGGGAAATGCAGAAAATATCATCCAGGTGGATGACAAAATAGACAAGCATAATTATGAAAGGAGTTTTGGGAAAGGAGACCTGTTGAGAGTAAATTGTTCTCAGAAAGATTTATTTTAGGGGAAATATATATAGAAATGGGAGATCTAGAAATGTATTTCATTAGAAATATCTATGACCTCATACTGTATATCCTAGAGTGTCTCCTGTGGCCAAGAGGTTGAGGTATCTTAGTTTGCAGACCACTTCCATTGACAAGAAAATGCTGCTATCTAAATATACTTTATATAGATATAGAAGTGACCTGATGATATTTGTCTTTTAGAAAGATGTCTGACTGTCATGTCACTATTACATCTGAAGTGCCTAAATCTGAGCCAGAGACCTAGAAAGTAATTAATAATATCTATAACTAGTATCAATAAAGTAATCAATAAATAAACTGATAAGCAAGTGAGTAAATTAGGAAGTACAAAGACAGGAAAGATGTGTTTCCTAAACTTGGAACTCCTCCATCCACTGTCTTACTTGCCTGTCTAGATAACTTCCATCTTTCTGTGAAGTTTTACCTCTTTTGAAAAAGTTCCCTCAAGTTACACTGTTTCTCTCAGTATTCTCTGTGAGCCTGTTGTGCTTTGTGAATATCCTCTGTCATTATTAATTTTCATATTGTATTGTAATTTTTGACTTCTATGTCTGTTTTTTGCTCTAGATTATGATAACATGAATCACTCTGGCCAATATATTTGCAGTGCCTGGATCTAGCACATATTTAATAAAAATTTAATGAATAGTACAAAGACTTGAAGATTGTATATTTAGATCCTTAGTGTTGTCACTAAAAAGACTATTTCCTGGCTTCTGCTTTTTGGGGAGATACAAGTAAATTCAATAATTGCACTTTCCAGTCTTAATTTGAGGATCTTCAGAAGGCATCTTTCTTATTTCAACATATAGTTTAGTTAGTCTTTTTCAGAGCTACTAGTCTGCTTTTGTCTTTGAAAATTATGAATCATATAAATGGCCAGATGTTCTTCTTTGTTATGAATAACAAAAGGCTTAAAATCAAGTTTTTCATTACTAGAGAAACAATACATGCATATTTTATACAACCGTATTGCTGGCTTCATTTTATCTTCTTGTCCTCATTTTATTTTAGCCCTCATTTTCATCAGTGAATTTGTAGCAATGAAAAATATTTTTTATAAAACACAATTTGTATAGGTAAATAGAAATAAAACTATAATAAATACAAAAGTGAAATTATTTTCTACTCTTGACTCACAGACCCCTTCCCAAAGGCAACCACTCTCACCAGCATCTTAGTTATCTAGTATGTTGCTTTTGAAGGTAACCTGAACATACACAATTGCATAAGCATATTGTATACTTTACATAACTTATGGTATAACATAACTATTCTACATTTTTTCCACTTTGGCAATAGATATTATACATTTGTTTATTTCCCATCTTTCTTATTGTAACATATTTTTGATATATTTTCGATCTTCTTATTCCACTTTCCACATATCTTAACCACTCTGATACTAATCATCTGCTTATCTCTTTGTACTGCCTTCTGGAAAATTCTCTCAGCTCCATCTTTCAGTTCATTAATTATCTCTTCACCCACATCTAATCTGCCTATTGCAAGATTTCCTTGGATTGCTTGATGCCAGGAGCTCAAGACCAGCCTGGGAAACATAGCGAGATCCCATCTCTACAAAAAATTAAAAAATTAGTCAGGTATAATGGCACATACCTGTAGTCCTAAGCTACTTAGGAAGACAAGGTGGGAGGTTTGCTTGAGCCCACAAATTAGATGCTGCAGTGAGCAATGATCATGCCATTGCCCTCCAATCTGGTAACAGAGCAAGACCTTGTCCCCTGTAAAAAAGAAAAAAAGTTTGTCTTTCTGTGCCTGGCTTTCACTTAACATAATGTCTTCAGTTCTATTCATGGTTGCAAATGACAGGATCTCATTCAGATTTATGATGGAATAGTACTACACTGTGAGTATGTACCACATTTACTTTATCCATTCACCTGTTGGTGGAAATTTAGGTTGCTTCCAAATCTTGACTCTTATGAATAAACATGGGAGTGCAGATATTTCTTCAATATACTGATCTCCTTTCTTTTGGGTATATACCTGGCATTGGGATTGTTGGATCATATGGTACCTCTATGCTCAGTGTTTTGAGGAACCTCCATACTGTTATCCATCGTGTGCTCATAAAAATTAAAAATTAAAAAAAGACCTCCTTCAAGTTGTTTAATTTTATGGACTATTATATTATTTCTAGAAATGATATTTGGTTCTTTTGAAAATGGCTACAT
This sequence comes from Nomascus leucogenys, assembly GCF_006542625.1. NCBI lineage: Eukaryota > Metazoa > Chordata > Mammalia > Primates > Hylobatidae > Nomascus > Nomascus leucogenys. The sequence goes on along the minus strand of NC_044401.1, from coordinate 39,377,271 downwards.
TTTAATTCAAATTGAATCTGGTTTAGCCTGAGAATTTAATCACAGTTTTAGACATTTTAACATTTTCTTCTACCAAAAAATTTGTGAATCATGGAGAAAGAAAAAGAAGGAGAAGTTGGACTGTTTTCATTACTCATTGCTGTTGCACCAATTATTTAGTCCCTGGTTTGTGGTTTCTTTTTCATCAAGATATTTGCTCTTTCTTCTACCCTTTTATTTAAATAAATAGGACCAATAAGGAAATAATTCATGCATGTTATGCATATAGCATCTATTTTAAAACTTACCTGATGTTTTTCACATAGACTTGCCATGTATTGTGTTTTTAATTCTTATATTTACATGTCAGATTAATGACTACTACACTTTTATTTAAATAGGTGTTTGTTTGCTTACGTAAATATACTTATTTTATCGTTGTGTCTGTGACCTTTTTGGCACTTAACTGCTCCCGTTGGTTTTGTCTAGTGACAATCCCAGGAGATTGTTCTCCAAGGTGCCCTGTAATTTTGAACAATGACCTTGTAGGGGGAGAAAAAGATTTATTCCTCTCCTCATCTTCATAAGGGTCATGTCTAATATCCCTATAACAAAGGCAGGTTAACAAGAGAAAAGCATAATAAATTTATTTGATCATAGTTTTATGTGACATGACAGCCTTCAGAATGAAGACCCTAAGACCCAGGGGTGAACTATTCATTTTTTTGCTTAAGTTCAATGAAGCATGGAAAGCCATGTAGACATGTGACTAGACAAAAGAAGGTAAGATCTAATGCCAATAGACAGTGGGGAAGCCTAGCAAGTCTTGTCTGTTCAGATTCTTCCTGCCTTCTTTATGGTAACATTTCTTCCACCCGTGTATCAGGCAGGACCCTTTCTGGAATGGGGGTGTCTTATGACCTACTATCAGACAAGATAGGTCGGGTAATTTCTTTATGGCCAGCTCTTACACAGAAAGGGAGGAAAAGGTTTGAGTAATATTTTTAGGCTTGATGGCTGGCTTTGACGTAAAAGGTTTCTGGTACCTGTGACTGCCATAGGGAAGAAGGATTCTAGTTTCTATGGCTACCCCCCGGGGAGAATGAGGGGTGAGGAACAGGTGGGCAGGGCAAAGTGAGAGTAAAACTTTAGTTCTGAGGCTGCTTCTGAGGCCTTGATTTGGGGGTATCATTTTCTGAGCCCCAAATACCTGAACTTTGGTAAGAATATAACTGGGGTTTCTTGTTTAACCTCGGGTGAGATAGTCTTCTGAAGCAGTTTTTCATTTATTTCTTCTATCTACTAACACATGCCAACTACTTTGCACCACTTTTTATGTTAAAATCACAGTTTGGAGAAACTTTTTTGTTTCCCTCAAAACCCAGACAGAAGTAGAAAACTTGTTTGTCAACTTGCTATACCTGTAGGTATTTTATTTTTTCAAACTCACATCTCATGCATTGTGGAGTTCTTCGGATATTCTGGCTTATGTAGGGATCTTTGCTTTGACTTCACTCTTATAATCCAACAAAGCCTTGTATCTTGTCCCAATTTGGACATTAAAACCAAATCTAGCTGGTTGCCAGGACAATACTTTCCCTTTCCTTACACTGCCTACCACAAAGCTACGGAAGCATCAACTAACTCCTGCACTTACGCTCTGGTTTTCAATTCGCTGGTTCTTTTCTCTGTTTCTGGAATCTAGATATTGTGTTCCTTTTTTTCTTTCCAAGATTAACAGGTATAAAAATGAATTTTTGACTATATTTTATTCAGAATTTTTATGCATTTGTACGGACAGAATTTTGAAGTTTTCTTATTTTACTATGTGTCATAACAAGTTATGCATTCTGGTTTTACTTACATGTGAGTGTTTTCACAGGAATTTTACACTCAATTTGTCAATAATTCTATAGTTTATATATAGATTAATTTAAAGAGTATTGGCTAGAGGCAACGCATACATTGATCCCTTACCGGTATTTTCCTGTGTTGGAAAATTGCACTGTCCCATGTTGTAAATTGAAACATGTAAATAATTAATACTAATAACTGACCTGTAATTATACCACAGATCTTTCATTTGTAGAAATTTGTTGTTGCTACCTTTAAATAGAGGCCCTACTTTCTTTTCCCCATCAAGATACTTTCACAGGCCAAAATAGTAATTAGTGAATTTTGCCTCGAGTTTGAAGTTTTCCAAGAATTCACTATAACACAAGTAGTCAGGCACCGCCTGAATGTATATGTGATAAAATTTTTTTTCCTAGTTTAGATTATAACATTGCAAAGTTAGCCTGTCCCAGTTCTAATAGATTGTTTCTAATCATTACCAGAGTTTTAATGAATTCATTATGAGATTTTCTATTTTAGCTCCAGCATCACTTTTTCATTTATGTTGAATAAAAATAAACTGTTTTCATTTTCCAGATATGTTTGACTACGTTTGTATTTTAATTGTTCCCAAATCATTATGCCTAACTTCCTGCTTAAGTTACATTGTCCCCGCAAGTCTGTTTATTTATCCACGCACTGTAGTGACCTGCCTTACTTCCTCCTTTCAAAAAGACGTTCATTACTACTTGAGCAATCCTGACACTTGACTTTCTCTTCTAGATCTCCCAGCTGTCTCGTTTTTTGTATAAGGATATGGAATGTTTTATTCCTTGATGCTAAACTCATTTTTTTGCTCCTATATTTGGTGCTTTTAAAATGCCATATCAAAAAACTTATGTTTCAGGTAATGAGTATGAGTATTCAAGACCTTTTGCTTTATTGTAGACAAATTTGCCTATATAGTTATTATTTACTATAATAAATCATAATACTATATGACCACAATAAATAATTTATACTAAATTCTGTGCCTCAACAATTGACAAATTACCAAGAGAAAGTCATAAGGTTGTATTCATAAGAAGACTCATCAGAGACGAATCATCACTGTGTGGCTTTGCTTAGTGTAGGTTTCTAAAATACCTGGAGCTCTAATTTTAGAAACTGTTAGCACAAAATGGATAATTTATATGTATGCAAATACTTGCTAGTAAAATACATCTTATTCAATGTCTTCCTTAGGTAAATAAAAATGGTAAGTAATTTGAAATTAGGAGTCGTAGTTCATAAATGTATTTTTCCACATCTCCAACTTCATTAATTTTCTCATAGTCACCCTTTAATAATATTTATTGAATTAAATTCTGTTAGAATCAGCCCACCAAACACAACTCAGAGGTTCTATATTCCTGAGCCCTTCACCTCAGCGACGTTAAGTTAGAAAGGTCCGTTGTTTGGTGCTTTACGTGTTCATCTGGATCACTTTCACAGTTTTTGTAAACCTAAAATAAATGAGGTCTATCAGGAAAATGTCCTGAAATTACTTCTGAAGAGCTGGAAAGTCCTTTTATCCAATATGTTAAACAAATAATTTAACAACAACAACAAAAAATCCAAGTCACTGAATGTACCTATAAAGAACTCAGTTTGGAGTCAACAGTCCATTCCAAAGCTTTTTGTTGTTCCTTTTAAATGAATCCAGGATCTTTTTCTATTTTCAAAAACTTTAATGGAATGTAACTTTTCCAGTGATTCTCATACAAAATTTTATGAAGATCTTGTTGAAACACAGATTGCTGGGCTCCATTCTTAGAGTTTCAGATTCAGTAATTGGGAACTGGAGTTCAAAAAGTTGCATTTTAAACAAGTTCCTGAGGATTACTGATGCTGATGGTGCTTGTGCCTGCCACACTTTGAGAACCAGGGAACCACTATATGCATTATTTCTTACTTTATGCATAGATTATTGAACCCCTCCAATTAATATCCTGTATAATGCTGTATTTTGTATGTGAATATAACAGTTAGGACTCTGTTAGTCAAAGTTTAGCATTTTCTTTCTTTCTCTTTTTCTTCTTCTTTTTAAATATGCACTTATTTTTAACTTATTGCCCTTTATAACATTTTTGAGATGACCGGTTAGTAGTGTTCACTAGGCAATGGGTCAAAGATGACTATCGATCAAAGTTTGTATTATGCACTTACTTATTTAGCCACTCTTTGTTTCTTATCTTGTTCCAAAAGGATTTAAGACAGGTCAATCAAAGTAAAGCTAATGAAACCACAGACTTAACAAAACTGGGACCTGATTTCTGCAGCCCCTTTTCCTGGACTGAGTCATCCTGGTCCTAATTAACTTACCACAACTCAAGAAACCACAGTGGCCAAAAGAAGAATCATAATGATGATGGTGAGTGAACCCTGAACTCTTGTCTCATTTTCAAACACATCCCAAATACGTATTCCACAGCATGCCTGATTTTACTACACAACAATCAGCAAGAAAGTCACCTTAACACCTCCATCTATCTGCCGCCTGCCATAAGGCAGCTGCAATGTATTTACCATCAACCGAGAAAGAAATCTATGTTTATCCAGATGTGGAAGATGCTGAATTTACCGACAATTGACAAATTAGTCTGGAATGAGAATGCATATAAAAATAGCCTACAGTGTGCCATTATGTTGTGACATAAATATATTGTCTCTTCCCTCAATTTATGCCGGAAGCAAATGAACAATGCTTCTGCAACATGAGTAATTTCTCATCTACATTAGTCTGCCTTTTTTTTTCTTTTATCTCTCTGAGTTTTCAACAGAGATAAGGGAAAATCATAATAACCATAGTGAATATCTACCCGATGAAATCCATATAAGTAATTAGTAAAATCTCCATAGGCTATGTGTCTAATTTCTAATTTAGTAGAAAATTAAATTTAAATTTACGATTTCTCACTCCCCATAGCTATATATTTATTTGTATATACGTAGGCATATACTCATATTTCTGTAATAGCAATGTACTCTGTATCTTAATATAAAATTCTTAGGTTTTTCATAATGTAGTCAGACAGATTTTTGCTCTTGGCTACAAATGAATGATTTGACATTTTTGGCCCCAAATCAAATCATTTTCAACGAGGCGGTATAGTTTAGTAATTAAGAATATAGATCGGAAATCCTTGCTTTAAAAGCCAACTTTATTTTTACTCTCTGTGTGATATTTGGTTAAGTTAGCTATCTTCTCACAACCTCCATTTCCTCACCTTGGAAGCAAATATCAACCACACAGTCTTATTTAGGTACTAAATCCATATTATATACAAACCTATAGTTTAATGTGTGATACTTAATCTTATTGAATTACGAGTAGTGCTAATATTAGTAATTATTGAATATCATTAGTCATAAAATAAATATAGCAATAATATAGGCTTATTCAGTATACTTTGTCAATCATCCTGGCCACTGATCCCAGCAAGGTACTGAAAACATTTTAGTTTATTTTCCTTAAAGATCAGCTTTGAGTAATAACTCATAAAGGTACCATATAAACTAGATACTCATATATCTTTCTCTTTTAGATTTTACAGAGCTTTGCTTAACATATGTGTAACTTTAGTTAATTCTGTAACAGCCAAATCCTACTGAAGCCAATGTAACAGATCCCTCCTACTCCCATCTTCCATAATCATTCACTGCACTCTCATTATTTATCAACTACATTACAGATGTAAACTAATGTTTACGAGAGCTGCTGAAGATCATGGAGACTGGTTCAGTGGGTGCTCATTATACACTTTTGAATAATAAAGCCAGGATCAGCACAAATCTACTAGATACGGGAAAGATCACAATGTTTGTATAAATTATTCTGTGTAATTGTCACTTCAAACTTGGGAACTAAAACATTTTTAACATGAATGTCAGTCAATGTTAGGTCAAATTTTTTTTTCAGTTTGTATTATGGCAGTTCCTTAATCTCAGATATGTGAATGTAGAAATAAGATATTTATTAGAGAAATCCTTTATCTAAATCTCAATAGAAGAAGGTCTATGCCCATATTTTGACCCACTTTTGAGGTTGCTTCCAGATCTCTTTGTAAAAATGCCTGATTCAAGCAAAGGACAGAAAATGCACAAAAAAAGCCTGGAGCATCATAGTTCCAGCAAATAAGAAAGTATAAAACAAAAACATTAGAAAACAAGAAAGAACACAGAATGATGGGGTATGCAACAGGGATACAGGAACCAACTGAAAGAGCTCCCAATGGCCAAAGCTGGAACAATTTGAGCAAAATAAATAAATTAAAGAAGTAGTATTATATTATAACCTAATGTATATAATAAGTAAACACCAGTTTATACTGATATAAACAAGTTATTAGCTAAATGAGTAGATGAAGAAAAGAGAAAAATCTCTTGTTCAGAAGAATTTAAAGAATTTATACAGATATTCCACCCTAAAGGAGATGGAACACAATCCCCACTCCTTAACTGTAAGCTGAACACAGTAAATTTCTTTCAATGAGTAGAATACATAAAGACAATAAAAGAGTAACTTTAAAATGGAAAAACCTGGCAAACACTACTCTGGCTAGGTCATCAAGGTGAACATTAACAGTCACAAGTCATGCTGATAGAATATACCCTTGATATGACATGATCAGAATGGCACAGCCTTAGTTCATCTTGTGTTATTATAACAGAATACCTGAGACTTGGTAATTTATTTAAATACAACCAAAACAGAAATGTATTTTCTTATAGTTCTGGAGGCTAGGAAGTCCAAGATTAAGGCGGCAGCATCTGGTGTCTAGTGAGGGTCTGCTACACCCTCACATGGTAAAAGGCAGTAGGGCTAATGAGAATGAACACCATGTCCTCACACAGAAGAGAGAGAACCTAACTGCTATCCCTTTTTAAACAGCATTAATCCATTCAAAAGGACAGAGCCCTCATGACCTAAACACCTCCAAAAGGCCCTATCTCCCAGCACTGCTACATTGGGGATCAAGTTTCCAACACATGAATTTGGATGGAGACATTCAGACCACAGCAGGTAGGTTACTTTTATGGTATTCCTCCCCAGAAACTATAATCCCAGTCAAATCATGACAAAAACATCAAACAAATTTCATTTGAGGGGCATTCTACGAAACATCTCACCAATAATTCTTGAAATTGCCAATGGTATCAAAAACAAGGAAAGTCTGAGAAACTGTCTCAACCAGTAGGAGCCTAAGAAGGCGTGACTACTGAATGTAATGTGGTATTCTGAATAGGATCCTGGAATACAAAAAGGACTTTAGAGATAACCTGAGGAAATACAAATAAAGTTTGAAATTTATTAATATATCAATATGTATTCAGTAATAGTGACAAATATACCATACTAATGTGAGATGTTAGTGACAGAGGAAGCTGGGTCTGGTATATACAATAACTGTCTGTGCTATCTGCACAGTAATTTTGTAACTCTAAAATGTTCCAAAGTAAAAAATTACTTTTTACAAGATCCATTTGTGTCCTATTAGAATAATTTAGTATGCATTTCAAGAGTTTCAAATTCAAACAGTCTTCATCAAAGAAAGAACTTTCTGTTGTTTTCTAAAATTGCATGAATATATAGGTAGCATTCATTCCCATATATCGACCCTATGACACAAAGATATTTAACAGATTATTTAAGTGTGGTATAATTCAGCAGAAATGGTGAGTGGGTGTAATTTTAAGTATCACAAATACAATTGCAATTGATTTTCAGTAATTCTCCCTCTGAGCAGGGTTGGTTTTGTATTTGAAAATTGCTCTGAGAGAAAACTAAAGCCACAAACAGACCTGACACGTTGTAATTGTTATTTTAAAGGAAAAGTAAAATCCCCAAATCACAAATAATTGAATTTTTCTTCTCCCCTAGTTCTTTTCGTCAGTTACATTGAAGGTACTTGTAAGAGTATATGCAACACTGTGTGTAGATTCTTTAAGAAAGCAATTTTTAATAATTATTTTAACAACAAGAATTATTTTCTACATTATTCATTTTCCTGGAGCAATTTCTCTCCTTATTTGGTTATACAATTAACTAAAATGATGGCGAATGTTATGCCTTTAAAACAAAACTGAATTAAATCATAATGCAGTAATCCATCAATTCTAAAGAGCCTACCAATGGATCCAAATGACTTAGCATGTAGACACCATGTTGAATTCATATTATATTTAATGCTTTGTACTCACCATTATAGCAGGGAACAAACTGTTGTTTTAGTTAATCTCTCACTGTCAGTGCCTGGAAAGTTTAATAATCAAAAGGATTATTTTTTACCTATATGTGAAAATGGACAACACTATTTGACAGCCCCTTTTAAAATATTTCAAATTCCAGATTCACAGCAATAGTCAATAGGAAAAAAAAGATCCTTTAAACCTGATATTAGTTACCAAAACAACTATTTATGATCAAATGTATTATACTATTACATTTACATTCCTTTTTTTTTTAGGCAGTTTTTGTAAAAAGCACTTTCAATAGTCTTGTATTTGTGTATATATGCAATAAATTTTTAATATTTCAATTATAACTCTATAAACAAACTGTATAATGAAATTCTAACTATGAACGTGCTTTTGCTTTACACTAACCAAAAACACCTAGTCATCTATAGATGGTATTTCATTCATCAATGAAATACTTTCATTAACATTTCTCCACTTAAAGTCATTTTCACCTGAATGGTTTTATAATTCTAGAAAGTAACACTCTGCAGAAACAATATAATATCCCTTACAGTTTAGAATTTCTGAGATTCTTGGAGGCCGCACATTGTGTTTAACATAGCTTTAGTCCAGAATATTCAACACTTCAGGCCACATTTTATTAGTTATGTTACATTTCCTGCAAAATTCAAATGGGGATACTTCAAACAGCAAACCATATGTTCTGTTCCACATTTACAAGTTTTCTTTTTTATTTCTGGAGGAATTTCTATACATCAAAAATATACAATGATATCTAAACATATTTACTGTATAAGGAAAACATTAAATGGAATTTCTTTATCCCTCCTTAGCAATAAGATTCTGGAACAAAGGTGGAAACTTAAGGGAGGGGAGTCCACTTGCCCAATTCTTCTCATGGTTCAGATCCAGCCTTGCAGAGTCTTCTCACCCAAAGTGACACACTTTGAATAGTACAGTCATTTTTCTTTTCTTAGTGGACCCCAATCATGGGTCACTTACAGTGAAATGAAAGGAAGGCCTTTGCTTCCTTAATTAAAGAATACCAAAGGAAGAAAGGAGACACAAGAAAAATGACCACCATGAAAAGGAAATTAAAATAATTTTATTGAACTGGCTGCATTCCTAGCCACCTACTGTATGAAGTAATAACAATCAGTCACATTACCACACATGATTAATACTTATGGCTAATCCTTACATCCCTTACCATCTATCCATCAGTATCTCAAGGAGGCGTTAATCATATTGCTTCTCAGCAGACTCCTCTGTTGCAATGTGGTCATTTCACCTTCCTTGTATGAAACAGTCTGCAAAATGCAGCATTTAAGTCAGTTAAGTATGGTAGAGAATGGAGCTATTTTTAAATGGTACACATAGCTTTTTAGGAAATAATAGTTAATTAAATCCATTGCAAATCCAAATTATTTTATTTTGAGATACACTTGAACACTTAACATGTGGCTGTAATTTATCACCAAAGAAAATGTTGAGGTAAAAACATTTTTTAAATCTAAATTCTCTCTTCTGTGCTCTTATGGAACATTTTTGCCTTCAATGTAATAAATTCTCATTTCCGTTGAAGTAGAAGTTCAGGAGTAGGTTAGCAGCAGCCCTCAGAGTTTAGGTTGCAGCATCCTTCACATGGGATCCTTTAATATTTAGGGGAATAATAGCCTATAAGTTATGGAAGTAACGATAATAGCTTTCATTTGTATAGTGCTTAAAGTTTCACAGTACTTAGGCATATATTATCTGATTTTAGGGGTAGGTTTTATTTTTCTCCTTTTAAATATGGAGAAACTGAAGTTGAGAGATTACACAACTAAAAATGACTGCAGTTAGACTTTTTATTAAATATTGACTATACATTTTGTGTTAACTCCACATTTTTATACACTGGTAAAAGAGAGGCATTAATTATAATTTTATAAGCTGTCTTCCTTTGATATAAAAATTTCTATCATGGAAGAAAACTTAGTAAGTGCCAAAGCTGTGGTAGGTGTATGGTATTTTCACACTTATTAAATTAATTGGGGAGCAACCCAATTATTCTTTAAAAATGTCCCATTTTATGAATAGGAATAGGAGTTATGCCAGTAGAAAGATAATTAAGAGATGTCATCAAGATGGCTGACTAGAGCACCCAGGACTCACTTTCTCCACAAAGAAGAACCAAACAGCAAATAGACAACCATATATCAAATAGAGCATTTGAGGGAGAACATGAATTCAGCAAGGAAGTGACAAAAACCCAGGCCCAATAACTCCTGCATCTCCACATCCAACCATATCCACCCAAAGACATGGAAACTCAAGATGGCAGCATAGAGAGGGAAGTGAAGCAGCCTGGAGGATCAGCTCAAAGCCACAAGGGACTACACACTGTGGGGAAAAGGAAAGGAGATCCCCAGCAATGATATTCCTATCAAAGACACTTGTAATCCTTACTGCAGGAGAGTCCCTCTGCCCTTACAGTCTCTGAGCCTAATATAGTGAATTACCTGGAGTCCACACAACTGCATTGGTCCAGAGACAAAATTCATACTGGGCTTCCAATACCCCCCAGAACCCAAGCTACTGCAGCACAGTGCTATTTTAAGAGTGGAGACATGACCAGACTACATTCTGCCCTGGGTTCCAATAACCACTGCATCTCCATATCTTTGGAGTGCTGTCAACGTTCACCCAAAATCACCTAGAAGGCTGTAGCATCACAACACCAGCTGGGCCCTTCAGTACAGCCATATCTCTGGCACCTGAGCCCACACAGCATCCTGCACCCCAGAGAACATGCAGTCCCACACATCTGGGAGGTTGCCCTCAGGACATGGGGAACCAAAGCACATGCTCCTCAGAGCCTCAGGGCCATGTGCCTGGACCCACTGTCAACTAAAACAACCTGACTCCCTCCAGCAATGAGGTTGCCATGCACCAATGCATGCTGCCTGGGGACTCAAAGTCAGGTCTGCCTGGCCTGCTCATTATGCCACAGAGACCACCCCCCAACACCTGCATGTGCCACCCAGAGGCCCAAGAATTGGCTCACTCAAGACTCACTCCCAGCACCCATGTGCACTCTTTGGGAGCCCAAGAACCAGCCCATCCAGGGCCCATGTGTGCCACGCAGAGGCCCAAAGACCAGTCCAAGTGTCAGCCTGTCCAGGGCTCAAGTATGCCATCCCAGAAGGTCAAGGACAGGCACATCCATGGCCCACCACCACAACTCCTGGTGTGAATATTCACTGTTTGAGAGCTGGAAGATAGGCCCACTCAGAACCTGCCACCGCTACTGCTGAAGAAACCCATGCCCGTCAGTATCAAAACTGCCATGAGCCTTCATGCACTGACCAGGATCCTGAGGACTGACCTACCCTGGTACCACCACTGCCACCGCTGATGCTTCTGCATGCACCCCAGGGGCTCAGGGACCAAGCATTCCAGCATGCCAGCCCCTGGAGCTGTACCACAGCCTTCACAAACAACAGCTGAAGAAATCATACAGTGAGTGCACTCCCGCACTGACTCAGAACCAAAGTCAAAGTACCATACACAACTGACACTATAGATACATCTACAGAAAAAAGTCTTTTCATATGAAATCTCCTTCATAAAATTGGAAGTGTTTATACCAGATGTGCAGATGTCAATGTAGAAACACAAACAACATCAACAAGCAAGAAAACATGAAACCTCCAAAGTAACACAATAATTCTCCAGTAATAGACCCCCAAAATAAAGGAAATGTATATGCCTGAAAAATAATAATCTTAAGGAAACGTCCTGAAATGCAAGACAACACAGACAAACAATACAAAGAAACTAGAAAACAATTCATTATCTGAACGAGAATTTCAACAAAGAGACAGACATAATTAGAAAAGAACCAAACAGATGTCCTAGAACTGAATAATTAAAAGAATGTAAATACAAATACTAATCAACTACAATACAATACAATACAAACTACAATCAAGTGCTTCATCAATAGATTAGATTTCAAGCAGAAGAAAGGATTCTTGAACTTGAAGATAGGTCTGTTGAAATAACTCAGTCAGAAAACAAAAAAGGAAGAAGAATAAAAGGAATATACGAAGCCTACATGATGGTGGGACATTAAAGCAACCAAATATTTGAATTTTCAGTTCTTCAGAAAGTGAAGAGAGAACAAAATGGATAGATAACTTATTTAGTGAAATAACAGATTAAAACTTCCCAAGTCTAGCCAGAGGTGTAGACATCCAGACACAGGAAACTCAGAGATCTCCACATACATACCATTTAAAAGATCTCCATGTCACATTATAGTCAATCTGTCAAAAGTAAAAGACAAAGAGAGAATTATGAAAATAGCAACAACAACAACAAAATTAAGTCAAATGCAAGGGAATCCTCATCAAACTGACAGCAGATTTCTCAGCAGACACCTAACAGGCCCAGAGATAATGGGATGATATAATATGCTGAAAGAATACAACTGGCAACCAAAAATACCATACCCATTGAAGCTACCCTTCAGAAATAAAATATAAATAAAGCCTTTCCTCAAAAACAAAAACTGAGAAAATTCATCACTACTGGACCTGTTCTACAAGAAATGCTTAAGGAATTTCTAAATCTGAAAGTGAATGGACCATATCCAGCATCCCGTAATCACAAGAAAGCACAGAAATTAATGATAGAGCAGATACACAAATAAGAAAGAGAAGGGAATAAAAAGTTATCACCACAGAAAACAACTGAACTGTAAAGATAAACAATAAGAGAGGAAAAAAAGAAAAAAGTGTACACAAAACAATCAGAAAACCATGAACAAAATGACAGGAGTAAGTCCTCATCTGCCAATAAGAATTTTAATCTAAATAGTTTAAACTCCCCAATTAAAAACTATAGACTGACTGAATGAACAAAACAAACAAGACCCAACTGTATTTGGCCTTCAATAAACTAACATCACCTGTAAAGACACACATAGACTATAAGTGAAGGAATGAAAAAAAAAGTGTCACATATTTATTATAATATATAATATTATAATATAATGATAAATTATCAATTCAGCAAGAGGCCATAACAATTATAAATATATCCAAAATAAAAGCACCTGCACATATAAGGCAAATATTATTAGAACTAAAGAGAGAGAGAGACTCCAATTCAATAATAGTTGGGGACTTTCAACTCTCTACCCTCGGTGTTAGAAAGATCATCTAGAGAGAAAATCAACAAAGAAATGTTGAATTTAAACTTCAAGTTAGACCAAATATATATATAGAGAGAAGACATTTAAAGAACATTTAACCCAACAGCTGCAGAATACACATTCTTCTCATCAGCATATGGAACATTCTCCAGGATAGATCATATATTACGATACAAAAATGTCCCAACAATTTTTGTAATCAAAATAATTAGCTAGGTGTGGCAGTGCACACCTGTAGTCCTAGCTACTCAGGAGGCTGAGGTAGGAAGATTGCTTCAACCCAGGAAGTAGGGGTTGCAGTGAGTCATGGTGGTGCCATTGCCTTCCAGCCTGGGGCGACAGAGAAAGACTGCATTAAAAAAAAAATTAAAATTATCTCAAGTATCTTATCTGACCGCAGTGAAATACAACTAGAAAATAATGAAAAAAGGAACTTTGGAAATTATACAGATTCATGGAAATTAAACAATAATCTCCAGAATGATCAATGCATTAATTAAAAAAGAAAATCAAAGGATTTCTTGAAAGAAATTAAAACAGATATACAACATACTAAAACCTATAGGATATAGCATAGGGAGTACTAATAGGGTAGTTTATAGCAATACATATCCTATGTCAAAAAAATAAAAATATTTTACATAAACAACATAATGATGCATCTAAAGGATCATAAAATCAAGAACAAACCAAACCCCAAATGAATACAAGTAAAAAACTAATAAAAATCAGAGTAGAGCTAAACAAAATACAGATTAAAATATTACAAAGGATCAATAAAACAAAAAGTTTTTTTAAAAGAACATAAAATTTTTAAAACCACTAGCTCAACTCACTTTCAAAAGAGAGAGAAGACCCAAATAAATAAAATCAGAACAAAACCCAGAAAGAAGTTGTAAATCATACTACAGAAATATAAAGGATCATTAGAGAACAACTAGAAAACCTAGAGAAAAACAAATAAATTCTGGGACACATAAAACCTACCAAGGTTGAACCAAGAAGAAATAGAAAGCTGAAAAGATCAATATCAAGTAATAAGATTAAATCAGCAATAAAAGTCTCCCAACAAAGAAAAGGCCTGGACTGATAACTTCACCACTGAATCTACAATGTTTTGAAAGAACTAATAGAAATTCTTCTTAAACTATTCCAAGAAATAGATGAGGAGGAAATTCTTCCTAACTCACTTTATGAGTTTAAATTACACTGATTTCAAAACCAAAGAAACAACAAACAGGAAAACTACAGGCCAAAAACCCTAATGAACATGATGCAAAAATCCCCAACAAAATTCTAACAAACCAAATTGAATAGCACATCAAAAAGATACTACATCATGATCAAGTAAGATTTATCCGAGTGATACAAGGGTGGTTCAACATACACAGATCAATAAATGTAATAAAAAGCAAAATCCTTATGATCATATTAAAAGATGCAGACAAAGCATTTAATAAGATTTATTATCCTGTCATGATAAAAACTATCAACAAATTTAGATATAGAATGAAAATACCCTCGCACAACAGAGGCTATAGATGACAAGCCTACAGCTAACATATACTGAATGGGAAAACACTGAAAGCTTTTTCTCTGAGAAATGGAAGAAGACAAGGGAGCCAGCTTTCACCACTCTTATTCAACACAATCCTGGAAGTCCTAATGGGGCTTCCCATTAGGAGAAAGAAAAAAATTGCACCCACATTGGAAAAAAGGAAGTCAAATTGTCTCTCTTTGCAGATGACATAATCATATATATAGAAAAACCTAAAGATGAGAGAATTCCTAGGGTTTATAAACAAATTTAGTAAAGTTGTAGGATATGAAAAATAAACAGAAAAATCGGTAGTGTTTCTATACAACAATAAGAAACTAGCTGAAAAAAAAATCAAGAATTCCATTGATAATGGCTCCAAAAAACACTTAAAAATAAATTTAGCCAAAGAGATGAAAGAGCTCTAAAATTAAAACTACAAAATATTGGTGAAAGAATTGGAAGAGGCCACAAAAATATGGAAAGACATCCCATGGATCAAAAGAATTAATATTGTTAAAATAATCACACTACTCAAAGCAATCTAAAGATTTAGTGCAATCCTAATTAAGAAAATGACATTCTTAACAGAAATGGAAAAAAATTCTAAAATTTTTATGGAATCACAAATAACCTTGAATAGCCAAGGCAATCCCGAGCAAACGAAACAAAGCTGGAGACATCGTACTATACCTGACTTCAGAATACACTACAAAGCTATGGTAAGTGAAACAGCATGTTACTGGTATTAAAAACAAAAACAACAATAATAACAACAACAACAAAAACAGACATATAGATGAATAGAACAGAATAGAGGAAAAAATCCATGTATTCACAGCCAACTGGTTTTTGACAAAGGTGCCAAGAACATGCAATGGGGAAAGAACGATCTTTTCCAAAAATAGTACTGGGAAAACTGGATACTCATATGCAGAAGAATAAAATATGATCCTTGTCTTTCACCCTCTACAAAAATCAACTCAAAATTGATTAAAGACTTAAATGAAAGACCCATAACTATATAACTACTAGAGGAAAACATAGAAGAACCACTTCAGGACATTTGTCTAGGCAAAGAATTTTTTGGTAAGATCACAAAAGCATAGGTGGCAAAAGAAAAAATAGACAAATGAGATTGTATCACACTAAAAAGCTTCTGCATAGAAAAGTAAACATTCAACACAGTGAAGAAACAACCCGTAGAATGGGAGAAAAATTGCAAATTGTATCTGACAAGGGACGGATATCCAGAATATGCAAGGAACTCAAGAAACAGCAAAAGACGAATAATCTAATTTAATGGATCTGAATAGCCATTTCTTCAATGTAGATATACAGATGGCCAACAGGTATATGAAAATATGCTCAACATATCTAATCATCAGGGAAATGCACATTAAAACCACAGTGAAGTATCACTTCACCCCACGTAGGAAGGCTATTATTAAAAAGACAAAAAATAACAAATGCTGGCTAGGAGGCAGAGAAAAGGAAGCTCAGAGGGAATGTAAACTAGTGCAGCTACTATGAAGAATAGTATGCAGCATCCTCAAAAAATTATTAATACAAATAGAACTTCCATGTGATTGAGCAATCTCATGACTATTTATTCAAAGAAAAGGAAATCAGTATTTCAAATAGAAACATCTGCACCTCTGTTTATTGCAGCACTATTTGCAATAGCCAATACACAGAATCAATTTAGGTGCCCAAAAACAGAAGAATGTAGAAAGAAAATGTGTTGTATATACCCAATTGAATACCATTGCTCCATAAAAATGAATGAAATCCTGTCATTTGCAGCAACATGGGTAAAACTAGAGGACATTATATTAAGTGAAATAAGCCAGAAACAGAAAGTTAAACACCACATGTTCTCACTCATATTTTGAAGCCAAAAAACTCATCTCATAGAAGTAAAAACTAGAACAGAGGAGACTAGAGGCTGGAAAGAGTAGGGGGAAAGGAGGGATGAGGAGGGAGTTATTAAAGGATTTAAAATTACAGCTAGACAGGAGGAATAAATTATTGTGTTCTATACCACAGTGGATGATATTGTTAGCAATAATATACTATATACTTTCATATAGCTAGAAGGAGGATATTGAATGTTCCCAAGATAAAGAAATGATAAATGTTTGAGGTGATGAATAAGCAAATTACACTGATCTGATGATTATATATTATGTGTATTGAAACATCACTACATGCCCTATAAATATATACAATTATTATATGTCTTAAAAAGAAAAGGAGGCCAGGTGCAGTGGCTCACACCTGTAATCGCAACACTTTGGGAGGCCGAAGCGGATCACTTGAGGCCAGGAGTTGGAGACAAGCTTGTCCAGCCTGGACAACATGGTGAAACCCTGTCTCCACTAAAAATGTAAAAATTAGCCAGACGTGGTGGCGGGCGCCTTTAATCCCAGCTACTCAGGAGGCTCGGGTGGAAGGATTGCTTGAACTCTGGCAGGCAGAGGTTGCAGTGAGCTGAGATGGTGCACTGAACTCCAACCTGGGTGACAGAGCGAGACTGTCCCAAAAAAAAAAAAAGAAAAAAATATTTTTATGCTGTGAGACTTTGATGTGATAGGCAACTCAAACTATAGCAAACAATTCATTATACAGAATTTTCAAACAAGAAGCACTACTAGATTGCTCTCAATTACATTATTAAAATTTATTAATTATATTGACTATTTATATAAAAAATTAATTAGGTTTATTTGTATATGACATTCAGTGTAAACAAGGTATACATTTACTATATTCAAGCAAGTATTTAAACTGCTTACTTATTAGTAGATTGAAGAATAGGTGGAATTTGGACCAAAATATTACTTCATTTTATGATTTTATACTTTAACTGCATCATATATAATGTAATATGTTACATTACATATATTTATATATAAATGTATTATATATAAATGTGTTATATTATAAATGATAATATAACTTATAAATGTATTAATTATAAATATAAGTATTAATATTTAAATAATTATAAATATATTGTAAGTTTACATTTATGTATATAAACATATAAATGTGTATATATGTAATATATAAATGCAAATTCAATATATATAAATATAAACTTACATTTCTCAAAATATAAATATTTATATTTATAATCCAAATAAATGGTTTATCCTTGAGAAGACATAACCATGATTATATTTTTTACTCAATATTTCAATTTCTTATTAATGCATTGGCACAGAGCAAATATTTTTAGTTAAGTGATCTATTGCTGAAAAAATACTTTTTGTGTTTAATAAAAGTATGTAGATGTCCTACTTTCTGAATCAATAGCAACGATAAGGAAATCACATGTTTAGATGTTGAAATGTCACTTAGGGTGCTGTCTTATCTATACGAGATTACCAGTTCACTATAACACTTTTAGAGATACCATCATTATCTTAAATATCAGAACAAGTCTACTTTTTAAAATATTATCATTTTCATATGGTGTTGAGACACTTTGGATGAGGAAAAAGCTATAATGTTCTGACTCCAGAGTCAAAGATTCCAGTGGATTTATAGTCATAGAAGAAATGCATGCATGCATTTATTATTGATAAAAGAAACTAACCAATAAACAAAAGGTTTATTCTATCCCGTTGGTTATTTCATTGAATAATTAGGCAGATAATTAGGCAGACAATGAGTATGATATCATTAATGATACCTTCTTCAATTAGCTACAATTCTTGTGAAGTACAATAAAGGGTTAAGCAAGAAACTAAATGGTTCAGGATGGGCACAGTGGGTCATGCCTGTAATTCCGGCACTTTGGGAGGCCTAGGTGGGTGGATCGCTTGATTCCAGGAATTTGAGACCAGTCTGGGCAACATGATGAAACCCCATCTCTACGAAAAATAAAAAATCTAGCTGGGCATGGTGACAAACACCCTGTGGTCCCAGCTACTTGGGGGGCTGAGGTGGGAGGATTGCTTAAGCCTAGGAGTAGGAGGTTTCAGTGAGGCGAACTGAGATCCCGGAAGGAAGGAAAAGAAAGGAAGGAAGGAAGGAAGGAAAAGGAAGGAAGGAAGGAAGGAAGGAAGGAAGGGAGATGTTTCAGCTATTGCAATTAAAAATCTTTCTAGAATGGAGCCTCTTTGTCAGGTAGATTCCCTTTAGAAGTGTGTTTCCAGTCTGTAAGCCCTCCCTACTCCTTCCCCAAGTGACTTTACCTTCACTGAGAACTGCTTGCTATCCCAGCAATGTGACCCTGACTGCCTAGGTTGTAATAAATGTTCCTGAGAAACAGAAATAGGGCATAAGTTGGATAAGTTTGCAGAAAATATCCGATATGCTTTTTTTGCAGAAAATACCCAATATGCTTTGTGAAGAGATAGAGAGAAAGCTGAATAGACAATCTTGTAATACTGTGTACTTTGATAAGGGCTTGGTTGACGTGATTGACAATACATTTGCAGTTGCCCTATTGTGTGATTTTGTTTTCCTCCAGCAGTATTTATCTGATCAGTGCAAACACAGAGAAGACAAATACTTGATCGGGGCTTGAGTTCTGGCTATACATCTCACTAGATGTGGGCCTCTTGGCTTTAGTGTCCTGTCACTGAGGATGCTACTAGCACTTTATAGGTTTCTGTAAAAATCAAATGAGATATATGTGACCGAATAATACTACACTGAAGAACATTTTAGGAACCCTATGGCTAAGTATAATTCAGTTTTAGGAATGCTCCAGCTAGGTGGAACTCAGCTTGAAAGCCACAGATGAGATAATCTAGCAAAACTCTAACCATTTTTTAAATTTGAAATTCTTTATTGATTAATAAAGGATGAAAACTGGTGGTCCATCAGCATTATAGCCTTACAAATCATAGAGAAAACAGTTCAAGAGAAATTATAAAAGATGTTCTATGTACATTTAAATAGATACATTAATCATGAAATTTTACTCTTCTTTGTCTCTTATTTCATTCTCTCGTATACACAAACATACATACACAGAGAGAGACACAGAGAGAGACAGAGAAATGGAGTACATATTATTTATTGTTCCAATATGCTGCCGAATGTTGCCTGCTCTACTAAGTCAAAAACCAAGAGACAGCGTACTATAATTTCCACATAATACCTGTGAGACATTTGATTTTCATGGGCTTGGTAGAAATAGTCATGAAAATTGCACAAGTTGGCATTATTAGCAGGGGTGCTACCTGTGGCTGAAGTGACTCTTGTTTTCTAATGTGTATGCCTGTTGTCTACATTGTGTTGTTCCATCCCCGCCTTAAGCCAGGATGCCCATGTCTCACCGAGTGACAGCTTCAGGTCCGCTGTGGTTTGTCAGCTAGTCCTGCTCTTCTCCCAAGTGGAATCTGAGAGACATTCTTTAAAAGAATAGAATCAACAGTGTATTGAAATATTGCTTTGATTTTTTCTGTTTTCTGTTTATTTTCCATATTTATACGCATTTTTACACCCTTAATAGATTTACTTTCCTGGTAGAGACTTTAAAATAATTTTTTTTCTAATTTATGCTTGCAGTGGTATGACACAATACTATTATAACTATTCTATGGTATCCCACATTTTAATCATTATTATTGTCGTAACTGTTAATGTTGAACAAACATTATCACAAATATTAATGTTGAACTAAATGCCTGCCCCCTTGTTTGCCATTCATTTCTTTCTCTTAGTCTTGGTGATTTAGTTTCAAATAATCCACTGTGTCACTGATCTGGATTTATCTTAAGATGCAGATGCTTGGCCGGGCGCGGTGGCTCACGCTTGTAATCCCAGCACTTTGGGAGGCCGAGGCGGGTGGATCACGAGGTCAGGAGATCGAGACCACGGTGAAACCCCGTCTCTACTAAAAATACAAAAAATTAGCCGGGCGTGGTGGCGGGCGCCTGTAGTCCCAGCTACTCGGAGAGGCTGAGGCAGGAGAATGGCGTGAACCTGGGAGGCGGAGCTTGCAGTGAGCCGAGATCGCGCCACTGCACTCCAGCCTGGGTGAGAGAGCGAGACTCTGTCTCAAAAAAAAAAAAAAAAAAAAAAAAAAAAAAGATGCAGATGCTTGTATGACTCCTCAGTGAAACATCTCTAGAAGCTTCTTCAAGCATCTCTGTCTTACTGTGTTCTGGAATTTTGGACTCTGTTCTTGCTAGGCTCACAGTAGGACTTAGCCTTCTTTACTAAAGCAACAGGAGTCACCTCCTGAGTACTTCATTATGTAAACCAAAGATAAAATTTGAGGGCCCGCCAACCATCTGAATAAAATCCCTCGTCTTGGCCAGGGCACTTCAAATGTAACCTAAAAGACTGGTTCAGGCCATGGTGGGAAGTGGGGGTAGGACATGTCTCATTATGTCCTCTTCCTTTCGGAATTCAGGAAAAGCTGACCAGCATTTAACAGCAACACAGACCTTACGTCTGATAAGAAACAAGTACAATCTATTCTCTCTGAAGCCTGCTACTTGAAGGCTTCATCTGCATGATAAAATTTTGGTTTCCACAACCTCTTATCAAAACCAAGACATTCCTTTCCATTGATAATAACTTTCAACCAATTACCTATCAGTAAATGTTTAAATCTACCTATAACCTGGAAGCCCCAACATGAAGTTGTTCTACATTTCTGGACCAAGCCAATGCATATCTTAAGTGCATTTGATTGATGTCTCAGATCTCTCTAAAATGTAGAAAACCGAGCTGTGCCTTGACTCTCTTGAGTATTTATTCTCAGCTTCTCCAGAGGATCACATTGTGGGCCATGGCCACTCATATTTGGCTCAGAATAAATCTCTTTCAATATTTTATAGAGTATGGCTCTTTTTGTCAACAATTAGAACTTTCAAAGAGTCTTTTAAAATGAAAATCTTCTTGGGGAGAAAGAAACAAATGTACCTAGAAACACAAATTATTTGTGTATTTTTAGATACAAAGATATACATTAGTAATTAAGCATACTGTGTTATATTTCCACAAATGTGTGCATTTTAACAGTAGAGAATAAACTGTTCTCCAGCTCTATTGAACAGATATCAGAGATGAAATAGAGGCATGGATCAGAAAGTTTTAGTGGGGCTACTGGTTTGAAATAATATATATAGTATTAATTCACATTTAGATCAAGATTAATACTTGTGATGATGAAAAATATCTTTAGACCTTTCCAAATATCTCCTGGGAGCAAAAAAAAGAAAATCACACAATCAAACCCTATTGAGAACTATTATCCTAAAGTTAGGTTAATAAATTTTTGTGACCTAAGATAAAATTTACAGTGAGATCATGTCATACAAATTCGAAAGTGTGTCTCTATTAACTCAGATCACAGAGGATTTGATGTCTTCCAGAAAATGATTAGAGGATTCTAGGGATGACAAAGACATGAATATTGATAAAATTGTTTTATAAAATATTAGTGAAAAGTAATACTTTACTATATTATTTGAGGGACATGTACTCTTAAATATGTGAGGCAACTAAATTGATAAATTATCTATCAGAGGCAGACATTTGACTCTTTTATTGATAGCACTACATTTGGAGACTATTTTTATTAAGAAAATGAATCAATTCATATTTTGATTTTCCCTTTATGTAACAATGTAGTAGTTTCTCCTGCCTGAAAGCGATAGGATTTAAGCATTGAGAGTGCAGCATTGCCAGTCCATTTGTGTTGCTGTAAAGGAATACCTGAGGCTTGGTAATTTACAAAAAAAAGGGGATTTGGCTCACAGTTCTGCAGACTGTACAAGAAGCATGGTACCAGCATCAGCTTGTGGCGTGGGCCTCTGAGTAGTTCCATTCATGGTGCAAGGTGCTAGGGAGCCCGTGTGTACAGATCACATGGCAAGAGAGAAAGCAAGAGAGGGAGAAGGCGTCAGGCTCCTTTTAACAGCCACCTCTTGCAGGAACTGCTAGACTGAGAACACACTCATTACCATGAGGAGGGCACCAAGCCATTTATGAAGGATCTGCCGCCATGATCCAGACACCTCCCACTACGCTCCGCTTCCAACATTGGGGATCCAATTTCAACATGAAGTTTGAAGAGTCAGATATCTAAACTATAATAGTTAGTAAAGCACTAGTAAGGCACTAGCCACACCTGACTGTGAGCCAAGTCCAAATCCAGATATTCTGTAAATGTAACGTGCACACTGGATTTTAAAGAATTAGTATGAATAAAAATCATCTTATTTACATGAGTTAATTTTATAAATTTTGAAATTATAATATTTTGGATATATTAGTTTAAATCAAGTATATTATTAAAATCAATTTTGCCTGTTTCTTTTTACTTTTTTAAATACGTCTACTGGAAAATTTAGAATCACACCTGTGGTTCACATTATATTTCTATTGGGCATTGCTGACTTGAAGCATGGTCATACAAGTGTTTGCAAATATAGGTCATTTGATAAAGAGCTAGACATTTCATTTTTTATTGATTAAAAAATACATTATAAGTTTATGTCAGATGCTGTAACATAGATGAAACTTGAGGAAGCTGAGTGAAATACGCCAGTCACAAAAGCAGAAATAACATACGATTCTACTTATATGAAGTATCTAGACTAGTCAAAATTATAGAAACAGAGAGTAGATTGGTGGTTTCCAGGGACCAGGGTGGGGAAATTGGGGAGTTGTTCAACTGGTATAGAGCTTCAGTTTTGGAAGACGAAAATGTTCTAGTTCTGTAGTCACAACAGGTAACTACAATTAACACTGTTGAATTGTACACTTAAAAATTGCTAACAGAGTACATTTTATATTGTATTTTTATTAAAAAGTAAAAATTAAATAAATACATAAAAAGAATGTGAAGACCAAATAAAGGTTATTTTTCTCATTTTCAAGAAGTAAATCAGATTACCTAGGGTCTTCTTTGATTATCTAGGGTCTTCTTTATACCTTTGTGTTAATTATTTAACAGTACTATCGTAGGGGCAGGCGGATACTTAGGACCCTTTGACTTCATAGTAATAGCAGCTAATACGCACTGAGCACTAGACAGTGTGCTAAGTACTGAATATATACACTAAGATAATCCTCACAGCCACCATATGAATTGATGAGGAAACTAAGCTTTAGAGATGGTGATATTTATAAGATATAGTGTTTCCTGTTCATGTGTTTGAGCTACTATGGTAATAAATTATTCTGGCTTAAAATCCCAAATGCAATACAATTCAGGGTTGGTTGAGCCACAAAGGTTGGACATCTGTGGCCTAGAGATGGCAACAGAATATAAAAAATCCTGGTATCCACATCACTGGCATTAGGACAGAGGGACAATTTGAAACAAGTTGCCACAGAATTCTCAGGGAAGACTCATAAATCTGCAGTAGGCCTTCAAGTCTTTCCCTCTTTATTTACAATTTTGGCATATGATTTGAAGGAGTTTGAAGAATTTCATAATATTTCTATAATTAAACTGCTTCTATTTCCATCTACTTAAGTAAATAAAAATTTAAGTATAAATATCAAATATTTTTATAAGTAAAAAGGATTTATTTTATTTAAAAATAAAAATAAGAGAGAATTTACACAGAAACTTGACTCATTTAAGAAGTATTTCCCCATCCACAGATAAATGATCATTAATTAAGGGGAAAAAGACCTACTGATATCATTAATACTTACATTTTCAATAACGTGTATATTTTATAGACGTCACAATTCATTATATATTCATGTTGTTTTGTATATTTTATACTAGTAACAATTATGATAGTAACTGAATCCTGGAGAAATTTTTTTAATGCTTAGAGTTTTATGAGCACAGAAGAAAAACGTATTTCTAATTTACATATATTTTTGTTGAATACATATACATAATAGTGACAATAAAGGATGGTCAAGTATCAAAATATATAACAGTAAGATTCTGTAATTCTCTGAGGAAGAAGAAATAATACTAAAATGTCTCATCATCAGAGAAAAGTTGCTTTAATGAATGAAGAAACAGGTAAAATTAGTAATGTTAGATTACTTCAAGATATACTTCAAAATGATGTAATGATTGGATGTTAAAATTATATATTTATTATGATTAAAGGTTTAAAGTGAAGAGAATAAATTTTAGCAACTTTGTAATATTTGAAAATATACAGATGTTTTTCAAAATTCCG
The DNA here is from genome assembly GCF_006542625.1 of Nomascus leucogenys. Lineage (NCBI taxonomy): Eukaryota > Metazoa > Chordata > Mammalia > Primates > Hylobatidae > Nomascus > Nomascus leucogenys. The sequence continues at coordinate 39,352,346 of NC_044401.1, read as the reverse complement.
GACGAAAATTTGTTTGGTATATGAACAAAACCAACTTTTTAAAAAGAACACAGCTACAGATAGTAGAGAGCCATTAAGGAATCTCAGTACAGAGGAAGGTGTTGTCACGTTCCTTATGAGCTTCAGGAGATCCATGCAATTGTGTGGGAGATGAGAGAGGTGAAGTTAGATGAGGAGAAACAGTCTGGAACAAGATCCAAGGGCAATGACAATAACCTAGGAAGGTATAATGGAAGAATAAATAATGATGGCAGCATGAGAATGGCAAGCATATTAGTGGGTTTGACATTGTAAATGGCTGATGCAAGCCAAGGTAATTCCATGATTTGGGACTCCATGAATGGAGGTTTCATTTTTTAAAGGATGGAATGAAAGACTGAGATATGTTAAAAGGAATTGAATGGTTTTGGACATGTGTTAACAGTACACCCTGGTGAGGATATCCAGTAAATAAACATTGGAACCTACAATAAATACCATTCACATTTTCCACAAGTCTTTCTTTTAACAGTCATTGGTTCTCGTATTCTAATTTATACATCTTTTTAGTATTAATTTGTCAGAAGAAGAAATCAACTGACATTTTAGTCACTATTTATTTATTTATTTATTTGTTTGTTTATTTTTCTTTCTTTCTTTTTTTTTTTTTTTGAGACAGGGTCTCACTCTGCTGCCCAGGCTAGAGTGCAGTGGTGCAATCATGGCTCACCACAGCCTCAACCTTCCCAGGCTGAGGTGATCCTCCTACATCAGCCTCCTGAGTAGCTGGGATGACAGGTGTGCACCACCACACGCTGCAAATATTTGTATTGTTGGTAGCGATGAGGTCTCACCATGATCCTCAGATTGGTCTCAAACTCCTGAGTTCAAGTGATTTTTCTGTCTCAGCTTCCCAAAGTGCTGGGATTGCAGGTATGAGCCACCACACCTGGCTTGTCGCTTCTTATTTAATATATTTTTGAAGTTATGACAATTTTCAAAACTGTGTATAAGAAATTGAATATAAGCACCCTTCCTGCCAATCTATTTCAAAAGACATCATCAATGATGTTTCACAGGGATTACTAAAAAAGTTGGCATAAACTCTTCAGTCCAGTAATATTTTTTAGGTATCTGCAATATGTGTAAAGTCAAGCACAAAAATCATTATTACATTTTGAAAGATCTGTGACTTTCGTCCAAAAACCATTTATTTTGTCCAAAAACCATATATGGGTTTTGTGTAAAAAAGTAAAATGAATTATTAGCAATAAACACTTTAAATATAGCACTTAGATGAACTCCTGAATTTTGTTTAAGGCCTAGCTTCAGAAGTATTAAATGGACCCCTGAGCCTTACGAGAAGCTATTTCATTCCCTGGAAGTTTCACAAATATCAATTGATTAAAATAAAAAAAAGTTGTCCTTTTCCAGTGAAACATTCAAATCCAGTATGCTTTCTATAATAAATGCAATTTTAAGGTGGAAAATTAGTTACCCCTGCCACATCAACCTTTACAATCAAATTAAAACTAATAACCATAATTTCTTATTGAAATAGTTATAATTCCTATTTGCTGAAGTTCTGGAAATTAATGTCTTTGCATGGAGCACCAACAAAATACATGTTATACAAATAAAATTCATGCTCTTCATGAAAAAAATAATTGAGTCATCTTCTGAATTTATTACTATAATTTATGTACTCTCTTTTAGAACATGAATTATAATTTGAAATAGCTAAAGAATCCTAGATCAATAGACATAATATCCTGAATATTGTAACTGTAAAATTCTGAAAGGAATGCATATAAACAAATAAGTGTGTCATTTATTGGAAAATCACGAAATATGAAAATCTTCCTCATAAAAAGAGATATCCCATTAGTCACTAATTAAAATCTAGCCTTTCTGCTATTGCAGCTAATGAGTGCAGACATAAAAAGAACACACCTTATAAGGTTTATACACCAAAGACATGGTTTTCAGGCAAAAGATAAAATTCAAGTAGAAAAAAAATGAATCTTACTGCCAATTACACGTATAAAATGGTATTTGTTAAATGCTAATGCTTTTAAACTAAGGCTTTAAAAAACAGAGTTGAGTGCAATTTAAGAAACAAAATTAACCCCAGAAGGTCTGGAAGCTCAAAATTCTAGGAAATCTTTACTTTGTGCTGATTTCTTTGTTCATGCTTTGAGAAAAATGGGAAGTATGTTGCGAATTACATAATGTTGCATACAAGTTCAGATTTAACTCAGACTCTGTCCTGACATTCCTCATTCCAGCCAGATTAACCAATTGCCAGCCAGCTCTGTAAAGTAGTGTGACTTGTGTCAATTTACAGATTTTGGGTTGATTGTGCCATGAAATTGGCCCACTATCCAGTAGAAAATAAACAAAACCCTCCTGAGTGAGACAGATATTTGGCTTAGTTGCAGGGTAATTTCCTTCCTTGTTTCTCACATACACTGCCTGGACTATTTCTCTGAATTCTTCTCAATTACTGTTTTCCAGATTACAAAATTAGATTGTAGATTTCCTTTGCTGCAGACTCTGATATTGGCCTGCCCAATACCGTTTTTCCCTCTTCCCTTCTTTTGTACTAATGTTTTTCGTTTTTCCCCAAAGCAGCACTGAGTCCAGCTAAAATATTCTCTCTCCAAGCCTCCCTTGAAGCTAGGGTATCTACTAGTAAACTTCTAGTCAGTAAAATGTAATTGGATTTCTTTCAGGAAGGCCTAAGGCTTTTTACTTTTTCTTTCTGAGAGAGAGTCCTTTGGCTTTTTGCTTTTGGCTGTTAGCTCTTAACCTGTGTTCTTTTTCCCTGTCCAAAATGTTAATGTAATGCTTGGAGGTATAAGAGACAGCTTGCAGTCATAAGGATTAGAGCCAAGTGTAAACAACAGGGAAGGCAGATAGAACCATTCTGGGTCCTTGGGAAACCTTGAACAGTCGCACAAGTTCTGAACTGCCTACTGCAGAGTCTTTCTTATGTGAGGAAAATCACCCTGACCGGTTTGTGCTTCCACATTGTTTTCTGTTATATAGATAATGCAGTCCCTAACTGACACACAATTTATTGTGGTAATTTCCATTTGCCTGTGTTGTAATGTAACTTGAACCTATTCAGTGAGACATGTAAGTATCTCCTGTCCCGGGAACCCCGTTGATGTGCACCATTTCCCTGTAATGCAACATCTATTGCCACATGTGAAGCACCCATCACCACGTGTTTTCCAGTTAGCTGAACTTACACACATTTAGTGCCTCTCCTTCAAGCACCAGAAGCTGGGCCAGCTTCCCTAATAGTTGTCCCATACAAGTGGCCAGGGTGAGGTTTCTAGTTCACGGTCTACTCCATTTAAGCCATGACTATTACATCCTGAAACACATGAGCCCCTAAGTCACTTGGTCATCTTTTTTACTGTAATTTGGAATGACGATTTTATTTAAAACTCTTTTTATTTGACTCTGTTCTAGTTGTAGAGGAGCAGTTCTCAAATGGGGGTGACAAGGGTTATTGCTAAATAACCAGCAGTGCCCAGGAAGGAAGGAAGCCTCCCACAACAAAACAATGATCCAGCACAAATTGGCAGTAGTGCCAAGGTTGAGAAAGTCTGATAGGGAGCGATGATTTTAACCCTGGCTGTGCTTTAGAATAAAATGAATTTTTAAAGAGTCTTTACTCCTGGGATTCATTCCCCATTGATTTTGATTTAAGTGTTCTGGAATGTAGTCCACACACATTTGCAAGCACCCCAGTTGATTTAAAATACAGCCAAAGTTGAGAACCTCTGAGATGAGCATAACCCTTCATTCTGGAAAGAGGCCAAGTCAGAGAGTTGGCCAGGGGTGGGGAAAAGAGAGGCTAAGTTCACAAAGAAGTGGGCTGAGAACAGGACTCACAGAGAAGGCTCTCTGTGAGGGAATTCATCCCAAGGTGAAAAGCAAAGAAGGTCAGGAAAGGTTGTTCAGGAAATCATGAGGTGTGTTAGGAAAAGTTCAAGATTGAGAATGAATAACTTGAAGGTGTCAGAGCCCCTATTTAGATTATTAAAATGTATGTCTGCTTATATACCTATATTTGTGGCTTTACAGCTATACCTATAACTATCTAGTTGTCATTTATCCTGTTTTTAAGAGTGATACAGATGAAAAAATGAAAGCGATTATATGCCAGGGCAAAATCTGTGCTAACTTCTTTTGTTATTAAAAATACTTAATATCATTGTATTAAAATTAATAATTATATTTAAAAGTTAAAAGTCAAAATAAGAATATAACGTTAAAATTTTGAAAAGCAAAAAGTGATAAATTTCAAATTACATCAAATACCAGCTTGTAGAAACAATGTGAGTTGTTTTAGTCTTTGCCTGTTTGTTTTTGTTTTCACTCTTAGAGGTAACCAGAGTTTAACGACACTAAACCGGAACCAAGTTATCGTCTCTGATTCCACTTTTCCATCCTGGCTTTAAACAATTCTGCCACAAAAACCCCAATATCTGAAATTTCAGACTGAAATGGTTATGATTGTTTCTACCAGCTTGTAACTACTAGCTTGTCTTCATTTCACAAAAATATCTGAGCTCAATGTCATTATATTTGTCAAATATTACACCTAATTATCAAATATTGCAACTAATTCAAATATAAAATCATTACCGATGAATCCACGCTCTGAGTTTCTCTGTTCTCAAGGACTTTTTTTATTTTCAAATTCATAAGAAGATGTGGTGATTGTTTTACTGGAGTGTTATATGTGGCTAAAATCTTAATTTTGCAGCATCTACAGCCTGTATTACATCTTTGACTTCTGCTTAGTTTCATAATTCATTTGAAATATGGTTATGAAATGAAAATATGTGGCTGTAATATTCCAATGCCAATTAAGTAATAGCCAGCTTCTTCTCTCGAGGATGTTTTTCATCAACGATTGATACATAGATCTCTGACAGTAAAATGATTAAGTCTAACACTTCATTTTTCATTCTAAGAGGTGATTCATCAACCATCATTGAAGTCTTGATTGCCACTGAAAGTGAGCCACTTGATCATATTCATTGTATTGAGACTCAGAAAATGACACCCCAAAGTAAAGCCCTAAGAAGCAAAGTCTCTCATTGACCTTCTGCCATTCCATCTTGCCTCTCATTCTCCCCAGAGACAAGCCATACAAACTAGAATCCCTCATCCCCAAGGCAGGTTAGAGAAAGAAGAAACCGTTTTCTCCAAAGCCAGCAATAAAGCCAAAAAAATTACCCTATCGTCCCCCACTGCTTCTTTGTATAATAGCTAGGGATAAATCAATTGAAATCCTCATTCCAGGGAGAACTTATCCCATACTTGGGAGGAAAAAATGCTGCACAGAGAGGCCAATAAAAATCTAAACAGACAGATCTTGCTAAATTTTCCCATTCAGTGTCTTAGCAGATCATACTCTTCTTTTCCAGTAATAGTTCCACACAGCTGTTGTATTAGTCCATTTTCATGCTGCTGAAAATTTACAATAAAAAAGAGATTTAATAGACTCACAGCTCCACGTGGCTGGAGAGGCCTCACAATCATGGTGGAAGGCAAAAAGCATGTCTTATATGGCAGCGGGAAAGAGAGAAAGAGAACCAAGTGAAAAGGGTTTCCCCTTCTAAAACCATAAGATCTCATGAGACGTACTCACCACCATGAGAACAATATGGGGGAAACTGCCCCCATGATTCAGTTGTCTCCCACCAGGTCCCTCTCACAACACATGAGAATCATGGGAGCTACAATTCAAGGTAAGATTTGGGTGGGGACACAGCCAATCCACATCAACTGTCCATACTTCATTGAACCGAAGCATAAAAATACAGTTGACTCCTGAACAACACGGATTAACACTTTGTGGATCTACTTATATGCAGATTTTCTTCTGTCCCTGCTACCCTTGAGACAGCAAGAACAACCCCTATTCTTCCTCCTCCTCCTCCTCCGCCTACTCAACATGAAGACAATGAGTATAAAGACCTTTTCGATGTCTGCTTTCATTTAATGAATAGTAAATATATTTTTTCTTCCTCATGATTTTCTTAACATTTCTTTTCTCTAACTCACTTTGTTGTAAAAATACACTGTATAATAAAGATAATATCTAAACATGTATTAATTGTTTGTGTTATCTGTAAGGCTTCTGGTACGTAGTAGGCTATTGCTACTTAAGTTTTGAGAGAGTCAAAAGTTTTATGCAGCTTTTAATTTCATGGGAGGTTAGCTCCTATAACTCTTGAATTACTTGAGGGTTAACTCTACGTAGTGTTCCCTGTATCTTTGAGTTTTTGTGTTGAAGCCTCCCATGTCATGTAAAACTACGATCAAATAAATTTGTTATGCTTTTCTCTTGTTAACTTATCTTTGTTATAAGACATCCCCTATAGGGATGTTGGCTGTGCCCTTTATGATCAGGAAGAAAGGACTCCTTTCCTCCCCTTGTTTCCTGTACAGCTCCTTATCACCACTACAGTTCTGGCGATGAGTATGGGAAGGCTGACACCTGACTCATTCCAAAGCCTACATATGAGATCCTGGGACAACTGACAAAAGCCAGCAAAAAAAGGTAAGAATTTTTACGAAGGCCAATTCTCCCAGATCTCTTCCCATGGTACCTGCTCAGGAATGGAAGGTAAAATTTCTTTTTATCTTTTCCTTTCAAAGTTCAGGTGAGCAGGAAAAAGTCATTTGTTTGGATTGTGAGTCTTTCGTAAATTTGGTTTGGGGATACCATTTGCTGTTGATCCTTTTCCTTCCACAGATGGCTATCGTTTTCCTGTTTGTCTCATTTTGTGTTCTGAGAACGCGGCTTGGCTTGCTGCCTGTAGGCACATACAGGTTGTCAGGTCTGTGTGTGCAGGCAGCCAACTGAAAGGATGGGGTCCCCCATAAAAAGAATATAGCCAGACACAAATGCGAGTCGAATGTCATTTGTGGCTGGCATACTAACTGTTGCCAGCTCTCAAGGATAACTGTTGCCGTTTACTGAAGACTCTTCTTTTTTGTCTTTTTTTCTTTTAGCTGTCTTTGGGGATGGCTCTGGATCTTGCGAGAACTGCTTATTTGCATCTGTGTGGAGGCACTTTGTGTGTCTTTAAGTCATAAAGGGCTTCTTGACTTTGGTTCTGAGTCACTTGATAGATACTTCTGTTTTAAAAGAAATAAAATAAAATGAAAAGAAGAATATTACTGTTTGTTTCTGAGGAAATCTGATAAAAGATTTGAGAGGGATTTTTTTTTTAAAGAGCTCTATGGTCAGAAGTTGGCTTAATTAAAAGCTGAAATTAAGGCTATAATGTTTATAATTTCAATAGTTTTGGGGGTGCCGGTGTTTTTTGGTTATATGGATGAGTTCTTTAGAGGTGAATTCTAAGATTTTAGCGCACCCATCACCTGAGCAGAGTACACTAAACCAAATATGTAGCTTTTTATCCCTCAGCCCCCTCCCAATCTTCCCCACTCTGCTGAGTCCTCAAAGTCCATTATATCACTCTATGTCTATGCATCCTCATAGCTTAGCTCCCATTTATAAGTGAGAACATATGGTTTTGGTTTTCCATTTCTGAGTTACTTCACTAAGAATAATGGCCTCCAGCTCCGTCCAAGTTGCTGCAAAAGGTACTTTTTTTTCTTTTTTACGGCTGGGTAGCATTCCATGGTGTATATATACCATATTTTCTTTATCCATTCAGTCAATGGGCACTTAAGTTGGTTCCATATCTTTGCAATTGTGAATTGTGTTGCTATAAACATGCATGTGAATGTGTCTTTTTCATATAATGACTTCTTTTCCTCTGGGTAGATACCCAGTAATGGAATCAAATGCTAGATCTAGTTTTTGTTCTTTAAGGTAGGTCCATACTGTTTTCCATAGTGGTTGTACTAATTTACATTCCCACCAGCAGTGTAAAAGTGTTGCCTTTTCACCACATCCATGTAAGACTATAACTTTTGCAAGGCCTCTGATCCCTTTATTGGGATCCATGGGAGCATCAGAGTTCTGCCTACCCTATAGAGGGAGTTAAAGTTAACTCCTTGCAACTCTGAGACCCTTGAGCAACACAGAAAAGGTGCCACTGACCCCCTTTTCGGGGTCCCCTGTCTTCCTCATGGAAGAGTTGTGGGTGATTTCTCTCAAGTCTAAAGTTCCGCTTTCTTTCACATTGAGCTCCCTGATCACTTTGGCTTTCAGGGGTACCAAGGCTTTATATTTTGAGAGGACACTTGGCCTTTGGGTATATGATAATTAATGAGTCACTGGCAAGGGCGTCAATGAGTTGCAATGAATGGTCATTACTTCGGGGGTGAACTCTGGCCTTTTATCTTCTTTGTTTCTTTGCATAGAAACAAAGAATTTGAGAAAAGCCTCAGGTTTATGACTGAGCCAAACAGAAACTGACAGTAAGTGGAAATTTGGTACAAGAAAAATAATTGGCTAAGTTAATCAAGGGGATCTCAGGGCCAAAGCCACAACTTGACAATGGACATGTTTTCGGCATTTAGAGGCTGTTAGAATGCTCCCAGGGTGGGTGGGCTAGTCACAAAGTGAGCTAGATGGAGTTGGATGGCCCACCAGCCTCAGAGGGGATATCCCTGCAGTGAGGTACACTGTGAAACCACTGCCCAGCACAGCCACTTGGTCTTTCCCTCCTGGGCTTTTGTCTCAGCTCTGAAAGAACTGGGATTCAACATAAAAACTGAATCCTTGATTTCTGGAGATCTAGATGCTCTGCCTTCTAGCTGCACGTGCCTTTTATACGTATAATTATTAGGCCTCTAGAAACTATAAATGCTTCGTGGGTCCTTTTCATTAGAGCCAATAAATTCAGTAATCCAGTTAAGAAATAAAAGCTAAATTAAAAAGCCACCTCCATACCTCGATTTGTCTCCAAAACATGAGTTTCTGTCATTCAGCTGGTTATTTTGAACAGACTTATACATTTTTTCCTAGGCTTACTTGTATGTTTTCTTGTAAAATCTTATAATAAATTTCTATAATTTTATATTGCCTGGCTATCCATCATTGAAACTTCCTCCCTGTCTAATCTAATTGACATACCTAAATCTGATCTGTCTCCTCATCAGGGTTCTCCTAGAGAGTGGCTATCTTGATAAACCTGTCAGGACAGAGCCAGAGTTTATAGCCACTTTCCAGAGAAAAACCTCAAGAACAATTAAAAAAAAAAAATCCAGTTTTAGCAGAAATGCATATTTTGTCTACCCAGATGGACTTTGAAAACATTCACACCTAAAACTTAGTTCACAGCCTCCATAAAATTTCTGGAGGTTCTTAATATCTGATAATAGGCAATAAGCCCTAAGCTTTTTCTGAGAAAAAAAAATACATAAAATAACATAAAAACTAATTCAAATGTCTTTTAGTTTATGTGATCTGAGATAATCTTTGATAAATGAAATTTGTTTTAAAATTGTTGGTAAAATAAAAATAGAAATGACTTCAGAATTATCTGCGTACATTTTTGCCTGGGTTTGCTGGTTAGACAGGTTTGTGCTATCTCACCTTGAGTAAAACGCAAAAGCAACCACAAAAACAAAAAAAGAGGGGAGAGGGAAAACATATTATTTGGAAAACTGATTCACCTTTTTATCAATGATAAAGTGTTTTTTTTATATTTATATTTTTATTTTTTAATTATACTTTAAGTTCTAGGGTACATGTGCACAACATGCAGGCTCGTTACATGGGTATACATGTGCCATGCTGGCCCGCTGTACCCATCAACCCATCATTTACATTAAGTATTTCTCCCAATACTATTCCTCCCCCAATCCCCACCCTGCCAACAGGCCCCGGTGTGTGATGTTCCCCACCCTGTGTCCAAGTGTTCCCATTGTTCAATTCCCACCTATGAGTGAGAACATGCGGTGTTTGGTTTTCTGTCCTTGTAATGGTTTGCTCAGAATGATGGTTTCCAGCTCTGTCCATGTCCTTGCAAAGGACATGAACTCTTCATTTTTTATGGCCGCATAGTATTCCATGGTGTATATGTGCCACATTTTCTTGATCCAGTCAAGAATGGATCATGGACATTTGGGTTGATTCCAAGTCTTTGCTATTGTGAATAGTGCCACAATAAACATATGTGTGCATGTGTCTTTATAGCAGCATGATTTATAATCCTTTGGGTATATACCCAGTAATGGGATCGCTGAGTCAAATGGCTCTAGATCCTTGCCTCCAGCTTTGTTTTTTTGCTTAGGATTGACTTGGAAATGGGGGCTCTTTTTTGGTTCCATATGAACTTTAAAGTAGCTTTTTCCAATTCTATGAAGAAAGTCATTGGTAGCTTGATGGGGATTGCATTGAATCTATAAATTACCTTGGGCAGTATGGCCATTTTCATGATATTGATTCTTCCTATCCATGAGCATGGAATGTTCTTCCATTTGTTTGTGTCCACTTTTATTTCATTGAGCAGTGGTTTGTAGTTCTCCTTGAAGAGGTCCTTCACATCCCTTGTAAGTCGGATTCCTAGGTATTTTACTCTCTTTGTAGCAATTGTGAATGGGAGTTCACTCATGATTTGGCTCTCTGTCTGTTTATGGTGTGTAGGAATGCTTGTGATATTTGCACATTGATTTTGTATCCTGAGACTTTGCTGAAGTTGCTTATCAGTTTAAGGAGATTTTGGGCTGAGACGATGGGGTTTTCTAGATATACAATCATGTCATTTGACTTCCTCTTTTCCTAATTGAATACCCTTTATTTCTTTCTCCTGCCTGATTGCCCTGGCCAGAACTTCCAACACTATGTTGAATAGGAGTGGTGAGAGAGGGCATCCCTGTCTTGTGCCAGTTTTCAAAGGGAATGCTTCCAGTTTTTGCCCATTCAGTATGATATTGGCTGTGGGTTTGTCATAGATAGCTCTTATTATTTTGAGATACGTTTCATCAATACCTAGTTTATCAAGAGTTTTTAGCATGAAGCGCTGTTGAATTTTGTCAAAAGCTTTTTCTGTATCTACTGAGATAATCATGTGGTTTTTGTCGATGGTTCTGTTTATGTGATGGATTACATTTATTAATTTGCATGTGTTGAACCAGCCTTGCATCCCAGGGATGAAGCCAACCTGATTGTGACGGATAAGCTTTTTGATGTGCTGCTGGATTTGGTTTGCCAGTATTTTATAGAGGATTTTTGCATTGATGTTCATCAGGGATATTGTTCTAAAATTCTCCTTTCTTGTGTCTCTGCCAGGCTTTGGTATCAGGATGATGCTGGCCTCATAAAATGAATTAGGGAGGTTTCCCTCTTTTTCTGTTGATTGGAATAGTATCAAAATGAATGGTACCATCTCCTCTTTGTACCTCTGGTAGAATTCGGCTGTGAATGCCTCTGGTCCTGGACTTTTTTTGTTGGTAGGCTATTAATTATTGCCTCAATTTCAGAGCCTGTTATTGGTCTATTCACAGATTCAGTTTCTTCCTGGTTTAGTCTTGGGAGGGTGTATGTGTCCAGGAATTTGTCCATTTCTTCTCGATTTTCTAGTTTACTTGCATAGAGGTGTTTATAGTATTCTCTGATGGTAGTTTGTATTTCTGTGGGATCAGTGGTGATATCCCCTTTATCATTTTTTATTGCATCTATTTGATTCTTCTCCCTTTTCTTCTTTATTAGTCTTGCTAGCAGTCCATCAATTTTGTTGATCTTTTCAAAAAACCAGCTCCTGGATTCATTGATTTTTTGAAGGGTTTTTATGTCTCTATTTCTTTCAGTTCTGTTCTGATCTTAGTTATTTCTTGCCTTCTGCTAGCTTTTGAATGTGTTTGCTCTTGCTTCTCTAATTCTTTTAATTGTGATATTAGGGTGTCAATTTTAGATCTTTCCTGCTTTCTCTTGTGGGCATTTAGTGCTATAAATTTCCCTCTACACACTGCTTTAAAGGTGTCCCAGAGATTTTGGTATGTTGTGTCTTTGTTCTCGTTGGTTTCAAAGAACGTCTTTATTTCTGCCTTCATTTCGTTATGTACCCAGTAGTCACTCAGGAGCAGGTTGTTCAGTTTCAATGTAGTTGTATGGTTTTGAGTGAGTTTCTTAATCCTGACTTCTAGTTTGATTGCACTGTGGTCTGAGAGACAGTTCTTGTGATTTCTGTTCTTTTACATTTGCTGAGGAGTGCTTTACTTCCAATTATGTGGTCAATTTTGGAATAAGTGCGATGTGGTGCTGAGAAGAAGATACATTCTGTTGATTTGGGATGGAGAGTTCTGTAGATGTCTATTAGGTCTGCTTGGTGCAGAGCTGAGTTCAAGTCCTGGATATACTTGTTAACTTTTTGTCTTGTTGATCTGTCTAATATTTACAGAGCGGTGTCAAAGTCTCTCCATTATTATCGTGTGGGAGTCTAAGTCTCTTTGTAGGTCTCTAAGGACTTGCTTTATGAATCTGGGTGCTCATATATTGGGTGCATATATATTTAGGATAGTTAGCTCTTCTTATTGAATTGATCCCTTTACCATTATATAATGGCCTTCTTTGTCTCTTTTGATCTTTGTTGGTTTAAAATCTGTTTTATCAGAGACTAGGATTGCAACCCCTGCTTTTTTTTTTTGCTTTCCATTTGCTTGGTAGATCTTCCTCCATCTTTTTATTTTGATCCTATGTGTGTCTCTGCACTATGAGATGGGTCTCCTGAATACAGCACACTGATGGGTCTTGACTCTATCCAATTTGCCAGTCTGTGTCTTTTAATTGGGTCATTTAGCCCATTTACATTTAAGATTAATATTGTTATGCGTGAATTTGATTTTGTCATTATGATGTTAGCTGGTTATTTTGCCCATTAGTTGATGCAGTTTCCTGCTAGCATCGATGATCTCTACAATTTGGATGTTTTTGCGGTGGCTGGTACTGGTTGTTCCTTTCCATGTTTAGTGCTTCCTTCAGGAGCTCCGGTAAGGGAGGCCTGGTGGTGACAAAATCACTCAGCATTTGCTTGTCTGTAAAGGATTGTATTTCTCCTTCATTTATGAGGCTTAGTTTGTCTGGATATGAAATTCTGTGTTGGAAATTCTTTAAGAATGTTGAATATTGGCTCCCACTCTCTTCTGGCTTGCAGGGTTTCTACTGAGAGATCCGCTATTAGTCTGATGGGCTTCCCTTTGTGGGTAACCCGACGTTTCTCTCTGGCTGCCCTCAACATTTTTTTCTTCATTTCATCCTTGGTGAATCTGACAATTATATGTCTTGGTGTTGCTCTTCTCGAGGAGTATCTTTTTGGTGTTCTTGTATTTCCTGAATTTGAATGTTGGCCTGCCTTGCTAGGTTGGGGAAGTTCTCCTGGATAATATCTTGAAGAGTGTTTTCCAACTTGATTCCATTCTCCCTGTCACTTTCAAGTACATCAATCAAATGTAGATTTGGTCTTTTCATATTGTCCCATATTTCTTGGAGGCTTTGTTCATTTCTTTTTACTCTTTTTTCTCTAAACTTATCTTCTCACTTTATTTCGTTAATTTGATCTTCAACCACTGATACCCTTCCTTCCATTTGATCGAATCGGCTATTGAAGCTTGTGCATGCATCATGTAGTTCTTGCGCCATGGTTTTCAGCTCCATCTGGTCATTTAAGGTCTTGTCTACACTGTTTATTCTAGTTAGCCATTCGTCTAATCTTTTTTCAAGGTTTTTAGCTTCCTTGCGATGGGTTCAAACATCCTCCTTTAGCTTGGAGAAGTTTGTTATTACCGACCTTCTGAAGCCTACTTCTGTCAGCTCGTCAAAGTCATTCTTGGTCCAGCTTTGTTCCGTTGCTGGCAGGGAGCTAAGATCCTTTGGAGGAGAAGGGGCGCTCTGGTTTTTTGAATTGTCAGGTTTTCTGCTCTGGTTTCTCCCCATCTTTGTGGTTTTATATACCTTTGGTCTTTGATGTTGGTGACCTACAGATGCTGTTTTGGTGTGGATGTCCTTTTTGTTGATGTTGATACTATTCCTTTCTGTTTGTTAATTTTCCTTCTATCAGTCAGGTCCCTCAGCTGCAGGCCTGTTGGAGTTTCCTGGAGGTCCTATCCAGACCCTGTTTGCCTGGGTATCACCAGTGGGGGCTGCAGAACAGCAAATATTGCTGCCTGATCCTGCCTCTGGAAGCTTCATCCGAGGGCACTGGGGGTCAGGGACCCACTTGAAGAGGTAGTCTGTCCATTCTCAGAGCTCAGACACCATGCTGGGAGAACGATTGCTCTCTTCAGAGCTGTCAGATGGGGATGTTTAAGTCTGCAGAAGTTTCTGCTGCCTTTTCTTCAGCTATGTCCTGCTCCCAGAGCTGGACTCTACAGAGGCAACAGGCCTTGCTGAGCTGCAGTGGGCTCCACCCAGTTCAAGCTTCCCTGGTCGCTTTGTTTACCTACTCAAGCCTCAGCAATGGCAGACCCCCCTCCCCCAGTCAGGCTGCCACCTTGCAGTTTGATCTCAGACTGCTGCGCTAGCAATGAGCAAGGCTCCGTGGGCATGGGACCTGCTGAGTCAGGTGTGGGATATAATCTCCTGGTGGGCCATTTGCTCAGACCGTTGGAAAAGTGCAGTATTTGGGCGGGAGTGTCTCGATTTTCCAGGTACAGTCTGTCATGGCTTCCCTTGGCTAGGAAAGGGAAATCTCCTGACCCCTTGCACTTTCCAGATGAGGTGATGCCCCACCCTGTTTTGGCTCGTCCTCTGTGGGCTGTACCCACTGTCCAACCAGTTCCAGTGAGATCAACCCGATACCTCAGTTGGAAATTTAGAAATCACCTGTCTCCTGTGATGATCACACTGGGAACTACAGACCAGAGCTGTCCTATTCGGCCATCTTGGAATGGAATCACAAGAGAACCAATGATCAAGTGTTTTAAACCTTTGACATATGTGACAGATTTTAAAAATCAAATTTCAAATTCTAAGTTAAATATTTTGACTCAAACTAACTTTAGGATGTATCAGAGGGCATCTAAAGCATTGGAAGGAAAGATAACAAACCAATTCAGACTTATTTGGTATGTTGTTATATGGGAGGTGTTGTCACATAAGAAGTGATGTTTAACTTTCTTTGAGTAATATTTGTATGGATGTGTTATTGATATGTGTTTTATAATGTTATGAGATTCATAAAATTCTGATATGTCTTGGTATATGTTATTAGTCACTATGACTATTATGTTAAATTATTGTAGGCCATAGAGGAAAAAAAAACACGTTTTTTTGTCAGTTGCATCTTTAACCATGGCCATTTTAAGTTTTCTTGTTTACAGTTAATTGCTTTATTTGGATACTTTCAAAAGCATTTTACTATCAGCTACGGTCCAACGTTATTTTATTTGTCAAAAACATTATGGAAAGAACCCTGACAAGTACTTGTCAGTATAATTTTTGGTTGCTTTAGGATCATAGCATTGGAGGGGTTAAAAATTACAAAACCCTAGTGAAAAATGCTAGACTCATAAGATTGCTAACCTAGTGTGAAGCAGAACTAGAATTAGTTACAAGGGAATAAACTAATACATGATTATGTTTTTTAATGGCTTTTTGTTTGAAACATTGCTGATGCTTTTCATGTCTGGTTTTCCAGAGTTAAGAAAACTTTTTTCTCTTGAGCTATCTATGGATTTACAACAATTTGGTCAAGTCTACTTTTGTAAGCAGAATTAAGACATTTAGCTTTCTCTCTGCTTAATCCACCCCAAATTTGCAACTATTTGTATCTTGTTTTATCCCAATAGAGTTATTTATATAAGTTCAATAAGAATCTATTCTTCTTGTAACAGGACAATTGAAAACACTGGTTATTTTACCAAGGCTGTTACTGAAATGTCATAGTTTCAGATATGATTAGACTGCTTTGAGGAATGGAAGTTGGTTGACTCTTCTGGAGCCAATAAAAAGACCCTTGGAAAAACTGGCCTGGTATCTTGTCCATACAGTTCTCTGACACGCTTCCTAAACTTGTGGTAAGTAAAGAATGTCTTATTTATTTATTTATTCATCTTAGAGATGTGGTTTTCCTCTCTTGTCTGGGCTGGTCTCAAATTCCTAATCTCAAGCAATCCTCCTGCCTCAGCTTCCTGAGTAGCTGGGATTACAGGTACAAGTCATTGCCTAGCTCAAGAATATCACTTTCTGACAGGCCCAACAATCTAAAGATATTTTTAAAACCCCAAGAAGAGAAGAATTCATCCAATTCATCCAGGTATTACAGACAGAATTTCAGGATATGCTTGGCTTGGCTCCTAAGCTTTGGGAGGCTTTTAAAAGTCTAATCTGAGATTCCTTATAAAAAGTTTCAGAAAGCCAACTTCTAAAGAGCTTACATGGTAAATAGTTATTTTTACTGTATTTTATGCAAATAATCAGGCCAAGTTAATTAGACTAAACTTACTTTATAAACAAATTAGTCTTTCTATGTTTATCTTTGGTAAAAATGGAGGGATGGAGAGGAAAAATTACGTTTCAGGAGAACAACTATAGTGCAACTGTTATTAAATTCTATCCCTGTTGATTGTTTTGAGTTTCTTTTCTTTTTTTTTTAAATCTGGACTGAATTCTAAATTTTTAGTTTTCTCCAATATCTGGCTGTGACATTCTAACACTTCCAATTTGTTCCCACCATTCTGGCTTGGGATCATTGAAATTAAAACTATTTTACTTTCCGAAGCCCTATAAACTGAAGTCCTACAAAACAAAACAAAACAAAACAAAACAAAACAAAACAAAACAGAAAGCTGAGTTTTGCAGTTTGTTGCAACCATTAATCTTTTAATATCTAATTAAATATCTGATTGCTCACACCTAACTTTGGTGGAAGGCCATCTACAACACCACTACCTGAAATGAGACACAGATGTTAACTGTCTAACTAAACTGGCCATTTCTCAGGAATAAGAGACTGATTCGGTAGCTTATGGAAGAATCCATCCAACTAATTTCTGAACTGTAAAACTTCTCGGGGAATCTTTAGACCAAGAAATGTAGGGACTCAAAATATGACCCCCTGAAGGAAAGGCCTAAAATGGGGCCTCAAAAGCAAAATCTCTCTCTGACTTTCTGCCATCCTGCCTCTCACCCCTCATTCTCCCCAGAGGCAAGCCATAAAAACTAGAATCCCTCTTCTCCAAGGCAGGTCATAGAATCTAGAATCCCCTTTCCTCAAAGCCAGACATAGAGCCTAAAAATATTAATCTAACCTTCTCCATGCTCCCTCCACCTTTTTGTGTTAACAACTGTCCATAAATAAAGATCCTCATTTCAGAGAAATCCTACCCCATACCCAAAAGGAAGGAATGCTGCACAGAGCAGCCAATAAAAATCTGAATAAGTAGGTCTTGCTGAATTTTCCCACTCAGACTACTGGCATTAGATTATACCATTTTTGTGCACTCATATCACTACATGACTGTCCATACTTCATTGACCAAGGCATAAAAACAGATACGTTTCCCTATATCTTTGGGTCTTCATTCTGAAGACTCCTGTGTCAATAAAACTATGATCAAATAAATGTGTTATGATTTCCTCTTGTTTACTTGTCTGTTATAGGGATGCTAGCGATAATCCTTATGATGGGAGAAAAAAAACCAGACTATCCACTATCTGCCCCTGTAATTGTGTGTATTTACAAATATACATAAAATATAGTAAATGAACTACTGCCACCAGTAGCAAGAATATACACACAGTATTCTTCGGTTACCTTTCATCAGTCCAGGGGCTTTTTAGTAATATTTTATGAAAATCTACAGTAAGAAACTTAAGTTTCACTGTGGCCCAGTACAGATAAGCAAAGAAAATAGTTTCATAAACTTATCCTTAGAATAATGCTAGGCACTCTAATACTTTTTATTCTGTGGTTATGAATTTTTAAAAATTCTCTATGTCTCATTAGTGAACTTCAACCTTCAATTTAAAAAGCAATAAGCAAGACCACGTAAAGGAACTTATAGTCTATAAAGAAAAACCTATTTAATTTTTTTCATAATTTCAACTTTTATTTTACATTTGGGAGGTGCAGGTGCAGGTTTGTTACTTGGTTATAAGTGTGATGCCGAAGTTTGGGGGTGATCCTATCACTCAGATAATGAGATAGATATTACCCAATAGTTTTTCAACCATTTCCCCGGCCACCCTCCAACCTGTAGTAGTCCTCAGTGTCTATTATTGCCATCTCTGTGTCCATGAGTATCCAATGTTTAGCTCTCACTTATAAGTGAGAACATGCATTATTTGTATTTTTGTTCCTATATTAATTTTCTTAGGATGATGGCCTCCAGGTGTATCCATGCTGCTGCAAAGGACATAAGTTTGCTTTTTCTCACAGCTGTACCATATTCCATGGTGTGCAATTACCACACACATTTTCTTTCTCCAATTCACCATTGATGGGCACCTAGGTTGATTCCATGTCTTTGCTATTATAAATAGTGCTCCAATAAACATACAAGTGCATGTGTCTTTTTGGTAGAATGTTGTATTTTCTTTTTGATACATACCAAGTCATAGGATTGGAGGTCAAATGATTAAAAGTAATTGCAAAAACTGCAATTACTTTTGAACCAACTTAATGATTCTCTTTTACGCTCTTTGAGATATCACCAAACTGCTTTCCACAGTGGCTGAACTATTTACATTCCCATCAGCAGAAGAAAAAATTTTAAACAAACAAGAAAAACGAGTAAATGATGAAGGTGAAGATTTCTAACATTGAAAAATAAATAAAATAAATCAATAGTTCACTATTTTCTAAATTGTTATAATTCCTTAAAAATGTAACATTATGAACATGTACTTTTCAATATAAGATAATTATGTTTTAGTCTCCCATAGGGTGGGGTACTATGTCAAATATTACTTTTTATCTTATTGTTAACTTTTCCTAAATTATTCTGTTTTCTGACACATTGCCACCATTCATTTACTCTGCTTTATTCAAACGACATCCCCAAAATTGAGGTTTTTTTTCATTTTGACTTTCCATCTTTATTACTTCTAACTACGGTTAACAATGAACTAAAACACACCAGTCATAACAGTGTTGACATAGAGCCAAGTAAAAGAATAGAATATATTCTCAGTATTAATAACTTTCCAAATTACAAAATATTTCATTGCATAGTGCATTATCTTTGACAACTCTAAATAATCATGATAAGAAACAAAACTGAGAGGATATCTTAGTCATTTGTTTTCTTGATAAAGATGTTGGTAAAATAACAAATAGTTACATTTTATTTCATGTAATTAATATCCTATCTCTGAATATTTTAGTTAAATGTAAAATATATCAGATAATATGTTCAAGAAATAGGTTGATATTATTATTTAAATTGAATAATATTAAGATTCTTGGGGGAGCTTGACCAAGATGGCAGACTAGAAGCAGATCATGTGCCTCACTTTTATGGGGAGTAAACAAAAGGGCTAGCAAACACAAACCCTACAGGCCAATCATCTGAGAAATCACATTGAGATCCATCAAGGCAGCATGAGGACACAGAGAGCAGAGAAGAAAAGGAGCAAAGTTGGACACCAGCCTGTCTGGAGTCAGCATGGAGCCTGTCTGCCAACTGCAGATCCTGCCTGAAGGAGCCCCAAGGACCAGAACACCCAATAAAAACAAAATGTGGGCATGGAGACAGTAATTGGACTCATCCTAGACCCATAAGTGGACTAGAATCAAAGCCAGTCAACGGAACCCATCTTATACTCTAATCAAACCCCCAAAGACATCAAAGAAGATAAAAGCAAAAAAAAAAAAAAAAAAAATCCAAATGACAGCAACTTGAAAGATTGAATAACCACCAACCCACACAGCTGAGAAAGAACCAGTGTAAGAACTTTGGTAACTCAAAAAACCAAAGGGTCTTGTTATTTCTAAATGACCACACTAGTTCCCAAGCAATGGTTCTTAACCAGGCTAAAATGATTGAAATGTCAGAGACAGAATGCACAATATGGATAGGAATGAAGATCACTGACATTCAGGAGAAAGTTGAAACCCACTCCAAGGAATGTAAAGAATACAATAAAATAATACAGGAGAAAACAATCAAAGTGGTCATTTTAAAAAAGAACTAAACTGAGCTGATAGAGCTGAAAAATTTGCTTCAAGAATTACATAGCATAATTGCATATATTAACAGCAAAATCAACCAAGCTGAGGAAGAATCTCAGAGTTCAAAGACCAGTTCTCTGAAATAACAATCAGACAAAAATAAAAATAAATAAAGGAGAGTGGACAAAACTGAGAAATATACTATTATATATAGGATCCCATATGGAATCAACAAGTCTATGACACATTGCTGTCTCTGAAAGAGAGAGAGAGAAAGCATGGAAAACACATTTGGGGAAATGAAAATTTCCCCAATGTTGCTGAAGAAGCCAATATTCAAATACAGGAAATCCAGAGAATCCTTGTGAGATACTACGTAAGACAACTATCCCCAGGACACATATTTATCAGATCTCCAGGGTCGAAATGAAAGAAAAAATGTCAAAGCCAGCTAGAGAGAAAGGGCAGGTCACCTACAAAGAAAACGCTACCAGGCCAAGAGTGGATCTTTCAGCAGAAACCACATAAAACAGAAGAGATTGGGGGACTGTATTCAGCATTCCTAAAGAAAGGGAATTCCAACCAGTAATTTTATATCCAGCCAAGCTAAGCTTCAAAAGCTAAGGAGAAACAAGATTCTTTTCAGACAAACATGTGCTAAGAGAATTCATTACCACTAGATCAGCCTTACAAGTGGTCCTTAAGGAAGTGCTAAATACAGAAAGGAAAGATAGTTACTGGCCACCACAAAAACGCACTTAAATATGTAGTCCACTGACACTATAAAGCAACCACACAATCAAGTCAATATAATAACTAGCTAACAACATGACGACAGAATCCAATCTGTACATATCAAAATTATCTTTAAATATAAACAGGATAAATGCTCCAATTAAAAGGCAAAGAGTGGCAAGTTGGATAAAGAAGTACGACCTACTTGTATGCTGTCTACAAGAGACCCATCTCACACACAGTGACATTCATAAGCTCAAAGTAGAGGGATGGAGAAAAATCTACTAAGCAAATGGAAAACAGAAAAAAAGACACAAAAGTTGTTATTCTAATTTCAGACAAAACAGACTTTAAACCAACAATGATCAAAAAAGACAAAGAAGGGCATTACATAATGGTAAAGTGTTCAATTCAACAAGAAGATCTAACTATCTAAATATATAGGCACTCAATAATGGAACACTCAGATTAATAAAACAAGTTTTTAGAGACCTATGAAGAGACTTAAAAACCACATAATAATAGTGGGAGAATTTAACACACCACCATCAGTATTAGAAAGATTATTAAGGCAAAACACTAACAAAGATGTTTAAGGCCTGATCTCAATATTTGACCAAATAGGCCTAACAGACATCTACAAAACTCTCCACCCCCAAATAACAGAATATACATTCTTTTTATCTGCACATGGCACATACTCTAAAATCAACCACGTAATTGGCCACAAAACAATCCTCAATGAATTCAGAGAAACTAAAATTATGCCAACAATACTCTCAGATGACAGTGCAAAAAAAATAGAAATCAATACTAAGAAAACCATGTAAAATCTTACAATTACATAGAAATTAAACAACCTGCTCCTGAATGACCCTCAGATAAACAATGAAATTAAAGCAGAAATCAAGAAATTATTTAAAATGAATGAAAACAAAGACACAACATACTAGAATCTCTGAGACACAGCAAAAGCAGTGTTAAGAGGGAAGTTTATGGCACTAAATTTCCACATCAAAAGTTAGAGAGGTCTTAAATTAACAACCTAACATCACAACTGGAGGAACTGGAGAAACAAGAGCAAAGCAACCCAAAGCTAACAAGACAATAACCAAAGTCAGAGCTGAACTGAAGGAAATTGAGACACAAAAACCATAGAAAAGGTCAATGGATACAGGAGATATTGTTTTGTTTTGTTTTGTTTTTTTAAGAATAAATAAGATTGATGGACCACTAGCTACACTAATAAAGAAAAAAAAGAGAGAAGATCCAAATAAACACAATCAGAAATGAAATAGGGGATATTACCACTGAACCCACAAAAATACAAAAATCTTCAGAGACTTTTATGAACACCACTATGCACACAAACTGGAAAACCTAAAGCAAATGGATAAATATTTGGATATATACAATCTCCCAAGATTGAACCAGGAAGAAACTGAATCCCTGAACAGACCAATAACGAGTTCTGAAATTGAATCAGTAATAAAAAGCCTACCAACCAGGAAAAGCCCAGGGCCAGATGGTTTCACAGCCAAATTCTACCAGATGTATAAAGAAGTGGTACCATTCCTACTGAAACTATTTCCAAAAACTGAGGAGGAGGGACTCCTCTCTAACTCATTCTGTGAGTCCAGCATCATATAAATAAACAAATAAAGAAAACTTCAGGCCAATATCCTTGATAAACATTGATGCAAAAATAGTAACTTTTCCTAATCCTCATAAATTCTTGGCTGGGACACCTTTGTAACAAAACACAAATTAACATGGAAAAAGATATGCAAATTTATTAATGTGCATATAGACACAAGAGCCATACACAAAATATGAGCCTCAAAGTATGGCCCAGATGCCTAAAATTTTTATACCATCCTAAGGTTACAGAAAAAATACGGGCTTGAGGCTCCTGAAGGGGTGGGGAAGTGGAATAACAGATTAATGAGAGAGCGAACACAGAAAAGTATGTCAAACCAAGTCTCTCTTATTATGAAGATAAAAATATATCACGTAATCTCAGTGCTGTTCTGAAAAAAAAATAGATGGTAGCCTGTACTAAAAGTTTCTCTATGGAATCTTTAGTCTCCTTTTCCTGTGAGTGAATCTTTCCTAGATCCATATAAGGGGATATGAAGAAAGCCTATTTACATCTGCTCTTTACTTCATTTTACTAATGCAGATTTCCTTTACAGATGCAAATTTCTCCCCACAAAAGAAGGCTTTTCAGGGCAATTCTTGTGTTTGCAGCCCTTCAGAATATCCATCTAAAAATATTCCAAAGAAATATATTTTAGGGTGAAATAATCTGGCTTGTCTCATAAGAATGTTTCTTTTTAATTACCAAGATAAAATACAAGATACTATTTGGCCTAAGTCCAAATATTCATGTGTATTTTTTTACTATAAAACTATTAAGTTATTTTAAAATTAAAAAACAATAAAGCAAGGAAGTCAATATTTGTGCATCAAAGAGTGCTGAAGTTTTAGAGCTGGCCACATCCAGCTGAAAATTTGTGATAGTGAGGTATAGAAAAAAAATACTTGGATTCTCTTTTGGTCACTTTCATACAGCAATTTAAGAACATGTTTTTCTTTAGCTGAGAAGTTAATTATAGTAAGGTAAAGGATTTGAAGGCAGTTTAATTTTTTAACAGAGAATATGTCCAAGCTATGTTCAAGAACAAAAAGACAACAGTCAACTTTAAATACTAATATTTAGAAACGTGGTCAAGTATAGAGTTTATTTGAGCCTAAAGTTGGAAATTGCCATCCCTGAAACACGGACTCCAGAGAAATGGGTTCAGTGCTTCAAAGTTAACACTTAAGATCTTGTTTATATAAGAAGGAAAAAAAAAATAACAGGATTACAATATTTTCTATGCAAAGCATGTTCCAATTTAATTAATTACACTTTGTTTTATTTTCCCTGTGGCTTTTTTTTTCTTTTACAGACTTTTCACTTTCTTTCCAGTTTAAGAGGGCATATCTAATAATCTAATACTCCACTTTAGATAATGTTATAGTCATGAGGTCATTGTTGAAAAAAGTAAGAGAAGTTTTAATCTTCAATGAAATCAACAGTAAAGAGGAAAGGGGTCTTCCCTGACGCCTATAGTAATTTGCAATATTTTAAGACACAATGTAGATAAGAAAAAAGGCTAATCTATAATCAGAGAAGCAAAGGTTATGGCTGCCTTGGTTATTGCTGCCTATATTACAACTGCCTGTCATATCACTCAGGTCACATAATCACATTCCCTTAAGGCTCAAAATATTTTAAAGTTTCAACAGTTTAGATTTTGAATAACTTATTTTCACAGAGCATTAGAGTATTCAAAAGCAACATCATCTATTTGTCATAGCACTGTGAACCTATGCACTATTCTCAGATAATATGTATACTATAGGAAACATGTATACTATAGGAAATATTACAGTCCAAAATGTGGCTCCCTGGTGTAAATATTACAGGATTAAAGGCCTTTAAAGTTCAATATACACTGGAAGAAACTTTTTCCCTGCCTATGTAGAGATCAGGTTAACTCACCAAGGAGAACAATGATTTTTTTCCACCTCCTCCATGTTATTTCAGTATCTATTGCAGAAAAGAAGACTTTCTACCTGAAAACCACACCTGAGCAGACCCTTTCACAAGACAGCATCTTTCTCTCAGGATCATTCCATTTTCACAGAGAACTATTTACAGGTGAACCTCTGTTCCCTGATCTTTTTATTCGTTTTAATAATCTTTTCATCATCCGTCAACAGAATTACCTATATTCCTCATCTCCCCTTCCCCCTCTGAAAAAAGATATATAAGTATCTGAGTCCCATTGAGATATTTAGAGTGATCACAGTGTGGTTCTCCTCCATATACATTAAAAAATTTTTATTCTTTCTCTCCTAAAATTAAAAAAATTTATTCCTCTCTCCTGTCTTTTGTGAACCGATTTTTCAGTGAACCATCAGAGAACAAAGGAGAAGCTTTCCCTTAGTCCCTACAATACTGAAACGTATTTTGCATATTTTTAAATACGTGCATACATATATACACATATATAGGTTTTTGATATGTGTGTACAAATATACATGTACCTTTTTTAGCCTTCCATATTTTGATTTTTAAGTAATTATTGGCTGTTATAAGTTTTAGGTGTTTTTACATTTCAAAATATAAACTTGAACATGCTAAAGGTAAAAGCTGATAACCAAGGTATAATTTTCACTGGGCCTTGGGAGTAATAACTGTTGGCTTTCATATAACCTGCTACTCTCAACGCTTTCACAAACACAAACACACCGAGTCAATCTCTGTCATCAGTTCCTCACACACAACCCCAAAGCTGAATCTGGTCCTCAGCAGCTTCCCCAGGGAGTCCATTAGAATTACATAGCAGCTGCAGAGGGCAACATCTGGACATGACATTTTACCTAAGTTAGTGACGACTAACTTTGCCCTAGCACTGTCCATATTGTTCTTGCCACTTTGACAATAAGTGCGGTAAGATATTAAAGTGTGTAAAGACTGTTTGGGGCTAACATTTAGTACGGACATTCAAAATGCTCTTCAGCGTTCAAAAAACAGGTTATTTTAAACTCGACCACAAATTCAATATTATAATTTTTTCCCTATGGTAATTCATATGGATAAACAAATCTCAATATTTCTTAAATGAAAAGTATTGAATTTAGTTAGAGAACAAAAAATAATGCCTTTTCCATGTCAAATCACATTTGTTTAATAGCCCAATAGGGACCAGCCTGTGTTCCAAGAAAACAATTGTAGCCAACATGGTTTAGTTTTACACATAATCAAGATGGCTTTTGTCTGATTTAAGTTTAAAACCAATTTGACACCTAACTTTCATTATGTAATGACTTATTTAATACAATCTTTACATTTTATGTATTTATTCGGAAATAATTTAACTATGTAAAAGATAAAGGATTCATAACTTTCCATGGGAGAGATAGCTATTTAAAATACGTATATTCTCCTCAACTTCATCTGTTTCAAATTCAGTCATCAAAAATGGTGATTAGAATGTGCACATTCTAATACCAATCTCTGTCTTTATCTATTCAAATATCCCCTAACTGGTGATGACTTTCCTCACAACTTTTTTGAGAATTCCAATATCTCTCCTTACAGCACTTTAAATCACCAGCCTCCACCTTATTTTTCTTTACTGGACGTACTGCTAATCATCTGACACATTATATATTTTTAGTTGTATACTCTCCTCCCACTAGAATATAAACTCAGTGTGGCAAAGATTGTTTTTTGGTGTTCATTCATTCATCGATATATCTTCAATGCCTAGAACAGTGCCAGTACATAGTGGGCATTCAAAAAACATTTGTTAATGAATAAATAAAATATTTTTTCTGCGAGCAAAGGATTTTGCCTAGACTAAAGCACGTGTGATTTTTAAAGTGGTAAAACTGGTGATAACAATTTGGCTGAACAATATTCTTTTCGGGCAATTCTGGTATCTTATGGGGTAAGGTGGAATAAGCACACCCTCTTTATTGTCTCGCATTAGAATGCAGCGATAAAATCTGGAAAGAATGCATGAGCAGCCTTTGGAGAACTCTGAAAAGTACTAGCAGGTCAATTACACTGTACCAGAACTGCAATGCTGACAAACTCGTAGGGAGGTTACCTTTTTTTTTCCCCTTCAGTATTTTCCAGCTTGGACTCAGGCAGCAAAAAAATCAGAAGGGAGAACTGACACAGAGTGCTAGAAGCCCATCAGGTCTAGCTTGATGCAGTGAAGACAGACATTATTGTTCAGTGCGTGTGCATTTACCATGATCCATCTAACCTGGGTCATAAAACAAACTTTAACAAATTGGAAAGAACTGATATTATACAAAGTATGTTCTTAAATCATAAGGGCATTAAACTTAAAACCAATAACAGAAGATGAAAAATATTAGAAAATATTTTTTAACCACATTTTTTTTTTTTTTTTTTGTGAGTCGGAGTCTTGCTCTGTCACCCAGGCTGGAGTGCAGTGGCGCGATCTCGAGTCACTGTAACCTCCACCTCCTGGGTTCAGGCGATTCTCCTGCTTCAGCCTCCCAAGTAGCTGGGATTATAGGCATGTGCCACCATGCCCAGCTAATTTAACCACACTTTTAAATAACCCATTGTTTAGAAGAAGTCTCAAGGGAAATTAGAAAATATTTTGAACTAATAAAAAATCCTGAAAATGCAACACATCAGAATTTGTAAGATGTAGCTAGGTAGAGAACTTATAGGAAAATATATAATGAAATGCTTATATTAGAAAAGAAGAAATGTCTAAAATTAATTACCTAAGCTTCCACTTCAAGAAAGTAGAAAAAGAGGAAAATAAACCCAAACCAGTCAGAAGAAAGAAAATAATAAAGATAGGGCAAAAATAATAAAGTAGATTCCATTTATATGACATTTTCCAAAGATAAAATAATAGTGATATTGAGTAGAACCATGGCTGTCCGTGAACCAATCAGCACCCAGTTCCTCCCTTCTGAGCCCATAAAAACCCTGGACTAGCCAGACTCAGACAGATGTGGGGACCACCAGCTGTGGGAAGGAGCTCCCCACTTCGGATCTCCTCGACTTGTTAGGATGACCTGCCTGTGGAAAGGAGCTACCCACTTTGGGTGTCTGTCACTCAGTGAAGCTCCCCTCCACCTTGTTCACTCTCTAATTGTCTATGTACCTCGTTCTTCCTGGAGGCAGGACAAGAACTTTGGACCTGCTACATGGTGGGACTGAGACAGCTGTAACAAAACAAAATATTTCTGTCTTTATAGAGCTTATATTTTTATGCCAAGGCTTATATTCCAGTCCATGTATTGTGTTGATATGGTTTTCATTTATAGAAAAATCTACAATTATGATAAGCTAATTAAGGAATGTCATTTTCCACATATTCTTAATTTTATTAGTAAATTTTCTATATTGAAACTCTGAATTGGATTTATACATCTATTCTTTTAACAAATAACGTTGTAGACTTACCATGAGCTAGACATTCTGCCACCTGCTAAGGAAACAAAGGTAAGCATGTGAGCAATGTCCTTTTTTTTCTATAATTGTGGCTCAAGGGAGAATGTATATTCTAAATCTAAAAGAGTTGTCATTAATTTTATTTACTAAAATATTGACTTCAAATTTCTCAGAAAGTAATTACTAAAAAAGTGAAATTGCCAATTTAAAGAAAGTAAAGATAGGTAGACAGATATGAAATATACATGTAATGTATTTTATGTGTAATTTTAAAGATACATGCATATTTAAAGACTATAGTTCAGCTTTACATCAAGTAGTTGCTTCAGCTCTTCACAAATCAGCCCAGTCGTCGTTTCTGCAAATCTCTGTGTATCCATATGTAGTACATATGACAACAGAGGTGCTAGCACAAATATTGGCATCCTTAGCTCTTGTGGAGAAATTTCCAAAAGGGAAAGTCTCTTGGATGGACTTCCTTTCTAAGAAGGCATAATTGTTGTTGACACAGAAATTTACAGTTAGAAATGTAAAATTTAAAGCCAGATTTTTATCTTACACAAGACTTTGAAATTACAAAACAAAAATGAAACAAAACAAAAATCATTTTCCACGTCAGCCCTAGGAGTTAACACAATGTTCAGGAGATGAAAAGAATGGAAATTTTGCAAAGCCTCTATTTGCACAAACTACAGGTTTCAAGTAAAATATATTCTTAGATCAGAAAAAGTCATATGGTTTCATATGGATTAAAGAGTTACATCATAATTTATAATTTAAATTATAAGTTATAATCTAATTATGTTTTCTTCCATGAAACAAAATGCAGCAATTAAAAATAAATAGATTTCTATGTGTTGAGATACAAATATTTATAGGTTATATTAGTAAATAAAATGGCAAGTTGCAGAACAATATTTATAAATTTATTTTCCTGGTTTAAAAAACAAAGAGAAAAACAAGAGGATTTATCTTTATTTCATGTGTATATTTCCTGGAATAATAAGATATTCCAGGTTTAGAGGGAGCTAAACTAAACCATGCTTTGTGGGTATTAATAAGGACTTTAGATCATGTTAAAGATAAAATGGTCCACTGTAGACTTTTAAGAGGAATTGATATAACCTAATTTTACTTTATAAAAAAGATGCATTACACACATAAGAACAAAGATAACAATGATAGTAGATTTCTCTTTGGAAGTGATGTAAGCAAGAAGACATTGCAGCAACAACTTTAAAGTTCTAAGAAAAAAACTGTCAGTATAGAATTCTATCATTTAGAGACAATACCTTTCAAGAACAAAGTCTAAATAAAGATAATTTTAGATGCACAAAAGCTGGAAGAATGTTAAAGGAAATCCTAAAGGCAGAAGAAAAAATGATTCCTGATGAAAATGCAAATCTACATGAAGGAATGAATAATTATAAAACGATAAATGTGTGAATAAACGTATCCATTTTTCTCATTACTTAAATATCTTTAAATGACAATTGGCTATAAACAAAATGTAATGTGGAGATTATAACACAGATGAAATTAAAATGTTTTACAAGCATGAGACAGAGGTTGAGAAGGAATACATAGAAACACTATCTTATGGGATTCTTATACCGTACATGAAGTGGTATATAAAACTTGAAGGGAGACTATGAGAAGTTAAAGATAAACACACACTACAAAGCAAATAATAACAAAACAAAGAGTTACAGCTAATACATTGATAAAGGATATAAATTGGAATAATTTTTTTAAATCCAAAAGAAGTCAGAAAAAGAGAAAACAAAGCAAAAAGAAATAGAACAAACAGAAAACAATAGCAAAATGATACACTTAAAACTAACCATGTCAAAATTACATTAAATGTAAATAGGCTAATCATCCCAATTTAGAGGCAGACATTGTTAGATTGTATAAAAAAACAGACCCAAATACATGCTTCTTCCAAGAAATGCACTTTAAATATAAAGACACAAATAGATTAGAAGGATGGAAAATCAGTATACAGGGCTTATACTGGTACCAAAGAAGAGTTTGACTAAGAATATTACCAAGGATAAAGAAAGTAATTTCAAAATACTGGGTCAATTTATCAAAAGTACATAGCAATCCTAAATATTTATATATCCAGTGACAAAGCTTCAAAGTGTATGAAGCAAAAACTGATAAAACTTCAAGGAGAAAAACTCAAATTGACAATCAGAGATTTCAACACCACTCTCAAGAATTGGTAGATTAAGACAGAAAATCAGGAAGGATACAGTAGAAAAAATACTGTCAGTCAACTTGGTCTAATTGACCCTTATAGAACACTCAAGCCTGCAAGAGCAGAAAACACATTCTTTTCAAGTGCACACAGAACACTGACCAATAGAAACAACATCCTGGGCCAAAAACGAATTTAATACAATTGAAATAATACAAGTGGGCTGGCACTCCTGTAATCCCAGGCACTTTGGGAGGCCGAGGCAGGTGGATCACGAGGTCAGGAGATCAAGACCAGCCTGGTCAACATAGCAAAACCCCATCTCTACTAAAAATACAAAAAAAAATACAGGCATGGTGGTGCATGCCTGTAGTCCCAGCTACTCGGGAGACTGAGGCAGGAGAATTGCTTGAAACCAGAAGGCAGAGGTTGCAGTGAGCTGAGATTGCACCTCTGCACTCCAGCCTAGGTGACAGGGTGAGACTCCATCTCAAAAAAAAGAAATAATATAAGTGATATTATCTTAACACAATTGGATGAAATAAGAAATCAAGAGCAGATCTCTGGAATATTCTCAAATATTTGGAAATTAAACAACATTTCTACATAGTCCATGCATCAACGAACAAATCAAAAGGAAAATTAGAAGGTCTTTTGAATTAAATAAAAATGAAAACAGAACATATATGAATTTGCAGATGCCATTAAAGTAGCAGTTAGGAGGAATTTATAGCATTAAAAGCTTGTATTAACAAAGAAAACCTAAATCAATAGCTTTCGCTATCACCTTAAAAAAAAAACTATAAGAAGAGCAAATTAAAAGTTAACAAACATAAGGAAATAATAAAGTGTCACGTGAGAATCAATGATACAAAACCAAAAACAAATAGAGAAAATTGATGAAATCAAAAGCTGATTCTTTTTGAACATTGATAAAATTCATAGTCCTCTAATCAGTAAGAGAAAACTTGAATTATTAATATCAGAAGTGGGAGAAATTTTATTCCTACAGAGAATATTATAAAAGAAACTCAAATTTTATCTTGTTTCATTTCAATCTGTGTAATGTTTAATATCCAAAAACCAGAAACAATCAAAATGTCTAATGGCAAGAGATGGGATGAAGAAATTGTGGCATATCCATACAATGGAATACTACTCAGCAAGAAAAAGGAATGAACGACGATACCTACAACAATCTTGCTGAATCTCAAAATGATTGTGCTAAGAAGACAGACAAAAATAGAGTATATATTGTGTGATTGTATTGAACTATAATTCTAGAAAATGCAAACTAAGCTACAGTGATAGAACGCAGATCAACAGTCAGCCAAGGAGAGGGGAGGTGCTGGGGAGAAGCAACAGGAAGCGATTACAAAGAGGTACTACCATACTTTGGGGGTGATGCATAAATTCACTACCCCAAAGGTAGTGATGATTATACACTTTAAATCTTTGCAGTTTATTATATATTCATATTTAAATATCTGCAGTTTAGTTATACCTCAATAATGTTATTTTTAAAAGGAATATATAGGAATAATTAATAATAGCTACCACTAGGGTGTGGGAGTAAAAGTGAATATGGCTAAAAAGATTTTCTGCTGTTCTTTTAGGAGCTTATATTCTACTTTATATAACTTAAAAATTGTTTATAATACATGTGATTTACTTTTCAAATTAAAAAAAAAACCTAGTACCAAAAAGAACATGACAAATTAGGGACGTATTCATAATGTTAGTGGCTACCTATAGTGTATACATGCACACACACACATATATACATGTATAGCAACACACAAGGCAATAATAATCCCATTGGACAAAAATTTGTTCAAATTAATGAGCTGCCAAATTTCAAATGGCCAAAGGATTTAAAAAAGTAATTCACCAAGATGGATACAAATGAACAAGGAAAATATGAAAAAAGTGTTCCACCTTATTGGATATAAAAATGTATATACAGAAAACAGTGAAACAACCCCTTCTATCTATCAGATTATCAAAGATTAAAAAATTGATTTTTTTCAGATACACCCAAGATACTAATAAAAGTGTAAAAGATACAGATTTCTCAAAACAATCTGAACTTTTATATTAAAATTTTAAATAAATATGTTGACCAATTAATTTTCCTTCCACGGATTTGTAGAAAATGATAGAATAATATATAGAGAGATGCTCATTGAGTATTGTGAAAGCAACAATAAATTTTAAATAATCCATATGATCATCAACAGGACTTGGTTAAATAAAATGCAGTATCCGCTATCTGTAACGTGGAATACTACACATTATTACAAATTAGGAGAAGAGATAAGCTAGATCCAGATTTGTAAACTCAAAATATATGAATATTATTTAGTAAGTCGTTTTTGAACCAGCGTGTATTTCATAATCCCATTTATAAAAATATATATGTATGTTCATGTATAGACGCACTTTTCAAAGTTTGGAATATATATTTTTTCAGGCTTAACTGTAGCTATTTCTTAAAGATTGGGAGAGTATTAATGGCAGGGAGTACAGGTAGCATCTCAAGGGGATTTTCACTTTTTACATAAATCTCTATAGTAAATTTTTTACAATGGGCAGATACAATAATGACTTAAAGATATTATTATTTTGGAAAAATAAATATCAATCCAGTAGCCTAAGGAAAACTAAGAAAAAGATAGCCCTTTTGGCAGAATGCATACAAGAAGCCATTGTGAAAACAGAAAAGGATTTAGAATCACATACTGGGTTAGAATCGTTATTCTACCACATACAAGCTGTGCAGACCTAGAAATTTATTGAAATCCTCTGATTTTCAGAGAATTTACAGTGTACACAGCAATAATACTACCCACCTCAGAGAGATGAGAGGATTATAGAAGTCAGTAGGTATACAATGTACCACAGGTGTTCAAGAAAGGCTGGTTTCCTTATTTTTAATGTGATATGACTTAATATACTCATTAAATATTCAAATAATTAGAAGATTTTCTAAATATCTAAATTATACCCAAGAAATGTCTGAATAATGCACTGGAACTTTCTTAGATCGCCAGACAAGGACATCACCTTACAATATAGCATTTTGATATTTCGAGACCTGCATCCAGAAAATGGAATCCAAGAAAGGTAACCTTATACTGAAATCTATCTATACAAATGGCATTAGGCACAGTCCTAATGGGCGGAGAAATGTTATTAAATTTTCACAAGCTGAATACGAATAAAGCTGGTATCAAAACTATAAAAAATATAACAAAGAATGAAACCGTTTATCTTTTACATGGACACATGCCCTGTTCCTGCTGTTGCCCGTAAGCAGGCAGCATACACTGGTACAGGTGGCCGTGTATAATTGTGTGCATAAAATAACTGAGTCATTTTCTGATTGGTAAATAATATGCAATGTCAGACTCTCCACACCATCTGTGTTACTCACCACCACAGTTTTCTGCAAAACAGCCAGCAGCACAAGCCCAGCACCTCATTGTTGGAGAAGTCACAGGAAGAAGTACTTGGCATCCTTCGCAAAACTTAAATCTGTTCACAGTAATGAACCTGACATATGCCCCAAAGCAGAACGTGTATGCTACCCTAATGATCTCTCCTGCTGTTTTATAATCAGAGACATAGATGGAGGGAAGGCTGCCATTTTTTTCATTTGGCACTGGTCAGCCTCCTGGACTGTCTTTTTGGCCAAAAAAAAAAAAAAAAAAAAAAAACCCTCATATTTAGGAGAGCTAATATGCAGATTACTGAACACAACCATGTTGCTATTTTCATCACAATTTCCGAGATGTAAGATTTGTGCTTATTGCAAAATCCTTGCTCCTGCTTTCTTCAATTTGGGGGATTCTTCTTCCATATCACATGAAGGAAGAGTTAACTGCCAATCATTTGTCTTGACAGTTTAGACAGGCTCCTTGTCAACTTCTCTTTTCATCGAAGGAAAGGAGCACTGAGTCAGAGGGCATATGTTGGCTTCAGTCTCAACATGTCTGGTACTGACAGAAGCTAAAAGTCATGGCCTCAGCATGCACCACGCAGGGCAGGTCCTGGAAAGACTTCTTCCATCCCTCTTTTTTTTTGTTTCGTTTCATATTATTCACAATGAGCCCTATCCATATGGTGGTAGTGCCAGATCCAGGAGATATTAGGTTTTGCCAAATCTCTTCTAGACTAAGGCTTTCACATTTTCCTTTGGTACTAAAATTAGCTAAAAAATTAACATGCTTTGAGGACCTCATGATTTCCATAGAAAACACACACACACACACACACACACAAAATGTAATTCAATAGAGAAAAACTCGGAATTTTCACACTGACTTTTAAAAGTAATCCACACAAAAATAATATAATTCTAAATTATAAGTAGATTTCATGAGCAAAACCAACAGCTAAATGCAACAGATCATCTAGATGCAAGCAAATTTTAAAAACCAGACAAGACACATATATCATACGATAACAAAGCTGTTATCAACAGGCTTGCTTGAGGATCACTATTCACTTTTTTATAGTGATAAGAGTAAATGTCATGATTATTATATTAATCCACTTAACGCTGAACATGATTTGAAGTCTGTTCCTAGAGATAACTTTAAAAATATGATATCTAAAAAAGTATCATGATATCACTGTACAAAATTCCATATTTATTATCAATAAAATGTAGACTAATCGAAGCACAGGTAAGAAAATAAAATTAAAGCTGCAATTATAAACTTAAAATGATATACACAGAAAAAAATTTTATAGCTCTTTCCGAATAGACATATTTGTAAATATAAATGTAATATCACACTAGTTATTCCAAACTTAAATTTGCTGCATAGTGTTACCACATTTTTTCCATGTAAATTAGTAAAAGATGATCTCCAGAAAGTACACAGTTCAAAGACAATTTATTAGGCTCACTCTAATCTCTGCCATCCTGTGGCGGTGTGTCCTTGAACATAGTTTTCTGAACATTTAGCTTCTATATTCTTATTTTTTCATTGGATTCCTAGAATCTGGTTGCTGTTATTTTATGTTTGTGTGTTTGAGAGGCAGTTCTCCCCAGTGCCTTTTATTTAATGAATGATTCACTGAGTGTCAGGTGCTAACTGGGTCCAGATTCTACACTGTCCACTTCTCTGACGGAGCTAGTCATGGCTGTTCATGATGTCCTGCCGTTCCTATCCTGCAGGCAAGTATCTGAGGGTGTTGTGTGGTCTTTGTTAAGACGCAGAGGGAACGTAGCACCCTCAGTGTTTTATTGCATAGTGAAACAGCTCTTACTGTACACTGGCACACAACCAAAAAATCTTTGCGGAGATCAAGATATAGGGACCTGTACGTAAATCCTGTGTGATACAGGAGTAAAGAAGACCCATCGACAGAAAGGAGTGGTGGAAAAGGATTTGACTCCCCTGATCACTTATAATAGCAGGTGAGGTCATTAGCTCCCACAGTACTTGTCTGAAACCTAAACAGGTACAGCAACTCACCATTAGAATCAGTCCATTACTGAATTAGGAATACGACTGAATTTAGCAACAAATTCGTGCCAACGTTACTTCTAGCAGCAGTAGGTTTTCAGCAGCAGATTGGCACCGTGACAGAGTCCATAATTTTCACAGTATGTGTTTCATAATTTGTCATGCACACTCTGATTGCTTGGCATATTGGCAGAGTCCACAGCGCTCTCTAAATGTCACCAAACGCATTTGAGGATTTGTCATGCATGGTCTGAGCAAGTGACACAACACAGCAGAGTGGCCAGGTTCAGGGCTGATTTTTGCACTCCCTCTGAGTGAGTGCTCTTGAGCTCAGCCACCAGTGACGAGGGCCTGGTGGGGGCTGCACAGTCCTTCTCTTGGAGCTGCTGAGTTTTAATTCTGTGTCAAGTGATCATATGGATGCTGCCAGGAGAAAATACTATTACACTGCAGGTGTGACATGCATAGCGCAGAGATTCTTGCCTGATAATATTCTTTTCAAATCATTCCTTGTAGTGTACTTAACATTTTCTTCACACAGACTCAAAGAGCATTTCGCAAATTAGGAGTAAGAAGTAGGAGAGTAATAAATGTGAATAGAGGGTGGAGAAAGCTATATTATAAGAAACTCCTCAGTTAAGAGATCAAAAGACGAGATATCTTGGCTGATTTTAACAGAAAGGTAAAAAATTGTTGGGATCAGAGAATCCTGAAGTTGTCATAATAACATCTGGTTTCTGTAGAAACAGCTTCTGAGTTTAGGCAAACCATCCTTTTTATTTATTTATTTATTTTTATTTTTATTTTTTATTTTTTGGCCTCAGTTAATGAGGAGGTTGGATGAAAGCTCCTCTTTGGGTCTATGCGTTCCATTGTTCTAAAACAGGAGCATCAATTTATTAATATCTTCTAGTCATCTGACCTGTTTTCCTGCAATGATTGCATAATGCCTTTCCAGTATTTAGTAAAAGCTTCAAGAGCTACATCTGCTGGAAGCTTTTAGTTGTCTGGGATTCCAGTCATTATCTTATCACTTTTATTCACTGTCTTTTAGGGGGAGAAAGAAAATTAGTCTTTTTTGTACATTTGGGTCCCGTGGATGCACCTGTTACTATGAAATCTGTTTGATGATAAATAACTCACATATGCCCAAGAGCGTTGTCTTGACATGTGCAGGGAAAGACCTTCACAGACATATGTTGTAAAAAGCATTCGCTGTGACTTCGTGTTTGCTCATGGATCAGTGAAAGCAGAGGAGGACTTGGAGGCTAACAAAGACTGCAAAGGCAGGGAGGGAAGCTGAGGTTTTTACTGGGAAATTGTTTGACAGATCCACCGTCAGATCTGCACTTAGATACAATACACAAAAATTCCAGATAAGGAAGCACACAGACATACACTACTCACAAACATATACCTATTAGCCAAAGATACAATATATAAAAAGTGTTGTGAAACGTGGAATTTTTTATTCGAAAAAAATACAGAAAACTAGGGTCATTTTCAAAAGAGATATAGCTTTACCGGGAAAAAACATATTGCCTCCTCTGAAAAGGCCTCTAAAGATTATCTTTTATTGAAAATGTTTATTCTAATTTTTCTGTGACCAACTTTATTGGGGAAAAGAGAATCATCACCATTCTTCCTTGATTTCTAGGGGGAAAAAAGGTTATTTTTCCACTAGCACTTTTATGTAGAAAATTTTCTACCATTTACATACATTGCCAACCCCTTACTATAAACCAGGTGGCCACTAAACCTTATATATTCAAATTCTCACCACAGCACACATGAGCAAATGGGGAATTGATTAGGTTCTATTATTTTTTTCCCTTAGTGTCTGATAAAAATTGGATTTCTTTTCAAACTCTATTAGAGTGATTTGTGTAACTGATTCTGTGCCTTATATAGTTAACTTTAGAAATTGTTTTGCTCTGGTCATTAAAGGTTCAATTTTGTTATTCTAGAATGCAGCCCATTTTATTTTCCAAATATCTTTCGAAATTATATCCCAAAGTGGAAAACTAATACCTTTCATATAGATACAGATGCTTTTCATATGCAGGTAGTGAACTACTTATAAATAACATTGACCTTAGTGTACTCAAAAAAGGTTCAAAACTTTTTGTGCAACAAATATCTAACCTAATCTCTTCTCTGAGATGTCATCCTCATAAAATGTTTGTGAATGCACCAAAATCAATCTGCAGCTTCTGCTCAATTGGCCACGCAAAGCCCTCACACTCGTAAAGATCTTCCTTTTAAAAATAGCTTTACTGAAAGATCATAAAGATCTTTTCATATGCACTTATGAAAGATACCCATCTTCAGTTTTGCCTTAAATATACATGCATTCACATACACATAAACATGCCTGTCTAAAATTATTTGGTCAATAAATTAATAAGTTGAAGTATTTGCTTGATTTGAAATATGTGCTTCAAATTTCTTATCATTTCCTCGATTCAAGTCACCTAGAAAAATGAACAGATAGAAAACAAAAAGCCAAAAAAGACAATAATAAGCCACATTCAACTGAAGTGAAGCAAAGTATTTCATGTTCTAAGCTGTCAATCTAATTAATTCTCGAGAGGATATTAGTGTGTAACCATTACTAACAATCTGATAACTTTGGGGGCTTGTTTGGTTTGGTTTGGTTTTTTGTAAAGGCAACAAAAGTCTGCATTAGTTTTTTACCTATGTTCTTTTCACTCCATTCACAATTGTTTATTTACCTTTCTTTTTTTTCCAGTTTGGAAAGTTTTTTTTTTTTTTTGTATGTATATATTTTTATTATACTTTAAGTTCTAGGGTACATGTGCACAACGTGCAGGTTTGTTACATATGTATACATGTGCCATGTTGTTGTGCTGCACCCATTAACTCGTTTACCTTTCTGTAACTACTTGGTGTCCACACGCAAACACACACAGTTTTACTCCTGTCCTGTTTTCCTGTGATTTCTCACTTGCATTAGAGGACTGTAAAATGAGTTCATTTATTTAGTGCGGTTTCCTTAACCAGAATTGTATTAGCTCATCTCTTGCATTAGCTTTAGAAATCTAAATTTTTGTTTAGTTTTTTCTTTTTTTTTTGTATTGAAAACTCATTACCTGGATAAAAAAGCTAATACAAACTTTCTTTCATTTGTCAGAGCCATGCTACCTTCCATCACTACAGAAACAAATTTTTTACAATAAAAATCACTTCTAGAAAGATAAGCAATTGCCTGCATTAAGAAACAAAAGGGAGCCGGCCGGGCGCGGTGGCTCACGCCTGTAATCCCAGCACTTTGAGAGGCTGAGGCAGGCGGATCACGAGGTCATGAGATCGAGACCAGCCTGACCAACATGGTGAAACCCCGTCTCTACTAAAAATACAAAAATTAGCCAGGTGTCATGGCGGGCGCCTGTAATCCCAGCTACGCAGGAGGCTGAGGCAGGAGAATTGCTTGAACCCGGGAAGCAGAGGTTGCAGTGAGCCTCGAGATCACACCACTGCACTCCAGCCTGGTGATGGAGTGAAACTCCATCTCAAAAAAAAAAAAAAAAAACAAAAAAACAAAACAAAAGCAAAAGGGAGCCTACCACTTCCTAAAAGCTCCCAGCAAAATCACTTTATAGTATAATGTTGCTATGGTTTGGATATGGATGGTTTGGTCCCACTAAGTCTCATATTGAAATCTGATCCCCAGTGTTAGAGGTGAAGCATAATGGGAGGTGTTTGGGTCATGGGGATGGATTCCTTGTGAATGGTTGGTGCCATCCTCATGGTAATGAGTGAGTTCTCTACTGGTTCTCGCAAGACTTCCCCAAAGAACTGGATGTTAGAAAGAGTCTGGCACCTCTCACTTCTCTCTCTCTCTCACTTCCTCTCTGGCCATGTGATCTCTGCACACTGGCTCCCCTTTACCTTCTGCCATGAGCGGAAGCAGCCTGAGGCCCTCATCAGAAGCAGATGTTGGTGCCATGCTCCTTGTACAGCCTGCAGAACTGCCAGCCAAAGAAACCTGTTTTTTTCATAGATTACCCAGCCTCAGGTATTCTTTTATAGCAACAGAAATGGACTAAGGCAAACATTCTGAGTTTTCAGATAGCAGTTTGCCTACCAAGATAGACTTTTCTCAGAGCAGAGTGCTAACTCTGAGAGCTTTTGTCAACTTTTCACACAAACTGCAGTTGTATCATCCATTAAAATCATGGGCCTTTCCATTGTGAGTGATACATTAAAGTCACATCATGCATTTTCAGAAGTGATCAGGAAATAATACATTTTTTCTTATGCAAATTACCAGAGAAGCTGAGAAAAAAACCACAAATTGAAGATAAATTTTAAGAGCTTTCTGAATCTTAGTCAGTAATTGTTAGTCTTCTTTTACTTTGCAGTGTAAAAGAGGTTTACAAGGTTTTTGCTTTTATGAAGCTTATATGTTCATGAGGAGACATACAGTAAACAAATTGTCAATTTATGCATGTATGAATATAAATACAAATATACATATATTATATATATACACATGCATATATAGATATACACATATCTACCAACGCATATCATATGTATGCATATCTATTGTGTGCATATGCATGGAGATTGTATACCAGATAGCAGCAAATGATTTGCAAACAAATTTAAATGAACAACAGGAAATAAAATACGCTTTTTTTTTTTTTTTTTTGCAGAAAGCATATCTCATGTACTACATGGAGGGAATAGTGAGGAACTATGGGAAAGGAAGAGGCCATCTTGCCCCTTCAACGGGCCTTCTCTGTTCATCTTTGCGGCAGGATGCCTATTGGAAGTCAACAGAAAGCTACTCTTTCTCTCTCTTTTCCCTTTTATTCTGCCTTCAGAGGGCAGAAATTGTTTCACTCTTTCTTGCAATTGAAGATTCACTATTCCCAGTGTTTTCCAACCCTACACCCCATTTCTGCCTTCTATGACCATTTCAGTGGCAAACTGGTGGAAGGTGAATCAGGTATCACTGGCCTGCCACCCCCTTAGTTAAATGTGTCACTATTCGTTTTAATATTCTGAGTGAAATCATTCTAGCAAATGACAAACTGTGAAGATGGCACATATATTAGCTTAAAAGAAAATAATACATTATCACAAATCATATTCAATATACAATTAATGTAGTCAAATGTTTATTAGCTACTGCAGTTAGTGATACTTGTATTTAGCCAAGGCAAACTCTTCTGTTGCCAGTAGAGAACAAATTTTGTACTGTAATGGTAAACGAACACTACTGCTGATCTCTCCAACACTTAATACTAGTTCACGTCAAAAGGAAGAATCTATTACCATTTAACTTACCTCTCCCTGTTTTAAACTAGTATTAGAAAGATGATTTTAAGCCAAATCATCTTCAGCACTGCATCTTGTGCTGCCCCAGGTTCCACTAGAGAAGGTAGAGGAAACTCCTGCTGTAACTACCTTCAGACATATACTTTCACTGCTGATGGCCTAGATGGCTACTTTTCCGGATTATCAAGGGCATATTAGAAATCTGAACCTCCTTTACCACAGGAATCTTGAACTCAGTGTAACCACAACAAATCCATTATCATTTTCCCCCAAAGTCCTCCTTCTCTACATTTCTTTTCTCAGTCAATGGGACCAGCATTTATCAAGTTACCCAAGCCTTATACACTCACCCAGTCAGCCCCCAATACCAATTGCTTCTATCCCCTTAAGTCAACTCACAAGTTCTCTCTAATCACATCTACATTTTGCAGCACTGTGGGTTTCCCACCTAATACTCATTCCCTTTATCCTTCTAAGTGAACCATGAGTTTATTCAGGTAGAAGGTCATACGCTTCAAGAAAGGCTGAGTTTCTTTCTAGGCCCTAGAGTGTGGGTCTTGATTTATCCAAACCAGCTCTATACAATGGGACTTGCTGCAATGATGGAAATGATTTATAATCTGCTGTGTTCAATAGGGTAGGCATTATGTGTGACTATTAAGCATTTGATTTGTGACAAGAGCAAATGATGCACAGAATTTTTAATTGTATGTGATTTTATTTAACTTAAATCTAAATAGTCACATGTGACTAATGACTGGTTTATCAGAGAGTGCATATACCAATCAGGGTGTTTCCTTATCCATCACCAATGACTCATGCAGAAATGAATGGACATTTGACAGAATTTTGGCTAAGTTAGACATGAGAAGGAGCCTGACAGAGAACTTCTGGCAAACTTCTCCCTCTTCAAAAGAGATAAAGAATGGGACATTCTTCTGTTCTCTAGGTGTTGTGCAAAGACAAGACACTTAGAGCTTTCGTAGGCATTAGGCATCTTAAATCCATGAGGAGACAATCCTCAGGACCAAAGACTGACTACCTACTGAGGAGATACAAGAAAAAAATGCAAATAATCTGAGTCCACAATCACATCTAAAATAAGCTGCTGAATTAACAGCATCGCCGTCTCTCTTCTGAAATTATTTGTGTGAGATAATAAACCTCCTTATTTTTAGACCTGTTGACCTGGCAATTCTATATCTTTAGGTAAAAAACATTCTCAGGTGCCAACTTCCTAACCTCAATTCCTTCTAATCTATTATTCAAGCAGCCATTATTTTTCCTTCACAAGGCTTAACAGTTTATAACTAGATATTTTGTGTCTTAGTTGTGTGCTTTTTATCTATTCCTGCACCAGCTTTTAGCCTCTGGAAAACAGATATCATGCATGTTTGACTCTCCATTGTATATCATCATGGCATAGCACACATACTGGCAGTATGTGGGTCCACAGTAAATAGATCCTGAATTAATTAATAAATTAGTTCATGAATTTTTGTGAAGTACAGTTCTAATCATAATTTTGCTTTTTAAAAGTGTTTCTGCCTTTCCACACAAGTTACAGCATGGATTCCACATTTCTTAATCTAACATACAAAGATATTCACTATCTGGCTAGGCCTAGCTTTGCAGCTTCTTCTCCTATCACTACTGCCTCCCCGTCACCTCGTGTTCCATCTCAGAAGTAATAACTGCTCACTCTTCTCAGATTAGCCAAGAATGGCTCAGAGACGTTAAGCAAGTGATTCTGCAGGCTGCTCAGGCAAGTTCCATGCAAATCATTTACTCGTATGTGAGGGAATCAGCTGGTAGACTGAGACAAGATTTTAAAAAGACATAAACCCAATCTATAGAAGAGAAAAAAATGAGGGAGGGCCTATATACAGCCTGAGAATAGGGCACTTTGTTTACATAATTTTTAATTAAACTGACTATTTGGCCACTAAAAGAGAGGCAGTGTGGACATTGCATCCTTGACTAGCCTAAGATTATAAAGAAAACATTTCCATGTGTTGCTGATTGGCTAAAACACCATGATATTTGGTTGTGGAAAAATCTGAGAGGGTAACTTGATGTAATATTCTCCAGGATTTTCCCATGGGCACCTCAATCTTAGTAAATCCACATTTCCATCAGAATTTCTCAAGATTCATTCTTAGATTCTCTCTGTCTTTCTTTCCATGGAGAAGGCACATCCATCCTTCTAATGCTGACTATTTTTAGTTGTAGATTTTGGACGCTACATACCTGACTTCTAAATTTTTATATCATCCTACACATTTCTTTTTAGAGTGTTCAACATGGTTCCATAAACATTTATTGAGCAACTCTGTATGTCAAGAATTCTCACTGGTACTGCGGGATATACTAGTAAACTACATGGACTCAGCCACTTACAACTTACAAGTGGATACATCCATTTTAAAAGACGCTTACGAGTTAAAAAAAAAAAAAAAAAAAAAGCAGTAGTCTCACACCGGTACAATCTGTTACTAGCAACAGAGTTAGTGTAGGTAAATGCTGAGAAATTGCAATTAGCAAGAAATTTTCAGTCTAATCAAAAGAAAAAACTGAACAGCTATTCAGCAAAAAAAAAAAAAAAAAAAAAAAAAGCTCATCGCTGGACTTAGGAAGTAGGTGAACCACCTCTAGCTAAGGTTTTCTCAAGTTGGGTTCTGTGTAGAAAAAACATCCACAGCCA
This sequence comes from Nomascus leucogenys, assembly GCF_006542625.1. Classification (NCBI taxonomy): domain Eukaryota; kingdom Metazoa; phylum Chordata; class Mammalia; order Primates; family Hylobatidae; genus Nomascus; species Nomascus leucogenys. The sequence goes on along the minus strand of NC_044401.1, from coordinate 39,308,863 downwards.
GCTATGAGGTTCCTGGACTAGCCAAAGCCTCGATTTCAATAAGTGATCAGTAAATGATCATAATTTTTTTCTGCAAATTCTTCTTTACTACAAATTCTGGTAGGTGTAGGATGAAAAGTATTATATGAAGTGCTGCCACGTCCTTCCTTGAGAGTTTTTCAATCAATTCAACACTATCTAGGGAGCCTTCCTCAGAATTTATAAAACTAGATACACCTCACTCACAGCTATCCCACATAGGTTATTGCCCTTGTATTTTCATTTCTCAGTTTTATTTGTAAAATGTACTTCTTGCCATTTTATTTTTATTTTATTTTTTTTTGAGACGGAGTCTCTCTCTGTCACCCAGGCTGGAGTGCAGTGGTGTGATCTCAGCTCACTGCAAGCTCCACCTCCTGGGTTCACACCATTCTCCTGCCTCAGCCTCCCGAGTAGCTGGGACTACAGGCGCTCACCACCGCACCCGGCTAATTTTTTTGTATTTTTAGTAGAGATGGGGTTTCACTGTGTTAGCCAGGATGGTCTTGATCTCCTGACCTCATGATCCGCCCACCTTGGCCTCCCAAAGTGCTGGGATTACAGGCGTGAGCCACTGCGCCCGGCCCCACTTCTTGCCATTTTAATGTTTTTGGTCATTATGGTAGGTGGTATTATTTGTTCACAATCATTTGCCCCACCCCAGGGTTTGTCGTACTTCTCTATGGTCGGAATGTGATCACTATGCACTTTGGCCTTGGTCATGTGACTTTGGCCAATGGAATAGGAGCAGATAGGACTTACACAATTTTTGAGCAGAAATGTTAAATGTACTTCTGTGGTTTGGCTCTGTCCCCTGAGCTTCTGCCTTCTAAAAAAAAGACCAAGCTATGAAAAAGATCATGACGCAGATTAGGGCTGTTCCTTTACCCCTGAGACCTGGAATAAAAGCCACCCGGAGCCAAGGCCGGCTACCGTCAGTGAAACCCAGCTGAACTCAGCAGTGTCGTAGCTGACCAATGGTTCTCAGAAAACATGACTGAGAAATAGACCTTCGTTGTTATAAGTCACTGAGATTGCAGAGTTGTTTGTTGCTATAGCAAAAATTAGTACAATCTTCCATTTTTTAAAAATTGCTGATCAAATTGATCAATGTTATGCTACATTCAAAGCTATTTTCTTCATACAAAAATTTTACACATAATTTGGGTTGGTTAGCAGGACAATAATTCTTTGCAAGCAGGCCTGATACAACCCCCTCCCCTCTGCCGCCTTTGTTTTTTGTATCTTGTTTTTTGTTTTTTTAACAATCTAGCATTCAAGAAGTTAACTTTGATTTATGAATCTTGGAGACAATGTTAAATTCCAGGCATATAATATTTTGTAGTGTTCAACTCAATCAAGATAAAACAACCACATTGCATTCTTAAGATATTTGCTTTCTACCAACTTCCTCCAAATAAACATCTTCTAAGGCCTAATAAACGCTTCCCTCTGCCTGGTGTTAATCCTTCAAATCTTGAGCTCAGTCATCTCCCTCCTAACCCTCTTAGTTTCTCTCTAGAAAATCATGAAATTGACCATATAAATATTTTCTGCCTCCTTATCTTCCTTAACCCACAGAGAAAGGTGATATCTTTTAAGCGTTGACAAAGGGTTGAAGTATTGAAGTATTTCAGTAAGGCGATAGCTCTGCAAAAGCCACCTATCAAAATACCCATGAAACACAAACCTCCCTATAATTAGTCATCAGAAATAATAAATCATCACCATGCCAGCCTTTATATTCTCTGACAGAATTGACCTGAAATGTTCCCTGCCCCTCCCTCACTTCCCATCTCCTGTGACTGCCAATCAAAGAGAGACAGTCCTGTCAGAGGGCTGAGCTGACTCAGCAAGGGTGGAAACAAGACCTGCAGCTACTTAACATTTAGTCACACAAAAGGCCCTGGAAAAAAGAGATCAAAATGTGACAAAAGTTTACCTAAAACCAACAGAACCGGGGATGTCTAAATACACACTGATGTGAAATTGCTGCTCTTAGCATCTGGGAAACTAGTCAAACACTCTCCTGTTCAGGAACATAGACACTGGTTTTCTTTTTGTTTCCCTCAAATTCACTTTCATCTTCCATTAAAAAACTTTGAATGACTTAAGAAGCAAAGTTCTCCTGCTATGAACAAACACAAACACAGCGTGAATGCAAATTTCTAACCTTCTGCTGGGTCTTCAGCGGAGCATTGCCCCAGGCAGTTGTGGCCTGCTGGACTGCAGCCTGCTGTGTCAAGGTTGAAATTTGCTTTGAAGTCTGACACAGGGCCTCAAAAATCTCTTCCAGGGCCCACTACCTGAGTCTCCGAATTAGTCATTAATTCGGCTGGGACAAGCTGAAGTGCATATGAACATTATTAAATACACATTCCTTTTTGTGATTATTATGGTAATTTTAAATGGAGAGATGTTAACCGCAGGGATCTCTAGGGTTGGATATTCTAATGATTCTTTTGAGGAAATGATATAAGATTTAAAAGAAGATAGATCTAAAACTGACACTCCTGAGAGTACACCTAATTTTGACCTTGACTTATTTTGCAACCTAAGGCTATGACAAATCCTCTGAATCTCTGTAAGGGAGCTATAAAATTTTAATGAGATGCTATTTTCAAGACATTCTGAAAAATTAACCCTTACCTAATTTTCGCTTTTCTTTCCTAGGTATTCAACAATTAACACACCAAGGTCCAGTCCTTGTACCTACTTTCTTACACACACACACACACACACACAAATAAGCACATATACACACTTAAAAGTTCAGTCTTGATTCCAAAACACAACAAACATGTATCAAGAATCTCCACACCACAATCTAGAAAGAATGAACTTCACCCTTATATCTACTGTCTTTCACACACACACACAAATACGCACACATACACAAATACGCACACATACACAGTTAAAACTTCAGTGCTGTCTTTATTCCAAAGCACAGCAGACAGGTATCAAGAATCTCCACATCACGATCTAGAAGGAATGGACTTCAGCCGGTCACACAGACTTAGTGGACGAGTGTAAATTGCTAAGGTTTTCATAAAGCTCCTGAAGAGATTCAGGACATGCTACCTCACACTATTCTAAGTAAAGAAATTTCAGAAGACCACAGAAGCGAGAAGGTCATTCTCTCCTTCCCATAATCTTTCCCTGAAGCAGATCATAAAAGCTAGAAAGGGTTCTCTGACCTCCTCCTGAAGCGGATCATAAGACCTTCATCTGGGAAGTGGCCTCCCTCTGCCTGGAAGAAGAGAGAATTCTCATCTGTGAAGACACAGGGACAAAGAGAATAATCTTGGCAAATAACAGGCCTTGCTAAGCTCCCTTCAGTTTACTACCAATAGATCATATTTTGTATCCAATCAGACTTCTCCATGATTATCCACCTTTTTATCAGACTTAGCCAAAAAAAAAAAAAACCATAGGTTTTCCCATTTTTTCATATCTTCATTGCCTAATGACGGTAGCATCTGTAGAGTAAATGATTACAAAGCCATTATTATAGTTTTAATATAGTTATTTCAATAGTTTCTTGCCAGAAACCTAATAATTCTTTGTAGTGACATGAAAACCTTTTGGGTGATTGACAGTGCTTCCCTCTTTGGTTCATTGTACTGTTAATTGTTAGTAATGATTTCTCCCGCAAGTTGCCAAAAAAAAAAAAAACCCTCAAACAACATAAACAACCAAAGAATATATTTTCCTATAAATAGAAATCTTAAAAATTACTTTTAAATTGTACAATTCAGAAGATCAATAAAATTTCATGAGGAAGGCAGTTTCAATTATCGGTTCTGCTAAACTGAGCATATTCACTCCCCTGTGGTCACAAAATGGCTGCTCCATTTTAGGCATCACATCCCAAGACAGCAATGTCCAACGAAAGGGGAGGAATGTGTTATAGTCCTGTGCCTGTACCCACCCCTGCTGAGGGTGATACGGTTTGGCTCTGCGTCCCCACCCAAATCTCATGTTGAATTGTGATCCTGAGTGTTGGAGATAGGGCCTGGTGGAAGATAATTGGATCATGGGGACAGATTTCCGCCTTGCTGTTGTCGTGGAGTTCTCAGGATATCTGGTTGTTTAAAAGTGTGTAGCACTTCCCCCTTGCTTTCTTACTCCTGCTGCAGCCACGGAGGAGACGCCGGCTTCGCCTTCACCTTCTGCCATGATTGTAAGTTTTCTGAGGCCTCTCCAGCCATGTTTCCTATACATACTATGGAATCATGAGCCAATTAAACCTGTTTTCTATATAAATTACCCAGCCCCAGGTAGTTCTTTATAGCAATGGGAGGATGGACTAATGCCCAGGGAAATGGGACAATCATGACAGGTTTATTCTAATAATGTTTCACTGACTGCCTATGGCTGGGCTGCCACCACACCATCTACACTGCAACACTTAGCTCTCCTGAAGAGGTAGGGTGTCTGTTGGAAAAGAGGAAAGGTTGTGAATGGTTGGTGTCTGCTACGTCCAATGACTATAGTTTGCTTTCTAGATGTTCAGCACCCTACATGGGAACACACCCACCCTGCCCACCACCCCACTCCCAAAAAGTTCATCTTGCAAACTATGAAGGGTTCCCATTTCTCAAGAAATGCTCTGAGAGAGACTCTAGGAGGTATTGTGCCAGGGATACAACAGGATTACATGACATTCATTTATTCGTTTAACAATCATATATTATACAATTGTTGTAAGAGATCGAGACCATCCTGGCCGACATGGTGAAACCCCGTCTCTACTAAAAATACAAAAATTAGCTGGGTGTGGTGGTGCCACCTGTAGTCCCAGCTACTCGGGAGGCTGAGGCAGGAGAATCACTTGAACCCGGGAGGCGGAGGTTGCAGTGAGCCGAGATAGCGCCACTGCACTCCAGCCTGGAAACAGAGTAAGACTCCATCTCAAAATAAATAAATAAATACGTACATACGTAGTGGAAATTTATTTCTCACACTTCTGGAGGCTGGAGAGTTTAAGATCAAGGTACCAGTAGATGCAATGTCTGGTGAACACCTGCTTTCTGGTTCAGAGATAAAGCCTTCTAGCTGTGTCCTCACATGGCAGAAAGGAAAAACAAGCTCCCTTCGGCCTATTGCATAAAGGCACTAATCCCATTTATGAGGGCTCCAGCTTCATGACCTAATCCCCTCCCAAAACCCCTCCTCCTAGTGTGGCTACCTTGGGTATTAGGATTTCAGCATATGAATTTGACAGGGAAACAAACATTCTGACCATAGCAGAAACAAATAATGATTTTGTTTTATCAACTATTATTAATAACAAAATAATAAATATAAATTTCTTATGGAATAATAATAAATAACCAATGCTTGTATAGTGTTTTCATTTTTTTACTTTACATAAAACAATGCATTTAATTCTGTCAACGACTCTTAGATAGATACTATTATTGTTTCCATGTTACATAGGGAAAAACCGAAGATCAGAGGCATAATAACTTGGCCAACGAAGCATAAAAACTTGCCAAAGATATACCATTTGTAAATAAAAGACCTGGATCTGAATGTGGGTGGTTTGATTCCAAAGTCCACATTACTAACTACTACAGTGTGATCTTTCCCTGCATATAACAAAGTTTATCTGTCAATCAAGAAGGCGGCATAAAACGCAGGGGACTGAGGAACCAGAGTACGTGAAGTTGAATATAGAGGGAATGTCCAGTTCACGGAGGTTCTAGTCTGCCTTCCTGAGAATGCAGAAATATTATTCTTCATTCAAAAATCTACTTATACAGGAGATGACACTTTGAAACCTGGGATCAAATATCCCCAGTCACATTCTAGGTCAGCCTTAAGGAGTCAGGCAGCCGCTAGAGCTCCTCTCCGGACCTGCTGCAATAGTAATAGGGGGCACAGAGCCACGGGCAAATGCCCATGAGGGGCATCCCAACTGGGTCACCACTAAATTGTAACTGTAATAGGTCCATTTTCCAATGCATGTGGCTGGTCAGTTTGCAGAGACACCAGGTTACAGCAGAAAAAGACATTTAATTGTAGGGCCACTGAACGAGGAGATGGGAGGAAACCTCAAACCTATCTCCCCGAGAAGTTTAGGGCAAGTGTTTTTAAGGGTTTTGGAGTGGACCAAACTGTGGAGACCACTGACTGGGCAATGAGTGCAGGGTGAAGTCATGGGACAAGGAGATGAAGAAACAATTCTCATGCTGATTTGGTTCTCTGTGAGGGTCACTGGAACCCAGGTCTTAAAAACATCTGAAGCAATTCTTACATAAAAGGTTTACGATTCTAACGTCAGAGAGCCTATCCAAAAGAATAACAGAAGTGCTAATTAATTATTAAACATAAATCCTATCCTATTCTAACATCAGAAATCCTATCTATAGAAACAATCGGGGATGCAAATGGTTAGCATCTAGTGCCACCTGACTTTCAGTAAGAAGAAAGTCGGCCAAAGTATAGCCTGATTAGTGCTTAGTTAAAACTCTATTTCTGTCCAGAATTCTTGTAAAGCCTGTGAGGTTGTCACTGCTCTTCTCCTAGATCTTGACACTTCCACAAACTGCTAGGAAGATAAACCCAGGTCTTTATCATGTCAGAACCCACAGTCTGTCTTCCCTCTGCTCTCGCATCCTGGAAAGTCTTCCTACTCTGAGAGAAGAGCTCCATTCTCCTTCTTGCTTTTCTTTTTTCTTTATTTTATTTTATTTTATTTTATTATTATACTTCAGGTTTTAGGGTACATGTGCACAATGTGCAGGTTTGTTACATATGTATACATGTGCCATGTTGTTTTGCTGCACCCATTAACTCGTCATTTAGCATCAGGTGTATCTCCTAATGCTATCCCTCCCCCCTCCCCCCACCCCACAACAGTCCTCAGAGTGTGATGTTCCCCTTCCTGTGTCCATGAGTTCTCATTGTTCAGTTCCCACCTATGAGTGAGAACATGCGGTGTGGTTATAGCTTTGAATCCATTTCTTCATTTTATTTCCATAAAAAATGATTAGAAATTGACTAAATGACTCAGCATTTTAAAAACAAACCCAGAAAGACTTGCAGACTACCTTGGTTTTTACCCCTTCCAGGTGCCTTCCTTGAAGAGGTATAGTACAGAGCAGTTCTCCCCACTTAATCCAGGGAGAGATTAAAAGTAAAAGGAAAACAACATAAAGCAAAGCCACAAGAACTTTTTTCTTACATCACTAGGGGGCAATCAGAAAGTTTTAAGCTGGTAACTAATATGATTACATTGGGGTTAGCGAGAAAAATCTAAGGACAGTATGGAGGAGATGACCATCAGTGAGGAAGCCCTTAGAATAATCCAGAACAGAGATAACTAACAGAATGTTAGCAAAGATTGAGAGTAAGGAGTGGTTAACAGAGAGATTAAAGGAGCATGAAACTAACTTTTACAGGGCTTACAATTTATTTAAGGAGATTATAAATATGATAGCTAGATTTATTGAGCACTTATTACATTCCAGGTTCTCTTGATAAGTGCTTTACATGCAATAATTTTTAAAAATCTCATTATTAATTTTCATATGATTATAAGTTGAAATAGGAATATTTTGCATATATTGGGTTAAACAAACTATACCATGAAAATTAGTTTTTCTGCTTTAAAATTTTTTAATGTGGCTACTATATTTTTAAAATTATGGATATGACACATATTTGTGGCTTTCATTTTTTTTTTCTATCGAACAGCACTGATGTAGAATGCATAGTTCAGTCCTATTTTTTCTTTGGTTCATTCCCTTAACTACAAGAAAGCTTTTTAATCTTTGGAAAACAAAATTTAAAAATCTTGTCCTCTTTTGAAAAGACATTCATGCAGCCAACAGACACATGAAAAAATGCTCTTCATCACTGCTCATCAGAGAAATGCAAATCAAAATCACAGTGAGATACCATCTCATACCAGTTAGTATGGCGATCATTAAAAAGTCAGGAAACAACAGGTGCTGGAGAGGATGTGGAGAAATAGGAATGCTTTTACACTGTTAGTGGGAGTGTAAACTAGTTCAACCATTGTGGTAGACACTGAGACGATTACTCAAGGATCCAGAACTAGAAATACCATTAGACCCAGCCATCCCATTACTGGGTATATACCCAAAGGATTAAAACTCATGCTACTATAAAGACACATGCACATATATGTTTACTGTGGCACTATTCACAATAGCAAAGACTTGGAACCAACCCAAATGTCCAACAATGATAGACTGGATTAAGAAAATGTGGCACATATACACTATGGAATACTATGCAGCCATAAAAAAGGATGAGTTCATGTCCTTTGTAGGGACATGGATGAAGCTGGAAACCATCATTCTCAGCAAACTATCACAAAGACAGAAAACCAAACACCGCATGTTCTCACTCATAGGTGGGAATTGAACAATGGGAACACATGGACACAGGGCAGGGAATATCACACACTGGGACCTGTCATGGAGTGGGGAAAGGGGGAGGGATAGCATTAAGAGAAATGCCTAATGTAAAAGTTGAATTAATGGGTGCAGCAAACCAACATGGCATATGTGTACATATGTAACAAATGTGCATGTTGTACACATGTACCCTAGAACTTAAAGTATAATAAAAAAAAAAAATCTTGTCCTCACCTCTACCTCTCTCATCAAGCAGTTGCCTGACTTTTAAAAAATATATTTGCCACTTCTTGAATGAAGCAGATAAGAATATTTTACTTTCATTGAGAGCCTCCTATGTGTGAGCGTTGGGGGTAGACACTTCATATGTCCTTTACTAATTCTCACAACAATGAGATCATTTCTGTTAATCACTCCAACTTACATATGAGGAAACTGAGGCCCCAAGAAAGTAATTATTTTAAACAGGCTCTCACAGAAATAGGTATTAATGAGGTAATATTGCAAAAAATCCCTGGAAGGATATATGATTCCAAAACCCGTCCAAAATCTTTCAGATCCATGAGGCTGCTCTTTGGCAGAAGTATCCAATATTTCGTATTTTAATTTATTGTCACTTATTCAATTTTCTACATGACGATTTTTTTCTTCTATCTTAACTATTTTAATACTGTGAACGTTTAGATCTCATATCCCTTAAGCTAATACACTTTTGTTAGAGTTAACCACGCCCTTAAATTTTTCTCCTTCTTTGACTTCAGAAACATTCCTATCACTTATAAGGGCAGTTATTGGCTTGTCTCCTATGTAACCACACATTCTTATCTTTTATTAAAGTATTGGCTACACTGCATTATAAGTTGTTTATCTGGACTCCTTATGTTGACCTGCTTATGAGTATGCATGGTGTTTCAATCATATTAATATCCTAAGAATCTACCGTAATATCTGAAAACATAGAAAGCATTTGATAAATGATAGTTGAATTGGAATGAAAGAATGTTCACGTTCAATTGATAGTATCTATGATTTCTTAAATATGAAGGAAAATGATTAGTCAAAAATAGTCCATGGTTTTAAATCTGCATTATTAGAATGGCAGAGTATTTTACAAACAGAGGTTGACAGGGATGCTTTAATGAAGAGAGAAGATAATATTTTATAGTGAATGCATAGCATCTGCGGTAATGATGAGATATACAAATGGGCATAGAAGTCGGCTACAGTCTGGGTTCAAAAGTTCTGCTGACATATATATTTGGATGGATGTCAAGGCACAAGGAGCCACAAATAATAGGTGAAATGTCGATGTGTCTGCTATGGGCTTGGATCTGAAAAATAAGAACATAATACTGGTTTTCTTTCACACAATGTTCACAGAAATTCTGTGATATAGGTGTTACTATCCTTATTTTACAAATGAGGAGAATTTAATATAAGTTGTCCAAGCATACACAACTATAAGTGGCAGAGCCAGAATTTAAATCCAATCATGTTCCCTGAACTGTCCCAATTCACTACAGAGCATAAGGCCTGATTAGAACTGAGAAACCTGGGCTTGATCAACCCATTTTTGCAGACACGGTTTTTGACCACTTTTGTTCATTAGAAGAATTGAAGGATAGAACCATTCCTGTTACTTCTAACCTCATTTGATGGGAGTAACCTCTTTATCATTTTGCTGAGTATCATCTTTTCAGAGGTTTAGCAACTTGCTTTTTCTTATTTTTTTAAAAAATGCGAATTAAAGTGTTTTCTGTATCAGTATTTTCCTCATTGTATTCAATTAATGCCTAATATTTTGTGGAAAATGTAAAATGTATATAACTGTCATAATTGATGGTTTCCAACTTCATGCTATTATAATACTGTGATAATCATTCATGTACATAAATATTTGCATACTTACATGTCTGTGAGATGAAGTCTTAGAAGTTGTATTACTGGGCCAACTGATATAAACTTTAAGTTATGGCAGATACTACCAATTTACCTTCCTTTAAAATCTGTGTCGATGTATAATCCCACCAACAGCGGATGACAATTTCTGTAGGCATATTTTTAAAGATCCAATCTTACTTTTTAAAGGCCATCTTGAGGGTTACTCTATGCAGGACCCCTCCCTGGTCAAGCTTTATTGGGGAGATCCCTATATAAACATTTTGAGTCACCAAAAATCAACGTGTCATTCCTATTCTGACAGCCCAATCTCATGCTAGCTTGGAAAAAAGGTATCTTGCAGGCCAATAGAAATAATCTGCTCACTGGACAACTCTTTTGTCAACTATAGGACCTTGACTAATCCCCACAAGCACAAACTGGAGCTCTGGGGGCATCTGATGACCATGCAAAGTAAAGGGTCAAAGAACACCTCAAAGAGGAGAGGCAGGGACCAGAGCTTACGAGGGTCCTTGTTCCAGATGACAGCACCTTATCCAAAAGGCACTGTGACTCACAGCCAGCCTAGTCCTTGGAAGGAAACTTATAAAATTTTAAGACGCCTGCCTGCCCGCCCGCCCGCCCGCCTCCCTCCGTCCCTCCCTCCCTCCCTCCCTCCCTCTCTTCCTTTTTCTTTCTTTTCTTCCCTCTGTAGCCCAGGCTGGAGTATACCCGGCTCGCTGCAGACTCCCCGCCTCCGGCTCCCGTGATTCTCCTGCCTCGCCCTGCGGACTGCCTGGGATTGCGGCGCGCGCCTCCACCCCTCCCTGGTTTTTCTCCTTTTGCTGGAGGCGCGGTTTCGCCATGATGGCCAGGCTGGTCTCCAGCTCCTGACCCCGAGTGCTCTGCCTGCCTCGGCCTCCCGAGGTGCTGGGACTGCAGACGGAGTCTCGCTCACTCGGTGCTCGGTGTTGCCCGGGCTGGACTGCGGTGGCGTGGTCTTGGCTCGCTGCAGCCTCCGCCTCCCAGCCGCCTGCCTTGGCCTCCCAGGGTGCTGGGATTGCAGCCTCTGCCCGGCCGCCCCGTCTGGGAGGTGAGGAGCGTCTCTGCCCGGCCGCCCCGTCTGGGAAGTGAGGAGCGCCTCTGCCCGGCCGCCCCGTCTGGGAAGTGAGGAGCGCCCCTGCCCGGCCGCCCCGTCTGGGAAGGGAGGAGCGCCTCTGCCTGGCCGCCCCATCTGGGATGTGAGGAGCACCTCTGCCCTGCTGCCCCGTCTAGGAAGTGAGGAACGTCTCTGCCCGGCCGCCGCCCCGTCTGGGAAGAAGTGAGGAGCGCCTCTGCCCGGCCGCCCCGTCTAGGAAGTGAGGAGCGTCTCTGCCCGGCCGCCCCATCTGGGATGTGGTGAGTGCCTCTGCCCGGCCGCCCCGTCTGGGATGTGGGGAGCGCCTCTGCCCGGCCGCCCCTTCTGGGAGGTCTACCACGGAAGCCAGAAGCAATGTGGGGGCTGGACGTGGTGGCTCACGCCTGTAGTCCCAGCACTCTGGGAGGCCGAGGCGGGTTGATCACTTGAGGCTAGGAGTTCGAGATCAGCCTGGCCAACATGGCAAAGCATGAAAAATACAACAGACAAACCAACCAACCAACCCAGCAACAACAAAACAGGTCTACCCTGGAGTCATACTCTAATTTTTTCTATTTTCCTCCCTTTCTGATCCTTTATCCCACTTTCTTTTTCTTCCTCTTCCTTCTCCTTCTTCTTTGTCAAATAGAGGATTGAGTTATTATCATTGATGCATACAAAGTCCCTCTCTCATTTATTTTCTTTAATTCCCAGCCCCCATTTCTATTCCCTGTCTTCCCATGTGCAACCTTCCTAACATGTTTGATATGCATCTTTTTGTTTGTATGTATTTTTAGAAAATGTTTGTTTTGTGTGCAAAAAAAATTAATAATAAAAAAAAACAAAAACAAGAGGCTGAGGCAGGAGGATTGCTGGAGCCCAGGAGTTTAAGATCAGCCTGGGCAACATAGTGAGACCTTGTCTCTATTAAAAATTAAAAAAATTAGCCAGGAAAAAAAAAAAAAGAAAGACACTTCAAAATATGAGATTTCCTGCGAAGTGGAGTGGATCAGTGGCCCCCTAAGCCAGTATTTGCCAGGATAAAATTGTGTTATTGACTACGCCCATTAGCAGTGAAGTCATTAGAATGAATTCAATTTTGGGGGAGAAAAGTGGAAATAAGTGCTCTAAGGCAAAGGTGAAATAATCTGATAGAGAGTTGCAGATTGATATGCTAAAGATAAAGAGATGTAAAGAAGTGAACTGAAAGGCCTAGTCCACTTCTTCCGGAAAAACATGCATATGTCAAAAACCCCTTTTTGGAAATAATTCTGCCCACTACTCTTACTATTTATTACCAAAGTGACAATAAATTTTGATCTAGTAGGGACAATAGAAAAAAAATGCCTTGGATTTCTAGTTGATAGAGGTAAAAACTTTATTATCATCTGTTATATTATACTTTACTAATAGTTGTCTATTTACCTTCAGGTAATGTCAAAAGTTATGAAATTCCTTTTCATTTAAACCAACTTCCTCACACTCAGGCTCCCATGACTAAGGTTGAAGGCTCTGATAGGCAGAGAATAGCATAGGTGTAGGTCTTCTCCAGCAAGTCAGACTTCTTTTCCCATTATGTTATTCAGTTTGTGATTATATATTGAGGTAGAGATTATATACTGATAATAATGGCATGATAATGGCTTAGTCAGCAAAATATCATGGACTGAATGGCTTCAGCAAAAGGCGTATATTCTGACAGTTCCAGAGACTGAAAGTCTAAGATCAAAGTGTCATCAGGGTCAGTATCTGCTGAAGGCCTTCTCCTCGGGTTGTAGCTGGCCACCTTCTCACTCTGTCCTCACATGATCTTTTCTCTCTCTTTTTCTCTTCTTATAAAGCTACTGATGTCATCATGAGGGCCCTATCTTCATGACCTCATCCAACTCTAATTACCTCCCAAAGACTTCATATCCAAATACTATCACATTGGGCCTTAGGGCTTCAACATGCAAACTTTGGGGGGACACAAACATTCTGTCTATAGCAAATGTATAATTTTGTGTGTTGACTTTCCTGGGCCATGGTGCCCTGATATTTGTCAAACACTATGATGAATATTTCTGTGAAAGTCTTTTTCAGATGATAGTAACATTTAAATCATTGGACTTAGAGTTCAGTAGATTACCCTCCATAATGTGTGTGGGCCTCATCCAATCAGTTGAAGGCCTTAAGAGAACAAAGGCTGACCTTCTCCAAGCAAAAAAGAATTCCGCCAGCAGGCTGGGTTTGGACTCCAACTGCAATTATTTCCAGAGCCTCTATCCTGCAGGGCTACCTTGCAGATTTTTGACTTGCCAAACTTCACAATTGTGTGAACCAATTTTTAAAAATCTCTTTCTGTCTGTCTGTCTCATGCACACACATATAAAAATACCGTCGATTCTGTTTATCTGGAGAATGCTGACTAATAAAAATACCTAACATTTATTGAGCATTTATCATGCAACAATTACTTTTCTAATTATCTTACAAGTGTTCTCTCATTTAATTCTTATAGCAACTAAGAGGTGGTTAGATAGTGGTTAATGCCAGCTCCACTTTACAGAAGAGGAAAAAGAGGCATTCCCAGATAAATTGGCCAAAATTGCACCGATTGTGGCATATTTCATGTGTGTACTAAGGCAGTCTGGTATTAGAGCCCACACACGTAGTCACTATTTCATCACTTGCCAAAATACAGGGTATTAGAAGAGATATATTATCAAATCTTTCAAAAATGGACACTGGTGAAGTAGAGCAATTTTCGTATTGCAATTAGGAGATGTCAATTTGGGAAAATATTTATGTTGTTAAGTAAGTAATAGGAAAAAGAGGTTTTGTACTGGGAATGCAATCAGCCCCATTCAATACTTGAAAGTTCAGAGCCTGAATTGAGTTGATTGCAAGTCATACTCACAACACTCATAAAACAATCAAATCACTCCATTTCTCATAGATGTTTTCTTATTTAACTGAGCTGTAAGTGACATCTTCAGGGCAGATGACATTTCAAATTATTTCTTTTTCTCTTGGTTATGCCTGCTTGAATAGTGTTGTAGGCCAGCAAATGGGTCTCTACACCATTGAAAGAGTAAGTGACCTTATTTTAAGCTTTGACCTTGCCTGCAGTGTCTTCCCTGTTGATTTGTTAGCTGTGAGTGTGGTGTATTGTTTCAGTACAGCAGGGTCTTTGAAGCTCCATTTTTTTGCCACTACCTCCCTCCCTAATGATTTCAAGCTGTTCAAAGAACTGCTTTGAAACCCAGGCAGGAGCCAAATGTTTTGTAGTAAAGCTGATTGAAAACAAGTCTAAAATAATTCTTACATTTAGGGGACTAAGGGTGCTAGAAATAAATGAACAGAGCATACTCCTTCAAAATCTCCTCCCTGCGTGATCACTCAGAAATGGGTTTGCTTTACATTATGTGTAGGAAGAAAACAACACAGACTTCTGATACTTATAACAAAGCAACACATGTAATACATATGCTTTACCGGGTTTAAAAGCAGAGCAAATGAAATGTTATAATATGCAAACTGTTTCAGGACAAATATGATGCCAGCAAAGGGATGAAATCATTTATTGGTATTGATTTTTTTCTTCTAATGTAGTGGAGCCTAGAAGGCAATATATTTGTTTCTTTAAAAGATGCAATAAAATCAGAATTTAATTTGTGTAGACAGTCTTAAACATTTGGGACAGTAGGGAGATCACTGTCATATTATTTTTATTTAATACTTACTAAATAACAACTACGTGTAATAAATGCCTTCAAAGCAGATTTCCCGGTGCCTAGATTTTGTTTATTAGAACCCATCAATTAGGCTCATATCTTACAGAAGATTACTTTTCTATCAGTTCTACAGTATAGACACTATTTCTTATATAGGTATCTGTAGCAGTACATAACATTATGCCCTACCCACAGTGAGTGTTAAATAAATATTTCCTAAATGCATGATATTAGATAAAATCAAGAACATACTTTTTTGTAAAGCCATGGACCCGAAGGTGCTCACATTAGAAATATGTAAAACTAGAAGCAGAAAAAAATTAAAGAAACATTTTTAAAATAACTAATGTTCATCATTAATCTCTAAATGCAGTATCCAAGATTAGTCAGAATTACTTTCCCTTAGGATCACCAATTGATATTAGGAAAGGGCAGCGTAAAATTGTAATTGGTAAATGGTCATGGAAAAAAGTTTTCTCACGAGAGAGGTAAGTAAAAGATGTAAGGAAGACATGAGAAAGAAGAAGAATGCATGAATTAATGGAGATAAATATGCTGCAAGCAATGGTAGCACATAAAGTGTATATTAGTTTCGTATTGCTGCTGTAACAAATTATAGCAATTTAGTGCTTAAAACAAAATAGAATGTATTATCTTACAGTTTAGTAGATCAAAAATCTGAAGTTGGTGTTACCGAGCTAAAATCAGCAAGACAACATTTTTTTCCAGAGGCTGTTCTTTGCCATTTTCAGCTTTGGAGGCTGTCCACATTTTTGGTACTTGGCCCCCTTCCATCTGCAAAACCATCAGTGGCTTAGAGTTTGCAACAGAAGAAATAAAAGACAAGTAATACTTTTTAATTGGCAGAACTCTCACAGGTTATCTGATAGTAGCACTGAAGTTATGTTTCTAAAGAAAAGGAGGATTTGGGCACACAGTTCTGTCTGTCTGTTTCATCTGTTTATCTTCTGTCTCTTCCTAGTAGAACACAACCTTCATGAGAGGTCTGGCACATAATAGGCATGCAATAAATAGTTCTGGAATGAATGACTTGATAAGGATAAAGCCTTTTCTTCTAGATCCTAGATAGGTAGAATGTGACTAGATGTCTCCAGGTAACCAGCTTCTGCAAAATATTAAAAGTGTTTGCCTGAAGTTGGAAAGGTAGAAACCAACTGTCTTAGTCCATTTGGACTGCCATAACAAAATATAAATTATGTAACTTACAAACCTCAGAAATTTGTTTCTCACTATTCTGAAGGCTGGAAAGCCTAAGATCAACACAGATTCCATGTCTGTTGAAAGTCTCATTTTTGGCTCATAGATGACACCTTCTTGCTGTGTCTTTATGTGATGGGAAAGGTGAGGGATTTTTCTCAAGCCCTCTCCAAGGCCTGTTTATAAGAGCACTAATCTCACTCATATGGTCTCTGCCCCATGACTTAATCATATCCCAAAGGCCTTACCTATTAATACCATCACCTTGGGGGTTAGGATTTCAACATGTGAATTTGCAGGGGATGTAGTCAGACCATAGCACCCTTCCTTTGTTCAAGAGAAGCTGAACAAAAAGACGTATCAAGAAAAAAGATACCCTTGTTTGGGTCTGCAGATGCTATGGCTTGAAATTTTGTTTCCTACCAAAATTAAAATGTTGAAAGCTAACCCTTGAAAGTGATAACATTAAGAGATGGGGCTTGGGGAGGTGATTAGGTCACAAACTCGATTAGTGTTCTTATAAAAGAGGCCTGAGACAGCTTGTTCACTCCTTCTGCCATATGAGGACACATAGAAGGTACCATCTATGAGGAGCAAGAGCCCTCAGCAGACACCTAATCTTCTGAAGGCTTGATCTTGGACTTCCCAGCCTCCAGACTTGTGAGCAATAAATTTCTATTATTTATAAATTACCCAGTTTAAAATATTTTGTTATGGCAGCTTGAATGGCCTAAGACTCTGGCTCTCAGTTTCTCTGAAATCAGCCAGATTTCAGAGCTCTCAACTACCAAATTCAATGTACCAGTAAGTTATATTTTATGCCTATACTTGTTGAGTTGAGTTTTTGTCTTCTATAACAGTAAGAATCCTGGTAATACATCCACCATTGCCCTATCAAGTCTCTTTCCCTTTCCTGAAATTAATTCTAGTTTTCTGCTTCACTATGTTAAGAATACATAGACACTTGTCAGTTAGAAATAAACCTACTTTTTTTCTCCTTGCACGATCGACTGAAAATTTTAATAAAAATTAAATATAAGAAAAAGAAAAGGGGAAGTCTGTGCCCTCTTATATTATCCTTACAAGCTTTGTCGAATGCTCTGAACATGTAGGAATGTGCTAATTTGCATGGTTGCTACTGCAGTATATAATGGTGATTTAAAATGAGACAGGGAAAAACCTGGATGTGATCCAAGTTCAAATTTCAGAAGAGGGACTGCTTGAAATTAAATCCCCAAACCTAAGAGTCTCTTAGACTTTAATTATGCCTCTTGGTGAAAAGCACCTGAATGTTTTCAGATCCTAGTCAGTCATATCCTAGTCATGTCCACGCCAAAAAAAAAAATCAAACTGAAAGTTATTCTTGATAATAGTGGTCAATAAACTTTACATTTTCTAAATCCCCCCTGTAAATATGTCAGCACTTAAGCTTCTACTGTTTTTGTTTATTCATCACCCCCAAGCACCAAGGTCAGTAAAACATTTGGAAGAAATGAATATGCTGTATATATCCAGAGATATACTGTATGCATCTGAACAACAGACTTGTAGTGCACCATTTTGTTGCACTCTTTTTTCATTTCAAAAGCTGAGAGGAAAAGAGAACCACTGCAGATCCATCAAGTATGTGGGCTTTAATATTTACTTTAGCCATAAACAGCAAGTGACATGATGAGGGCTTACTACCTAGTAGAAACTCAGGTTGTCAGTACCAGAAAATGAAATTTTTATTTATGGAAGTTGTAAGCTCTAGAAATGATATGTATTATTTTCCTGTTCTTGGTGATTTATAGATTAAATGAATTAGTAGTCACTAAGTTGCAGCTTCATATTTTTTCTCCTTAGAAACCAAGATTTTAAAGATGTTTAGGTAAAAAGTTTTTCAAGAGACAAGACAAGGACTGATTAAGTGTCTAAAATCTTTCAGCAAGAACGATAGAATTATGAAGATTAGACTTACTGAGAGGTATTGCTATTATGTGTTGGTTTCCAGAAGATGAATAACATTAAATCATCCATTTTCATGTAAAATATGTTACATAAATGTATTTTCTTTGTAGAAATATAAGACTGGCATCCATTTCATGAGTCTCTGCAGTTGAAAAGAATATTCCTAGTTTACAATGCCTATATTATCCCAATTTTTAAACAGACAGTTTTAACTTTAAACTAGTATCCATCTTCTTTAAATGAGAGATAAACCATAAACATACTCCTGTGTTTTTACTTTGAACTTCTTTTTATTGAACCATGCTGACTTCGTATCTTCTTTGTGCAAAATAAACATCTAAAGCCATTTTATTAACTAATAAACATGTGGTTGAGAAATGCTAGGAGAAATTATGTTCATACTTATTCAAGTTATTAATTTTAGTGTATTCGTGGGTTTCTTTATCTAATGTTTCTTAGCAATGCCATTTGAAGATTTTTTTTTATTTCACTTAATTTCTTAATGAGGGAGCAGGGTAGGGAGCTTCTACTATATGCTAGGCACTGTTAAAAGAATTGGAGACCCAGAAAAAAAAAAATAATAATAAAGAATTGAGGACCCAGTGCTGGGTAAGTGAAGTAGATTTTTTTCTTCACAGAGTACATGGACTAGATGAGGTAACAATAAATAAGTAAACAAATAAACAATATGGTCACCAATTATAATAAGTATCATGAAATAAATGACCTGGGAAATTTATCAGAAAGTATGTAGTTAAGGAATTAACAATGCGGAATTAGATGGGATTGTAAGAGAAATTCTCACTGGGGAGGCGACATTAAAGCTCATTCATGAAGAATGAGAAGGGGCCTAACATATGAGGAAGAGGAGGAATATAGTTCAAGTAGAAGAAATAGCAAGTGCAAAGGTTTCACGTGGGACAGACCTTGGCAAATGCATACAGCTAAATGACTAATTTGAATGAGTATAATACATAAGGAAGACATGATGAGAGGGAACCAAAGAGATAGGCTTTAGCCAGATATCCTCATTATAGCCGTAATCATATGTTTTGATCTTTTTCTAAGAATAGAAAAAGTAAAATAAGTACAACAAACAAAGTTATAAATAGAAGTAAAAGGATATTAAGCAGAGGAACAATATCTGGCTATTTATTTATTTATTTATTATTTTTAAAATGTAGAGATGAGATTTCACTATGTTGCCTAGGCTGGTCTTGAACGCACAGCCTCCAGCAATCCTCCCACCTTGGTGTCCTGAAGTGCTAGGATTGTAGGTGTCAGCCACTGTTCCCAGCCTCTCCTTTACTATTTAAAAGTCATTCTAGAGCTCTGTTTCACAACAATGTAAATATATTTAATACTACTGAGGTACACACTTAAAATAATTAAATGGGGAAAATATATACATAATATTTTCCTTGTTTAGAAATTCTGCCTAAATACAGAAACTATTACACCTTAAAAAAAAAAAATCACTCTGTTGTGTGGAGTATAGACTCTGGGGAAGAATGAGTGGAAGTAGGAGACATAGCATTGCAGTGATCCAGAAAAGAAATGACAGTGACTTGGATTAGAGTGGTGACATAGACAGAAGTGAATGAAACTATTTTGGAAAAAAACATAACCATAAAAGATGAATGGAGTGATAAGGAAAAGAGAGGAATCTATGTTGACATCTATTCAAAATATCATTGTCATAAAGGATAAAAAGTGGTGAGATGGTGAGGTTACTCTCATAGATCAAAGAAGAGTAAAGAGACATGACAAAAAGAGGCATTGCACACTAGATCAAAAGCAAAAAAGAATGGGATTCCCAGCAATGGCAAGAAGTTGGCAAATCCCTCACAAAAAGCTTACAAAACTTTATTTGGTTTTCAAATCACCCATTTCAGGGCAATGAAAATCAGCCCAAAACAAACAATTCATCGAGACATATTTATTCATGAAAAATTGCTAAACTTTTGGAAAGAACAGTGGGAGTCTGTGGCTTTCTTGCCTGGCATTGCTGCCGTCCTCCCCCATGCCCAGTCAGTGATGTAGTTCTAACACAGTGGGGCTGGCTATAAAAAACAGAAACTTTGCTGCTGGATGAAGTTGATTTGATTGCATCCAGAGAAGGAGGCATTCACACATACAGGACTTGTCAGTAAAAGCAGAAAACTTGCTAGTAAAATGGCAAAAGCACACAGCTATACAAGCTGGAGGTCTTGGAGTTGTGTGGGATCAACGGAAGATCAGTGCTTGGCCAGACACTTGACATGGAGATCCCGAAAATGGAAGAGCCGTAGAGGAGTTTAATAGGTAATCCTTGTGACTTCGGCTGACTGGGAGGCTGTGTACATGTACAGAAGAGACCTGAGAAGGCCGATGCTCTCCACACAATGCTGACTGACTGGGAATTTGTTCACAAGTCCCTCACAGATAGAAAAGATATAAGAAGTTTCCAAAAAATGTGCTCCCTAACCTACACAGATTTATTGGCAGAAGGTGGAAGGCTAACTGGCTCAAGGTATTTGAACAAAACTTCTGTCCAAATATTAGCTTACTATTTAGACACACAGACTTAGAGGTTACTCCTAAGAATCCAGGCTGAAAAATAAAATTAAAAAAAATAATAAAGCTATGTGGAGACATCAGCAGCCACACACCATGGGTAGCAAGATTCTGCAGATTAAATCCCGGCAAACTGATAAAAGAACAATAAAAACACAGCAACTAAAACAACCCTTAGAGAAGGAAAAAAAACCCCACTTAGAATTCAGAGTTATTATAATATGTTACATAAAACGTCTCATTTTTAACAGAAAAAACTACAAGATATGCAAAGAAACAGGAAAACATGACCCATACTAGAGGAATAAAAAGTCAATAGAACTTCCCCGAGAGGGCCCAGATAGTCAATTTAGCTGGTAGGTTTCAAATAAGCTATTACAAGTTGATGCAAAGAATGAAGGAGAACTATGTTTAAATAGTTAGAAAACAATTTGAAGACAAGAGAGTTACTAGGTAGGGAATCTCAAATTAAAAAGCAGAAATCATATTAAAGAATCAAGTGGATATTCTTGAGTTGAAAAGTACAATAACCAAAATAGAAAATACACCACATGGGCTCAACAGTAGATTTAAGATGGCAAAGAATCAACTCAAAAATAGGCTGATAGAGCCAGCAGGTGCTCCAAGGGCCATGCAACAGAACAATAGAGCTAGGAAGTGACAAAAGCCACATCACGTCGATAGCACAATCATCTGATCATGCCAAACAAATAATGGGGAAGGTGATTGTGACAGCAGTGCAAAAAGCTACTAAAGTGATAGTGACCAGGCTTGTTCTGGATTCCTATTTAATAGAATATTTTAATAAGTGAAAGACCTGCTTCACTCAGTGTTTTTCAGCAGTGAACAGCTGAAGACACTGCACTTCTCAAATCTTTATCTGTTCCATGAATGAACAGTGTGAAACATGAACTGGCTGAGATAATTTTTATATTTGGAAAAGTCATAGATCCAGTGACAGGAAAACTCTGTAAGAATTATCAACCTGGAGAGTTCAGTCAGTTTGGGAATTATCCAGCTAAACAACAATCTAGAAGCACTCAAAATCTTTTCAGCACTGTGACAGAGGATAAGAAGGAGCCAAATAATATTTAATTTTCCTTCATATGTTTTATTTTATTTATTTTATTTTATTTTATTTTGAGGGACAGGGTCTTGCTCTGTTGCTTAGGCTAGAGTGCAGTGGAGTGATCACAGCTACTGTAGCCTCAAACTGCTGGGCTTCAAGCTATCCTCCTGCCTCAGCTTCCCAACTACATGGGATTACAGGCTTGCACCACCATGCCCCGTGTCCAGCTAATTTTTGTATTATTTGTAGAGACAGGGTCTCCCTGTGCTGCTCAGGCTGATTTTGAACTGCTGGCCTCAAGCAATCCTCCCACCTCAGCCTCCCAAAGCATTGGGATTACAGAGCCAAGCCACCATGGCTGGCCCTTTTGTTAATATTTTATTTTTAATTAATGCATAATAATGGTACATGTTTATGGAGAACAGTTGAATGCTTCAGTATATGGATACATTGTATAATGAATAATGATGACTAAATAGGTTAATTAACATTTTTATCACCTCAAACGTTTATCAGTTCTTTGTGGTGAGAACAAATTCCTCTTGTCAAGCCTTTGAAATATACAATATATTATTGTTAGCTACGGTCATCTGTATGATCAGAATTTATAACATTGTACTCTTTGTCCAACTTCTTCCCATTCCTCCTCCCCTCTCCTTCCCCAGCCTCTGATAACCTATAGTCTATGTTCTACTTCTATCAGCTCAACTCTTTAAAATTTTGCCTATAAGTGAGACCAGGCAGTGTTTATTTTTCTGTGCCTGGCTTATTTCACTTAACATAATATCATTCAGTTTTATCCATATTGTTGCAAATAATAGGATTTTTATAATGGCTAGATGGTATTCCATGGTGTATACATACCACATTTTCTTTATCTATTCATTCATTGATGGGCAACATAAGGGTTCATTCATATCTTGATTATTATGAATAGTGCTGCAATAAGCAAGGGAGTGCAGATATCTCTTGGATATTTCCCTTGGATGTGTACCCAGTAATGGAATTACTGGATCACATGGTAGTTCTATTGTTAATTTTTTGAGGAAGCTTCATACTGTTTTCCATGATAGTTGTAATAATTTACACATCCAACAGTGTAAGAGTTTCCTTTTCTCCACATCCTTGCCAACACTTGTTATCGTTTTACTTTTTTGGTAATAGCCATTCTAATTGGAGTGAAGTAGTATCTTATTGCAATTTGGATTTGCATTCTTCTGGAAAAATAATTTTTTCCAATCTTCATCACAAACCATTTCTAATTTCTCTGCTGGTATTCGTCAAATAGCTGTTAAAAAATAATGGCAAAACCCGCAATTACTTTTACACCAACCTAATAAAAGCAAATGAAGTGAAAATGCTTTTTTTTTAAAAAACAGTTTATGGTTATATTTCTAATTCCTTTTTTTTTTTTTTTTTTTAGTTTTCTTTTTTTTATTATACTTTAGGTTTTAGGGTATACGTGCACAATGTGCAGGTTTGTTACATATGTATCCATGTGCCATGTTGATTTCCTGCACCCATTAACTCCTCATTTAGCATTAGGTATATCTCCTAATGCTGTCCCTCCCCCCTCCCCCAACCCCACAACAGTCCCTGGAGTGTGATGTTCCCCTTCCTGTGTCCATGAGTTCTCATTGTTCAATTCCCACCTATGAGTGAGAACATGCGGTGTTTGGCTTTTTGTCCTTGTGATAGTTTACTGAGAATGATGTTTTCCAGTTTCATCCATGTCCCTATAAAGGACATGAACTCATCATTTTTTATGGCCGCATAGTATTCCATGGTGTATATGTGCCACATTTTCTTAATCCAGTCTATCGGTGTTGGACATGTGGGTTGGTTCCAACTCTTTGCTATTGTGAATAGTGCCGCAATAAACATACGTGTGCATGTGTCTTTATAGCAGCATGATTTATAGTCCTTTGGGTATATACCCAGTAATGGGATGGCTGGGTCAAATGGTATTTCTAGTTCTAGATCCCTGAGGAATCGCCACACTGACTTCCACAATGGTTGAACTAGTTTACAGTCCCACCAACAGTGTAAAAGTGTTCCTATTTCTCCACGTCCTCTCCAGCACCGGTTGTTTCCTGATTTTTTAATGATGGCCATTCTAACTGGTGTGAGATGGTATCTCACTGTGGTTTTGATTTGCATTTCTCTGATGGCCAGTGATGATGAGCATTTCTTCATGTGTTTTTTGGCTGCATAAATGTCTTCTTTTGAGAAGTGTCTGTTCATGTCCTTTGCCCACTTTTTGGTGGGGTTGTTTGTTTTTTTCTTGTAAATTTGTTTGAGTTCATTGTAGATTCTGGATATTAGCCCTTTGTCAGATGAGTAGGTTGCAAAAATTTTCTCCCATTCTGTAGGTTGCCTGTTCACTCTGATGGTAGTTTCTTTTGCTGTGCAGAAGCTCTTTAGTTTAATTAGATCCCATTTGTCAATTTTGTCTTTTGTTGCCATTGCTTTTGGTGTTTTAGACATGAAGTCCTTGCCCACGCCTATGTCCTGAATGGTATTGCCTAGGTTCTCTTGTAGGATTTTAATGGTTTTAGGTCTAACATGTAAGTCTTTAATCCGTCTTGAATTAATTTTTGTATAAGGTGTAAGGAAGGGATCCAGTTTCAGCTTTCTACATATGGCTAGCCAGTTTTCCCAGCACCATTTATTAAATAGGGAATCCTTTCCCCATTTCTTGTTTTTGTCAGGTTTGTCAAAGATCAGATAGTTGTAGATATGCGGCATCATTTCTGAGGGCTCTGTTCTGTTCCATTGATCTATGTCTCTGTTGTGGTACCAGTACCATGCTGTTTTGGTTACTATAGCCTCCTAGTATAGTTTGAAGTCAGGTAGCGTGATGCCTCCAGCTTTGTTCTTTTGGCTTAGGATTGACTTGGCGATGCAGGCTCTTTTTTGGTTCCATATGAACTTTAAAGTAGTTTTTTTCCAATTCTGTGAAGAAAGTCATTGGTAGCTTGATGGGGATGGCATTGAATCTATAAATTACCTTGGGCAGTATGGCCATTTTCACGATATTGATTCTTCCTATCCATGAACATGGAATGTTCTTCCATTTGTTTGTATCCTCTTTTATTTCATTGAGCAGTGGTTTGTAGTTCTCCTTGAAGAGGTCCTTCACATCTCTTGTAAGTTGGATTCCTAGGTATTTTATTCTCTTTGAAGCAATTGTGAATGGAAGTTCACTCATGATTTGGCTCTCTGTTTGTCTGTTATTGGTGTACAAGAATGCTTGTGATTTTTGTACATTGACTTTGTATCCTGAGACTTTGCTGAAGTTGCTAATCAGCTTAAGGGGATTTTGGGCTGAGACAATGGGGTTTTCTAGATATACAATCATGTCATCTGCAAACAGGGACAATTTGACTTCCTCTTTTCCTAATTGAATACCCTTTATTTCCTTCTCCTGCCTGATTGCTCTGGCCAGAACTTCCAGCACTATGTTGAATAGGAGCGATGAGAGAGGGCATCCCTGTCTTGTGCCAGTTTTCAGAGGGAATGCTTCCAGTTTTTGCCCGTTCAGTATGATACTGGCTGTGGGTTTGTCGTAGATAGCTCTTATTATTTTGAGATACATCCCATGAATACCTAATTTATTGAGAGTTTTTAGCATGAATGGCTATTGAATTTTGTCAAAGGCCTTTTCTGCATCTATTGAGATAATCATGTGGTTTTTGTCTTTGGTTCTGTTTATATGCTGGATTATATTTATTGATTTGCCTATGTTGAACCAGCCTTGCATCCCAGGGATGAAGCCCACTTGATTATGGTCGATAAGCTTTTTGATGTGCTACTGGATTCGGTTTGCCAGTATTTTATTGAGGATTTTTGCATCAATGTTCATCAAGGATATTGGTCTAAAATTCTCTTTTTTGGTTATGTCTCTGCCAGGCTTTGGTATCAGGACGATGCTGGCCTCATAAAATGTGTTAGGGAGGATTCCCTCTTTTTCTATCAACTGGAATATTTTCAGAAGGAATGGTACCAGTTCCTCCTTGTACCTCTGGTAGAATTCGGCTGTGAATCCATCAGGTCCTGGACTCTTTTTGGTTGGTAAGCTATTGATTATTGCCACAATTTCAGAACCTGTTATTGGTCTATTCAGAGATTCAACTTCTTCCTGATTTAGTCTTGGGAGGGTGTATTTGTCGAGGAATTTATCCATTTCTTCTAGATTTTCTAGTTTATTTGCATAGAGGTGTTTGTAGTATTCTCTGATGGTAGATTGTATTTCTGTGGGATCGGTGGTGATATCCCCTTTTTCATTTTTTATTGCATCTATTTGATTCTTCTCTCTTTTCTTCTTTATTAGTCTTGCTAGTGGTCTATCAATTTTGTTGATCTTTTCAAAAAACCAGCTCCTGGATTCATTAATTTTTTGAAGGGTTTTTTGTGTCTCTATTTCCTTCAGTTCTGCTCGGATTTTAGTGATTTCTAGCCTTCTGCTAGCTTTTGAATGGTTTGTTCTTGCTTTTCTAGTTCTTTTAATTGTGATGTTAGGGTGTCAATTTTGGATCTTTCCTGCTTTCTCTTGTGGGCATTTAGTGCTACAAATTTCCCTCTACACACTGCTTTGAACGTGTCCCAGAGATTCTGGTATGTTGTGTCTTTGTTCTCGTTGGTTTCAAAGAACATCTCTATTTCTGCCTTCATTTCATTATGTACCCAATAGTCATTCAGGAGCAGGTTGTTCAGTTTCCATGTAGTTGAGCGGTTTTGAGTGAGTTTCTTAATCCTGAGTTCTAGTTTGATTGCACTGTGGTCTGAGAGACAGTTTGTTATAATTTCTGTTCTTTCACATTTGCTGAGGAGAGCTTTACTTCCAACTATGTGGTCAATTTTGGAATAGGTGTGGTGTGGTGCTGAAAAAAATGTATATTCTGTTGATTTGGGGTGGAGAGTTCTGTAGATGTCTATTAGGTCCACTTTGTGTAGAGCTGAGTTCAATTCCTGGATATCCTTGTTAACTTTCTGTCTCGTTGATCTGTCTAATGTTGACGGTGGGGTGTTAAAATCTCCCATTATTATTGTGTGGGAGTTTAAGTCCCTTTGTAGGTCACTCAGGACTTGCTTTATGAATCTGGGTGCTCCTGTGTTGGGTGCATATATATTTAGGATAGTTAGCTCTTCTTGTTGAATTGATCCCTTTACCATTATGTAATGGCCTTCTTTGTCTCTTTCTATCTTTGTTGGTTTAAAGTCTATTTTTTCAGAGACTAGGATTGCAACCCCTGCCTTTTTTTGTTTTCCATTTGCCTGATAGATCTTCCTCCATCCCTTTATTTTGAGTCTATGTGTGTCTCTGCATGTGAGATGGGTTTCCTGAATACAGCACACTGATGGGTCCTGACTCCTTATCCAGTTTGCCAGTCTGTGTCTTTTAATTGGAGCATTTAGCCCATTTACATTTAACGTTAATATTGTTGTGTGTGAATCTGATCCTGTCATTATGATGTTAGTTGGTTATTTTGCTCGTTAGTTGATGCAGTTTCTTCCTAGCCTCGATGGTCTTTACAATTTGGCATGTTTTTGCAGGGGCTGGTACTGGTTGTTCGTTTCCATGTTTAGTGCTTCCTTCAGGAGCTCTTTTAGGGCAGGCCTGGTGGTGACAAAATCACTCAGCATTTGCTTGTCTGTAAAGTATTTTATTTCTCCTTCACTTTTGAAGCTTAGTTTGGCTGGATATGAAATTCTGGGTTGAAAATTCTTTTCTTTAAGAATGTTGAATATCAGCCCCCACTCTCTTCTGGCTTGTAGAGTTTCTGCCAAGAGATCAGCTGTTAGTCTGATGGGCTTCCCTTTGTGGGTAACCCGACCTTTCTCTCTGGCTGCCCTTAACATTTTTTCTTTCATTTCAACTTTGGTGAATCTGACAATTATGTGTCTTGGAGTTGCTCTTCTCGAGGAGTATCTTTGTGGCATTCTCTGTATTTCCTGAATCTGAATGTTGGCCTGCCTTGCTAGATTGGGGAAGTTCTCCTGGATAATATCTTGCAGAGTGTTTTCCAACTTGGTTCCATTCTCCCCATCATTTTCAGGTACACCAGTCAGACGTAGATTTGGTCTTTTCACATAGTCCCAAATTTCTTGGAGGCTTCGTTCATTTCTTTTTATTCTTTTTTCTCTAAACTTCCCTTCTCTCTTCATTTCATTCATTTCATCTTCCATCAGCGATACCCTTTCTTCCAGTTGATCGCATCTGCTACTGAGGCTTCTGCAATCTTCGCTCTAATTCCCTTTTAAGTTAACATACTTTCCTATTACACGGAGTATACTTAGCAATCTGTTGCATTATTTATAAGCTCACTAGTTTAGAAGGGTTTTTCTTTCATTCAAAGGAATTTTTAATTTGTCTTAGAACCATTGTTTTGGTAAAGAAAACCTTTTGATATAATCAAAAGATAAGACCACACTAAGTAATGTTTATTTTTGATGGCATATAGACAAGATTAATTCATTTTTTTCTATCACTAATACCAAAGGGACATACTCAACGTCTTTGTGATCAGATTTTATCAGGTTTAGCTGTATCAGTACAAATGTTTGATATAGAAAATAAAACCTTAAAATTCTGCATTACTTCTTTTATATCTTGTATCCTATGCTAGATTAAATAGGCATGTGTTTTTAAAATATGACACATAGATGAGGTTATAGGACTTCTCACTTGTGCATTTGATTCCAGTTTTGTTGCTGCTCATTAATGAACCATGATAGCTTAGATTTTCACTTAAGGAAACATTGAGCTATATATCGCCGTTTTCTTGCACCTAGAAAGAGCCTTGGAACATATTTAACCCTCAACTAATATGTGTATTGCACAAGCACAGGTTTCAGGGATGACCATAGCCCAACTTCTCAGGGCCCACAATCTAGTGGTGGAGGTATGACTGGAGTTTCATGGTAAGCAGAAGGGTGCATGGATGAGGGAAAGATTAAGGTATTATCCCAGAGAGATGAGATGATTCTAGAACTGAATCCTAAAGAAAGGTCTCCAAGCTAGTAGGTGAAAGATGTGGAAATGGCCTTTTAGGAAGTGTAAAGTCCTCAGAGTGCAAGAGAAAGGAGCATGACTGGGGGTCCTGGAAGCAGGTGAGAATTGCTGGAACGATTTGAACAGGGTTGGAACCGAGGTAGAGAAATAGACAATAGCTATATTGTAAACCATGGCAGATTATTTGAAGTTTTTGAAGAAAAGAATATAATTAGATTTGCATTTCAATACAAGTAACAGCATAATTGTAGAGAATGGACTGGAAGATGACATATTAGGGGTAGGAAGACAGAGACCTATTCATAGACTGGTCCTAAGAGCTGAACCGAGATAAACAGGGACAATGAAATGAGGTTGGATAGAAGATATTCCAAAGTGGAATTCTCAGGGCTAGGTGCCCGGGTAGATGCATAAAAGGGAAGCATCTGAGAGAGTGTCTAGATCTTTGGCAGATGGAGACAGATGGTACCAGTTAGAATGGAAGGGGTTCATGGAGAGTACCTTAGGGGATGGCTCCTATATCAGCACTCTGGGATAGAGTCCAAGCCATCTTTAAAAGCTCAAATATTTTTAATTTCAATATGTACTCTAAATGAATTATATTATTTTTATTTTATTTTAATACAAAAAAATGAAAAATAGATCAATAAAAATTATCCAATCTGAAGAAAAGAGAAAAAACAAACGGAGCCCCAGAGACATCAAACATAACAACATAAGTGTAAGGAGAATCACAAAAGAAAACAAGAAAGGTGGTGAAAATCATTTAAAGAAATAATGATTGAAAAATGTTCAAAATTTGATAGCAAACGTGTGTCTATAGAACAAAATGCTCAATTAACTCTAAAGGGGATAAATCCAAAGAATTGCACACCCAGTCAAAGTGTTGAAATGAAAGATAAAGATAAACAGAAAATTTTGAAAGCAGCAAAAGAAAAATACTCATCACGTTCAGGAAAACAGCAATGAAATTAGCATCTCACTTCTCTTTAGAAAAAATTGAGGCCAGCAAGTCATAGGATGGATCATTCAAAGTTCTGAAAGAAGAAAAACAAAAAACTATCAACCAACAGTTAGAGATCCAAAAAAAAATCTTCTGAAATAAAGAGGAAATAAAGATATTTCCAGATAAATAAAAGCAGAATTGACTTTTGTACAGTACTGCTTTAACAAAAAGTGTTCAAATAAGACTTTCATATGCAAAGGTAATGACACCAGAGAGTAAATTGAGTTCCTAGGAAAAAATGAAGGTCGTTAGAAAGAGTAAATATGTGGGTAAATATAAAACAACTGCATATATATTTTAGTCTCTTCTCTTGGTTTCTTTAAAGGGCATAGGTTGAGTAAAACAACTGTAACATTGTATTTTGGGAGTTATAATATAGATAAATTATATATATATGTATATATATAAATGCATGTAATTAATACCACTAGGAAAAATAAGAATTATAACTTTATTGGAGCAAAGTTTCTATATTTACTGGAATTAAATTTTTCTTAACCCAAAGTTGAATTTGATAACTTAAAATGTATATTGTAAAGCTCTTGAACAAACACTAAGAAAATAATTAATTTTAAAAAGGAGGTTAGAAATAAAAGACTATCTTAAAATCGCCAGAAGATAAAATAGTACTCTAGAGAATATTTTGATAACAACTTATTTCATCAAAGGGCAGTTCAATGCAGAAAGGACAATGTATTTAGAAAACCTAATTCTCCCAGGATCATTTTTTTCTTCAAAATTTTTTAAAAATTTGTTTTATATTTATTCATCAATTGAGGTAAGCATCTAGGTTTATTTTCCCCCTTGCCTCAAAGTGTGCAAAAAAATATTACCTCAAAGTGTGTCATTGACATACATTTAAGAGTTAAAACTATAGAACTTCTAAAAGAAAGTTTAGGAGAACATTTTTTTGCTTTGGGTACTGGGCTTAGTACCTGGGGGACAAAATAGTTACTGTTTTTACATATACAGACATAGGGTAGACTGGGGGAGGAAGAGGTTGGATTTGGAGCCGAGGAAAAAGTGTCTTCTTTTGGACAATTTTCAGAGGCTGTGAGTCATCCAGGTGATCAGGAATGAGACAGTGAGAAAAGATTTTAAATTCTTGAGTGTTGAAGCTTTGGTACCATGTGGGAATCTACAGTAGATACATATGGGTTGGGAGTAGCCAACTGTGCCAAATGCCACCGAGAGACTGCATGGGATGAAGACAGAAGAGTGTGTGTTGGATTTGACAACATGAAGTAATAACATGTCACTGACATTAATTAGAGCCATTTCAATGGAATAATTATGACAGGGGCCAGAGAGGAGTGGATTTAAGAGTAATGAGTGAATAAAAGGAGAGATCGCAGGCTTTCACAACTCTTGAGTGAAACACTACTCTAAAAGGAACAAATCAATAAGGTGGTAGTGGAAGAAGTATTTAAAGTCAAGGATATATAGTTTTTATGATTGCTTGTAAGTTTGTTTTTAATGTGAGTTACTAGAACATGTTTTTAGAGGATTATGAAGAGAGAGAGAGGGAGGGAGGGAGGCAGGGATGAGGAGGGAAAGAAAGAGAAAGAGATACAGAGAGGGAGAGAATGATGGTGTCACAGAAGAGAGATAAATGACGGAAGCAGAATTGTCCATTGCTCCTTGTTTCTCTTAGTGAGGTATGTTTTTTAATTCTAGGTACTTTAAATAATAGCTGAAGAATACTGTTCATTGGGATTTAAATAGCATTTAACTGAACATCATCTCTGAGGACCTCTGTATCAGTTCGTTTTCACGCTGCTGATAAAGACGTACTCAAGACTGGGTAATTTATAAAGAAAAAGAGGTTTGATGGACTCACAGTTCCATATGGCTAGGGAGACCTCACAATCATGGTGGAAGGCGAAAGACACATCTTACATGGCAGCAGACAAGACAGAGAATGACAGCCAAGCACAAGGGAAAACCCCTTATAAAATCATCGGATCTCACGAGACTTATTCACTACCGTGAGAACAGTATGGAGAAAACTGCCCCCATGATTCAATTGGCTCCCACTGGGTCCCTCCCACAACATGTGGCTATTATTATAGGAGCTAAAATTTAAGATAGGATTTGGGTGGGGACACAGCCAAACCTTATCAACCTCCTAATATCTCTTGGATCATGGGATTATTGTAGAAAAGGAAAATTACGGTTTTTTTCCTAGTTACATCTTTTCCTGTATTTAGGCTTAACAGATTCAGTATCTGGTCATCTCCCCTTCCTGTGCTCACTATATTGCCTAAGTCATGAAGCTCAGCATTCATTTTTGTGATTTACACAAACAACACACACACACACAGACACACAAAACAAACATACAAAAAATGCATTTGGGTTAGCAACAGATTTTTCTGAAAACCTGACAATGATAGAAAATTAAAACAACTTAAAATTGACAAGCTCTTTCTAAATGCTTCTTTAGTTTTCTCCTCTGTTCTCATTTCTGTTCTTCATTATTATAAGTGAAAGCAGTACTGCTAATTTCTTATTTTATCTATTTTATTAATTCTTTCCAGCCAATGCTCACAGGTACTCATTTTCCAATTCTAACTGATTTGCCATGATGTTTGACTAAATAAAACATTTTCTTTCATAATCAAGTTATAATAGTCTTTGTAAAGATAACTTTTTTAGCCCTTCACAAAAATTATTATTCCCTTTTCTAGTCATAGCTAGTATATCTTCCCACCCCTGTACAAAGTAATTAATGCCAAATATATTTGGTATTGGTAAACCACTACAAAATTTTCTGTAAGAGAAGCTTTTGAAGACTAGCCAACATCTTCAGTCTGGGTAAAAATGCAGGTGTGTGTTAACAGCTATTACTATAAATTGGAACACCTGTTAAGAAGTCTGTATTCCAGCTTTCTCTTCAATTCCAGATGCAATTCAATGCCTTCACTCACTCACTAAATAATGCCAGAAAACATTCCATGAAAGGATAAGCCAACATTCGCATCTGTTTCCAAGCAGAGTTCTCAAAAACTGTGACTTCCTCCAATTTAACTTTTATGGAAGGACTTCCAGAATACTGAGTAAGTGGTGTTTGAGGATCTGATCGAGCAAGCACATGGTGGTTAATAATTCTGGGTATTATATTTTATTATTTTCTTTTTCCCTTCTTATTGATATATCTCACAATTGAAAGGCAAATTTATACATACAATTACTGTATGTATTGTTTAGTACAAGCATGTTATTTAAATATAACCGTATTTTTAGTTGTTTTAAGTTTCATGAAAATTCTCATTTTTTTCCTTCTTTCCTATGAAATTCATGAGTGTTTGAGAGAAAGAAAGAAATTTCAACATAAACCATTTATTGAATGCCTGTTTTTGATTCACATTTTGTTTACAAGTAAAGTAATTCCTATATTTATAAAGGCATCTTAAAAGGTAATTAAAATAAAAAAGACACATAGTTTCTTGAAGTATATAGTATGTTAAATCTGAAGTTTTCCCTAAAGAAAACTGAACATAAAGTTAATGAAAGAGATATTCTTGAATAAAGATGCTCTTGTTTGGCCAGATGTGGTGGCTTACACCTGTAATCTCAGCACTTCGGAAGGCAGAGGTGGGTGGATCTCCTAAGGTCAGCAGTTCAAGGCCAGCCTGGCCAGTATGGTGAAACTCCGTCTCTACTGAAAGTACAAAAATTAGCCAGGCCTTGTGGCAGGCACCTGTTACCCCAGCTACTCAGGAAGCTGAGGCAGGAGAATCACTTGAACCCAGGAGGTGGATGTTGCAGTGAGCCGAGATCATGCCATTGCACTCCAGCCTAGGCAACAGAGCAAGACTCCATTTCTAAAACAAACAAACAAACAAAAAAGATGCTCTTGTTAATAGAAAATAAAAATATGCAACACTGTTATTTTTGTAAATACAATTAAATGTCTGTCCTTATATCTGTTAACATGGCGCACACCAAAAAATAAGTCTAGGTGTTTTTCTAAAATTTGGCATATTTGGGATGGTTGCCTTAATATGTCAGCTTCATGCTATAAAAGGAACTTGCATTAGGTGTCTCTAGTTGACTTTACAACTTTCTCTTTCCCTTACAGACACAATAATACGTCATTTAAGAGGTGTCAACAAGCTGACATTTGAAATGTGCATTTCTTTTTAATTTTATCTAATTTTATAGTTATATTTCTGAATATTTATTATTTCAAAGCAATATTTTTTACTGTGCCCACTATGACTTGATGATCAATATGCAGAATTATGTGAGCTAAACATTTAAAAATAATATTTTTTTAAGATTCCAAAGAGAAAAGAAGTAGGGGCATTAAGAGTTAAAAGCCTCAATTAAAGGCAAATGAAATTGATGTCCAATATAAGGACAATTTGGCAGCCAATAGGAAAGTTAAGCATTCTCAAGATAACCAAGACTAACTTAAAAATGCCAAGAATGATTGAGCAACAAGAGAAATCATCAGTCATGTTACAGAGCCACTGAAAAACGCAATTCAAGATGTCCGATAGGGCAAGATACAGCACTTGAAGAAAATTGACACCTAAGTACAGCATGAAGGATGCCAGGCCACTGATCATGCAAAACATGCCATGGGTATTAAGGTGTTATGGACAGAAAAGCAATGGAGTTTCAAATACAAGCTCAGACTCGTATTTGCTATGAAATTTAACATCACCTTAGTATCTGAAATTTGCCATTTTCACTTTTTCTTGAAGTAGAAATATGGATCTAAATCACAAGTCTTTTCTCTAAAGGGCCAGATGGTAAATACTTTAGGATTTGTAGAGCATACAATCTCTGCCTTCTCGGTTCTAGCTTTGTTGCATGAAGGCAACCAAAGACAATGCATAAAAGATTCAGCATGGCTGTGTGCCAATAAAATGGTATTAATAACACCCAAATTTGAATTGCATATATTTTTAACATTCAATGAGATATTATTATTCTTAGTATTTTTTTAACCATTTAAAAATGTAAAAGCCATTTTCAGCTCACAGCCATACAACAACCAGTGGTGGGCTAAATTTGACCTGTAGACTACAGTTTTCTCAGGCCTGGAATAATGATACATATTGTTTTGATAAAAAGGTCATTTTGGGTTCAGCTATTGAGTGTATTGGTTAGCTTTTGCTATATCACAAACCACCATAGATCTTTAATGACTACTAATACAACCACGATTTATTGCTCATGATTTTGAGGGTAATTTGTACTGGGCTCAGCTAGACCATTCTTCTGACCTTGGCCAAGCATGACTCTTCTTGACTGGGCTTACACTATGCCCAAGACTTCATCTAGGAATAGTGATTTATGGTCAACTTATGTAGGATAGCTGGGACTATGAGAGCTTTTCTACGCATGGCCTCTCATTTTTCAGAAGTTTCCCTGGGCTTGCTCACAGGGCAGTCAAAGGGTTCCAGATGCATGAAAGCAAAAACTTCAATACCTCTTAGGCCCAGGCTTACCATGTCACTTCTCTTGCAATCTGTTGGTCAAAAGCAAGTCACAAACCCACCCAATTCTAGAGGTGAAGAAAGAGACTATTCCTTGAACGGAGAAATAGCAAAGAATTGCGGCCATTTTTACAACCTGTCACAATGAGTTTCCAAAGGCATTTAAGTAGATTCCAAAGGCATTTAAGTTGAGGTACTTACAATGATGCCATAGGTTCTAGCACAAAAGATTTTAATGGGATGTAATAAAGAATATTCAAGTGTATCCCCTGTGTTACTTCATTTATGCTACTGTAACAGAATGCCTGAGACCAGGTAATTTATTGTGAACAGAAATGTATTTCTTACAGCTCTGGAGGCTGGAAAGTTCAATATCAGGTTCAGACATCTGGTGAGGGACTTGCATCATCTCGTGATGGAAAGGCAAAGAGAGGGTAAGAGAGAGTGGGAAAGGGACAAAAGAGGGCCAAACTCATCCTTTTATGAGGAAATCCATTCCTGATATAACAAACACACTCCCACTATAACAGTATTCATCCATTCATGAGGGTAGAGCCCGAATCACTTCTTAAAGGTCTAACTTTCTTAATACTGTTACAATGGCAATTAGATTTCAACATGAGTTTTGGGGGAATAAATTCAAATCTTAGTTATACTTCAAAATCCAATACCATGGAGTCCTTGCAATGATCCATTTGCTTCTTTTTGATGGCTTTCTTAAGGTATAATTGAAATACCATGAACTGCTCATATTTAATATGTAGAGTTTGATGTGTTTGAACACATGCAAACACCCATGGTAACATCACCACAATCAAGGTAATTGGTAATATCTATATCCAACACATCCCAAAGTTTCCTTGTGTCCCTTTGATTTACTGATCGATTTATTTATATTTTGGTAAGAATACTTAATGTGAGATCTACCCTCTCAACAAATTTTGAAGTACACAATACCATATTTTTAACTATAGGCACTACACTGTAAGGCACTTCTCTAGAATTTATTCTTCTAGCATAACTGAAATTTCATTCCCATTGAATAGCTCCCCATTTACCTCACCTCCTCAGCCCTTGACAACCACTATTGTGTTCTTTGCTTCTATGAATTTGCCTATTATTTCTATCTCATATAAGTGGATTAAGCAGTGTTTGTTTTTCTGTGACTTGCTTATTTCACTTAGCATAACGTTCTTCAGTTTTATTGTTGTCACAATTCACAAAGTGTTCCTCTTTTTAAGGCTGAATAATGTTGCATCATATGTATATACCACACTTTATTTATTCATATATCTGATAACAGCTAATTTCCAGTTTCATAAGGAATGTCTCCAACTTAACAGCAAAAAAAAACAAATAATCCAATTAAAAAGTGGACAAAGGACCTGACAGACATTTTTCCAAAGAAGACATACAAATGACCTATAGATATTCACAGAGATGCTCAACATCATTAATTACGAGAGAAATGAAAATCAAAAATACTTTGACATATCACCTTCCACTTATTAGGATGACTATTATTAAAAAAAAAAATTGTGAGGATGTAGAGAAACTGGAACCCTTGTACACTGTTGGGGGGATTGCAAAATGGTGTTGCAGCTGTGGAAAAGAGTATGGAGATCCTTAATAAATTAAAAACAGAACTCCCATATGATCCAGCCATCCCTTTTTTGGGTATATGTCTAAGGAATTAAAATCGGGATCTCAAAGGAATAGCTGCACTCCCTCGTTTATTGCAACATTACTCAGATAGCCTAGATATTGGAAATAATTGAGGTGTTCATCAACAGATGAGTGGATAAAGAAAATGTAATTCATATGATTTGGCTGTGTCCCCATGCAAATCTCATCTTGAATTGTAACTCCCATAATTCCCACATAATGTTGGAGGGACCTGGTGGGAGGTAATTGAATCACGGGAGCAGGTCTTGGGTATGTCTTGATCAGTAGTGTAAAAACGGGCTAATATATACACTATATAAAGATATACAATGAGATATTATTCAGCCATTTTCTTTGATACGTCTTTAATTCTGAGCTTCAGTTTTGCTATGACCTTTGTTATATTATAAGCTCAGTTCTTCAAGTTAACAAGTGCTGATTTGTAATTGATCTGCTTTTCTTATGGGAAATTCTGCCTTAAATGCTTCAAAATACTGGCAGATATTTTTAATTATCTTAGATAGTAGAATGACAAAAGTTTATACAAAGAGACTTATTTTAAAAAATTACAATTATTCTATTTAAATTATAAGAATCATAGAAAATCATAAGAATACCAACCTTCATTTATTTTTAACATTTTTATTAAATGTTAATTAATACTTGTTAAAATTTGCCCCAACTAATAATAGTATTATACTAGGTTTTTCATTTGTTATTTAAAAAAATTAATATAAGTCCTTCACATTCAAAAGAATTTTTCTTCATATTCATGCACTTTAGAAATAAGAACGCTGAAGTTCAAGGTATTAATATAAATATGCAAGTTTTTCTTTCTTGTATTTGGAATTTGCATATAAATTCCAAATATTTGAAGCCAAATGTGTATAGAAAATTACTCTTCTGCTAAGGAAGGATTTTAAATCTTTTCTCCTCATGATGTAACCACCTGTTGCTGGGTTCGGTATGTAGTGTAGTCATTTCGTGTCTGCTAAAAATTTCCTCACTAAAACTGTCAGAGGTAATGTAGTTTGTTATCAGTAACTAACAAATACTTGAAAAGCTATGAGTTTCCCATGAAAAGTCATCAACAAGAAAGCTATAAGATCATTTTTAAATTATAAATTACACTCAGAGGGTCAAATTATCAAACTATATCACACCAAGCATTTATGAATTATCTTTTAATTACGTATGGGGTTCAACTCTCCAGGAAAAAAAATGTATTCTTAGAATGACATTGTTAAGGTTTCTTTTATTTTATTGCCGATATTGAAATTTTTGAAATGTTACAAATTTATTTGTACATATAATTACTAAACAGTATTCTAGTAGTCTACTATGGTGCAACATACAAGTCCCTCAAAGTAAGTAGTATTTATTTTACCCACATATCTGCAATTTGGGCAGGGCTTGGCAGTGACAGATTATCTGCTCAATTTGGCATCAACCAGGGTGGTTTATAGGCTGAGTTTAGAGTCAGAATCAACTAGTTATTGATGAGGACTGTTGACTTTGACCTTGGCTGGGGCTGTCACCCAGATGCCTAATAGACCCCCAGAGAAATCCACATTCTGTTCCCCAAGACCTGTCACTGTGTTAGATTACATGATAAAGGGGAATTAAGGTTATGTGTGCAAATACAGTTTCTAATCAGCTGACCTTGAGATAGGGAGATTATCCTGGATTATTTAAATTAGTTAAAACTATGAGTCTTTAAAAGTGAAAGAATAGTGTTCCCTTTTCACTGTGTCCCCACCAACATCTACTATCTTTTTATTTTTTGATTACAGCCATTCTTGCAGGAGTAAGGTGGTATCACACTGTGGTTTTGATTTGCTTTTCTCTCTGATCATCAGTGATGTTGAGAATTTTTTCATATGTTTGTTGGCCACTTGATTATCTTCTTTTGAGAATTATCTATTCATGTCCTAGCTCATTTTTTAATGGGATTGTTTTGTTTTTTCTTGCTAATTTGTTGGAGTTATTTGTAGATTCTGGATATGAGTCCTTTGTAGGATGTATAGATTGTGATTTTCTCCCACTCTGTGGAGGTCTGTTTACTCTGATGATTGTTTCTTTTGCTGTGCAGAAGCTCTTTAGTTTAATTAGTCCCACCTATTATCATTGTTTTTGTTGCATTTGCTTTTGGGTGTTTGGTCATGAAGTCTTCACCTATGCCAATGCCTAGAAGGGTTTTTCACATGTTATCTTCTAGAATTTTCATGGTTTCAGGTAAATCTTTGATCTATGTTGAGTTGATTTTTGTATAAGGTGGGAGATGAGAATCCAGTTTCATTCTTCTACATGTGGCTTGCCAGCACTATTTATTGAACAGGGTGTTCTTTCCTCACTCTATGTTTTTGTTTGCTTTTTGAAGATCAGTTGACTGTAATTATTTGGCTTTATTTCTGGGTTCTCTATTCTGTTCCACTGGTCTACGTGCCTATTTTTATACCAGTACCATGCTGTTTTGGTGACCATGGCCTTATAGTATGGTTTGAAGTAAGGTAATGTGATGCCTCCAGATTTGTTCTTTTTGCTTTGTCTTGCTTTGTCTATGCGGGCTCTTTTTTGGTTCCATATGAATTTTAGGATTGTCTTTTCTAGTGCTGTGAAGAATGATGGTGGTATTTTGATGGGAATTGTATTGAATTTGTAGATTGCTTTTGGCAGTGTGGTTATTTTGGCAATATTGATTCTACCCATCCATGAGGATCGAATGTGTTTCCATTTGTTTGTGTCATCTATGATTTATCTCAGCAGTGCTTTGCAGTTTAACACTATGGAAAACAAATTACCACAAACAAATTACCATTCTCTAAAGAACTAAAAGTGGAACCACCATTTGATCCAGCAATTTCACTACTGGGTATCTACCCAGAGGAAAATAAGTCATTATACAAAACAGATAATGCATATACATGTTTACAGCAGCACAACTCTCAACTGCAAAAGTATTGAACCAGTGCAAATGCCCATCAATCAATGAGTGGATAAAGAAAATGTGGTATATATATACCCTGGAATACTATTCAGCCATAAAAAGAAATGAAATAATGGCATTCTCAGCAACTTGGATGGAATTGGAGACCATTATTCTAAGTGAAGTAACTCATGAATGGAAAACCAAACATCGTATGTTCTCACTGGTAAGTGGGAGCTAAGCTATGAGGATGCAAAGGCATAAGAATGATACAGTAGATTTTGAGGACTTGGGGGAAAGGGTTGCCGGGGGTAAGGGATAAAAGACTACAAATTGGGTACAGTGTGTACTGGTTGAGTGATAGATGCACCAAATTTCACAAATTACCACTAAAGAACTTAACTCACGTAACCAAACACTACCTGTTCCCCCAAACACCTATAGAAATAAATATAAATAAAAATAAAATTATAAAATGGAAGAGTAAAAGACGAGATTTAGAGTGATACAGTGTGAAAAGGACTTGACCCACTATTAATGGCTTTGAAAATGGAGGAAACAGACCAAGAAACAAGGAATGTGGGAACCTCCAGAAGCTAGAAAATCAAGGAAACAGATTAAGGACATAGCGCTGCTGACAACTTGATTTCAGCACAGTGAATGTGTTTCAGTCTTCTGACCTACAGAACTGTCAGATAATAAATATGTGCTGTCTTAATTCCCTAAGTTTGTGGTAATTTGTCACAGCAGCTGTGAAAAACAATACAGATACACATGCCTTTTCTATGTGACCTACGTGTCCTCCCAACATGGTGGATGAGTTCCAAAGGCAATATTTCTGAGATAAGAATACGTGGAGGTTGTATTGCTTTTTATGCCCTAGCTTCCAAAAGCATGCAGCATCACTTCTATCAATACCCATCAAGGCAGCCATAATGTCCCACTGTCTTTGTCCATTTGGGCTGCTGTTTAAATAATACTTCGGATAATTTATAAACAATAGAAATTTACTGCTCACAGTTCTGGAGGCTGACAAGTCTACTATCAAAGTGCCAGCAAATTCAGTGTCCAACGAGGGCCTGCCTTCTGATTCACAGAGGGCACCTTCTCACTGCATCCTCACATTGGGTGAGAGGTGAGAGATTTTTTACAGGCCTTTTTTACAAGGGCCATTAATCCCATTCATAAATGCTCTATCCCCGTGACCTAATCACCTCCCAAAGGCCCCACCTCTTAATCCACTGCATTGGGGATTAGGTCTCAACATTTGAATTTGGGGAGAACACCAATATTCAAACTATAGCATACCTTTATACTATTTTCTGCTTAATATATTCATTTAAAATACAAAAGGTTGTTTTTAGGTAAATTAAAATACATATAATATTTAAAGACAGGAAAAATTATGAAAGTGTTATAGGAAAAATTGAAGCCTGTGCAACTTTTTTTTTTTTTTGAGGCAAAGTCTCCCTCTGTCACCAGGCTATAGTACAGTGGTATAACCACAGCTCACTGCAGCCTCAACTTCCAAGGCTCATGCTATCCTCTCACCTCGGCCTCCCTGGTAGCTGGGACTACAGGCACATGCTACCATGTTTGGCTAATTTTTTAAATTTTTTTTTGTAGAGACAGGGGTCTTCCCGAGGCAGGATAGGTAGTCAAGGAAGTAACCATGTCCTCAGGATGCAATGATCCTGGTGACTATATAGTCAACACCATAAGCCCCAGTATTTGCATTGTAGTCCAGCTCATTCAAGAAAAACTGTCTCCAGTAAGGAATTGTCCCTGTAGGGAGCATGTGCATTTTGATTTTACCTGTCCTTAAGACTACCCTTTGCTCATTATAATAGTAAGAAACACACCCCTGGGTGGAGATTGAAGATGCTAATGAGACATGTCATTTATGAACAAGCATGTATAGCTAGTGTGCATGTGCACTCAGAGGAACACCCAGAACATTCTTACTAGGAACACCTCTTCCCACCCCCTTATGAATAATCATGTAAGCTCCCATAAAGGGAGTCTCCCTGGTGCCAGTCTCAGCTGTCTTATTCTTGCAAGCAACCCGCCCTGAAATCTCTCTCTCGGGGTGTACTGTCTATTCTGCACTTCACTTTCAAAATATTCTTTCTCCTTTGCAATAAATTATTCTACATTGCATCTCCTTTGCTGTGTGTCTTTTGTTTAAATTCTTTGAAAATAAGAAGGCAAGAACTGAGGTTTCACAATAGCTGTCAACATTTCTAGCATGTGACTCAGAGGTTTGTCTGCTTCATTGAATTCAGTTTCCCTTCACCTGCGGTAAGTGCTATGGCAGTCCCAGACTACCTGCTTGACTGTCACTGCTTCTCCCAGCTCTATTTTATTAGAGTTTGTGAGGGGACCCTTTAAATCACTCAGATTCTTTGAGCAAGAAATTGTGATTGCTTTCCATTTAGCTGCTGCATTTGCAATGTCAGTAATTACCTTCTTAGGATGGCATGCCTTTGTTATTCAATGTTCGGGCTCTTTTGCTGTTTCTGTCTCACCTTTTGTTTTGCTGTCCCTCCTGGGACTGCACCTGACCAGTACTTATTGGCTACTGTAACTTGTTTTTTAATCATGTAATCTCTTCAAAGATTTTTGTTTACCTTGAGGGACACATTGAACCTACTTTTGCCAACAGTGCCCCTTCCCTCCAGGCTCTTTGTGTTCTGAGATTCCTTCGGGAGATTTTCCAGAGACCATCCATGCTGAGCACGTTATGAATGGCTACATGAATGCATAGTCATGGGGACTACACTCAGGCATTCCAAGCATTATAAATGGGCATCAAAAATGGCAAATTGGAGAGGTAAGGAAAGGCTTGTCAGAGAGTCATCTGGGAACCCCAGCTGGCAGCTGGGGCCACTTTGGTCAGGCCTGGAGACATCCAGCACCAGTGAGACCTAGGCGGTGCATGGCAAATACCCATGACCTCCTACAGCCTCAGTTTCATGAGGATTCAAGGGGACGCCCTGAACCCCCTCATGGTCTAGCTTGGCTCATGGGGACACCCATGACTTCCTGGACTTCGGTCTATGTTTCTGTCATTGGATTCTCTCAGCACCTGGGGAGCCGCCTCTTTTACTCTCACTGAAACATCTGTAGGGTGTATGCTAAAAACTAGAATATTCTTAGACTGTATACATTAAGACATAAAAAAAAAAATGGCCAAAGAATAAAACGCTTGTTTCCATCCTCACCACTTTGAGGTTTTTCTTTTAGGGTTTCCTTTTTTTAGGGTTTTCTTTTCCATCACTGAGTCTCTCCCTTTCCTTTCATTCTTCCGCTTACTTACACACCTCCAACACAATTTCCCTCAACCACTGTGACTTTGCTCCCTTCAGCTGACTTCTCAGTTCATCCTGACAGGTGACAAGCAGAGGTAGGAGGAATCCAAAGTCCACACAAAGAATAGATCTAGGTCACCGTGGCTCTCCCTGACAGAGGGCTTGTGAGGGTGGCAGGGCCTACGCCCAGGCCACGCAATATCTGGAGACCTTCATTTTTCCCTACAAGTAACAACCATCTTATTATGTTTATGCTTCTCTGCATTTCACCTATAAGTAACAACCATCCTATTATGTTTATGCTTTCTTTTCACTTCTTTGCATGTGAATCCTGTCCTTCCATGAAAATTTGTCTTGCTTTTTGGACCATCTGTGTTCATAGACTTTTGCCTGCTTTCTTTCTATCTCTGACCCTTAAATCTGATCATAATTGTCCTAAAGTTTCTTTCTGCTGTGTGTCAGGGTCCTTTTGCCTTCAGCTGGAGTTCAGGGAGTTTTGTCTTTACATAGAAAAAAACTTT
This sequence comes from Nomascus leucogenys, assembly GCF_006542625.1. NCBI lineage: Eukaryota > Metazoa > Chordata > Mammalia > Primates > Hylobatidae > Nomascus > Nomascus leucogenys. The sequence continues at coordinate 39,265,048 of NC_044401.1, read as the reverse complement.
AATTGCTGGGTCAAACACATTTTCTGCCAAATTCCTTTTATGAGACCTAGAAAGCCTAATGAATGTAGCCACTTCCACCTTCTAAGATGTTATTTTAAGGCCAAAATTAAAATGTTAATGACACATATATAAGGCTGGCCATTACTAACCTGAAAAGAAAAGACAAATAAATGCTCCATAATTAGCTGTATTCAACACAGCATGGGCCCAAATATTACTGTTTTACAATCAGACCTTTCTATAAAAAGAAAGAGGATGATCAGATGCTCTCGAAGGGCCCAGGGGAACCTTACATTATTCTTCCCTTCAATGAAACAGCTCTATACTAAGACAAGTCCTTTAAAGAGCAATACTAAATATATTATGCCCGTGTTATTCAAAAGAGTTTGGGAAACATAACATAATTAATGACTCTATATTAAGAAATGTGCCTCCCAACAACTTTCCTTCCTTAAAATCTAGTCCAGGGTTACTCTTCAAACCTCTCAAGCTCCTGCTCCTTCTAGTGGTCCTTCCTTACTTGACACACAGCCCTCTCCACTCCTTTTGTATAAATTTGTTCACCAAACACTCCCTGAATATTCCAGTCCCACTGGACCAACTTATAGTAGGGTAACCTATCACCCACCTGAAAAAAACAAAACAAAACAAAACAAAGAAACCAAAAACTGCTGTTCTCTCTTTCAGGAAGGCAACAAATAGAGAAACAGACCAAATCTTCTTAGAGACCTACTTCATTAGTCAGTCTGCCCCAGAAATTAGGGAAAAGTCACAAAAACCTAGCCATGTGTCCTCAAACCCAAAATAAATGAACTACTAAATATAGCTTTTGGGGTCTTCAATAACAAAGACAGAATGAAAAAGGCACATGATCAAAGGGAGGAAATGAGAGACAAGACAGGCCCAACTGGCCCTCGCTATGGGAAAACTCCCACCTCCAGGTCATCCTGGGTGGAACCCAAAGGGCTATGGCCACATTTATAAAAGGACTGGACACCGGAGCCAAATAAGTAACAAGAGCCTTCAAGCTTGCGGACCCTGTGGAGCCTGTCACTGATGTGGCAAAGAAGGGCAATGGGAGAAGGACCCACCTCAACTCCAAAGGGAGGACAGGACTCCTAATTCCTTATTGTCCCTAGCCAAAGACTAAAGAGGTCCAAGGCAAGCAATGGCTCCAGTGTGGCAGTTGGTCCCAATAAGAGCAACAAAGCCTTGAGTCATCCTGGATATGACAGATGAAAATATCAATTTCCTGTTAAACATAGGGGCTGGCTTGTCATTCCTCACTTGCTGCCCTGGACCCCTGTCTGCCAAACACTGAACTGTCATCAGTGTTAATAGCAAACACCAAACTATTATCGTCACTCTACCCCACAGCTGACCAACTTCAACTGCAGTAAAACTCAGGGGTGTGGGGCCTTGGATGCACTTTTCAAAAATCAACAAAATTATTCCTTTTAAGTCACACAGAAACCCACAACACAGACTCCAAGTGAGTCCTGAAAAGCACTGGAGGATCTAAAGCTCTTGTCCAAGAAATGGCAAAGACCCAAAATATCAGACAATTAATATTGCCTCTGCATAAGCTTCTATTCAAGGAAACAACTTGCAATGAGACTTAAAACATAAGTAATGTTTTGATTCTTCTTCTCTATTTACTCTCTGCACTTCAGGCACTCTTAGGTAGCTTATTAAAATTAATCCAGCCCTGCTGGCTTTGCACAACTACCAGAAGTTGAAAAGATACCAAATCCGTGCCTCAAGCAGGCTGAGCCAACATTCCTTTACACCTCCTGGAACAAACCTATTGGCCCACAATATGAGACTATCTGGCTAAACAGACAACACAAAGAGACTTCCTTGGATCTGACCATGGCAAGTTCAAACTCTGACTTAACTATTAATAATAGCCCCACTTTGCCAAAGGGAAAGTTGCTTTCTTACCTTACCTACCGGGAGCAAGTTCCCTCCTGCCTTTACAACAATCATGCCAGTTCCACCACTTTCACAAGATGTCGATCTTTGCCGTCTACAACTCCCGCTGCTATGACAGGGACAATGCTCCATTGCTTACATTTCCCTTATTGAACTTTCACATGGGCTAACACATCTCTCTTCCCCATGTACCAACAACACATGATCCACCTCCAAGTAGGACCCCTTGTTTGCTTGGGTTTAGTGACACCCTTTTTATTGGGATTAGCAGAGTCGGTTATGGGAAGCAGAGCCTTGGGAATCCAGTATAAAATGTATCAAAAAACAAGAGTGGCCCTTCAATAAGTGGCAGAGGACCTCACTAGAGGTCCAACAATGGCTGGACTCTCTGGCCCCAAGGTCCTACAAAACCAAAGGGCCTTAGTTCTTCTCACAGCCAGAAAAGGAGAAACATGTTTGCGTCTTTTTTATCATTATTTTAAAAAGTTGTTTTTACATTAATCAGTCCAGTTCCTTCCAAGAAAATATTAAAAATATAATTACCCAGATAAATTTATATAAAGACTTAATTTTATACTTGCTTGGATATGACTAATTTATAAAGATAAAATTAAATCTTTTAGAACTTCCATGGGAACTTGGAAGCAATGGCTATAGTCTGACTTGCTGCTTTTAATAGTGCCAATTATTACCATACTTTTAGCTTTAAATTTTAGTCCAACTTTGTTTAAAATGCTGATTTCTTGCTCCCTCGCTTGCAGCAATAACAAGTCTCCATGATAGTTTTGCAAAGCTTCCAGTGTTTGGCTGCTAATGAGCTATCTCACATCTCACTCATTGGTTCCACAAAAGGCATGGCTTATACCTTGTTAGACGAGGCAGGAAGAGACTTTAGGGCCCAGGCTAGGCAGGGACAATGCCCCACAGCCTCTGATATGATTATAAGCCCTAAAATCCCTTAGTGGGGAATTGAGGCAGGACAGGTGGTCAAGAAAGTGATCATGTCCTCGGATGTGGCAACCACGATGATCATACAGCAACACAATAAGCCCCAGTATTTGCACTGTAGTCTAGCTCATTCGAGCAAAGCTATCTCCAGTAAAGAATTTTCCCTGTAGGGAGCAGGCGCACTTTGATTTTACTTGTCCTCATTACAATAGGAAAAAACATACGCTTGGGTGGAGATTTAAGATGCTAATGAGACATGCCATATATGAACAAGCATGTACAGCTAGTGTGCATTTGCACCCGGTGGACTACCCAGAACATACATACTAGTAACACGTCTTTCCACCCCCTTATGAATCATCAAGCAATGCTCCCATAAAGGGAGTCTGCCTAGTGGCAGTCTCTGCTGTCTCATCCTTACGAGCAGTCTGCCCTGAATCCACTCTCAAGGTGTACTGTCTATTCTGCACCTAATTTTCAAAAGAGTTTTTTTCCTTTGCAATAAATTATTCCATGCTGCACCTTCTTTGCTTCATGTCTCTTGTTTAAATTCTTGCAAACTAAGAAGACAAGAACCAAAGCTTCACAACAGCAGTCCACATCCCTATGTGGCCCAGGTTGGTCTTGAACTCTTGGGCTCAAGGGATCCTCCCACCTCAGCCTCCCAGAATGCTGGGATTACAGGCCTCAGTCAACATGCCCAGCCAGAAACATTTTTAAAAATATGGGTATCTTCTGGAGATTGTAGAAAAATAAGGCAGAGTCAGCTGTTCTCATCTGAAAGTGGTCACACCCTCTTAGTCTTGTCCCTCTCCCACCAGTCTACTAGTCACCTATAAGGGATCATGAGACTCCTTCCTGTTCATCTTAAACACAGTTCTCCAGCACCACGCTTCATTAAACCACAATCAATGTTCAATATTTGTTGTTAACATCATACTCTCTTTGCCACCCTTACCGTGAACTTGTTTTTCAGCCCTGTAGCTGAGAAAAGATTTAAGATAGTGAGAATTGAGGGCACAGCAGGAGAGTGGAGGACAGAATGGGGTCTGCAGATATCAGTCGCAGGCAGCCAGAAGGCACAGTGAGGGTGTTGGGCTCCAAGTCAAAAGGCTGGAGAAGAGAGGCAACTCTGACATAAATCTGACGATGGAGTTTTCCTGTTTCCATCCACCTAAAGGCTTTGCTGTTTTTCGTAGGATGAAGTCCAAACTACTTAAACTGACATTACATTCAAGGCTTGTGTGATCTGGCCATGGGCTACTAACCCAACCATTCAACTTCAGCAACCACCACTGTGCCTTTTCTACCACATGCAATCTGTCTTCCCATCGCTGGGCTGCTTGATTCCTCCATAACATTCTGTGTACGCCTATGTTTCTGAGATTTAGGAAGACCCCTATCCAGATATCCTGCCCCTACCCTGCCCTCATCCCACCCTAACTCTTTCTATTCTCTGCCTATTAGTCTACTAATTATTTAAGGCTTAACCCACATATTAGTAAGCCCTCACAGCATGTATTCCCTCCTCTGATTTTCCATAGTAATTTGCTCATTCCTCTGGTTTGAAAACCTTCGTGTTATATAATGGTTATGCATTTGTTGGTCCCTAGTTCAGGGAACATAACTAGCTCTGGATCTTCAGAACCTAGTATTGCCCATAGTACTAAATACGTCTTTGAATCAAAATTGTCAGATTCATCCAGAGGAGACTCTATTTTGATAGTAGCAAATGCTTTATCAATGACAAGAAAATAATTGATTTCTGGTATAATAAGTGGACCCTTACCTCTCTTAGACAGGCTGTGCTTTGCTAGTGGAGTTGCAGAATAAAAGCCTTTCCACTTGGGGTGCATTGTAAGAAATCACAAGTGGGCATGTTAACTTTTACAAATAATGGAATCATGCATAGCAAAGATATCTGAAATACGGCAGTGAATAGAGCAAATGATTTTCCATTTTAGCATAGAACTATCATCTAAAAAAACTGATGTCAGAAAGAAAGGAGGTAGTCATTCAATGAGGTGAATTTGTAGATCTGGCAGATTATAATATGCTTCCTGGTGCAGAAAGGCATTCAGGAGAAACAACAATTCAGGAGTAACTTGGTTTGGTTTGATTATGTTTGTTTATTTATTTATTTATTTTTTATTGACTAAGAATGGTTGTTTAGAATTAGAAACTATTTTGTTCTTTACACTTTTCTTCATCCTCAATCTGAATCTGTAGCATCATAATGTCTTGTATATAATAGGTACCTAGTAAGTATTTGCTGGAGAGGTGGATACATAAACAAATGTTTACCTTAACTTAAATGTGGTCTTTCAAAAAATCATAATATAGTATTCTTTAGAACTTATCATCTATCCTGGAGCATAGTTCCAGATTACAGCTATAGATTCAATGTACTAGTCTGTTCTCATGCTGCTAATAAAGACATACCCATGACTCAGTAATGTGTTAAGGAAAGAGGTTTCATGGACTCATAGTTCCACATGGCTGGGGAGGCCTCACAATCATGGTGGAAGTCAAAGGAAGAGCAAAGTCACATCTTACATGGCAGGAGGCAAGAGAATGTGCGCAGGGGATCTCCCCTTTATAAAACCATCAGATCTCATGAGACTTATTCGCTACCAGAAAAACAGTATGGGAGATACAACCCCCATGATTCAGTTATCTCCACCTGATCCCATCCTTGACACATGGGGATTATTATAATTCAAGGTGAAATTTGGGTGGGGACACAGCCAAACCATACCACTCAACATACAATTTCTAACACTATTCCTTTTCACACGCATACAGTCATTAGCTCCTTTAAAGTGTATTAAGTGCCTAATCACAAATCAAATTCAGTCTAACTTTATTTATCTTTTTTCAGGGATTACTCTTGGGTAGAATACCTACATATCATGATCCATTATCAATTAATTTTATGTTTTCAAGATTCGTTTCTTTCAACAAAGTTATATTTAATCATCTTAAGATTATTTATAGTCTACAATATTAAAAATGCCTGTATCTTTGTTCAGATTGCTATAAGAAAACATCATAACTGGGTGGCTTATAAACAGCAGGCTTATTTCTCACAGTTCTGGAAACTGGGAAATTCAAGACCAAGGCACCATTAGGTTCTGTGTCTGTTTAGGGCCCGCTTTCTAGATAATAGATGGTGCCTTCTAGCTGTTCTTCCCATGGGACTAGATAGGTCTCTGTGTCTCTTTTACAAGGGCACTAATCTCATATATGAGGACTCCACCCTCATGATGTAATCATGTCCCAAAGGTCTTACCGTCTGACATACAGTCAGTTCTCTGTGTCAACATTGGGCAGCATTGGTTTGAGGCCCCTCCCCGCCCACCATACATAACAAATCTGCAGATGCACAAGTCTTTTATGTAAAGTGGTGGTAGTAGAATTAGCTCTCCTGTATTTGCAGGTTTTTATCCACGTTTGGTTGCATCCAAGGATGAAAACCTGTGAATACAGAGGGCCAACTGTAACTCCGACCTTGAGGGTTGGGATTTCAAAACGTACATTTTGGTGTGAACACAAATATTCAGACAATAACAGTCTGACTTTGAATTGAGAATTAGGCTTAATTCAGATGCATAAAAGATAAAAGGATCTGACAGAAATAGAAAGAAATAAATCAGAATAAAACAAATGTATGGCTCAAGAGAAATATACTAAAATGTAAACAGTTGTCATTGAGTTGTGAAATTAGGTCATTTTTTTTCTTCCTTCTAAATTTTTTAGAATGGACATAAATTAATTTTATAATCATAAAACATTAACATCTTAAAATTAATTTTAATTTACTCAGAGCAAGTCTATCTTGAGAAGAATTCAACAGGATGGTGGTGGGAGTAAAATGAACACACTTGCCAAGCCCTTGGCACCCTTCATAGCAAAGCCTTCCACCCAAGTGTGCTCCAAAATAATTCACTGCTTTGTGTGAGATCCAGATAATTTCCTACAACCTCTATCACCACTGGGACATGACTCAGCTGTCACAAAGAACTTTGTAAAGTTCAGACTAAATTTTTATCTTAGATTTTACTAATCTTGGATTACCCTTACTAAAGACCATTTGGAAGAATTATTGTGTCTCATAATTAACATCTCACCTTCCTAAAATTAAGCAGATTGGACATCATCCATACTACAATCTGCACTGGCTAACCACTTGCTCCCATGTGCATTTCTGAAAGTGATACTCTAATTTATCTTCTGATGTGCTATTAGAGCTGTGTTTTACCCTTCTAGAAGTTGCTGCTACAATTCTCGGAAAAAAGGAAAAGAGGAATTTCCAAAAAGGGTTTATATGAAAAGATTCCTATTATCTCAAAACATATGAGGCATTGTTTCTTCCTTTCCTGATTATGATATATCCTCTGGGGAATCTTATGACCTTTCAATTTGGTTCAAGAATATGGGCAGAACCCATATTCCAATCAGAGATTTTCATAAATCTAGAGCAGTAGTTATTTTTTTAACTCAGCTCTTGAGGCTGAGTGGTGACTTTTGGAAATGGCTAGAAAGACCACCATACCAAAACAAAATCAGGAAATTGTTGTTTTGGTAACTTGCTAAATAATTTTGAAACTCATTTTGTATGTAGCTGAATAATACAACCAAGGAACAAGTATCACTTATCTTTCCTGCCAGCCTTGTTCTCTGTAGAACACAAAAATACTGCCAAGTGTGAAAATGTTACAAGAGACACAAAATAAAAATAGAAAAGCTAAAACACACCTCCGAGACTTGATTTTAGCATTTATTAAGATACCTGGAAAATCTCCTTCTATGCAATAAAATTACTTAAAAAGAAGCATGTCTCATTAGCCTCCCTTGGGAGATTCTTAACTTAAAAAAATATTGATTCTGGACTGTTCTGATTTTTTTTAAGCATAATAATCACTTCATTAAAGAGCTAAAACTTCACATCAAAGTTGATATTTGTTGGTAACTACTATACATTTGAGACTGTTAATTCAGATTTGATTTTGTGGACTATTCAGGAAACTGTAGCATGCTCTCTTCTTTCCCTCATGATAGAATACATTAATAGATTTATTTCCCGTGACCATAGATGAGAGAGAAGTGCTCTTGTTTGTTTTCATTTTATCAACCAAACACGTCTTGGAAGGTAAAGACCAGACAGTGTTATCGTGAGTTACCAGTATGACTAAGATCAGGGCTTGGCAATCAGAGAGAGACCTTGTGGACCAAATTCAGCCATGGACTTTATTTGTATGAACTGTAAACCAGTATTAGCTTGCTTTTTTTTTTTTTTTTTGAGACAGAGTCTTGCTCTGCTGCCCAGCTGGAGTGCAGTGGCACCATCTCGGCTCACTGCAAGCTCCGCCTCCCAGATTCACACCATTCTCCTGCCACAGCCTCCCGAGTAGCTGGGACTACAGGCACCCACCACCACGCCCAGGTAATTTTTTGTATTTTTAGTAGAGATGGGGTTTCACCGTGTTAGCCAGGATGGGCTCGATCTCCTGACCTCGTAATCTGCCTGCCTTGGCCTCCCAAAGTGCTGGGATTACAGGTGTGAGCCACCGTGCCCGACCTAGCTTGCATATTGTTAAGTGACTTAAAGAAAATCAAAATAATAATATATTGTGACACAAGAACATTATATAATATTCAAATTTCACTGTCCATAAATGATGCTTATTGGAACACACCCATTCACACTTGTTTATTTTATTAGCTATGACTGATTTCTCAATACGGTGAGAAAGTTGACTAGTTACAACAGAGATCTTGTGGCCCTGAAGCCTGAAATAGCTATTATCTCACCTGCTATGGACTGAATTGTGTCCCTCCTAAATTCATATATTGAACCCCTAACCCTCAATGTGACTGTATTTTAAGATAGGGCCTTTAAGGTGGTAATTAAGGTTAAATGAGGTCATAAGGGTGAGGGCCTAATTCAACAGGTGTTCCTAAAAGAAGAGGAAGAGGCGCCTGGAGCGCACCCTACAGGAGAAAGGCCATGTGAGGATGTTGGGAGAAGGCAGGCATCTGAAAGCCAAAAAGAGAAGCCTCGGGAGAAACCAAAGCCTGTAAGCACCTTGATCTTGGAATTCTAGCCCCCAGAATGGTGAGAAAATAAGTTTTTGTTGTTTAAGTTACCCAGGTTGTGGCGTTTTCTTATGACAGCCAAGCTAACTAATACCTGGTGATAGCGTTTGGCTCTGTGTCCACACCCAAATCTCATCTCGAATTGTAATCCCCACGTGTGGAGGGAGGGACCTGGTGAGAGGTGATTGGATCATGGGGATGCTTTCCCCCGTGCTGTTCTCAGGATAGTGAGTGATCTCACAAGAGCTGATGGTTTGGAAGTGTGGCACTTCCCCCTTGGTCTCTCTCTTCTGCTACCATGTAGGATGTACCTACTTCCCCTTCACTTTCTGCCATGATTGCCCGCTTCCTGAGGCCTCCCCAGCCAGGTGGAACTGTGAGTTAATTAAACCTCTGTTGTTTACAAATTACCAAGTCTCAGGTAGTTCTTTATAGCAGTATAAAAACCAACTTATACACGTGGCCTTATACAAAAATGCATCCGAATCCCTGAACAAGTTGAATGATACAAAACTTTTTAAATTACAAGCTAAATCTAAAGGCCTGAGGAACTCGCAGTATTTACCTGGTACTATACAACCCAAAGCAGGAAAACTATCGAACTCAAGCAGAGAAAAAGAGATAAATACAAGGACAGTGCCTTTCTCTAGCACCCTATTATAGAAATAACATGTGGGAGAAAGGAGCTTCTATAATTAGCAAGTTACTTTGCATCTCAAGTCTGGGTTAAGCCTCTTATCTACTTTCCCAATGTTCTTGCCCTGCAAATGTATGTGGGTCTCTCTCTGTGTGTGCCTGCTAACTAGAGATTTGTTTGTTAATTTTTTAGCTAAAATAACAGTCTGCTGAGTAGAAGATTTATATTGCTTTCTCAATTATTTTTCTGCTGCTCACCTAAAAAAATTGTTTGTTTTTGAATTATTTTGGTTCTTCTGCATTTCTTAAAGCTATGCTTGATTAAAAAACAAAAACAAAATTGAATTTCAGATGGTTTCATTTTGTTGTGTACCACATGTAATATTTTATTTTTTCTTCTTTCCTCAGGAAATATTTATCTGAGCCAGAAGAACTTAGAAATGTAGCCCAGAGATGGTTGTTAACAAATCAAATCAAACCTAAGCAGCTTCCTTTTCGGTTCTTGAGTGCTCTCAAGAAGCAGAAACCTCAGGATTTTTCGGGATGACAAAGAAATCAGAAACTCTGCCTGTGGCTAAATCTGCTTTTTGTTTTTTTGTTTTGTTGTGTTTTTTAAAAGGAACCTCTAAATGAATTCCTCTATATTGTATATTGGTGACTGGATTATTCATATAGAAAACAAGGAACAATCTATTGTGCATGGAATCATGCAGAATATCAGGAATTGGAAACAACCTTGGTTGTTCCTCATAACTTTTTAGATGAGGAACAATTTTAAATGCTTTGATCTATGTCATTATCAGTCAGCCTGCCTAGGCCAGGTGACACTGCAGTAAAAGCCAAACCCCGAATCTCAGTATTAACAAACCATAAGGTAATTCCTCTCTCATTCTATATGCTCAAGTGGGTAGGTAGATGTGATGGTTAATACTGAGTGTTGACTTGATTGGATTGAAGGATGCAAAATATTGATCCTGGGTGTGTCTGTGAGGGTGTTGCCAAAAAATTGACATTTGAATCAGTGGGCTGGGGAAGGCAGAACCACCCTTAATCTGGTGGGCACCATCTAATCATCTGCCAGAGAATATAATGCAGGCAAGAAAACGTGAAAAGGGGAGACAGGCCTACGCTCCCAGCCTACATCTTTCTCCCCTGCTGGATGCTTCCTGCCCTTAAACATCGGACTCCAAGTTCTTCAGTTTTGGGACGCGGACTGGCTCTCCTTGCTCCTTAGCTTGCAGACAGCCTATTGTGGGACCTTGTAATCATGTAAGTTAATACTTAATAAATCCCCCTTTATATATGTATGTGTGTATATATATATGTGTGTATGTGTATATATATATATATAAAATTATTCATAGGAGATATATATCCTATTACTTGTGTCCCTCTAGGGAATGCTGACTAATGCAGTAGAGGAGTGCTGTGTACACACCATGGGCGCTCTGTGCACCATATTCCCTAGGGTATTGGGGCTAGGGCAGAGGCTCTGTCTCAACACAAGCTTCCATGAGCACCACAGCAGAGAAAACAGAGCACTATCTTGCACTACTATTTAAATGATCTCTCCCAAGAGTAAAATGTCACTTCCTCTCATATCAGTAGTCAATGCAAGTTGCAAGACTACGTGACAAATACAAAAGGAACAAGAACATGTCGTCCTACTGTGCCCAGACAGACAACTAGAATACTTGTGAAGAGTCTCAGCAGCTGCCACAAACTCCAGGGTTTCTTGTTTGTCACTTGTTGTAACTAAACTTACAGCTACCAGATTATACCCTCTCCCTTAACAGAAGAAGACAGACACTCTGTTTCCAATAAGATACTTTAAAACTTATTTTTTCTACCTGACGTTGTATTTGCTGCCTGCACAGAAACAACAGCAGATGAGGGATAAGTCAGTAGAGGAGGAGGATTCCCCTTCCATAAATATATATTTTATTTATTATATATATATATATATATATAAAATGCACACACACGCACACTATGTATATATCATATATATACAGTGTGTGTGTGCGCGTGTGTGTGTGTGTGTGCATTATTTAGAAAGTGACAAACAAGAAGCCCTGGAGTTTGTGGCAGGTGCTGAGATTCTTCACAAATATTCTATCTGTCCCTCTGGGCACAGTAAGATGACAAGTCCTTGTCATGATGACATGAGTAAAATACAACTCTCCATCTCCCTTTTATATAAAAAGGAGAGTTGTATTTTACTCCTTTCTAAATAATGCACAGAAAAAAGCAGAGAATCCTACCTACTTTTGTTTCTTTCTTTGGACATTCAGTCTTGATCATGAAAGAAATCTCCAAAAATTAAAGCTTTTATCTTATAGCCTCACTAAAACATTTTCAATGACAGTCCACAATCTAGCTATATGACCTACCACTTGAGGTTTTAGGAACAGAAGGATTCCAAGTGGATGGGTCAAAGCTATAGAATAGACAACATATGATGACGATAATGTGAAGGTACTTTCTTAAGGGACTAGGAGACACATGCTCACACCCCAACTTCCTGGGTGGTGGGAGGATGTAACTCCTAGATGCATGATAGATCTGACAAAAGTACACACAAATCGCTACATCAGTTGGGAAATATCACATAAATTTTATTAGTATGCAATTATGTAAAAATTCTAACTTTTTTTTATCAAACCGGAAAATAAAAACAAACAAAAGTGGTGAGAGCTAAGTTAGCCACCAGTGTTCGAGGTCAAGAAAAATGTGTCCTCTTCCAAAATTATGATGTGTTTCATTACCACAAACAACAGCCCATGTAGAAATATTCCCTTCCCACACACGTGTGTTTTCACCAAGTCTCTGCAGAGAAGAAGACAGTTTAACTAATTTGTCTAAAATTGCAGAGCAAGTAAGTGGCCCAGTCAAGGTTAGGACTCTAGTGGGCTGATTGCTAGTTCAAGGTTCTTTTACTACACATTCTTTGCTTTCAGCAATTAACTGGGTGATTCCATCAGAATGCTAATCTCTGCCGTTTTTGAGTTTCCAAGAAATGATGTCCCACAACTATATTTATGGAATTACATGTCAGTGTAAAGCACAGACGATTTAACCAATTCACATGCAACGTCACTGAAGGTTTCTGTGAATTATCATTGCTGTGCCAGGCTTTCTTCACTCCCTCTTAATATATTTATTCATTGTACATTCTAAGACTATAAGTGATTTACCTATCTGGTTTCCCAAAACCTGTTTATGTAAAGGTGTATCACTTTCCTGTGTCTGCGATAGCAAATTACTACAAGCTGGGTAATTTAAAACAACAGAAATTCACTCTCATAGTCTGGAGGCAAGATGTCCACCATGATAGTATGGGCAGAGCCACACTCCCTCTATAGGTTCTGAGGGAGAACATTCCTTGCCTCCTCCAGCTGCTAGTGGCTGCCTGAGCATTCGTGAGTGTTCCTGGATTGGGAACATAGCACTTCAGTCTCTGTCTCTGTGTTAATATCACCTTCTCCTCTTCTGTCAGTCAAATGTCACCTCTGTATCTCTTATAAGAATACTTGTCATTGGATTTAGGGCCCATTCCAATGATCCAGGAAGACCTTCTTCATCTCAAGATCCTTAACTTAATTATATCAGCCAGGACCCTTATGCTAAATAAGGTAACATTCACAGGTCCAGGATTTAGGATTTGGACAAATCTTTTAGGAGACTACCATTCAACACCACCACAAGGTGTTTTTCTTAACATAATTCTGTCTTTATTCAACTGTCTCATTCAGAGCAGAAGAATAATCTGTTTCTCAGTATAATTACAAATTAATATTTGGAGGAGGGGGAAGACGAAGAAGATCAAATTAAAGTAGAATGAATCAAAATATAATTATTTGGTTCTGAGTCCTCAGCCACTTTTTAGTGTGAACTTGTGAAAATGACTGAAACAAAAAGAAATGGCTAATCCTGCAGTGTGTTGACTTGGATTTCAAATAGAAATCCTCTTTGATTGTTAAAACATAAACGAGTTTTGTCTAACCCTGGGGATAAGTTTGCTTAGAGAAGTCAACGTACAATTTCAAGATGATGCTTTCCATGAATAGCGAATATTTGAGAGGCTTATGAAATCTTTCTATTCCTAAAGAAGCACGTTCCTCTTACTTTCATGATACTATTCTTAGAATTGACACTAAAGTTGAACCCCTTCTTTTCACAGAAATGTGTGAGGGCTTGGAGTAACATTTTAAATTCTGAATGGGCTACCTAAGAGTCATTTCATGTTAGTCAAGCCTCAGTTTGTCGTTATCTGTATGATGGATGGAATGTAATAATAAGAATATTAACCCTAAGAGTCATTTCGTCTTAGTCAAGCCTCTGTTTGTCATTATCTGTACGATGGATGGATGGAATGTAATAATAAGAATATTAACAACAATAATGATGATCAAATCTACTTATTTATTTATTTATTTATTTGAGACGGAGTATCGCTCTGTCACCCAGGCTGGAGTGCAGTGGCGCAACCTTGGCTCACTGCAAGCTCCGCCTCCTGGGTTCATGCCATTCTCCTGCCTCAGCCTCCTGAGTAGCTGGGACTAGAGGCACCCACCACCACGCCCGGCTAATTTTTTGTATTTTTAGTAGAGACGGGGTTTCACCATGTTAGCCAGGATGGTCTCGATCTCCTGACCTCGTGATCCGCCCACCTTGGCCTCCCAAAGTGCTGGGATTACAGGCGTGAACCACCGCGCCCGGCCCAAATCTACTTTTTAGATTTTTTTTAAAACCTAAGTGAGATAATCTTTGGAGAATATGTCTTACATTAACAAAAAAATGCTCACAAACTTTTTGTTATTATTATCATTATTATCAATGTAACCTTGAGCCACATATACTAAAATGCTTTTTACCAAAAGGACATTTGGCAAATCATGAAGGTAAAAGCCATTTGATCCCATACTAGAACCCCAGCCTTCTAAGTCACTATCTGGAAATCTTTTAGCTACACTTCATCACTATCCATATGCTTAAGGATCACGCCGGTAATCCCAGCACGTTGGGAGGCCAAGGCGGGCAGATCACGAAGTCAGGAGTTCAAGACCAGCCTGGCCAACATGGTAAAACCCCGTCTCTACTAAAAATACAAAAAAATTAGGTGGGCACATGGTAGCCCATGCCTGTAATCCCAGCTACTTGGGAGGCTGAGGCAGGAGACTCTCTTGAACCCAGGAGGCGGAGGTTGCAGTGAGCCGAGATCATGCCACTGTCTTCGACCCTGGGAAACAGTGTAAGACTCCATATCCCTCCCAAAAAAAATCATTAAGCCTCTAATATGTGTAATGCAACAATGAGACATTCAGATAATATCAGAAGGGTGTTTTCCACTACACATTTCCAGTCACTCCATAATAACTGCAAAGTTATTCAATAAAGACTCAATGTATGAACAGGTTTATTATATCTGAAAGCTTTTAATTTAACAGGTCTTGAACACGGAGAAGCCCTTTAGGAAGAAACCATAAATCAGTAAAGTCAAATGCAATAAGCCAGTAATATGATGAAACTAAAAGAATAATTGTAAACACATTTAATAAGCAGATTAAACACAAGGAGGAAATTGTTAAAGAATTCTTAATGATTTGTGTTGATGGAATGCCTGAATAACAAAGCAGACAATTAATCAAAGACAAGTGGATTAAGGTTTGTGATTTGTGGCCTGGAGTTAGAGGCCTAGTAAGAAAGAAAGATGGAACGGTCCTGCAAAGTACAGAATGGCAGGAAAAAAATGTGTAGAATAAATGTTGTTGTTTTCCTTAAAACAAAAATGTTGGTGGGCTGTAGACAATCTCTAGGTCAGAATAACTGATTACTAGCCACTAAACCAAGGATAATTATTTAAAAGTATCTGGCTGTTAAACAATGGAATACAAGGCAGGAAAAACCTTACACAATGTCAGCAATGATATTGCAACTTCTGGGACATTTATCCTGTCCTCCATTGGGTGGAGGCTTGCATGGACTAAAAACTCTGTCCAGATCCTGGAAAGGAATAGCCATGCTCTGCTTGATGAATGTTCTTCATGACTTCATTTATTATTTTCTGAATTTCTATTCCTAAAATAATGCATTATATACCAAAATATGTTGTGCGTCACTGCTCTTGTTCTGCAGAAATATACTTAAACAAAAATATATAAATTTTGACAGAAGTAGTAAAATAATACATAATTTCCACCATTTTCTCAAAAATCAAAGAAAGTCTTTTCCCATCTCAGAGCAATTTCCCAGCGGAATAGGTAGGCTTTATCCTTTATCTTTTATATATCTCTATCTTAAAAAAAAACACAAATAAAAACTTGAACAAAGTTAAATTTTACATGAAGAATTATGGTAAAAAAATTTAGATAAAATGGCTTTTAAAATAACCATTTTAAAAATATTTCAGAATTCAATGGCATAATACAAAAGTTATGAGAAAACCGTCCCTTATAATTTGTCACCTTGCAGTCCCCTCTTTGATTTTTTTCTTGTTTTTTTTTCAGGTTGATCCTTTTTCTGATAGTACACCTTCCCACTGTTGAGCTCTAATTCATTAAAAGAAAAAATCTGGGCCACATTTCTGCAGCAGCCCCTTTCCTTAGATTGTAAATTCTGGGATCAGACTTAGCTGAGGAAGGGAGGTGAATGCACAGTGGGCAGTGGGAATCGCAAGAGGTGGCCTTGCCTCCCTTGACATTTTTTTTCCATATATCTTTCTGAAAAAGAAGGTTCTGGATTTTCTTGTTTTCTATTTATTTTTTAAGTTCATTTTCCTAAAACTCCAATTTCATAGTGATGTAAAATGTGTTTCATATCTGGCTTATTGTTTCCTCCCAAATAGTAGGAAAGGAAACGACATTTTCAGACATTTCCCGTCACCCACCAAGATGTTACAGTTTCAACGTGTCCCCCTAAAAGCTTGTGTTGGAAATTTAATTCTCAATGCAAGAGTGTTGGGAGTTGGGGTCTAATGAGAGGCTCCACGCTCATCAATGGATAAAGTTGTTATCATTGGAGTGGGTTCATTACCAAGGGGGTAGGTTTGTTATAAACTAATGAGTTTGGCCTCTCTCTCTCTCTCCCTCCCTCACCTTCTCTTTAACCTTTTGCCATGGAATAAAGGAGCAAGAAGGCACCAGATGCCAGCCCTACCACCTTGGACTTCTAAGCCTCCAGAACTGTGAGGAAATAAATTATCCAATCTCAGGTATTTTCTTATATCAACACCAAGTGGACTAAGACACGGGGAATCATCTTCTATATATGCCCTTCTTTATTCCATTCTAATTCCACCATAAAATACTTTCTTGGACACAGTTCTGTCCATTGAACACGAGTTTAGGAAAGGTCCAAATTACCTGAGAACTTTGAGAATGTCTAGCTTGTTCTTTTGCTTTCAGTGTCAGTCCTACAAACAAATGCCCAAAATACTTCATAAACTCCAACTCTTTTTCCAAACAATAATCAAATTAACAATTTTTCTCTTTTGATTTAATGTAGTAAGTTCTGTATCATAGCTCAAAAGCATACAATGAGGCCCATTTCAAATATTATATTATAGTATCCAACTTCTATTGACATTTTTTCTATATCCTGGTAGAAGATTTTGCTTTGTTATCTGTTTCCATGCACTCTGTGAATATACCTACTGTTGCATGAATCACAGGGTATTAGCAATGTGTGTTTATATGTCTGCCTCTACCACTAAACTTAAAGCTTTTTGAAGGCAGAAGATGAGTTTTATTCACCTCTGTGTTCTGATGGCCCAGACTGCTTCTTAACAAGTCATGAGGCTCATTGGAACCATTTGGATCAGTAAGCAACACTGGCTGAGAGTGTGTTAGCCGATTCTTATGTTGCTATAAACAAATGCCTGAGGCTGGGTAATCTATAAAGAGAAGAAGTTTAATTGGATAATGGTTCTGCATGCTGTATATAGTGCTGGCATCTGCTTCTGATGAGGGCTTCAGGAAGTTTATAATCATGGCAGAAGGCAAAGATAGAGTCAGGGCATCATATGACAAGAGGGGGTTGGTGGAGGTGCCACACATTTTAAACAACCAGATCATGCATGAACTAACTGAGCTAGAACTCACTCATCACCAAGGGGATGGCACTAAGCCATTCATGAAGGATCCACTGTCATGATTCAAACACCTCCCACCTGACTCCACTTCCAACGTGAGATTACATTTCAACACGAGATTTGGAGGGGACGAACACCCAAACCATATCAGAGTATGCAATGTCTTTGTCTTGCTGACTTATATCTTTGTCTTGCTGACTTAAATATTATCCAGTACTACTTAATATTTGTCTAGCACCTTAGAAAAACCCCACATATAGCCTACTAAATTTGATTATAACCATAGTTCTGTGCAACAAGTACAACATTCCACATATTACAGTGTTTGAAAAGACTCAAATACATGAATTAACATCTCAAGCTCATCATATTTTTTTGTGGTAGGGCAAAGCTTGATCCTAGATTTTAAAATACATTTAAAAAATTCTTTCCTCCATAATCCATTCTAGTCTAGTAAACAATGAATTCTCTTTAAGAAAAATTCTTAAATTTCTTATTTTTTATTGACATATTATATAATTGTACATATCCGAGGAGTATATGTGGTATTTTGAGATCTGCGTGCAATGTGTAATGATGAAATCAGGGTAATTAGGATATCCATCACTTCAAACATTTACCTTTTTTTCTGTTGGGTACATTACAATTCTTCTCTTCTAGTTATTTTGAAATATACAATAAATTATTGTTAACCATAGTTTCCCTCCTATACAATCAAATATTAGAACTTATTTCTTCTATCTAACAGTATTTTTGAACTCGTTAACTGACTTCTTTTCATCGTCCATCCCTTTTCCCTCCCCAGCCTCTATTAACCACCATTCTACTCTCTACCTCTATGAGGATCCACTTTTTTAGTTCCCACGTATGAGGGAGAACATGCATTATTTGTGCCTGGCTTATTTCACTTAACGTAACAACCTCCAGTTCCATCTAGTTGTTGCTGTCTTAGTCCATTCTCACACTGCTATAAAGAGCGACCTGAGACTGGGTAATTTATGAAGAAAAGAAGTTTAATTGACTCATAGTTCTACAGGCTTAACATTGATAGACACATAGGTTGATTCCATATCTTGGCTATTGTGAATAGTGCTGCAATAAACGTGGGAGTGCAGGTATCTCTGGACACACTGATTTTCTCCCTTCTGGAATACATACCTAAGAGCAGGATTGCTGGGTCATATAGTGGTTTTGTTTTTAAGTTTTTTTTTTTTTTTTTGAGGAAACTCCATACCATTTTATGTAATAGCTGTACTAATTTACATTCCTACCAACAGTGTACAAGAGTTCCCCTTTTTCCACATCCTTGCCAGCGTTTGTCACTTCCTGTCTTTTTGTTAAAGGCCATTTTAAGTGGGGTGAAATAATATCCCCTTGTGGTTTTGATTTGCAGTTCCCTGATGGTTAGTGATTCTGAGTATTTTTTCATATATCCGTTGGCCATTTGTATGTCTTTTTTCTTTTTTTGAGAGATGTCTGTTCAGGCCTTTTGCCCATTAAGAAAATCTGATTATTTGGTTTTTTTGCTACTGAGTTATTTGAATTCCTTACATATTTTGGTGATTAATCTCTTGTCAGATGGATAGTTTGCAAATATTTCCTCCCATTCTGTAGGTTGTATCTTTATTTTGTTGTTTCCTTTGCTTGCAGAAGCTCTTTCACTTGATGTAATCCCATTTGTCTATTTTTGGTTTTGTTACCCATGGTATTGAGGTCTTACTTAAAAAAACCTTTGCAGATCAATGTCCTGTAGTGTTTACCTACTATATTTCAGTAATTTTGCATTTTCAGGTTTTATTTTTAGTTTAATCCATTTTAAGGTGATTTTGGAATATGGTGAGAGATGGAGATTTAATTTCATTCTTTTGCATGTGGATATTCAGTTTTCCCAATACTACTTATTAAAGAGACCAGGCTTTCTCCAAGATGTGTTCTTGACACCTTTGTCAAAAATAAGTTGGCTGTAAGTATATGGATTGATTTCTGGGTTATTTATCCCATGCCATTTAGCCTATGTGTCTGTTCTTATCCCAGTATCATGACATTTTGGTTACTCTAGCTTTGTAGTATAATTTGAAATCAGGTCATGTAATGCTCTTTCTTTTTTCTCAAGATTATTTCAGTTACTTAGGGCCATTTGTGATCCCATATGAATTTTAAGATTTTTTTTCTGTTTCTGTGCAGAATGTCACTGGTATTTTGATAGGGACTGAATTAAATCTATAGATTACTTAGGGTAGTATAGTCATTTTAACAATATTAATTCTTTCAGTCCGTGAGCATGGGATATCTTACCTTTTTTGTGTGTCGTGTTCCATTTTTTTTATCAGTGTTTTGTAGTTTTCATTTTAAAGGTCTTTCACTTCTTTGGTTAAATGATTGCTAGGTATTTTTTGTAAATATTGTAAATGGGATTGCTTTTTGTATTTCTTTTTCAGTTTGGTCACTATTTGCATTTACAAATGCTACTGATATTTTAATGTTAATTTTGTATCTTGAAACTTTACTGAATTCATTTATTAGTTCTAAGAGTTTTTTTGGTGGAACCTTTAGGTTTTTCTAAATATAAGATAGTGTCATTTGCAACTAGGGATAATTTGACTTCTTCCTTTCCAGTTTAGATGCCCTTTATTTCTTTCTCTTGCCTATTTGCTCTGAGTAGAAATTTCAGTACTATGTTGAGTAACAGTGGTGAAAGTGGGCATCATTGTCTTGTTCTAAATCTTAGTGGAAAGGCTTTCAATCTTTCCCCATTCAGTATGATACTAGCTGTGAGTTTGTCATGTATGACCTTTATATTGTGAAGGTACTTTCCTTCTATATCCAATTTGTTGAAAGTTTTTTCATAAAAGGATGTATTTCTGTGCAACATTTGTATTTCATTGTTGTACATAAACAACATGTTTATGTTCATAAAATGTTTATGTACATTGTTGTACATAAAATGTTTACATTCTACATAAACATTCAAGTCTTCATACATTAAATATGATTTAACTTTTTTCAAAAGTGTTTCTTTGGAAGGAATTAAAGCAGGAAGCTAGTATTTGGTGAAATATTTTCCTATGAAAGGCTAATTTGAAAGACTGATGGAAAAAATGGAATACCCATCTTCAGACCAAATGAGAACTGAGATTACACAGTAAAGGTTTTTAAACAGGTATAAGAAAGTCAAGGACAAGGAAAGAGATTAGAAGAAGAAAGGACTAGATGAAACAAAGTCGTGCTCAGATCTAGCAAACTCAGAGTATAATTAGGTGAAGAAAGGGAGACAAGTATTGGGGGAACCCACCCCCAATATTTCAATGTAGGTTCTTTCTATTTTCCATAAATGTTGGCTGGCTGAGAAACAAAGAGAGACAGTATAAAGGGAGGAATTTTACAGCTGGTCGGCCAGGGGTGACGTCACATATTGATAGGACTGTGATGCCCACCTGAGTCTCAGACCAGCAAGTTTTTATTGAGGGTTCCAAAAGGGGAGGGGATGTAACAACGGGGAGTAGATACAAAGGTCACATGTTTCAAAGGGCAAAAAGCAGAACTACTAATAAGGGTCTAACAAAGATCACATGCTTCTGAGGGAACAGGACAAAGGGCAAAAGCAGAACTACTGATCAGGGTCCAACAAAGATCACAGGGCAAAGGGAAAAACAGAACTGCTGATCAGCATCCAACAAAGATCACAGGGCAAAGGGCAAAAGCAGAACTGCTGATCAGGGTCCAACAAAGATCACAGGGCAAAGGGCAAAAACAGAACCATGGATCAGGGTCCAACAAAGATCACAGGGCAAAGGGCAAAAACAGAACCATGGATCAGGGTCCAACAAAGATCACAGGGCAAAGGGCAAAAGCAGAACTACTGATAAGGGTCTATGTTCAGCAGTGCACATACTGTCTTGATAAACATCTTAAACAACAGAAAATAGGGTTCGAGAGCAGAGAACTGGTCTGACCACAAATCTACCAGGGCAGAGTTTTTCCCCACTCTAGTAAGCCTGAGGGTACTTCAGAAGACCAGGGCGTATCTCAGTCCTTATTTCAACACATAAGACAGACATTCTCAGAGCGGCCATGTATAGACCTCCCCCCAGGAATGCATTCCTTCCCCAGGGTAATAATATTAATATTCCTTGCTAGGAAAAGAATTTAGCAATATCTTCCCTACTTGCATGTCCATTTATAGGTTCTCTGCAAGAAGAAAAATATGGCTCTTTTTGCTCGACCCCAGAGGCAGTCAGACCTATGGTTGTCTTCTCTTGTTTACTAAAAATTGCTGTTATTCTGTTCTTTTTCAATAGAAAAAGATTTCATATTCTTCAAACACATGTTTTACAATCAAATTGTACATTTAACACAATTATCACAGTGGTCCTGAGGTGACATACATCCTCAGCTTACAAAGATAACAGGATTAAGAGATTAAAGTAAAGACAGGCATAAGAAATTATAAAAGTATTATTTGGGAACTGATAAATGTCCATGAAATCTTCACAATTTATGTTCCTCTGTCATGGCTCCAGCCAGTCCCTCCATTCGGGGTCCCCGACTTCCCACAATAGACAAGAGAAGACTTGACATTTTTCCCCTTTGTCCTTAGGAGAACTACAGCCTTTAGGGTAACTTTCTTTCCCATTCTTAACTCATATGTTTTGGATAAAGTTGAATCCATCTAAGACTCCAGGAGTGACTCAGACAGCTATTGCTAAACTAATCAATGCTTGCCATTCCCTTGCCAAACAGACTAGTTTAGAAATGGACACATAACCCAAATGGGAACAATAAGATAAGAATTGGTATTGGGGCTTTTTTATGTAAGAAAAGTCTAGGAGGTGTACTCCTGTTTGATGA
Organism: Nomascus leucogenys; assembly: GCF_006542625.1. NCBI lineage: Eukaryota > Metazoa > Chordata > Mammalia > Primates > Hylobatidae > Nomascus > Nomascus leucogenys. Next base: position 39,242,490 of record NC_044401.1, on the reverse strand, counting down.
ACTGTGTATTAAAATGATGTAAGAATTAAAGCTAACAGGTATTACAACAAGAAGTGTTAGAATTGGGCCAAACTAGGGGAAGTGGAACTGAAAATGGTGATATCTTTGAAGACTTGAAGACTTGGGTCAAGAAACCTAAGCATACAAGAATTTAGACTATTTGGTTACATACATTTCTTATATTTTATTATCATTGTTATTATTACTAAAGTCAGGGTTGTATTTTCTGATAGTTTTATTCTAAACTACCTAATTGCTATGCTCTTATATAAGAGCATTCCTTCAGGATTGTGTATTGGTAGAGATGAACAAAGTAAAACAAGAGGAAAATGGATAAACATTATATCAGAAAATTAAACCTAAATTTTTGTGTAAAATTACATGAAACATGTATGAAAATAGGATTGTGTTAATAATAGGTTCCATGGTTCTAATAACAGGTATTTAATAAATGTTAGTTCTCTTCTCTCTCTTGAAATATGTCCCCTTAATGAACTCGAAACTTAATGGTAAACTGAAGGAAGGCTTTTCCCCCCATGCTCCTACTTCATTCATTTATGTAATGAATTACCGGGGTGATTTCAGACAGAGTTTTCCAACTGGGACACACCATTTGCTGTGAATGGATTACAGGTGAGTGGAAATATTGATCATCTCAGTCCTTGAGGTATCTTTCAGTTAAGATATTGCTAGGAGTTGTAATAAGCTCCAACATTCTGATAGTGTAACACAGTAGTAGTTTCTTGCTTATGAAAGGGTAAAAAGTTAATGCTTCTGGTCAGCAGGTGGCATTTCTTCATGGGATAATTTAGCCACCAAGGCTCTCCTAGGGGTCTGACACTTACTTTCTCACCACCTTCATTCAATCGTGCCACAGATTATTTCTGTTCATAATCCATTGTTAAACACACTTCGATACAAAAAAAGCTGGGATATATAGTCCACAGCCAAGCAGCCACTTCCCAGAAACAACGATCCTGTGGAAGGAAAAATGCATATTTAAAGTTATCCAGCTTTGTTACAAGGGCTTGAGCCATTGGCTTTTTATTTCCAGCCATGAACAGTTATATCCATTTACCGAACTGTACCGTTTAAATATTATGATTTTCTATATGTGCCGTGATGTAAAGAAGTTTAAGAAGCATTAAAGGTATCATTCACTGGTACCCATGGTCTTGAAATTTTTCTGCTTGGTTGTCTTTAATTTTCTAAATCTTCCAAGTATCCAGTAATTGTGGATTAGGTCTAACTTCATTTCTAAAACACCGTTTTGTCCCCTTTACCATTTAGTTTAGCATGTGTGAGGGAAAAGAAATGTTTCTTCCCATCTTAGGTTCATGGTAGAGGCCCCTATAATGCAAAATTAACAAGAGAAAAGCATAGAAATTAATACAATTTTTATGTGATTCGGGAGCCTTCATATGGAAATGAACACCCAAAGCTAAGTTCTTAGGATACAAGACAAGACAAACAGGAACATTATTGCCAACGTTGGGAAAAAAAAAAAACACAAAAAACTACCTAAAACTACTAGGTACCCCCAAATCAAATGTAATCAGAGCTACAATGCAGACAAATGTTTTTCTCCTGCTATGCTGAATTTGGAAAGGAAGAGAAAAGGAGGATTTTACCTTCTCTTGACCAGACACTACAGGCAGAGATCCAAGAGATCTGACCTTGGTAAGAGTTCTTACCTTGCACCAGCTTTTTACAGGTACTCCAGGATCTCACCTGCAGGCTCTGGAGCAGGTAGGGTATCTCAGCCACCCCCTCATTTGATGCCAGAAACTGTAGGAGAAAAGAAATATCCTTCCTTCCCATCTTAGGTTCTTTCAGAGACCCCTATAACAAAAGACCATTTAACAGGAGAAGAGCATTAAAATTGATTTAATAAATGTTTTACATTACATGGGATTCTTTGGAAATGAAGACCCAAAGAAACAGATATATCTGTGTATTTTTTATGCTAGGTTTGATGAGCAAGTGGATAGTTGTGGAGAAGTATAATTGGATAGAAAAGTGTAATCTAATGGTAATAAACTAGGGGGAATCTAGCAAGGCTTGTTTGTTCAGATGTTTCTCTCTATACCTGTTTCTCTCTGTACCTTATATCTATGAAGAAAGATAAGGTTGTTCCTTTCCTCTGGGTACAGAAAGAACACCTCTCAAATGAAGGCTTTGTGCCCAACTCCAGGGGAAGGTCAAAGAATCCTTCCTAGGTTTCTTTGGCCTGTTTCAGAGTAAGAGCAATAGGAAGGTAATGGCCATCCTGCTTCTGCTGTTTTCCTAAAAGCCAAGATGCCATATTTGGTGATAGCATATCCTGAACCCTATCACATTGTTTCTTTTCCTCTTGTTTCTTTTCCTCTTCATCTTGCCTTTGTGTAGTAGACACTTCATGCTTACTCACTGTCTTGTGTCTTTAACTATGCTGGGACCCTGATCTTATCCATCAGAGTCATTGCCATTCATTCATGAGACATGCAATAATAGTAATGCAGTTCTCCAGATACAAAATAGAGAAATTATCTATCTAAATTTATTCATCTTTTAATATATAAGTAGTTACATTAGAAGAAATAGATGACATGTAAATGCCTTCATAGAAGTATTTTCTATGAAGTAAAAATAAATAAATTAAAAATCTACTCTTTATCCCTTTCCCACTTTATCTTCAATTATATCACACTCATATTTTCATTATGCTACAGAATGAAAATACAATGTTTTATGTTATGTGCATTAGCTAAGTTAGCTCATTCTTAGATAAGCCCATAATTTCTGTGGCTAAGATTATTTTTTATCAAGGAGGCATTATTTTGTGGCTCAAGGTGAAACCCTCCATTAACATTCATTGGTGACATCTTATTTTCTTCATCCAATGCCTATAGACTTTCATATGCTAATGCTACATTTGGTCTTAGCATATCAAATCCCTGGAAGGTTGCTTAACCATTCAGTTAAGCACATAGTCCAATTCTTTGTGTTCCTTGTTACAAGAGAGTAGTGTGCTTCATACAGTCATTAAAGACTCAGAACTCAGATACTGAGTCATCTTTAACACTTTGCTTTCAAGATCATCCTGAGCATTACCATCCAGTAGGCAAGAGAAGAAGGAGCATGGAGGGTCCCACATAGGATTTGGCAGGCCAGTCCTGGAAGGGCCTCATATCACCTCTGCTCTATTTCTACTGGGCCAAATTTAGTCCTTCAACCACACCTAGCTACAAAGAAGACTGAAAATGTGATTTGACTAGGGAAATGATTTGGGTATATAGCCAGTGAGTGTGCTGTACTGTGACAACTGGCCTTTAACTTTAACAAAACTCATTTTATCCATTTGTCTTGCATATTATATTAAATTCAGGCTTCAGAGTCTTCAGTCCAGCAATAATTCCCACCCCAATCTCAACGAATTAACTTCTCATTATACATGCGAAGACTTTTCTTTTCATCCAAACTAATTTACTTTCTATTCATGCCTTTTCGTAGGCCATTTTAATTCACTGCATCTGAATATACTTCCTTCATCTTCTATCATCCACTAATTTTTTGGAAACATGACTTATTAACTCATCTTTTCTACAGAAATTTTCAGGATGAATCAAGCTGTACTCCTGACCATACTTACTCATGTAGCCCTTCAGTAATATACCAATTTCCCCTCTCCTTTCTTCTCTCACTCATATTTCCAGGAGCCTTGGGAAGGGTAAGAGTTAGGGGTAGAAATTCATGAACAAGTTCCATAATCTGTTTGGCTCAAGGTTAAACCTTCCATTAATGTTCCTTTGATTGCATCTTACTTTCTTCATCCAATGCCTATGGACTTCTTCATAAGCTAATGCTATATCTGGTGCTAGCCTATCAAATTCCAGGGTGGTTATTGAATCTTTCTATAGATATGCCCATCATTTTACTCTTCCAGTTCATATTATTTAGAATAGATTGGAGGAAATAGGAAAATTTGGAGAAAAAAAGGCACAAGTAATAAATGAATGTTTCTCATTCTTTTGTTTATCACCTCTTATTGAAACGAATGCCTGTTTTGAGTTTTCTTATGTGGGTATTTGGAGATAAAACGTTCTGGGAGAGAATGGGCAGGTGCTGTCCCCAAGACGGTGGGAAGGACCCAGCACACACTACAGCTAAGAGCAACTGGCTTCTGTTATGGCCATGACACCAGGTCTTAAACATGCCAGTGCTAAACAAATTTTTATTTTTCTTTTCTTTCTCCCATGAGGGATTCTCAATCCTGTTTCCCATTAGAATCACCAGGGAAGCATTTAAAATGCTGATCACCATGTCACCCTGTAGCCTCCAGCTGGTGACCTGACTGATAGTCCCACAGTTCCTAAGTGAACATCCCCACTTTGCTGTCCTCTGCATCAGGGCCTTCTCAAAACTCACTTGACTTTGTTTCTCCTCAAAGCTCCCTGGGGTAATGTCTGATCACCCTGGCCTGTCTTTAGCTCTTAAGAGTAGAAGGAATTCGAGCTGAAAGATAATTTTCTTAAGTCAGCCCTAAAACTTGTTTTATTTTCAGTGTTCCAAAACTGACTCTAGAAAATGAAAAAGCAAATATTTCCTTTTAAAAATCAGCTTCCTGAGACTTTTCTACAATCTCAGATTATCAAATTAATCATTTGTTTTATTGAGGAAATTTATTTTAAATACTTTAGAAATAGAAATTTTCCTAATGGTGAAAGTAAGCTTATTTTCTAGAAAATAGACCATATTCCCACCTTTGCACGAATTAATTTACTGGTATTCACTGAGCACCTAACCAATGACAAAGATTCCCTGCCTCAACAAAATGTAGTCAGGCTTCCACATCTTCTCTTTGGTCCATCTGTGCATGTCCTTGTAAAATCCAGTTTTAGCAAAGAACCCTATTAAGCTGGTTTAGCAAGAAACGCCCACCCTCAATATCTGATCACCCACCATGATAGATTCAGTTCCTCCTTTCCCAGGTGATGTCTGCTCACCTGGCCTGTTTTCGGCTAGAATACTGTTAGGTTGGCTTAGCCAGAATCGCTCTTACCTCTGATGTTTCCTCTTCGTAATTTTCCAGCCTCTGACCCCACTTGATCCTTAACTATAAATTGCAGTGGTCCCTGTAACTTTCTTACAATGGTGCTGAATAAAGTCTTCTTTACTGTGCTTTTACATATATAATTGAATATTTTTTATTCTTTAACATAAGGATATATTACCTTGTACTCTGCCCTGTGAGAAATGAAACAGAAGCCAAAACTAGACTGAATTCTTTTTTAGAAAAAAAAGATAGATAAAAAAGATAGGATAATAGTACAGAAATATGTTAATATTCACTGAAAATGATTGACATTAAATACATGATGAAGAACTCTCTGAGAAAAAGAGAGAGTAAGTGGCTGACAATAGTGAGGAACAGCCAGAGGAGTTATCTTGGTGATAAGAAACTACGCTGTGTTTATTGGTCTTGAGAAGCCTAGATTTCTTGTTGGGAAGGAATGGAGGAGGGGGTTGAATTATTACAACTGGGCCATTGGTGAAGATACGTAAATGCCAAAACTGAAGAATTTAGACTTTACGCTGTAGAAAATAGCAAAATTGATTAGAAGAGAGGCAGTTATGGCCTGTAGTTCGTTTGATTAAAATAACAATCACACGTTTATTATGCATATTATTTTACAGTGTGGCCGGAAATACTCAGGGCAGGTGGCAGGAAGGGAGTGAACAAGTACCTGAAAACAAATTATCCAGAGATGATTGGATTTTTAAAGCATTTTGATACACCTGGGTAGATATATCAAAGTATAACAGGCCAAAATGTTTACCAACTACTCCCACTCATATGTTAACAAATCTTGATTCTGATGGACAGATCGACCTCTTAGGAGATTTTTCAGTGTGAATCTGACCTGAAAAGTAAAAACTCATTTACAAAAGTCTTTGGGTGTGTTAAGCCTTGTGCTAAGGATTTTATAAGTACTAATTTATTTAATACTCCTTTATTCCATAAAGTGGGTACCATTATCCCCATTTTCCAGATTGAAAAACCTGAGAGGTAGAGAAGCTAAATCACAATCCTGCAGGTCTTTAGCTAGTAGCTTGTGGTTTATGGCTTTGAACCCTCGTCTACCTGATTTCAATAACTACGCCTTTAGCTAACTCACACATTGACAAAGTTAAGCTTCTGAGACCGCAAAGGTGGGTAACAAGCCTTGATTATGATAAATTTGCCCTCGTGCTTGACACCCTTTGCACTCTATTGGCAAAAACTGAAATTTGTGCCGTAACTGTGCAGTGCATCTCATCATTTCAAAAGCTGCCTTCCTCTTCAGCCTCTTCAGAAATGCTTCACCAGTCTCCATACCTGAGCCACTTGGGCCTTTCAGTTCTTGGGAAAAGCTCAATTCCCTCTTGCCTGAAGGCTTTAATACCCTTCCCTGATTCTAGTAAGTTTCACTTCTAGCAGCCTTCTCACACATTGCCTAAAGATAACTAAAATTTCATAAAACATGAGATCATTATTTTCTACTGCCTCATTTATTCCCACTTCTCTCACAGTTTCCAGTTACTACGTCAGCTGAATTCTATCCTGTTTCTCATCCCAAAGTGAAGATAAGCAGCAAAACTTTCCTGCCGTATTTTTTAAAAAGCATAAGTATGCTAGCAGCAGTGAATCAATATGGGTTTGCAGCAAACTCAATTCTTGCCTCCTCAAGAGAAAGAGTCCAACCAAGGGGGCTTAAGGCAGTGAGAGACCGAGGCAAGTTTTAGAGCAGAACTGAGAGTTTATTAAAAAGTTTTAAAGCAGAAATGAAAGGAAGTAAAGTATACTTGGAAGAGTTGGCCCTCCAATCTCTCAAGCAGGTGACTTGAGAGACTGAAGTGCGGTGTTTGGCGTTTGACACGGGGCTTTATATGTCGTCATGCTTCCAGGGTCTGCATTACTTTTCCCCTGATTCTTCCCTTGGGGTGGGCTGTCCATATGCACAGTGGCCTGTTACCTCTTGGGAGGGGCCCCATGCAGTGTGCACAGGCTCTCTCCACGCAGATTTCCCTTACCAGCTGAGTGTTGCTAGAGGAAGGTGATACACAGTGAAACGCTGCCATTTTGCCTCTTAGTGCGCATGCTTGAGCCCACTTGCCCAACTCCTGAGATCTTATCAGGAAGCTACTGATCACTAGCTTTAGATGTTTTCTATCTACTGGGAGACTGCCTTTCCCTGGTGTCGGCTGTGACCAATTATTATTTTAGTGAGACAATTTAACAACCACTTGACCATTACCTGATGTTGCCTGACGTTCCTGGTTTGCCAGGGGTGAGGGTGGGCTGGGTGGGGGGCTCTCCTGCCTGCTTATGTCTTCCCAACTACCTACTCCAACAAGTCCAGTGGGATTCTCCCTGGCTCACTTTCTCCGTACTCTCTCCCCCTCACTCTTCTACTCCAAGTTAGAGCCCTTAGGATTCACAGCTTTCCTAGGACAAGGGAAGTAAATGCTTAATGTTTTGATTTTCAAAGAAGGAATGGCAAACCTTCTCTTTCTACTCTTGCTAAGCCCCAGACAACAATCCAAATTGGAGTTAAAAATAAATAAATAAAAATTATTTGAACCAATTCCTAAAGCACAGGAGGTAGTAAAGTCACCAAAATGTTGAAAGATTTCACTAATCAGAAAATTACCTCTTTGATCTCTTACTCACCTAGAGCCACCTTAATCAGGCTGGCCTGATACAAACATGCCTTTTGAAAAACTGCTTTAGGTGGGGCATGGTGGCTCACACTTATAATCCCTGCACTTTGGGAGGCCTAGATGTATGGATCACCTGAGGTCAGGAGTTCAAGACCAGCGTGACCAACATGGTGAAACCCCGCATCTACTAAAAATACAAAAATTAGCCAGATGTGGTGGCACATGCCTGTAATCCCAGCTACTCTGGAGGCTAAGACTGAAGAATCGCTTGAACCCGGGAGGTGGAGGTTGCAGTGAGCTGAGATAGCGCCATTGCACTCCAGCCTGAACAACAAGAGCGAAACTCCATCTCAAAAAAAAAAGAAAAAGAAAAGAAAAAGAAAAATTGCTTTAGCGATGATTTATTGGTTGTTTAGAGAATAGAAATTTAATTTCAGATTAAAAATACATAGGATTACGATGTCTACCTTCTAGCTGGTTGGGACCCTCAGGTATAGACTTCAGTATCGAGTTAAACAAGACCAATCATGGCATGTTGTAGACATGTTCAAATACGTAAATCAAAATCACGTTTATGAACCCTAAATGCAAAGAATCTAAATTTAATTCACGAGAGGAGGTTTGTGAGTTAATGATCGTCAGTAATCTCATGGACTCTGAATGTGTTTTATTCTTTCAACATTCAACATTCAACAGAAGATCTGTTACAACCTGCAGATGGAAAATTCCCAAATCCAGCCTAAAAATACGTGAAGGAGGGAGACAGAAGAAGGAGAAGCAAGTGAAGAATAGAGAAAGTTACTGGGACAAATAGAGCAGATCTTCATACTATAATATAGAATATGAAGAAACACATAAACCACTTGCATTTGTTCATTTCAAGGATCACTAGCTGCTCTTAATATGGGTTTAGGAGCTTTATTCTACATATTTTGAATGTGAAGGTAAAATACTTTCTTCCTTTCATTTTGGTGTCTGGAAATGGGCCCACTTGGAACTATCTACCATAGAATACAGACAAGAATAAACAGGCTTTCTGAAGAAATTAGCTGATTTTGGCAAAGTACTGGGTGTGCAGCACCAACTGCTTACAAGTCTATGAGTGTAATGATTAGTGTTTGGCTTCTTGTTCTTTCATTTACTACTAGGACTTCTTAGCCTTTGATCGTCTTTCTACTTCAACTGTTACTCTTTCCACAAATTATTCACACACACTACCTTTGGTTTTCCCTTTCATCTTTCTTATCCATTGTTTCTTCTATCCACTAGTTAATCTTTATTGAATTATTGAATTATTTAGGAAGACCCCCTAATGTGTAATGTTATCCCAGTCCTATTTTTCTTCACTGAAGGTCATATAAATAACACTGTAATTTGCCACAAAATACCTTGTCCTAACTATTGCTTTTAGATTTACAGTGCTCCAGAGTTAATGTGAAAACTTTGAGAAACTCATTATTACTATGTATTTTGAAATCAAGATAAATTGATCTTTACAAAATTCTAAAGACCTTAAATATTACAATCAGTGACTATAAAGAATAACAGATACAAGATTTTGTTAAATAACTTGGAATATAATTACAATTTGCCTTAATGAAGTTAATGTTAATTACATTTGAAAAATTAATCCCAGGAAGAGACTCTGAAAACTTGAACCATAGGCTCAGCCACACCCTGAATTCTTTTTAGCGTATTTGGTCCATTTTACACATCAAACAATATACCAGGTACTGTGCAAGATATTTTAGCTATTATGACATTAATACTATGCAACTGTATGTGGTAGATTTTATCATTCTCTACTTTTCACAACAGGAAACTAATTATCAGAGTAGTCAAATAACAAACCCAATTGACACAGCTAAGATGTACCCACATTGGAATCTAGTATTGAAGACACACCACACTGCCTCCCTCAGCTAGATGCTACCTGAGACAGATTTTTTAAAATTTCTCCTTTAAAATTTCTTTTGTACATAATGATATTGAATAACTTGTATTTTACTACATTTTCTTTCTATTTTTTTAATGAAATAAATGCATGTCCAATGTTCTAATACTGGCATAGGGGCAGAAAAAGACCTTTTCCTTATCTGTCTTAGGTTCATGACTGAGAACCCTATAATGAAGGACAGAACAACAAGAGAAAAACTAATTTATATAATATATGTTCTACATGACACAAGAGCCAACATAAGGAAATGAAGACTCAAAGAAACAATTAAGGCTGAGGGTCTTTTAAATATAAGGTATGATAAAGAGTAGATAGTCATGAAGGAATTTAATAGGGCCAAGGGGTGTGATTTAATGGTAATCTACTGGGGGAAACTTAGCAAATCCTGTTTGTTCATATTCTTCTCTGTGTCCCTGTGTCTTCCAAGATGAGAATGCTCTTTTCCTGTGGGGATTGTGAAGGCACCTCTCATATGGTCTCATACCTTTCATGTGCATCCGTGTAAAGAGACCACCAAACAGGCTTTGTGTGAGAAACATGGCTGTTTATTTCACTTGGGTGCAGGTGGGCTGAGTCCGAAAAGAGAGTCAGCAAAGGGTGGTGGATTATCATTAGTTCTTATAGGTTTTGGGATAGGCGGTGGAGTTAGGAGCAATGTTTTGGGGGCAGGGGGTGGATCTCGCAAAGTACATTCTCAGGGGTAGGGAGAATTACAAAGAACCTTCTTAAGGGTAGGGGAGATTACAAAGTACATTGATCAGTTAGGGTGGGGCAGGAACAAATCACAATGGTGGAATGTCATCAGTTAAGGCTATTTTTACTTCTTTTGTGGATCTTCAGTTACTTCAGGCCATCTGGGTGTATACCTGCAAGTTACAGGGGATGCAACGGCTTTGCTTGGGCTCAGAGGCCTGACATTCCTGCCTTCTTATATTAATAAGAAAAATAAAACAAAATAGTGTTGAAGTGTTGGGGCGGTGAAAATTTTTGGGGGGTGGTATGGAGAGAGAATGGGCGATGTTTCTCTGGGCTGCTTCAAGCAGGATTAGGGGCGGCGTGGGAACCTAGAGTGGGAGAGATTAAGCTGAAGGGAGGTCTTGTGGTAAGGGGTGATATTGTGGGGATGTTAGAAGAAATATTTGTCATGTAGAATGATTGGTGATGGCCTGGATATGGTTTTGGATGAATTGAGAAACTAAATGGAATAAGAGGAGAAAAACAGGTAAAAAAGGTCTAAGAATTGGGAGGACCTAGGACATCTGATTAGAGAGTGCCTAAGGAGATTCAGCATAGTCCTGCCAGCAAAGATTATTTATTTACTTCAAGAGCTAAGAGTGGCAGTTTGGGGATAGCACCAGGAGATATCAGCTGTGATGGCTTGGAGAAGCAGTGTAAACCGGCAGTGTAAACAAGAGCAGGGCATGTATGGGTAGTTGAGAATGGTGAATAGGAGTATGACTAGACAGAAGATAGTAAGGATGACAAGTTTTTTGGGGGCACATTCTAAGTTGGTCCGGTGTCTGGAATGAGACTGGGGCCTAATAAAAAGGAGCTCAAGTGGGCTGTACCTTGTAGCATTCTGAGGACAGGCCTGAATTCTGAGAAGGGAAAGTGGTAAAAGTATTGTCCAGTCCTATTTAAGTTGGTGGCTGAGCTTGGTGAGGTGTGTTTTTAAAAGACCTTTAGTCCGTTCTACTTTTCCTGAAGACAGAGGACTGTAAGGGATATAAAGGTTTCACTGAATACTAAGAGCCTGAAAAACTGCTTGGCTGATTTGACTAACAAAGGCTGGTCTGTTATCAGACTGTATAGAGGTGAGAAGACTAAACTAAGGAATTATGTCTGACAGAAGGGAAGAAATGACTGCGGTGGCCTTCTCAGACCCTGTAGGAAAGGCCTGTACCTATACAGTGAAAGTGTCTACCTAGACTAAGAGGTATTTTAGTTTTCTGACTCAGGGCATGTTGAGTAAAGCTAATTTGCCAGTCCTGGGTGGGGGCAAATCCTCAAGCTTGATGTGTGGGGAAGGGAGGGGACCTGAATAATCCCTGAGGAGTAGTAGAATAGCAGATGGAACACTGAGAAGTTATTTCCTTGAGGATAGATTTCCACGATGGAAAGGAAATGAGAGGTTCTAAGAGGTGGGCTAGTGGCTTGTACTGTAGCATAGCCTGCCTTTGCTGGTGTGTGGCGATTAGGCCTGGTGGAACTGCCATCAATAAATCAAGCGTGATCAGGGTGAGGAACAGGAAAGAAGGAAATATGGGGAAATGGGGTGAATACCAGGTGGATCAGAGAGATACAGTCATGAGGGCCAGGTGTGGTATCAGGAATAATGTGGGAGGCCGGATTGAAGTCCGGGCCAGGAACAATGGTAATTGTGGGACTTAACAAAGAGTGAGTACAGCTGAAGGAGCCGGGAGCAGAAAGTATATGCATCAGGTATGAGGAAGAAAATAGATTTTGGAAGTTATGAGAAATGTAGAGAGTGAGTTGAGCATAGTTTGTGATTTTTAGGGCCTCTAAAAGTATTAAAGCAGTGGCAGCCACTGCACGCAGACATGAGGGCTAGGCTAAAACAGTAAGGTCAAGTTGTTTGGACAGAAAGGCTACAGAGTGCGGTCCTGGCTCTTGTGTAAGAATTCTGACCACACTAACCATGCCTAGGAAGGAAAGGAGTTGTTGTTTTGTTAGGGATTGAGGTTTGGGAGATTAATTGGACACGATCAGCAGGGAGAGCACATGTGTTTTTATGAGAATTATGCCGAGATGGGTAACAGATGAGGATGAAATTTGGGCTTGACTGAAGTAATGGGAGCTGTCTGTGAAGCCTTGTGGCAGTACAGCCCAGGTAATTTGCTGAGCCTAATAAGTGTCAGGGTCAGTCTAAGTGAAAGCGAAGAGAGGCTGGAATGAAGGGTGCAAAGGAATAGTAAAGAAAGCAGGTTTGAGATCCAGAACAGAATAATGGGTTGTAGAGGGAGGTATTGAGGATAGGAGAGTATATGGGTTTGGCACCACAGGGGGGATAGGCAAAAAAAATTGGTTGATAAGGCGCAGATCTTGAACTAACCTGTAAGCCGTGTCTGGTTTTAGGACAAGTGAAATTGGGAAATTGTAAGGGGAGTTTACAGGTTTTAGAAGCCCATGCTGTAGCAGGTGAGTGATAACAGGCTTTAATCCTTTCAAAGGATGCTGTGGGATGGGATATTGGTGTTAAGCGGGGTAAGGGTGATTAGGTTTTAACGGGATGGTAATGGGCATGTGACCAGTTGCCAGGGAAGGAGTAGAGATGTCCCATACTTGTGGATTAAGGTGGGGGGATATGAGAGGAAGACGTGAAGGAGGCTTTGGGTTGGGGAGAAGGGGGCCAACGAGATGTGGCTGTAGTCCAGGAATAGTCAGGGAAGCAGATAATTTAGTTAAAGTGTCTCGGCCTAATAAGGGAACTGGGCAGGTGGGGATAACTAAAAAGGAATGCTTAAAAGAGTATTGTCTAAGTTGGCACCAGAGTTGGGGAGTTTTAAAAGGTTTAAAAGCCTGGCCATCAATACCCACAACAGTTATGGAGGCAAGGGAAACAGGCCCTTGAAAAGAAGGTAATGTGGAGTAGGTAGCCGCCGTATTGATTAAGAAGGGGATGGGCTTACTTTCCACTGTGAGAGTTACGTGAAGCTCGGCATCTTTGATGGTTTACGGGGCTTCTGAGGCAATCAGGCAGTGTCAGTCTTCAGCTGCTAAGCCAAGAAGATCTGGGAAGGCGTCAGTCAGAGAGCCTTGGGCCAGAGTTCCAGGGGCTCTGGGAGTGGCCCAGGTGAGTTGAACAGTCCGATTTCCAGTGGGGTCCCGCACAGATAGGACGTGGCTTAGGAGGAATCCCGGGCTGCGGGCATTCCTTGGCCTGGTGGTCAGATTTCTGGCACTTGTAGCAAGCTCCTGGGGGAGGAGGTTCTGGAGGAAAGCCTGGCTGCTGCGGTTCAGGTGTTTGGAAGTTCTTGTGTGCTGGAGATGTGGCTGGGGTTCGTCTCACAGTGCAGGCAAGGAATTACAACTTTTTTCTATTATTGTACACCTTGAAGGTAAGGTTAATTAAGTCCTGTTGTGGTGTTTGAGGGCCAGATTCTAATTTTTGGAGTTTTATTTAATGTCGGGAGCAGATTGGGTAATAAAATGTATATTGAGAATAAGACGGCCTTTTGACCTTTTAGGGTCTACGGCTGTAAAGTGACTCAGGGTTGCTGCCGAACAAGCCATGAACTGGGTTGGATTTTTATATTTGATGAAAAAGAGCCTACACACTATCTGATTTGGGATAAAGAAAAAGGAGCATTAACCTTCACTATGCCTTTAGCTCCAGCCACCTTTTTAAGAATAAATTGCTGGGCAGGTGGGGGAGGGCTAGTCACAGAACGAAACTGTAAGCCGGACCAGGTGTGAGGAGGGGAGGTGATAAAAGGATTACAGGGTGGAGGAGCGGAGGCTGAGGAAGAATTGGGACCTAGCTCGGCCTGGTGAGGAGCACCCTGGGGAGGAGAGGAGAGGTCAGATGGGTCTGCAGAAAAGGAAGATTAGAAAGACTCAGCAATGCTTGGGGTTGGGACTGAGGGGACAGGTGGGAGGGAAGGAAGGAGGATTTGGGATGAGTTGCATTGGGCAGAGACTAGGAAGCGACTGATGTGTAAAAGAATGCCTGGATGTCAGGCACCTCAGACCATTTGCCTGTTTTACGACAAGAATTATTTAGATCTTGTAGGATGGAAAAATAGAAAGTGCCATTTTCTGGCTATTTGGAAGAAAATAAGATGCTTAGGTTTTAGGTCAGGTGAGAGTTGAGAGGTTTTAAGTTCTTAAGAACACAGGCTAAGGGAGAAGAAGGAGGAATGGAAGGTGGAAGCTTGCCCATAGTAACGTAGGCAAGCCTAGAGAAAAGAGAGTAGAGAGATGGAGAAGGGGTGGGGGGATTCTTGCCCTCCAGAAAAGCAGAGAAGGGGTTGGGGCATGGAAATAAGGGATTGGGGTGCAGAGATAAGAGGTCAGGGTGTGGAAATAAGGGATTGGGGCACAGAGGTAAGAGGTTGGGGTGTGGAAATAAGCGATTGGGGGTTCTTGCCCCCTAGAAAAGAGGGACTTGCTGCTAAGGGTGAAGGAGAAGGGGTTGAGGGGTACTTTCCCCCAGAAAAGCAAAGAAGGGGTAGAGACACGGAGAGAAGGGGTTGGGATACTTGCCCCTCCCCCAGAAAAGCGGGACACGCCGCTAATGGTGAAGGACCAAGGCAGGCATTCCTGCGTGGTCTGACACCTCTGAAACCTGGGTGAATAATCAGAGAGGTGTCCCTGCAATGATTAAACACCAAGGGAAGGCTGCCTTCCCAGTCTGTGACTGGCGCCGGAGTTTTGGATCCATGGATAAAACGTGTCTCCTTTGTCTCTACCAGAAAATGAAAGGAATTGAAATTAAGAGAAGGGAGAGATTGAAGCATGGAGCCAAGATTGAAAGGAGAGAGAGGTTGAGGGATAGTGAGGGAAGTTGGAGAAGAGAGTAAAAATAGGCTGCTTACTGGATTTGAAATTGGTGAGATGTTTCTTGGGCTGGTCAGTCTGAGGACCTGAGGTCGTAGGTGGATCTTTCTCATGGAGCAAAGAGCAGGAGGACAGGGGATTGATCTCCCAAGGGAGGGCCCCTGATCCGAGTCACGGCACCAAATTTCATGCGCATCCATGTGAAGAGCCCACTAAACAGGCTTTCTGTGAGCAACATGGCTGTTTATTTCACCTGGGTGCAGGGGGGCTGAGTCCAAAAAGAGAGTCATGAAGGGTGGTGGATTATCATTAGTTCTTATAGGTTTTGGGATAGGCGGTGGAGTTAGGAGCAATGTTTTGGGGACAGGGGGTGGATCTCACAAAGTACATTCTCAGGGGTAGGGAGAATTACAAAGAACCTTCTTAAGGGTGGGGGAGATTACAAAGTACCTTCTTAAGGGTGGGGGAGATTACAAAGTACATTGATCAGTTAGGGTGGGGCAAAAACAAATCACAATGGTGGAATGTCATCAGTTAAGGCTACTTTTACTTCTTTTGTGGATCTTCAGTTACTTCAGGCCATCTGGATGTATACGTGCAAGTCACAGGGGATGTGATGGCTTGGCTTGGGCTCAGAGGCCTGACAATACCCTGCTTCACAGGAGAAGGGCGGCTGAAGGTAAGAGTGAACTTCCTGCTTCTGTGGTTTTCCCCAATACCTTCAGCTTAAAATATTCAATATGCCAAGGTGCCGTATGTTGGGATAGTGTGATGTCAGCCCCATCACTTGAATAACACTACAAGGCTAAAAGAACACCAACAAGAAGCAATACCTTGTTCACCTCTCCCCACCCAAGTTCTATTTTAGTTGTTTGTTTTCATATTTATTTCTATATTTCTAAATAACGTTTATATATTATTTCACTTTCAAAGTTTAATCATTCATTTATTTCTCATTTTGAGAATTCAAATTTAGCTCTTCACTAGCCATTTCTCAAAAACATACACTTCCATTTTCTACATCCATTTTTCATTTTTTAATGAGGCTTTTAAATTGATATTCAATGTTTACCTTTTGTTGACAATAACGATATTGTTCATACCCAAGCCATAGTGTACCAGAACATTTCCTTCCCTGTACAGTCTTTGTATAGTTTTTCTGTAATGGATGGTTACTAACAAAGGTTACAATTCCTTTTTTTAGTTTCTTATTCTATTGAGAATGTATTATTATATGATCAGTTGCATCTTACTGGTTTCTCTTGAGATCACAAAACCTTCATATTTCTCAGATCTGAACAGTCAGCCATCACTTGAAACATCAGCTTTCCATGTTTACAGAATTGCCTAAGAGCTATTATAGGCCCTCATCTCTCCTCTGTTCTCTTTGCCCATATATATTATTTTATCTCCCTCTCCATAGATAGATAGATAGATAGATAGATAGATAGATACATACATACATACATACATACATACATACATACATAGATACATAGATAGATAGATACATACATACACAGATAGATAGATACATACATACATAGATAGATACATGATAGACAGATACACAGATAGGTAGATAGATAGATACACAGATAGATACATAGATACACAGATAGATAGATACATAGATACACAGATAGGTACATAGATACATACATGATAGATACATAGATAGATAGATACATAGATACACAGATAGATAGATACATACATACATAGATAGATACATGATAGATAGACAGATACACAGATAGGTAGATAGATAGATACACAGATAGATACATAGATACACACATAGATAGATACATAGATACACAGATAGGTACATAGATACATACATGATAGATACATAGATAGATGATAGAGAGATACATGATAGATAGACAAACAGATAGGTAGATGCTGACATGTGTGTATATGCAATTACAGCATTTATATATATACATATATCAGCATGTATCTATCAGCATGTACATACATGTATCAGCATGTGTATTTGTGTGTGTGTATATGCTGAAATTGTCTTTTGTCTTTACCACATAATTTAGCTCTCATCACAGCAGCATATAATGTTGTTTTGCATAGTAGTATCTTACCCATTTTTGGTATTTATATTATGGAGCAGGGAATTTGTATTTTCATTGGATCCACATTTGTGCCGAGCACAACACATTTTGCAGAGTGGTCATTTTGTAAAATCTTATTGTTGGCAATTAATGTAGCAGTCAAACACTTTTTTGTTGCCTTTCCTTGAATCTGAAGAAAAGGCAAAAAAAAAATGGGTTACTGCAGCATAAGAGGGGTGATAATGGAGCCATTCTTTTTTTATTATTATTATACTTTAGGTTTTAGCGTATATGTGCACAATGTGCAGGTTTGTTACATATGTATCCATGTGCCATGTTGATTTCCTGCACCCATTAACTCGTCATTTAGCATTAGGTATATCTCCTAATGCTGTCCCTCCCCACTCCCGCCACCCCACAACAGTCTCTGGAGTGTGATGTTCCCCTTCCTGTGTCCATGAGTTCTCATTGTTCAATTCCCACCTATGAGTGAGAACATGCGGTGTTTGGTTTTTTGTCTTTGTGATAGTTTACTGAGAATGATGGTTTCCAGTTTCATCCATGTCCCTACAAAGGACACGAACTCATCATTTTTTATGGCTGCATAGTATTCCATGGTGTATATGTGCCACATTTTCTTAATCCAGTCTATCGTTGTTGGACATTTGGGTTGGTTCCAAGTCTTTGCTATTGTGAATAGTGCCACAATAAACATACGTGTGCATGTGTCTTTATAGCAGCATGATTTATAGTCCTTTGGGTATATACCCAGTAATGGGATGGCTGGGTCAAATGGTATTTCTAGTTCTAGATCCCTGAGGAATCACCACACTGACTTCCACAATGGTTGAACTAGTTTACAGTCCCACCAACAGTGTAAAAGTGTTCCTATTTCTCCACATCCTCTCCAGCACCTGTTGTCTCCTGACTTTTTAATGATGGCCATTCTAACTGGTGTGAGATGGTATCTCACTGTGGTTTTGATTTGCATTTCTCTGATGGCCAGTGATGATGAGCATTTCTTCATGTGTTTTTTGGCTGCATAAATGTCTTCTTTTGAGAATTGTCTGTTCATGTCCTTTGCCCACTTTTTGATGGGGTTGTTTGTTTTTTTCTTGTAAATTTGTTTGAGTTCATTGTAGATTCTGGATATTAGCCCTTTGTCAGATGAGTAGGTTGCAAAAATTTTCTCCCATTCTGTAGGTTGCCTGTTCACTCTGATGGTGGTTTCTTTTGCTGTGCAGTGGCTCTTTAGTTTAATGAGATCCCATTTGTCAATTTTGGCTTTTGTTGCCATTGCTTTTGGTGTTTTAGACATGAAGTCCTTGCCCACGCCTATGTCCTGAATGGTATTGCCTAGGTTTTCTTGTAGGATTTTAATGGTTTTAGGTCTAACACTGAAGTCTTTAATCCATCTTGAATTAATTTTTGTATAAGGTGTAAGGAAGGGATCCAGTTTCAGCTTTCTACATATGGCTAGCCAGTTTTCCCAGCACCATTTATTAAATAGGGAATCCTTTCCCCATTTCTTGTTTTTGTCAGGTTTGTCAAAGATCAGGTAGTTGTAGATATGTGGCATTATTTCTGAGGGCTCTGTTCTGTTCCATTGATCTATGTCTCTGTTGTGGTACCAGTACCATGTTGTTTTGGTTACTGTAGCCTTGTAGTATAGTTTGAAGTCAGGTAGCGTGATGCCTCCAGCTTTTTCTTTTGGCTTAGGATTGACTTGGTGATGCAGGCTCTTTTTTGGTTCCATATGAACTTTAAAGTAGTTTTTTCCAATTCTGTGAAGAAAGTCATTGGTAGCTTGATGGGGATGGCATTGAATCTATAAATTACCTTGGGCAGTATGGCCATTTTCATGATATTGATTCTTCCTATCCATGAGCATGGAATGTTCTTCCATTTGTTTGTATCCTCTTTTATTTCAT
Source organism: Nomascus leucogenys (assembly GCF_006542625.1). Taxonomy (NCBI): domain Eukaryota; kingdom Metazoa; phylum Chordata; class Mammalia; order Primates; family Hylobatidae; genus Nomascus; species Nomascus leucogenys. The sequence continues at coordinate 39,223,327 of NC_044401.1, read as the reverse complement.
TGAGCAGTGGTTTGTAGTTCTCCTTGAAGAGGTCCTTCACATCCCTTGTAAGTTGGATTCCTAGGTATTTTATTCTCTTTGAAGCAATTGTGAATGGGAGTTCACTCATGATTTGGCTCTCTGTTTGTCTGTGATTGGTGTACAAGAATGCTTGTGATTTTTATACATTGATTTTGTATCCTGAGATTTTGCTGAAGTTGCTAATCAGCTTAAGGAGATTTTGGGCTGAGACAATGGGGTTTTCTAGATATACAATCTTGTCATCTGCAAACAGGGACAATTTGACTTCCTCTTTTCCTAATTGAATACCCTTTATTTCCTTCTCCTGCCTGATTGCCTTGGCCAGAACTTCCAGCACTATGTTGAATAGGAGTGGTGAGAGAGGGCATCCCTGTCTTGTGCCAGTTTTCAAAGGGAATGCTTCCAGTTTTTGCCCATTCAGTATGATATTGGCTGTGGGTTTGTCATAGATAGCTCTTATTATTTTGAGATACGTCCCATCAATACCTAATTTATTGAGAGTTTTTAGCATGAAAGGTTGTTGAATTTTGTCAAAGGTCTTTTCTGCATCTATGGAGGTAATCATGTGGTTTTTGTCTTTGGTTCTGTTTATATGCTGGATTACATTTATTGATTTGCCTATGTTGAACCAGCCTTGCATCCCAGGGATGAAGCCCACTTGATCATGGTGAATAAGCTTTTTGATGTGCTGCTAGATTCAGTTTGCCAGTATTTTATTGAGGATTTTTGCATCAATGTTCATCAAGGATATTGGTCTGAAATTCTCTTTTTTGGTTATGTCTCTGCCAGGCTTTGGTATCAGGACAATGCTGGCCTCATAAAATGTGTTAGGGAGGATTCCCTCTTTTTCTATTGATTGGAATAGTTTCAGAAGGAATGGTACCATTTCCTCCTTGTACCTCTGATAGAATTTGACTGTGAATCCATCAGGTCCTGGACTCTTTTTGGTTGGTAAGCTATTGATTATTGCCACAATTTCAGAGCCTGTTATTGGTCTATTCAGAGATTCAACTTCTTCCTGGTTTAGTCTTGGGAGGGTGTATTTGTCAAGGAATTTATCCATTTCTTCTAGATTTTCTGGTTTATTTGCATAGAGGTGTTTGTAGTATTCTCTGATGGTAGATTGTATTTCTGTGGGATCGGTGGTGATATCCCCTTTTTCATTTTTTATTGCTTCTACTTGATTCTTCTCTCTTTTCCTTTTTATTAGTCTTGCTAGCGGTCTATCAGTTTTGTTGATCTTTTCAAAAAACCAGCTCCTGGATTCATTAATTTTTTGAAGGGTTTTTTGTGTCTCTATTTCCTTCAGTTATGCTCTGATTTTAGTTTTTTTCTAGCCTTCTGCCAGCTTTTGAATGTGTTTGCTCTTGCTTTTCTAGTTCTTTTAATTGTGATGTTAGGATGTCAATTTTGGATCTTTCCTGCTTTCTCTTGTGGGCATTTAGTGCTATAAATTTCCCTCTACACACTGCTTTGAATGTGTCCCAGAGATTCTGGTATGTTGTGTCTTTGTTCTCATTGGTTTCAAAGGACATCTTTATTTCTGCCTTCATTTCATTATGTACCCAGTAGTCATTCAGGAGCAGATTGTTCAGTTTCCATGTAGTTGAGCGGTTTTGAGTGAGTTTCTTAATCCTGAGTTCTAGTTTGATTGCACTGTGGTCTGAGAGACAGTTTGTTATAATTTCTGTTCTTTTACATTTGCTGAGGAGAGCTTTACTTCCAACTATGTGGTCAATTTTGGAATAGGTGTGGTGTGGTGCTGAAAAAAACGTATATTCTGTTAATTTGGGGTGGAGAGTTCTGTAGATGTCTATTAGGTCCACTTTGTGCAGCGCTGAGTTCAATTCCTGGATATCCTTGTTAACTTTCTGTCTGGTTGATCTGTCTAATGTTGACGGTGGGGTGTTAAAATCTCCCATTATTATTGTGTGGGAGTTTAAGTCCCTTTGTAGGTCACTCAGGACTTGCTTTATGAATCTGGGTGCTCCTGTGTTGGGTGCATATATATTTAGGATAGTTAGCTCTTCTTGTTGAATTGATCCCTTTACCATTATGTAATGGCCTTCTTTGTCTCTTTTGATCTTTGTTGGTTTAAAGTCTATTTTATCAGAGACTAGGATTGCAACCCCTGCCTTTTTTTGTTTTCCATTTGCTTGATAGATCTTCCTCCATCCCTTTATTTTGAGTCTATGTGTGTCTCTGCACATGAGATGGGTTTCCTGAATACAGCACACTGATGGGTCCTGACTCCTTATGCAGTTTGCCAGTCTGTGTCTTTTAATTGGAGCATTTAGCCCATTTACATTCAAAGTTAATATTGTTATGTGTGAATTTGAGCCTGTCATTATGATGTTAGTTGGTTATTTTGCTCGTTAGTTGATGCAGTTTCTTCCTAGCCTCAATGGTCTTTACAATTTGGCATGTTTTTGTAGGGGCTGGTACCGGTTGTTCCTTTCCATGTTTAGTGCTTCCTTCAGGAGCTCTTTTAGGGCAGGCCTGGTGGTGACAAAATCACTCAGCATTTGCTTGTCTGTAAAGTATTTTATTTCTCCTTCACTTATGAAGCTTAGTTTGGCTGGATATGAAATTCTGGGCTGAAAATTCTTTTCTTTAAGAATGTTGAATATCGGCCCCCACTCTCTTCTGGCTTGTAGAGTTTCTGCTGAGAGATCAGCTGTTAGTCTGATGGGTTTCCCTTTGTGGGTAACCTGACCTTTCTCTCTGGCCACACTTAAGATTTTTTCCTTCATTTCAACTTTGGTGAATCTGACAATTATGTTTCTTGGAGTTGCTCTTCTCGAGGAGTATCTTTGTGGCGTTCTCTGTATTTCCTGAATCTGAATGTTGGCCTGCCTTGCTAGATTGGGGAAGTTCTCCTGGATAATATCTTGCAGAGTGTTTTCCAACTTGGTTCCATTCTCCCCATCATTTTCAGGTATACCAATCAGACGTAGGTTTGGTCTTTTCACATAGTCCCAAATTTCTTGGAGGCTTTGTTCATTTCTTTTTATTCTTTTTTCTCTAAACTTCCCTTCTTGCTTCATTTCATTCATTTCATCTTCCATCACTGATACCCTTTCTTCCAGTTGATGGCATTGGCTCCTGAGGCTTCTGCAAGCTTTGCGTAGTTCTCAAAACTTGGCTTTCAGCTCCATCAGCTCCTTTAAGCCCTTCTCTCCATTGGTTATTCTAGTTATCCATTCATCTAATTTTTTTTCAAAGTTTTTAACTTCTTTGCTATTGTTTTGAATTTCCTCCCATAGCTCGGAGTAGTTTGAACGTCTGAAGCCTTCTTCTCTCAACTCATCAAAGTCGTTCTCCATCCAGCTTTGTTCCGTTGCTGGTGAGGAACTGCGTTCCTTTGGAGGAAGAGAGGTGCTCTCCTTTTTAGAGTTTCCAGTTTTTCTGCTCTGTTTTTTCCCCATCTTTGTGGTTTTATCTACTTTTGGTATTTGATGATGGTGATGTACAGATGGGTTTTTGGTGTGGATGTCCTTTCTGTTTTGTAAGTTTTCCTTATACCAGACAGGACCCTCAGCTGCAGGTCTGTTGGAGTTTTCTAGAGGTCCACTCCAGACCCTGTTTGGCTGGGTGTCAGCAGCGGTGGCTGCAGAACAGCGGATTTTCTTGAGACCACAAATTCAGCTGTCTGATAGTTCCTCTGGAAGTTTTGTCTCAGAGGAGTACCCGGCCGAGTGAGGTGTCAGCCTGTCCCTACTGGGGGGTGCCTCCCAGTTAGGATGCTCGGGGGTCAGGGACCCACTTTAGGAGGCAGTCTGTGCGTTCTCAGATCTCTAGCTGTGTGCTGGGAGAACCACTTCTCTCTTCAAAGCTGTCAGTCAGACAGGGACATTTAAGTCTGCAGAGGTTCCTGCTGAATTTTTGTTTGTCTGTGCCCTGCCCCCAGAAGTGGAGCCTACAGAGGCCGGCAGGCCTCCTTGAGCTGTAGTGGGCTCCACCCAGTTCAAGCTTCCTGGCTGCTTTGTTTACCTAAGCAAGCCTGGGCGGTGTCGGGCCCCCCTCCCCCAGCCTTGTTGCCGCCTTGCAGTTTGATGTCAGACTGCTGTGCTAGCAATCAGTGAGACTCCGTGGGCATAGGACCCTCTGAGCCAGGTGCAGGACACAATCTGCTTGTGTGCCGTTTTCCAAGCCCATTGGAAAAGTGCAGTATTAGGGTGGGACTGACCCGATTTTCCAGGTGCCGTCTGTTACCCCTTTGTTTGACTAGGAAAGGGAACTCCCTGAACCCTTGTGCTTCCCGAGTGAGGCAATGCCTCACCCTGCTTCAACTCCTGCACAGTGCACTGCACCGACTGTCCTGCACCCACTGTTTGGCACTCCCTAGTGAGATGAATGAGGTACCTCAAACGGAAATGCAGAAATCACCCATCTTCTGTGTCGCTCAGGCTGGGAGCTGTAGACCGGAGCTGTTCCTATTCAGCCATCTTGGCTCCCCCCCCCAATAATGGAGCCATTTTTAACAGGATAAGTGTAACCCAAAAGCAAAGCTTTTTATTTACAATTGTATTTGTTTTCAAGATTTACTTTTTATATATTATCAAAATACATCTGAGATTTTTAAATGTTGCATGATAAATTAAATGAAAAAAGGGAATTTCAAATTTGCTAACATAAAACAAGTAGACAAATTTGGCATTTAGGCAATTTGCCATTGAGCTGGACTTTCAGCAGGGTAAGTTATTCTGATAATTTAGTAAAATTATTGGTAATCATTTTAAAGGAAGACAGGAAGGATTAAATTAAAAATCTCTTCAAAACTTCTCTGCTGAAATAGCAGGGTGTAGGGGACAAAATTAATATATTTTCTTCACTGATCACAAAGTTCATGGCTGAGGCTCCTATAACAAAAGACAGATTGACAAGAGAAAAGCAGACAGATGTGTTTAACGCAAGTTCCATTTGACATAGGAGCCTTCGGAAATGAAGACCCAAAGAAACAGGGAAATGTGTATATTTTCTGGACAGTTTTGCAAGACGTATTATTTAAGGACAGCAGGGTATGACCCAGCAGAAGTAAACTGGGGAGAATTTAGTAAGGCTTGTTCGTTCAGATTCTTCTTGGAGTCCTTCTCTGACACTCCTTTCCTCTGGGTATAGAACAAAACACCTGTCACATGAGGGTCTTCAGCAAGGAGAAAGATCAGAAAATGACCTTCCTAGGTTTTATGTCCTGCTTCAGGGGAGAAGAGTGAGGGGAAGGTGAGAGTGACTTTCCTACTTCTGCTGCTTCCTCAAATGCCAAGGTGCCATATCTTGGGGTAGCATGTCCTGTTTTTCATCAATACATGAAGCTAAAATTCTAAACTGTTTATGAAACTTCATAGTCATGTAGAAGCAGCAAATCCATATGGGTCTGCAGTAATTGGATTCTTACCTCCTGGGAGGAAAGAATTCATCTGAGGGACATAAGGCAGAGTAATAGACTGAGGCAAGTTTTAGAGCAGGAGTGAGTTTGTTAAAAACTTCTAGAGCAAGAACAAAAGGAAGCAAAGTACACTTGGAAGAGGGCCAAGTTGGCAACTTGAGAGATCCAAGTGTGCTGTCTGACCCTTGACTTAGGGTTTTATGCACTGGCATGATTCTGGGGTTTGGGCTTCTTCTCCACGGATTCCTCCCTTGGGGTGGGATATCTGGATGCACAATGGCCTGCCTATACTTGGGAGGCACCACATGCACAGTATGTTTGCTGAAGTTATGCACATGCTCATTTGAAATGTTTTTCCTTTACCAGTTGAATGCTTCTAGAAGAAGGTCACATACTAGTTAAACTCAGCCATTTTGCATCTTAATGCACATGCTTGAGGCCATTTACCCAAATCCTGAGATCTTCTTGGGTTGCTGCTGATCACCAGCTTTAGGTGTTTCTATCTATTGGGAGACCGCCTTTCTCTGGTGTTGGCTTCAAACAGTTAATTTAGAGAGACCATTTTGCAGCCACCTGACCATCACCTGATGCTCAACTGACATTCCTGGTTGGTGGGGCTAGGAGAAGGGGAATTTCATGCCCTGCTTATGTCTGGCTAGCTACATACTCTAACACTCATATTTGGAAGAAAACATTTTCTCTTTAAATCAAAAATAATTTAAATTTAAGAAGAAAGGTATTAGGAGTGAATTACATTATGAAGTTTCTATTTTTTTTTGGTAAAAATTTAGGATCTCAATCACTTATTTCATTTATCTGTGATATTCTGGCTGCAGTTTAAAGAATTTTAGAATATGAAAATGAAAGAAAATTAAAATGTCAATAAAATACTGTTTTTTATGTTTTATCTCTCAAGATTATTTTATAATCAAATTTTCTTTTCTATGGTTTTAGACTTATTACTGAATATGCATTAATAGAAAACCTAGCAAACTGTCTTCTTAGAGCAATTCTTCTCAGTAACTTGGGAAGGAAGGTTGGCATATAAAACAAAAGCTGAATCCTTTCCTCTGTCCGAATTATTTAACCTAAGAAACAATGCAAATAACAGGAAGACCAATTTTCAGAAAGAGAAAGAGAAACAGAGAGAGAGGAAGAGAGAAAGAGAGAGACAAAGAGAAAGAGAGACAGAGGCAGAGAGATGCAGATGAACACAGAGAAATGGAGTCACCCATGTCTTCTTTGCCGAAACTCAGATTAAAATTCAAAATGATTTACGTTCAAAAGTTGAGGAGAGAAGAAAAAAGTTAGGTTCAAGAAATGTGCAGTCCTACTAAATAAATAGAATGGAGACTATTGTGATTTTAGAATATTTCAAGTGTAAGGAGCCAAATAGAGTAGCAGTTGAGAACATAAGCCAAGTAGACACACAGCCTTGATTCAAATCTTCCTTCTGCCACATCCTACTCCTCTGAACTCATGTAAGCCCTTGGACATTTCTAAATCTCTTTCCTCATTTATAACATACAGCAAAGAGTAATACATTCACATAATTATGGAGGCATCAATAAGAATGTGAATGAGACAGTGTTCTGCAGAGAATCTCATAAACTAGGAAGAAAGATTAACTATCACTCTTAGCAATTTCACTAATTAACTCAACAAAATTGTTCATGCCTACTGGCAATGTGATAGAAGTTGCAGATGCAGCAGTAAATAGATCAAATTTTTCACCCTCTTGGAGGTTACATTCTAGTGAGAGGACACAAACAATAAATGAGTAAATATAAATGTCTGAAAAATGCTGTAGAGAAAAATAAGGCAGGATCATGTAAAATATTTTTCTCATAGATAACAATTTGATACTGATTACAAAAGGTAACGATTCATCCAAATGTATAGATCTAGGTGTATACATACAGCCTAGGCGTGGAGTTGGCTATACTGTCTAGGCTTGTGTAAGTACACTCTATCATGTCCACACAATGATGAAATCACCTAAGGGTGATTTCTCAAAACATATCCCCATAGTTAAGTGACATGTGACAGCACAAAACACTTACAAGAGAAACAGAGAAATGGGACAGTGGAAGGAGATGTGGGTCCCAGAGAGAGTTTTGAGATTGAAGATGTCGTAACAGGTTTTTTCAGCTTATAATCATGTGGGAAAAAATGACTATGAAGAGAAGAGAAGAGGACAATTGCAAGACTGATGACCTTGAATAGGTGAGAGGGAGTAGGTTCAAATGGACAAGTCGAGGGGCCGGTGTTAAAGTGGATGAGCCAGGAGAGTTCATCCACTTTAACAGGGCTGAGAGTGAGTGAGTGAGTACTAATGTGGGCGTGTTGGTGGTTGGTAGAAGATGTGGGGAAAATTCTCCTCTGTTTTGTTTTTTTCTTAATGAAATAATAAGCAAGATAATTTGCTGAAACATTAATCCTTGGGGAAGATGAGTTAGAAGTTTGAGAAATGAGAGTGAGGAGAGTGAAAGGATGGAGAAAACACAGTAGAATTGACAAGAGTGATTTTAATGACAGATCATGGAATCTGAGTGTGTAATGAGAAAAAAAAGTGGATGTAAGGGGGTGAGGGTCCGCTTGCATAAATCTTACTAGCTTCTTATTTGAGGGAACAGAGGCTGAATCTCTGTTATTTCCTGCCCAGAAAGTGTTTGGGCTTTAAAAGTGTTGTCTTGTCTTTTTCCTTCTCTTCAGAAAAGTGATAACTTTTCTCAAGGTCCGCAGAAATAAAAGACTCCTAATATTTCACTTAGGGCGGTGGGTGTCTACTTACTCTACAATGGGATATTTAAAAGACTCTCTCCAGGGGCCAGCCCCAGAATAAAGGGTTCTCACCTAAATAACCTTTTGTTATTGCTTGTGCCGCATACAGTTGCCCTTCCTACTGAACTTACAGTACATATTTTTGAGGGCCTATGTTATACCAGGCTTTGTTCTAGGTGCTGTGAAGAAAACACAGTAATTCCTACCCTGAAAGTGTTTTGCTTTTTCTGGGGAACAGATGATTAACAAGGAAAATGCCAAAGGGACAATTACTATGGGAAAAAATTGGCATGAAAGGAGAAAGTATGGTTGGTGAGGTACAATTTGAAATAGGGTAGTCACAGACGATCTTATTTAGAAAGCAAAGATATGATATAATTGAGTGAGACATGGGAATAGCTCAAGAAATAGATCAGTCTTGGAATATCAAATGCAAGTATGCAGAGGTGGGAACTTACAAGATTTATTCTTGGAAAAGCAAGGAGGCCATGGCACTGGAGGCCAAAATTGTAGGTGATACAAGTAAGGGGGAGGAGAGCTCACGTTGTATTGCCTTTTTACTATGAGTGAGACAAGAAGCCAAGAGAGCTTTGAAAGGAAGAAATGGTGACCAAAACTACATTTTAAAAGTATACCTATGGTGGTTGCACTGAGAACACATTTGCCTTGCATTAGAAGGTAATGAGATGTTTTTGATAAACCAAAATAGCACCAGACAAAAGCTTGATACAAACGCAAAGCAGACCCTGAGAAAATGGGAAATCTAAGCAGGAGATGTTGGTTCAATCACTACAGGTTCTTGGGAAGGAGCTATTTCTAGGTCAACATGCTATCCTGGAAGTCCATGGAATACAGTCAAAAATATGATCTATTTCCTTGACAGTGAGCATGAGAATGTACTATGTTTTAGGTAGATTCCTAGAAGGCAATAGCACCTGGAAGTTCATAAATAACTGTGCAGGACTACTTATAATTCTGACCCCAGATTCCAAAAATGAATGGCAATATTCAAATTCAGTTCACTGATTTCTCTCTGATATTTACGCTTCAGAATCCCCCTTTGGATTTAGTAATGTCCGTTAACTCCCAGATAATTTTAGGTGGGGAAAGACTAGCAATTCAATACCTGCAACGGGATGAGGTCCTTAAGGAAATTGGGGAAGGTATTAAAATACATATGTTATTTAAATTGGTAATGCAGTGAATTCAGGTGAGACACCGTGATGCACTTCATCACTCCATTAAAATTCAATTTTACTCTCTATAAAACATTAATATAAGAATACTAATATATAAATTATAAATAGATGGAAGTGGAGGCTTGGTATACAATGTTTTGAAGTCAAATCTATATCCATGAACTTTTTTTTGGAGACCTGGTCTCACTCTGTTGCCCAGGCTGAGTGCAGTGTGTGATCACGGTTCACTACAGCCTCCATCTCCCAGGCTCAAGCGATCCTCCCACCTAAGTCTCCCAAGTAGCTTAGACCACAGGACCACAGGAATGCACCACACCTTGCTCATTTTTCTTTTTTTTTTTTTGGAGAGATGGGACTTTTCTATGTAGCCAGGCTGGTCTTTAAGTCCTAGGCACAAGAGATACTCCTGCCTTGGCCTCCCGAAGTGCTGGGATTGCAGGCATGAGCTACCACACCCAACCAACAATGGACTTTTGTCTGTGTATGAGTCCTCGTCTAATTGCGTGAGTCCTAGCCTAATTGTGTGACCTTGGGCAAGATATAGAGCCTCCTTGAGCCTCCATTATCTCATATTTAAGGTATGATGAATATTGTATTTTAAAATCTGTTTGAAAATATGTTGCAAACAGTAAAATTCCAGAAATACTGTAAAGAAGCAGGGAAATACTCTACAAGTTTTTAATTTTATACTTTCCTTACTAAACATTTATTTCTACTATGGAGATTAAATATTAGTATATTTTCTATTCTTATACCTGATGGTTTTTCTTATTTTGGTGAAGTTACCAAGAAGGAATAAACAACAACAAAAATTAAAGATAGGAAGAGAAAGCAAGGGCAATTATTTGATTGTTATAATCTACGTGAGTGATTTAGGCCCCAATTATAAGCAGAAAAGTTTCCCCCTGAACTTCAGATTTCTCTCAAAAACTCCTGTAGCTTCTCTGGCACATACAACCAAGGGGTAGAAACATCACATTTCTGGTTTATAAAGTAAAACCTGAGAACCAGTGACTTAAATTGCGTGTTAGGGGGAAGCAGATTCTTTACAGCTGAAAAATGTCCTACTTGAATCATTAAGGATGATACTGGACATGTAATATAGGGTTTTGTTTACCATCATCCTATTTCAAAAACATCATCCTCCCATCTCAAAACATATGCTGTTGCTTAAATGCTTGGCAACTCGCATTATTTTTAGATCTTTTTTCTTCCTTTCCCAAGTTTATAGATTTTCTATTTACTAGAGACATTTAAGAAGTTCTGGTTATTGCTGTGTAACAAACCACTCCAAACTTAGTGGCATAAAGTATCATTAATTTTATGCCCATGGATTTGGTAGGTTAGAAATTCAAGAAACAGCTGGGAAATCTGTGCCTTGAACTTACAGCTCTCTATGAAATCTGGGGCTCCAGCTGGGATGCTGTGATACTGTGATGACTCAAATGGCTAAGAATTGGAATCATCATCAGAATCCCATAACAGGCTGGACTGGATTGGGACTGTGAACCTACACAAGACCTTTATTGGTAGCTAGGATTTTTACAGCAGAGCAGCTGGATTCCAAGGGTAAGCTTCTGCAGAGGAAATGTGGAAGGAACCAGGAGGAAGTTGTATGAACTTGAATGACCTAAACTCAGAAGTCAATAACCTTTCTTTATTAATTAGAGCAGTCACAATCTTACCATGATTCAAAGGGACAGGTCATAGACCTTGCCTCTTGATGAGAGAAGTGTCAAAAATTTGTAGCCATTTAAAAAGTCCCCATAAATATATACACTTATTATGTACCCACAAAAATTTTAATAAATACATAATTAAGTACATTAAAAAGTTACTGCATAAACCATACATAAGGGCTAAACACAGAGCACAGACTAATGCTAAATGTACAAGTGAGGAGGTGTGTGTTTTATTCACTGTTGGTTGCTTTCTCATCATTCATTCTCTTCAACAGACAGTCCACATACTTCAAGGGTAACAGATAAGTCCATTCCAGTAGAGGACCTGATGGGTCTAAGGGAACACAGGCTCAGCCAAACAGTACTCGGTGTTCTCTGGACACAGAATTAGTCCTGCCAAGAGCATGCATAACAATTCAGATGACTGGGATGCATTTTCAGAGACTGTTCAGAAGCTATCTAGCTTTTGTCGCTCTGCCTCTGAGTATCATCGCGTGTGGTTTGAGACTGATCAGTGGTCTGTTGCAGCCATATTGATAACAGCTTGAGAAAGAAAGCAACATGGGGAGCCAAGCAGAGCAAAGAGATTCACAGACAAATGGAGGCAGAGCCTTGGCTGAACCAAGTCTGCTCAGAGCCGTTTTGTTGTACTTCTCAGTTCCTGACATCATAAATTAGCTACCCTGACTTGCTTAGCTACACTGGCTTGGATTTTATGTGCTTTGTGTTTACAATCTGTGTTCAGAAGCATTGTTACTGACACAGTCTATATAAAAGAGATAAATTAAATGGAAAGGGAAATGATTTGGTCTCCAATCCTCTTAAAGTATTTTATCACGTAATCCTTTTATGCTTTTATTGATTATTTCTTTAGATTTGTGTGATTCTAAAACTGTTTTAGTTGGAGAATGATGGAAATTGAATAAAAACAAATAATCAAAATCACATTTCTCAAACATAATTAAAACTGGCCTTTTTGTTCATCTAAATTTACCTTAATTTTAAAATGTATTCTACATGCTTTTTTAAGTAGAAGGGAGTACAATTTTGAGACAGGAAAGCTTTTTATGTTATAGATTAATTGATGCTTTTTCAGCCTTCATAATCCAAACAGAACATGTCTTCAATTCCTGTCTGGAGTCTCCACAAACTTCTTTATTGCTGCCTAAACGCTTCTGTTACACTGTTTACATTGTTATGTATGTCTGCCTCCCATTACGTTGTGAGCACTCCCGGAGTTTATCTTAGTTCGTTCATTGTGAGCACTCCGAGTTTATCTTAGTTCCTAGCACGTAATGAATGCTCAATAGACTGCTGAATCAATGAATGAATACCCAGATGGAAATCAGAGTAAAGAGTATGAGAAAAAGGTGATGAGTAAATTAATTAAACTCTTTTGATTAGGTTGCAGTGTGGCTAATTTTTTAGAATAGTTCAGTAGTCATATTTTTGGCACTATATTATAGGGCAGAATGCTGTTTATTCAAAATGATTGTTTAATTATGCACACTTGAAACATGTGCAGCTTAATTAACAATTGATCTTAAATCATCCAGATAAATATATTAACTTTTGAATATATGCTAATCCTATGCATAGGTACATATTAGTCTAAGCAACTTAATAGTTTTCTTGAATTGTTTTTCTCCAAAGTACTACAAGCATAGTACTTTTAAATGATAAGGTAGTATTATAAATGTATTAGCTCATTTTAAAAAGTCAGATTTTAAAAAAATGTTAAAACCTCTCCAAATTATTTTACTTTCCCATAGAGAGAGGCGTAAGTGGGATCAATGAGATTGCTGGGTTTGGCAATGCAATTAAAAATTCTGACTTAAGCAATGTTCCATAACCTTGAAAAACTTCTCAAGGTTTTTTTCGATAAAATGAAGGTAAGTATACTTGGAGGTTAAATTGCTTTTAAGTCAAATTGTTAAAATCCTCTAATATTAGGAATATTGGTATGGGATTGTATATCTTATATGCATATAAATGCACATTTGCAATGCTTGGAAATTATCATTTGTAATTTCTTATTTTTAAATGTGGTCTTTGGAAGCCTAAAGAATATTTAAAAATTTACATATTAATTAATGATGATAGTGCTTTTAAATATTTGGCAAAAGCACCTTTAGCATCTAGCCCTCTCCCTGTTGCCAACATGGACAATTTTTTTTTTCACATTTCAGTTATAATTAATTTAAGAATGGAAGTTGGTTATTGTTTTAACTTTTGTTAACTTGATTCTTATTCTTGAAGGACAGTTTGTTTTTAATTTTATTGTAAATTGATATTATAATTGTATATATTTATGGAATACAAAGCTATGATATATATGTAGAATGTGAAGTGATTAAATCAAGCTAATTAACATATCCATCACCTCAACTACTTATTTTCTGTGGTGAGGACATGTTATTTGTTTGTTTTTTAAGTTTTAATTTTTGGAAAGAGTGCTAGACTTGAAACAATCAATATCCACACTCTATTTGTATTTCTGTATTGTGAATTTCAGCACTTTCCCTGGTCTTTGAAAATATTACTTTCTTCATCTATCCAAACAGATTAAAACTACATTCCACACCAATTTTTGCTAAAATTTAATCTGATTGTATGTTGAAATTATAGCAGGTACAGAATAAACAACCAATTTTTTTAGTAATCCATTTCTTCATCACTTACTTCCTATGGTATTCCACACAGTAGCTTTTCCAAATGCCTTTCATTTTCCAAGCCCTTAAAGACGTGTTGCATAATTTTGTCTTGTAGGTTTGAAAACAAAAACAGGTATAAAACCCCACATACTTCATTTACTCTGTTTTTACTTCCCCACCACAATCACAGACACATACACATAAACACTCACTTTTATACACCAAGAGAAGAGGCATTTTAGAGAGATGACTTGTGCATAACCTCTACAGAGAACAGGTAGGTAAGATATTGAATACATAGTATCTATACTCCCTCATTGTGGAAAATATAAGGCCTATTAATAAATAGGCATTCCATATAAAAACTCAGGTTTTTATTAGGCTGGTTTTAAAATATGCTTCTTCCCGATGTTGAGGGCTGCTCTGGCTACCAGGTGAGGGCAAATGCTTCTGCAGGGCCTCTGTTTATGTCGTAATTTAAGTCATCTCAAATCAGTCATGTCAGTACCATTCTGGTAGTATAACCTCACTGAATCCTATGAAAAAATGTCTGCCATTATAAGCAATCAGCTACCAATTTGCTGTGTAAATACCTCTGTTACGTTGTTTACAGTGTTGTACATGTCTTTGATATGGCTTGGCTGTGTCCCCACCCAAATCTCGTCTTGAACTGTAGTCCCTATAATCCCTGTGTCATGGGAGGGAGCCGGTGGGAGGTAATTAAATCATGGGGGTGGTTACCCTCATGCTGCTCATGCTGTTCTCCTCATAGTGAGTTAGTTCTCATGAGATTTGTTGGTTTCATAAGGGGCTTCTCCCTTTGCTGGACTCTCATTCTTCTCACTCCTACCACCATGTGAAGAAGTGCGTGTTTGCCTCCCCTTCTGTCATGATTGTAAGTTTCCTAAGCCTTCCCCAGCCATGCAGAACTGAGTCAATTAAATCTCTTTCCTTTATAAATTACCCAGCATCAGGTATTCCTTCATAGTAGTGTGAAAATGAATTAATACAGTCTGCCTCCCATTACATTGTGAGCACTTCTAGAGTTTATCTTAGTTTCTAGCACGTAGTAGATCTCAATAGATTGCACTCTTCTGGAACCAGAAAGCCAGCTGCAGGGTCCCGGGAGTACCCCATAGGTATTTATTCTGAATTTTGCAGCTCTTCAAATATTAATCCCATATGCGGGTGAAAGAGTGACGCTCAGACTTAAGACCACAGCACACCGTCTCAGCCAAGAGATCTTTATTGGAGGCAGCAGGCTGGGCTGGGCAGGAGACAGAGAGAGAGAGAGAGAGAGCGGTGGGGGCTTTGCTTCTTTTATGCCCAGGAGGGCTGCGTGGATGTTTGTGATTGGTTGGGGTGCGGCTTAGAGCAAGGCGGGAAAAACACCTCTCTCTGATTGGTTTTTCCTTTGGCGGGCTTGCATTGAGGAAGAAGAACCCAGAACCAGCGCCATTAGGGTGCTCTAGTTACCTAACATTCCTCCCTTTTTTGTTTTTTAAGAAGTGGGGAGGTGGGCGTCGCTGTTCATCTGGCTACTTCCTGCTGAGTGGGGGCATCCTGGGAAGGGATATTGGAGGACTGTAGGGGCAGAGCAATAGCAGGAGGCCAAGGAAGACGGCGCTGAAGGTGAACACTTCCCGGGGTGTGAAGTCTAAAGATGTCCCTTGTAAATAGAGGTCATCTATGGACGCGAGCCATCCGTATGGCAGGGAAGGATCTGCTAGGAGCCACGTATCTTCTTGGAGGGCCTGGAGGAAATCTAAGAAATTACAGGTCCTGGAGGTGGAGGCCATGGGTAGGTTAGTCCTGGTCATCTTCTTCAGTTGCTAGGAGTTGGTAGTGCCTGATGAGAAGCTGGTTAAAAGTCTGGTTAGATAAGGAGGAGATTCGTTGTTGCATGAATTTTATTAAGCAAGGGAGGGGGGTACAAAAGGCCGTTATTCCTAGAAGGGGTCCAAGAAAGGGTAGGACCCAAGCTAAAAGAGGCATTTTTAGAGTGTCCCAAAGTGAGAAGCCTGTATTCGTTTCGAGGAGTTTTTGTCTTATGTCATTAAGATTTTTTATGTTAGTCTCGACAACCTGGGACTCATTAATAAAGTAACAACAGCTTTCTTGGAGGAAAATGCATGTGCCTCCTTTTTCAGCTGTCAGGAGGTCTAGGGCTCTGCGGTTTTGGAGGACTACTCCGGCTAAAGAGGTGATTTGTCGTTGCAGGGCAGCTAGTGCCTGCGCAGTTTGTTCAATAGTGGATTCTAGGTGTATCTTTAATTCATTAACCTGCGAGACTCCGTATCCGAGGGAGGTGGCCCCTAGAGAGGAGCCTAGAAGGGAGGTTGCAAGGGAGAGGCCAAGGATGGCAGGTATAAAGACAGCCCGTCTTCTTCTTGGGGCCTGATTCATGGGAGGGTGGTTAAGGTTGAAGGCGGTGGTCCCTTCGGAAAGGGAGAGGAGGGTAAGTTGTGGCAGGAGTGTGACGGGGAAGCAGGTGGTATTGATGGAGGAATTGATTGTTTTGTAAAGAGTGTGGTTACACCAGAAGAAGTATCCATTGGGGGCGGAAGAGTTAGGGTAGGAGGTGGAGGTATTGCAGAAGGAAAAGGATTCAGGGGAGTCTGTGTAGCAGGTAACGGGCTGGGACGTGTTGAAGAGGGGAACACTGAATATTAAGGGGGTGTTTGGGAGTGACGAATGACTGGTAGTGTTGGTAGTGTTTGGGAGGGTGACAGGAACAGCAATAAGTGGCGGTTTATTGAGGCTGGCACATAGGAAGCAGTTGGAGGGAGAGATATTAGAGGCATTTAAGAGTTGGATTCCTTCCTGTAGAAGTAAGAGCTAAGACTGCTGTACTGAGACAGAAACAGAGGAGGAGTCTAGTTGCTGAAGGAGGTCTTCGGTGGCTTGAGAGATGTCGCTGGAGACGCCGGGAAGTGTGGGGAAAGGAAGGGGTGCACTGGGGCATGATCAGGAACTTATGAGAGCGTGTTAGGGGCGGGGTGGTCTTTGGCTGCATGGGGTGAACCCCTACTTTGACTATAGGAGGGCCAGAGGTGGACACAGTGCCTTAATACTCCTGCAGAACCGAGGAAGTAGGAGGGAAATGACGAGATGTCTACTCACCGCAAGAGGCACCCTGGGCTCCTGCGTGGTGATGGTGTGTGTCGGGAAGAGGTCCTAGGGCCCCGTCAGTCGTAGGCTGCCAACTTAATGAGATCGGCTTTAGGATGGGGTCTGGCCCAGCTCCCCCGAGGGAGCTGGGGCAGTCAGTCGCCCAGTGGCTGGATTGTTGGCACTTGGGGCACGGTCTTTTGGGTGGCCTGGGATTAGGACACTCACGAGCCCAATGACCTTTGTTCCCACACTTAAAGCAGGGTCCAGGGGGTTGGCAGTGAGTGGACATAGAGGCAGGGCATCTGACAGGTTGGGTTGGGGCCTTGAAGTCCTGAGCCAACATTTGGCACTTTTGCCTCCTTGCCTGCTTGTCACGGTTGTGGTAGACCTTGAACGCGGTAGCGAGGATCTTGGTCTGCAGGGTAAAGGGACCTCTCTCTAGCCTTTTTAGTTTGGCCCGAATGTCTGGGAAGCTTTGTGCGAAGAAATGGAACATGAGAAGTTGTCTGCTGTCAGGGGCTTTAGGGTCCATGTTGGTGTATTGTTGGAGTGCCTGTGTAAGGCGGGCGAGGAAGGCGGACGGGTTTTTCATGTTTTTCTTGGATGATTTTGTGGAGTTTATCAAAATTGACTGCCTTTTGAGCTGCCTTCCGGAGACCTGTTATTAAACAGGTGGCAAAGTGGTCTCGGGCTGTGACACCGTCTTGGGAGTTATAATTGCAGCCAGGATTGTGGTCGGGGACTGCCTGCGCTCCGATGGGTAGGGCTGGGGTTGTTGGCGGCGCGGTGGCGGAGGGACGAGGTTGGGGATGGTGATATGGGGGCGGTTTGTCAGCAGGGTTAAAATCAGAAGTAGGAAGGGGAGAGGGTTGGGAAAGGCTTTTGGAGTGGAGGCCACCCATGACACTTGTTGTGGTTAGGGTTAACAGGGACAGAAAGAGGTGAGGCTTATGGTCTAATAGGAGAAGTTAGGAACATGGGGGATCTCTGCCCAATCTCCCA
Organism: Nomascus leucogenys; assembly: GCF_006542625.1. NCBI lineage: Eukaryota > Metazoa > Chordata > Mammalia > Primates > Hylobatidae > Nomascus > Nomascus leucogenys. The sequence goes on along the minus strand of NC_044401.1, from coordinate 39,205,482 downwards.
TGTGCACAATCATTGTAAGGGCCCTGGGGAATTTCAGGGTCTAGGGTCCCATAAGGGGCCATTCATTTTGGTTGTCTAAGGGGTAGGTCGGCCAATCTTGCATGCAGAATTTGATTAAGCATTTAGGTTTGAGGTCAGCGGCAAGGCCCAGGGTAGCCAGATTGTCTAGAAGGCATTTTAGGGGGTGTCGGCCGGCAGGGATGCGGAGCCTCCCATGGATGGAGAGGCAGTGAGGGCTAAGAGGGTGTCCCCTAGTTAGCCGAACACTGTAATCAGGTTCAGGGCCTTCGGTTGGTCGTCACCAAGGTGAAGGGACTGAAGGACCAACAGCATGGCCGAGGGACTGTGAGCCACTTGGTACCAAGATTTTTGTCGCCAACAGTATGGCGCGGAGGCTCAGGCCGGAGGAGCGAGGGGGAGAGGGAGAAAACTCAGTTCCCTGCGGGTCGAGGAAGGGAAGCAGGAGTCTGTCGCCACAGTATAGGACTAGGTGGCAGACTACGGAAGGGGACTTACCAAACAGGAGCCGGTGGTGGATGCTCTGTTCGGCGGACGGGAAATTGGGTGAAGGCCGGCCGGGGCCTGGTCTGAGTCTGAGGGGGACTGGGGTCCCGCCGGAGGCGGGGAGTCCCAATCCGAGTCACGGCACCAATGAAAGAGTGACGCTCAGACTTAAGACCACGGCACACCGGCTCAGCCAAGAGATCTTTATTGGAGGCAGCAGGCTGGGCTGGGCAGGAGACAGAGAGAGAGAGCGGTGGGGGGTTTGCTTCTTTTATGCCCAGGAGGGCTGCGTGGATGTTTGTGATTGGTTGGGGTGGGGCTTAGAGCGAGGCAGGAAAAACACCTCTCTCTGATTGGTTTTTCCTTTGGCGGGCTTGCATTGAGGAAGAAGAACCCAGAACCAGCGCCATTAGGGTGCTCTAGTTACCTAACAGCAGGGGGGCCTGGGCCTGCATTAGTCCTTCTCCAGGCTCCAGTACCCAGTCCTATTGGCACTGCCTTCCCAGGCCCATCTCGGGCACCAGAGGAGGACTTAAAAGTTTCAAGAAAGGCAGGCCAAAGTACAGGTACTGGGCAGGAAAAGAAGCCCTACTTCCCCAGGTTACTTTTTTAAATGCCTGAAGCTGAGCAGGCTATAAAAGTAACGTGAGCCAGAGACATTAAAAGCTGTTTTACTCAAAGTTGAAGAGCTCAGAGTTTTTCCCAAACAGAAAGAGAATTTCTGAAAGAGAGAAGATTAACTTCTATGTGGAGCTAGTGATTATGTCAAAGATTTGAATTTTAAAAAGTACCTGTCTTAGGCAGTTCAAGCTTCTGTAACAAAGTCCCATAGACAGGGTGGCTTGTAAACAAGAGAAATTTATTTCTCACAGTTTTGGAAGCTGGAAGTCCAAGATCACAGGGCTAGCATAGCTGACTTCTGGTGATAGCCCTCTTCTGGGTTGCAGACTGCTGACGTTTCCTTGTTTCATTGCAGGAAGAAGAAAGAGCTCTCTAGGGTTGCTTTCGTTCATTTGTTTGTTGTTGTTCTTCTTGTTGTTGTTTATAAGAGCACTAATCGTATTCATGAAGGCTCCACCATCAAAACCTAATGACTTCCCAAAGGCCCCATCACATTGGGGGTTAGAATTTTAACATATGAATTCAGGGAGGACATAAACATTCAGTCCCTAACAGTACCAATCTATGTAAGTATAATGAGCCCAATATAAGGCAATGGGATTGTATACATGTTAAAGTACTTTTTAATGTAATTTTCATTGAATTTAAAAACTTTGTGTGTCACTGTGAAATGCTACCAATTTTTGTCATGATATAATGTCTCAATGATAGTTTTGCAAAACACATAAATTGGTTACACCATGCTCAACTTTGCTTGAAACTTTTTTTCACTTCGAGGAATTTCGTAATTTCACCTGACTTCAATAACATTGTGTATGTGTGTGTGCATATATGTGTGTGTTGGAAGGCACAACTTGAATTACTGTGGACATTTTACTTTCTGTGGTACTGTAAAGCTTGTTGCTTTGCCAGAAAATGCATAACTGGTTATTTCTCTAAGGATCCAAGTCACATCTCAATGGTGTTTCTCCATGCTTTTTGCTCTTGTTTTGTTTCAATGCTAATACTGTAAAAAATTTCAAAATATGTTAAATGTCAATGAAATTCAACAGCTATAGTACCAGAAATTGATAACTGGTAAAAATTCCACCAATGTGAAAGTAATTCAAATACCTATAACTAACTTCATATGTGTACATTATGAAGGAAAATTTGTTAAATCTGAAAAATGGTAAATTAATGATTGCTTGATTTGTGTTACCATGCTAAAACATTTTCCAATAATCCTGCCAGCAATAGATGCCTTTGAGGTTTTGCTAGGGCCAAAAGTTCCCTTTGAGCTCAGACTTACCTCATCTTGGCACCTTCCCATCTCAACTACCTGCCATGTGCATGTCTTCTTTCTGCTTTACTTCCATTCACACTTGGTCTGCTCACTAATACCAGGAAGTGAAATCCCCCGCCCCGCCTGCAGCCTGCAACCTGCAGCTAATGGGGAACAATTTTGGGCTACTGTCCTTCAGTGAAAAGTTCTGTTAGGTGTTCTGTGTGCTCCTGGGAAGAGCCGGTAGAGTCCCTGGTAGAGGCACCTTCACCTACTTTGAAGGATCTATATGGAATTTTATTCTCCTCACACTACCACTTCCTGGGATTCTATCCCAAATAAACTGTGCATCCAAGTCTTTGTCGCAAGCTCTGCTTCTGGGGAAACATGAACAAGAGTAAGTCACCGTTGGACCTTTATCTGATTCTCCTGAGTGAATGTAAATTACCAAGGTATATTTTCGACAGATAATTTCCAAATGATAAAGGTGGCTGGCTTCAGACTTCCTGTAGTCTTGAAGGTTAATGGTTATATTTAACCCAAAGAAAAAGATAGATGTCATAATTCTCTAGCCCAATCAAAAGTAGTATCATGTTTGTATCGCCCTGTAGAAAGCTGACTAACCGGCTGGGGGCGGTGGCTCACGCTTGTAATCTCAGCACTTTGGGAGGCTGAGGTAGGCGGATTGCCTGAGGTCAGGAGTTCAAGACTAGCTAGGCCAACATGGTGAAACCCCATCTCTACTAAAAATACAAAAATCAGCCGGGCGTGGTGGCGGGCACCTGTAATCCCAGCGGCTCAGAAGGCTGAGGCAGGGAGAATTGCTTGAATCCGGGAGGTGGGGTTGCAGTGAACCGAGATCACGCCATTGCACTCCAGCCTGGGCGACAGAGTGAGACTGTCTCAAAAAAAAAAAAAAAAAAAAAAAAGAAAAGAAAGTTTACTAACTCAGCAATCATAGTTCGGTTTCTTTCACAGCTGCCATTCGACTGCTCTTTGTCTTTCTGCTGTTTACTGTATTAATGAGGTAAACAAAAGTTTGATGCATGCTCTGTTTCTTTCAGACTTCTGTTTTTTAACAGCGAGCAATGAAAAGGTGAAAGTGATTGTGAGACACTAGTGACTATAAGATTCATTTCAGTTTCAGCTGTACTACAATGAAACTTATCTTTGAGTTTGTTAGGGTAGTAGCTACCAAACTATTTTTAACATAAATAGGATTGTCTCCAAAATGCAAATGATTAGGCTCTTTTCTTCAAAACTGCAGAAGCTGCTCTCACCCCCTCCCTCAACCAACAGACAGTCCAAATGCAGCAGGCAGTTTAGGGGCCATTGTAGTATCTTGTGAGACCCCAAGGAAGTCCCAAGTCCTTAGAGCCCCAGCATGGCACAGAAGAGCATATGGAACTCTCCTTCCTTACTCCTTACACGCACCCTACATTGAAGGACTTAGAAGTATCAGGAGAGGATCAATGGCTGATAAGAGGCATTAAGGTTGGGAGAAGAGGATACAGAGAAAAGTTCTGACAAATGAAGATGAGTTAGTGAAACTTGGACAACAGCAATCCCCAAAGCCGCCTGCTTCCTGACCACCCACAAACAGCAATCCCCAAAGCCGCCTGCTTCCTGACCACCCACAAACAGCAATCCCCAAAGCCGCCTGCTTCCTGACCACCCACAAACAGCAATCCCCAAAGCCGCCTGCTTCCTGACCACCCACACTTTCTACGCATGGGGACAGCTCTGAAATTCAGATGTCATTCTGTGCAAAGAAGAAAATCCAGACTGTATATGAAATAATCAAAAAAGCCAGGTATCGTCGACTTCACCTGGAATTAAGATTATATTTTCTGCCACTAGGCAGAATAGCAGCCCAAAATAAACAACAAGTTTAATTGTTGAGAACTCAAGTAACATGTCTGTACCTGCGAATTGTGAAATGTGTGCTGCAGACACCATAACACCACCCGCTGTGTGGCCCTCAAATTCAAGAGCAACAAAACAAACAAAAACTCCAATTATTTATTCCACAATTAGGAATTTCACAGTGAATTTTACTCACCGGAAATGAAAGCACCCTCATCCTCGTACCACACTTATTCTTTGACTTTCATGCAAATACTTAGAAACAAACTAGGTATGAAAAGCGGGGATTGCATGTGTAATGAATTCCAGTCCATAAATATAACAATATCTTGTATCATTTATGGAGTTTACAGAGTCCATATCATATACATTAACTCAGTAAATCATGACAACAGCTCCATGAGGTAGGTATTACTGAATATACAGGTGAAGTACCTGAGACTTAGAGGTTGAGTAACATCTCCAAGGAAACACAGCTGGGACAAAACTGCAACTCAAACCCAGGTCCTCTGATACACATAATCGGTATGTATTATCACATATTATAAATGAAGAGAGAGACTAACTTATTTATAGTCAACCCACCAAGGGAAGAGAGAAATTAGGTCATTACACATGTCCCTCTAATTTTTCCTTAAAGTAGCTTTCAGAAATTGACTTCTTGACCTGTGGACCTGTTCATCTTTAAGTAGATGCTGGTGATTACTTCATTTTTATAAAATTAAATTTCAAATTAAACCCCTTTTGTTCACTGTTTTCCCTCATATTTTCAAATTCTGATAAACACAAAATTTAGGTAGAAGAGCAATATATATGTGACAGGGAAAAAAACCTACATCAGATTCTGTTGCTCTTGGAACTTCCAAGACATGGTGCCCATATTGTTCATCTGAAGTTGAATACTTGAATACACTAACTTCTTTAGTAATGTATAACCTGGTATATGATAGGTATCGTTAAAATCTTACATGAATTCGTAACAAGAAAGCAGATAGTTACTGATAAGCATTTCGGGTTTATATAAGGTTTTCTTGCTGACAGAACATAGGTGGCTCAAACTTTACAAATCACATTCATCTAGTTGAATCCCAAATATTTTAGAAATAGATGAACTGAAATTCAGATACACATACATAAACAAATATAATATACCCTTAATATTAAAGACTTAGTCTCTGATCCAATTATTAACTTCTAGGTCTTGACTGATTTTACATTTTTAATTTCAGAGGAGTTAGGTAAAATTTTTGCTTACAGTAAAGCCTGGTTATTCATACAACTAACTGAGAATTTTCACTCATCTGATAATACAGGGGTGAAATGTTAAGACAGAACGACTTTGTGATTGAATGGAATAAATTTGATCAGCACACAATGAAAAAAGAAATCAACACAAGAAAGAAAGATGTATTTGAGAACATTTTTAATAAATAATGTGACAAAATTACTTTTCTGATTATTGGATTTTCAGTATGCAAAATTATGGCTAAAAATAAGAGGCTCCTTACATGAACATAATGAAAACAGTAATCACATGGATTGTTCCCTTAGTACTGCACGCCCTTTCTATGGAACTTTTTCAAATTATCTAAATGAACAAGTTTAGTTTTTGGTGAACACCAGCCTTTTTTTTTTTGTGGTTCAGTTTTGTTTGGCTTTGTTTTCCACTGGGGTCAGACCTGATACCTATCTATGAATAAATGTACATTTTTTTCTTCAAATAGCACCAATTATAAAATCAATGATATTCATAAAATGACAAAAAAGGATCACAGAAATCTACTAGTCAGAGGGCATCATTTGGCAATTGAAAGCAAGTAATGCCTCTCTTAGAGATTTTAAGGAAATCTTGTACGTTTCGACATCGGCCACAACAAACTTAAACCTCTTTTTTTCTTTAAGTCCAGGAAAAGTAAGAACCATTTGGTTCATGGCCCACAATAAAGTATGCATGTTACTTCACCATCTGTTATCTTTCCAATATTCCAAATACAAACATAGAGCATTAACGAAACAGGTTAAAAACGCTTCTCAACATTTTTTTTTCAATAAGACAAAAAAGGTTAATAGTTACAATGGTTTACAAATAAAGTTTTAGTGATTGTGCTTTTAAAACCAAAAAAAAAAAAAAGAGAGAGAGAGAGAGAGAGATTAAAAACAGTGCATTACAAAAACAAAAATCAAACTTCCTTAAGTGGCACTTCTGAAAGTTGAACTGACACTACCAGAAGAAATTTAGGCCAGTTAAGACAGGGATGTTCTTACTCAATTGGTCATTAAAAACATCCACTTGTTTGTAATACGTATTTATAATTGCTTTTTGATTGAAAAATAGAACAAGGTTTTGCTAGGTTTACTTATGGCAATGACTAGACAACCAGAGATCCAACTGGCTTAGCCCTACTTATCCAAAAGTACATTTCCAATAAGAATATACTTCAATGATTGAAATGAAGACAAAATAAAATACCACCAGGGTTTGCAAAGAGTAAATATTTACAATGTTTCTACCCCATTCGAATTGTTTGTGGTTCTGCATTTGCTGTATTTTTAGTTTCTTCCAGCAAAGGGTAGTATGAAAAACTGATTTTAAAACCATGTTAAAATGAAATACATTTTAATTTGCATTAGCAGTTGGCTATAGAAAGATTATACTTTGAGAGCCCTTGGCATGAGGTTGAATATCAACTTTGTATCTTTGATCAATATCTTGCTATAAATTAGCTTGGCATATAAGCAGTGCAATGCCATATCTCAGGGGCAAAATGCAAAAGAACAGTTTTGTTCCCTCTTGCTGGTGATGACTGAAGCAAGAAGTCAAAGCACTTTCCTTGCTGGAAGTAAGGTGTAATGGTTTGCTCCAACAGCAAGGGGAATAGGAAGGCTCTTTGTAGGGTTAGGGATCAAACAACAACAATAAAAACCCAATAAAGTTTTTAAAATGATACCCCAATAAGAGGAATAAAAACGACAATTTGTACACTCTGATTGCACTGAACATTTTATCTGGCGTCGTGTCATCTGACAGGAGGCATCTTGAGTGATGATTTTCACATTAGATCTATCTCATAAGCCTCTTGGCTGTCTTCAGCTTTCAGTTTCCTGTAAGAGATACGTTATTGTCACATGTGAAAATAAATCTTAAGAGGATTGTGTTATCTTTATTTATACGCATTTATTAGTATTATAATTTAATGTGTTTTTTCATTTATTCAATGGCCTATGTTGGAAAGTGCTCATGTCAACTAATTCATTCATCAACCTTAGTTGGTCTTCACAGCAAATTCAACAAGTACCAAACTGGGTTCTGCACAGTGCCTTGGTGTTGTGTGGGTGGGACACAGGGCTCTGAGAAGAGGGAAGGAATGTGTTGAGTTATCTACTCCCCTCAGCCCCAAGTCAACATTACAGCTCTGCTTTTGATGGTTCTAAATACTGGAGTTAACAGTAAGGCCATTCTGTTCCTCCAAAAGGCTACTTCTATTTTAAAATAAACTAAAACCTGAAAAACAACTTCTCTAACTGTTTGCAGGAGGAAAGTTTTTCTCATTCTAAACCTCAAAATCGAAATACATTGAGCTTTATAGAACATAATGGCCTATACATTTTCAGCTTCTATTATAAAAATGTTATCATTTGACACATATTTATCTACTTGAGTTTAACTGTATTTATTTAAAAATTGTCCTCAAACCTTATCTTTCATTAAATTGAGAAAATATAATCTTTGAGTGGGTGGGGGGAGAATTTATGATATGTCAAGCCTAACAAGAGAGTATATCTTTGACTTAAGAAGTTTCCTCCAACTGGGGAGGTCAGTATCACAGACTAGGCATACACTTTCAGAAGTGTAAAGGTGAAGGACAGTTAGCCAAACCAGTCACACTACCCTGGTGTTGACTAAGGCAACTTCCTCACTCACATCATATAACTCTGTCATCTTACCGGGTTTTTATAGCCTGCTACAATGCTATGGATTATAATAGCTCTAGATCAACAGCTCTTACTTCTTAACAATGTGTTGCCATATATGTTTCTTATCTGAAAATCTGCAAATGAAGATAAACCCTAGATAAACAAATAAATTGCCATTAACATTGAAAACTTTGGAACACATTTCAAGAATATTCTCAAATTCTCAGAACTTCAGTTTCTGCCATCATAGACATTAGAGTACTGAAAAGTTTGTGATAAAATAGTAACATTTCTGTACACTGATGAACTGATAAAACAACAACAGTCTAACATTGGTAAACTTGGGGAAAAATTATAGATACCTCTAATTCTTCATTATTATCTTCTCCTCTTTCATATCCTCCAAGTACCTGCATTTCTGCAATATTTCTTCGACCTACATTTGCTTGTTCTCTCTGTCTGCTTCCTGATCCTCTTGATGACATTGAGCTTGAGGAACTGGGATCTCTGGGATTATTTGATGTTGGAAAAGTAGGTCTACAATAAGGTAGAATATCCTCTGTGTAATGAAATATAATAAATGCAGGTGAACACCATCATACACTTTCACTGTATATTGTATCACTCCTGTCTATCTGTAATTCTGAATAAGGAAGCATCAGTGATTTAAGGTATAAATGAGGACACTCTATAAGCATAATGAATAATGCAGCATAGTGTCTTGAAAATGAAAAGCATAAGCCTTGTTATTTTCCTATTAGTAGTCAGGCATTTGGATTGATTCCACTCATAAGCTCTTGTCCATCTCAAACTCACTAGAGACCAGTATCATTAAAAGAGGCAAACCAAACCTGGAGTCAGACTTGGCTTCCAATTCTGTCATTCACTATATGATCTCAGATTATTTTAGGCTTTAGTTTCCACTTTTCCAAAAAAAGTGATAATATCTATACCTAGAGGGTTTCTGTCAGGCCTCTGTTCACACGGACACGTGAGACAGTTTCTTAGCGTTGATATGAAAACAGATGAGATAATAAAATATCTATATAACTTAAAAAATGTTATTATAAGGAATTGGTAAAAATCAAGCCCAGTCTCCTAGAAATATCAAACAGAGCCAAGCCTGGGTTCACTCCACAGACACCAAAATATCAACCTACACGTCAATGTCCTATTTACATTGTGGAACTCTGAATCTTAGAAGCCTGCTATTGTTGCTAACTTCAATAAGCAAGCCACTCCAATTAATTTCTGTCTCCTGAATTTCTACCTCCTTACTGCTTGAAATTTGGTGCTACTTCTACTGATGCATCAGCCTCATTTCTCTCCGAAGTCTGTCAACTCTGCCTTTCAGACGACAAACACATAAATACCTAACTCTTTGGCATGCTTTTCCCCACCTCCCCCAAATGCTTCCTCTACTATTCACATTGCCTGAATGAAGCCTGATTTCCCCTGAAGTTCCCCCTAACATTCTCTGTAGTGGAAGGGTAAGGAGGAAGGCTTGCCTCTAGCTCACCATCACCAGTTCTAAATCATTGCTCCTCTATCCTTGCACAAACACATCTCCACCTCTGAGGCCCAAGCCATCGTTTTTTGAAGCCAGTATAGTCTTCCTTGATAGCATCTTGTTCTTTCCATTCTACTCGTCACAACTTTCACTCCTAACCCACAGTTCTGACACAGGAGTTTCACAGTCCATGAGGATGACTCTTTCTGCAGCTTCTCTTCATAACACTTGATATCGTGTGACCACCATCCTCTGTCTCTGTTTCATCAACGGCTTTCTCTCTACTCACTTTAGTTTTCTCAAACTACAATATGATAAAATCTCTCTCTTGCTAAAAACTTTCTCCTTAAGACTGTGCTCTCCATGAAATCAACACCTTTCTTTCCTCACCACTCATCCAAGCTTCTTGAAAAGCAATTTGGATTCAATATTGATAGTCACAATTCCCATTCGTTCTGCATCCCACTGAAATCTATTTATGCCTATATCACTACTATGAAACTGAGAAAACTGATAATGCTAACCATGTTTCCAGCCTTGTGTCCCTGGACTTCTTACTGCTCTTAATCAATGCAAATATTATTCTCTCAGCTGCTAGTTTTCCTTCCTCCCTGGTCAGTCTTCTGTGAGCTCTTTTTATGAAGCGCCATGGATATGTTGATGCTCTACAGGTTTCTACTTTCAGCCTAATGTATATAATTCATATATATGTATAATATAATAATTATATATATGTTATACATATATGTATGTATATCATTCATGTGTGTGCATGTGTGTGTGTGTATACATATATGAATGATATAGTTTGGATATTTGTCCCTGCCCAAATCTCATGTTGAATTGTAATCCCCACTGTTGGAGGTGGGGCCAGGTGGTAGATGCCTGGATCATGGAGGCAGATCCCTCATGGATCGCTTGGGCCATCCCCTTGATGATAGGTGAGCTCTCGCTCTGAGTTCACACAAGATCCGGTGGTTTAAAAGTATGTGGCACCTCCGTCCCACTCTCTCTCTGTCTTGCTCCTGCTTTCACCATGTGATGTGCCTATTACGCCTTCACCTTCCGCCATGATTCTAAGCTTCCTGAGGTCTCCTCAGAAGCCAAACAGATGTCAACACCATGTTTCCTATAAAGGCTGCAGAACACTTAGCCAATTAAATCTCTTTCTTTTATAAATTACTCAGTCTCAGGTTTTTCTCTATAGAAATGCAAGAATGGCTTAATACTGTATACATATTTTTTCTTCTACTGACCCTAGGTGATTTTACCCAGTCTCACAGATTATAACCCTTTCTAAAATATCACTGTCATAAGGGGAGTTATTTTGTCTGCTTTGTGTGCTGATGTACTTTCAACTTGACCTATAACACGTCATTAATAAATTGTTCTCCATTATTTTCATCATGCTGAATCATTAACTTATATTTTTAATTCCTAAACTATGCCTCAAACCTTAGGCTCCTATAGGCACCCAAACTGAACCCCTACTCTTGCATGTTCCTCAGACGCAACCTGTTGAACATTGACCTCACAATGCGCACTCCCTGAGATGTCTCCCTTTGCTATATTCTCTAAGACAGTGAATGACATCACTAATCATTAAGATATGCAAGACAGAAAATTGAAATTATTATATATTTTTCCCTTTCAGCAACCTTTCCATACATCTTAAGTGTATCCTTTCCACATAGTCCAACATACAACAAGTAAGGTTGATTTTGACTCTAAAAAGTTTCTTGGATTTTCTGAGTCACCCATCCTTGCTCCTATAGCGTGGTTTATATTTTCTACATTTCTTGTCTGGGGGTTGCACACATCTTCAAACATCCTTGAGCTATTCCCCTCCAAACTGTCTTCACTCAGCCACTTTCCTCTTATAAAATCTATAGGCTCTCTTCATGTACCTCAAGAGCTTCATCTTTGACCACTTTTATTATGAAGTTGTACTGAATTTCTTACAGTTTCCTCAATAGACCTTCAAGCTTTTTATGCAGATTATCCACCTAAATAAATCCTCTTTGCTTAGGAAAGAGATCTTTCCTAACATTCTCTCAGAGTCCTGAGTGAATTCTCTCTCTTCTGGACTCTCAAGTATCATGGCACTATGAAGGTTATACTGAATACAAAAATATCTATGAATTTATAATTATCTGTCCCTCTCTCCCTGACTAAAAGCCCCTTGAAGTCAAGGTTTATGCTTATACATAAATCTCAGGATTTAGTACAATGCTTAATAACACAGTAGGTATTTGATATATGTAGAAATAAATTGAACTAACGGAGGCAAATGTCAGCAAAATGATCAGACATTCAAGTCCAAAAGACCACTCTCCTTAATTAAAAATAATCATGCATTATACACATAAATCAGGATGCCTCTTTCACTATAAACAATTTAAACTGAATTATGAAGGTGAAAATTACAGCAATGCATACAAATGATCATTTAATGGCATATATACATAGGGTTATGATTCAAATAAAAACTTGGAAAAGCAGAGCATATAAAATAATAACTCGTCAGTGTACCTCAGTGATTTCCATGATTCCATGGGTTCCTTGTTTCTAGACTAACGGTCTAGTCTTAGTTTGTTTGATAGAAATATTTTATAGCAGAAAGGACAACTTACTAAATTTCTGAAGATTGATTTTTAAAAATTTTATCTCTATTTTCTAAATCTGCATACAAGATATTTTCAGGTTTGTAAAATTTCCTTCTGAAGAATAATCTCACCTACTTTTTAATTTTTAAAATATTTATTTATTAATTATTTTCCAAGACAGAGTGTTGCTCTGTTGCCCAGACCTGGAGTGCAATGGTATGATCTTGGCTCACTCCAATCTCCTCCTTCCGGGTTCAAGCAATTCTCCTGCCTCAGCCTCCCGAGTAGCTGGGATTACAGGTGCACACAATCACACCTGGCTATTTTTTTTATTTTCACCATGTTGGCCAGGCTGGTCTCGAACTCCTGACCTTGTGATCCACCCACCTTGGCCTCCCAAAGTGCTGGGATTACAGGCATGAACCACCATGCCCAGCCAACTTTTAATGAAGCCTTCTTATAAGCAGGAATTGCTCCATACTTTCTGGCCAGATATAGACCTCGCAATTTACATCATCACATTCTATTTATGAATCACTATTTGGAGTCGAGTCCCACTGTGTCAAAAGTTCAGAGCCAGATCAACTTTGGGTAAACTGAGAAAAATAAGTAAGTTTTTCAAGCTTTGGATTGTGGTGATATTATCAAGGACATTGTGGTCACACAATAGAGGCATCAGACTGAAATGCACAGCTTTATTTATCACCTCACTTCTGAGTCTATGCCTGGATTAGGAGTTCATGCTGCAGTCACAGAACAAAGAGAAATTGCCCTCTGTGTTGAAAACAAGTTAGCTAATGACCAGATGTCCATAATAAATACAACAATACACTGAAGTCAGATCTTACCACAATATATCTATTAACATACAGTAGTTAAGTGCCCCGTAGGTTTTTAAGTTTCATTCCCCATCACTCTTTGCTGATTCCTCAACTAATAATCTGTTTCTTGTGTTTCTTCCTCCAACATGGCTTCTTCTCTTTAGTCTATAATAATGTTCAAATCCACAATCCTAAATCATTTCCAGTGATTTGGCCTTTCTGTCAAACTCTATCCCAAGATTTCCTCCTCACCCCAAACTTCCAAAAAGAGCTTGTGCTCATCACCTCTCTTCCAAAATTTCCATTCACTTTCCAACCCAATACAGTCTGGCTTTTATTTTGACCCACAAACAACATATTGCAAGATCCCTTTTTTCCTCGCTTGGTTTACATTCAACTTTCACCACTGTGGCATTTTATATGCCTTCCTGTCTGAAAATTTCCCACCCCATTCTTTATAGGACACTATTTTCAATAGCTTTTGGATATCTTGATTATTAAATCTCTGGGTCGGTCAATCTGTTTCCTTCATAGGATGTTGCTTATCTGCCTACTCTCTAAGTATAATCATCGTTGACTAGTGGTGTGTTGGAGCAGGCTCAATATTTCACAATAGCTGATTACATTCGTCTCTTCCTACCTGCACATTCAGTGACTTGAAATTGGCAATTTTGAGAGTATTCATGCAACAGAAGTAAGCAAATGGCTACAAATTAGGGTTTGGTTTTGTTTTCTTCCTGGATAGCTGATTGATAAATAGTTACCGGCATTATCTCTGCTGAAATTCAGACTTTGTCATTCACATAATTATCACCTCTGTGTTGTGGGTTCTAAAATCCACTCTGTCCTCACAACCTTTCTTCTCACCTTTAAACCTAATTCTCTACATTTTTGTTGTGATTTTTACTATCTGTGTTCTTGTCGGCATTTTAATCCATTCAAAACTGCAATAATTTTCCCCATGAAATTTAACATTTTCTCTGTTCTTTATTTTATTTTTTTTACATTGGTTAATACAATCATGTTCCACTGGTCATTCAGGGCCACCTAGTCAACCTATGAATAACTTTTTTTGTTTACTCTGTTATTTCATCTTACCGTTGAACATTCAATTAGCCACCAAGTCCTGTTGGGCCTCTCTCTGAAGTGTCTGTATAGGCTGATCCTTCCTGCTCTTCTGAGCTATTTTAATTCAGTGCTTTCATATTTTATACTTAGAGTGTCACTGTAATGTTTCTGACACCTTCATCTACCGGTTTCCAGTCTCTTCCTCCACTGTATAGTGCTGCCAGTTATTTTTCTAAAACACATATCTGATTATGTCATTTCTCACTCAGAATTCCTTGTTGGCTCACAACTGCCCTTGTTATAAATCTCAAACCCTTCAGAATAGTATCCCTGGCCTTTGCAACTTGGCCTAACCACCTTTCTAGTTTTATTTTTCACCCAGGATACAGAGCAGTTGTGCGATCTCAGCTGACTGCAGTCTTGACCTCCCGGGTGCAAACCATCCTCCCACCTCAGCCTCCCGAGTAGCTAGGACTACAGGCATGTGCCACTATGCCCAGCTAATTTTTGTATTTTTTACAGAGATGGTCTCTGGCCCCAAATATTCAATTCTCCGGCCAAAGTGGAAACCATTGTTCACCAAACATTCATTTTCACACATTCATGTTCTTTTCTTATTTCTTTTCCCTGATATCCCTTCTCCCTCTTTAACCTGTGGAAATTATGCTTTTCTTTAAAATCTAACTCAATTGGCACCTCTCCAGGTGAGATTGAGTATAAAGTCATATACTGGAGTGAATCGTACTGAAATTATTCGAGTACGTGCCTATCTCCTCCATTGCAGAGCAAATGTCTTAATCTTACCACTTTTTACATGGCCATATAGAGCCTAACTGTATGCCCTGCAAACACACTCAATCTATATTTATTTGCTGCTTGACTGGATGGGTACCTTGGATGAGATGAGTCTTTGCTGGTGGAAGGTCTCGTTTTGCTGCCTTGTTTCCACGTCCCTTCCCGTCATTTTGCTGTTCCTGTGCTTCTCTGGGGTCGCCTGGATTTGTTCGCATGTCAGCAACTTGTCTTCCATCCAATACTTCTCTCCCCTTGTAACTGCTTCCTTTTCTGTCTGATGATCTGTCTGTTCTTGCATCTATAGAAGGGAGTTTTGGCACCACTACAGGTCGTACTTCCAGCTGTGTCTTGGATTGGGCAGTAGGTGACTTTATAGCAGGTGGCGGCACAGGAGGTGGTGGAAGATCTAAAGAGAAACATTAAAAATACTGCTGTAGAAAGTCTGCTGCTTATAAAATCATCAAACATTTGGATTATCATTGGAGCCACATTCACCTATGAGATACTATATCTTAAACGAACTAGAATACTTGAAGGTAACCAAAGAAAAATACTCCCTTTTTTTAAATTTATGTTTGTTTATTTATTTATTTTGAGACAGGGTCTTACTCTGTCATTCAGGCTACAGTGCAGTTGCGCAGTCTCAGCTCACTGCAGCCTTGACCTCCCGGCTGCGAGCAATCCTCACCCCTCAGCCTCACGAGTAGCTAGGACTATAGGCGTGCACCACCACACCTGGCTACGTTTTGTGTTTTTTGTAGAGATGGGGTTTTGCCACGTTGCCCAGGCTGGTCTCAAACTCCTGGACTCAACTGATCTGTCCACCTTGGCTTCCTAAAGTGCTAGAACTACAGGCGTGAGCCACTGCACCCAGCCAAGACCAACACTTTAAATGTACTCTTGTTATCTAGCACAGAACTATTGAATGACAAAGTTGGGACTTAATGACATCTGCTCCTGGGATAGCTAACACTGGGTATATGTACTGTAACTTTCTCTCTCCCAAGTATGGCAGAGCTTCCTATCTGATTTCAGTATAACACTGCTAGTACCAGATGCATGCCTTTGCTCCTCAGACAATCACTTCAAATTGATTGAGGTGGTACTTGAGTTGAGACTTATTTGCTATCTCTAATCTAGCCTAAATCTCTTCTTATTTTGTGGAGAAGGAAGCTCAAATATGCAGACCTTAAGCTACTGTGCAATCTCAAAGCTAGATATAAGCAGAACCAGGACTAACCAATGGTTCAGTGTTCTTTATATTACTACATTCAATTGCATGTTTATAATCTACTTTTCATTGATGGCATCTCACTATTTTGTTTGTATACCCAGAGGTTTTAAACCAGATAATTACTGGTACAAATATGTTAATTTCATCTACACACACACACACACACACACACACAGTTATTTCTAGTTGTGGTTACACCTTAAGTAATACATATTACATATCATGTAACTTATATAATTTAATTTCTTCCCTTTTTTTGAGACGAAGTCTTGCTTTGTTGCATAGGCTGGAGTGCAGTTGTGTGATCTCGGCTCACTGCGGCCTCTGTCTCCGATCAAGTGATCCTTCCACCTCAGCCTTCTGAGTAACTGGGACTACAGGCACATGCCACCACACCTGATTAATTTTTGTAGTTTTTGTAGAGACAGGGTTTCGCTATCTTGCCCAGGGTGGTCTCGAACTCCTATGCTCAAGCCAATCACCCACTTTGATCTCCTAAAGTGCTGGGATTATAGCCATGAGCCACCACACCCAGCCTATAATTCACTTTTGTATATCATAGATATACTTAAGCATGAAAGTACGCATAAAAGTTGATATCTAGAAAAAAATTTTTTAATCAGTGCTATCTTTAAAAATCATTCCTCCCAGGAGAAAGGAAATATGTATCCTAATATTATTTGGTAATTTAGTAGAAGAGTAAGGGTAGATACTAAGTTTCGGTTATTCTGGCTGTAGTATGGGGGATGTATTAACAAGAAAAGCTTCAATTCAGGAGCTCAAGAGATTATTATAATAACTCACATAATTAATGATAGGTGATAAAATGTTATTGGTGGCTGTCCAGATGGAGAGGAAAAGACACGTTTGAGATTAAGGGAGAAAAATCAATATTATTTCAGGATCAATGAAATACAGTACAGGGGTGGGGGGAGGAAAGAATCTAAGATGACTTTTAGGATTTTTGTCATAGTTGGCTTGGTGAATGAAAAGAACATCGTTGAAGGTATAGAATGCAGCAAAAGGGAGATGTTTGTGAAGGAAGACTATAAGTTCAGTTTTAAAAAAGTGAATAGGAGGAGCCTTTGAAGTATCAAAATAGAAAGGTACAACAGGTATTTGTAAATAAAATCTGAATTTCAGGAGAGATCAAAACCAGAGATACGGAGATTTTGGAATTATCAGCATAGCTATGTTTTTAAGTCCTGTCTTTAGAAATGGTAACATTTTCGCATTTCTAGAGTAATGTCTAGAATAAACTAAAACACATTCATAAAACATCTATTGCATGCTTAGTATTATAAAATTAGCCTTAAGATTTTAAATTAAAAAATACAAATTTACATGGTAAAAAATTCAGTAGGAGTTTAAATTTGAAAGAACAACCTCCATGGTGTGTATGTGCCACATTTTCTTAATCCACTCTATCATTGATGGACATTTGGGTTGGTTCCAAGTCTTTGCTATTGTGAATAGTGCCGCAGTAAACATACATGTGCATGTGTCTTTATAGCAGCATGATTTATAATCCTTTGGGTATATACCCAGTAATGGGGTTGCTGGGTCAAATGGTATTTCTAGTTCAAGATCCCTGAGGAATCGCCACACTGACTTCCACAATACCTAATGTTAAATGACGAGTTGATGGGTGCAGCACACCAACATGGCACATGTATACATATGTAACTAACCTGCACATTGTGCACATGTACCCTAAAACTTCAAGTATAAAAAATTAAAAAATGAAACAACCTCCATACCTCCCCATCTCCATTTTAAATCCCTAGTATTGACTATGCAGAGGTAATGGGCTTGAATGGTTTTCTATAGATCATTCCTGAAGTTATTTATAAAGCAGGGCTGTCAAGTCTCATAACTGCAGGCAGCACTGTTCATATCAAGGACTATATAAAATGGCCACACCTGGGATGACACAGAGTGCCTGTCTTCCCATTCACATGTGGTGACCAGATAAAAAGGACCACATACACACAGAGACAGCCTTCCTTCTTTACCAACATGAATGGATTGCACTTTTTTCACCTAACCAGGTAGTTATACAAATTTCCATATGTGTACATGGGGCTTTACTCTTTTTTGGAAAAGTTTGCCTAATGTTATATTCTATGACTACATCATTACTTTTTAGCCAATCCCTAGAGAGAAATATTCTGGTTGTTTCCAGATATTTTATTATTATTGACACTGGGCCATTGACTATCATTTACATGTACCAGCATGAGAAACTGTTAAATACTAAAATTGTGTTTTGAAGATTCTTAGTATAACAGCAAATTAATGGCCCTCAGAAGCATCAGTTTTAACCAAGTGTTTCTCATAATTACATATTTTTAATAAATAAATGAAACTTTTTTGTTCCATAAATATACAATTTTTTAAAACTTATTTTGGCATTATATGCTACAGCTAAGGTGTTAGAATTTATTGTATTAGTTTTGAAAACAGACAGTCTGAGTTGCCATCTTAGTACCTATCAGCTGTTTTACTTAGGAATGATTATAAAAAGTGATCACACTTTTACTTGCATTCTTTTGTTAGTGGTTTTCATGGCTTGCCATGTTCGAGTATCAAATAAATAGATTCAACAGTTTAGCCAAAGTGGTAGCCAATTATAGCCAAGAGCACTAATTTTCCCTCTGATTTTACAAAATCAAGTTTTTTGTCTTGCAACATGGATCGACAGTGTCACAAGTGTGTGTTTTTCCTCCTTTGTCTACTTTTAACAGATTTTTCAAAAAATAATACATAAAAATAAGTACTATGATGTCCCCTCCCTTGATGTTACTTATTATTAAAGATAACCAAAAAGAGAGAGTTAGAAAACAGGCTGTATCAAGTAGCCTAAAGCCAAAGGACCCAAGGCAGAATGATTTTAAGTTCAGACTGAGCCTGGGATTGGCAATAAGGGGAGAAAAGTCTAATTCAGAACATACCAAGAAGCAGAGAGAGTGAGTGACTGCAGGCTCATTTCTGCACTATCTGCTTGCTATAAACTGAAATTGGATTGCGAACACAGATTATCAGGAAGCTGATGACTGCCACTATCATCAAATCATAAAATATCTGGGCCTTTAAGATATCAAAACTGATGACTACCACTATCTTAACATCATACAAAGTCTTGGGAATATATGACTCATGAGACAAAATCTGTCACTAGATGTTCTAGATAGGTGTTATTTATAACACAAGTTAAAAAGAGTAGAGAACCTGATGGTAATTTAAAGAATTCTAACTTCCTATATATATTTGTCACCGTATCTAATTGACAATTAGAGAGGGAAATGCTGACAGGTTTGATTTCTTATATAAACAGATTGCCAAATAAATTCTTTCTTAGGTATTATAAAATATCACCAAGCAGGGATATCCCTGCTTACGAGGCCAGGGATTATTAGAGTATAAACAATCCTGTATTCCACATAGTGATATATAGTGCTTGCACCCAATTCGTACCATGAGTCGTACAAACTGGATTTCACAAATTGGATTGTGGACTTGTTTTGTGTGTGTGTGTGTGTAGACTTTATGTAATCTTATAAACACTCATTCTTTCTACAAGACTTTCCAAATAATAGTATAATGCATGTAAAGTAACATACAAGAACACGTGCATTCAGACAATTCTGCCTACGTTAACTTGCTATAGAGATCTAGCACTTTCTTTACTTAACTGCTTCAAGTCCTCAGACCTTGTAATTAATGACAAATCAAGTCAAAATAACATCATTCCGAAGAGGGTGGTGAATTTATAATTTATGAAAAGTAGCAATGGAGAAATAATGTAGATTTGGTTTTTAAATCAACTATGTAAATGCATTAGAGAGGTTGAAGAGAGAGGATGGAAAGAATCTATTAGGAGGTCCTAGAAATGCACTTTTACTCAATAAGACTCTGGCTAATAAATATTCATATACCCAAATCCTACCCTTTAGCTGGGTTAAACTTGTAAGAGGCAAATATGGAATAAATAAATCATTAGATACCGCCTTTCAGTGTGACTGTAGCATGCAGTACTCTCCTTTGCATCGAGTTCTCCCTGAGTGCTTACGAGGCCTTGGATTTGAGGACATAGCAAGATTTGGCCACAATGCCAGCTGTTAGGGGCTGGTGCACTGTTACGGGCTGAATTGTGCCCCCTTAAAATTCAAATGTTGAAGTCTGAACCCCCAGTACCTCAGAATGTGACTGTATTTGGAGTCCTTAAAGAGGTAATGAAGTTACAATGAGGTCACCAGGGTAGGTCCTAATCCATTATAACTGATGTTATTACAAGAGGAGATTAGGACACACACATACACTGGGGGAAGATCAGGTGAAGACACAGGGAGAAGATAGCCATCTCCCAGCCAAGGAGAGAGGCCTCAGAAGAAACCATTCCTACTGACACCTCGATCTTAAACTTCTGGTTTCCAGAACTGTGAAAAAATAAATTACTGTTTTTTAAGCCACCTAGTCTGTGGCACTTTGTTATGGCGGCCCTAGCAAACTAATACAAGGATTAACTGAGAAGGATCACCACAAATTACTCTTTATCAGTTCAGACATGGCCACTTTTTATCCTTCTTTATATAGTTTTTAAAGACTCTACAAAGGAATGTCATAATCTGAACAAAATTTACAAAGTAAAGCTGCTACATAATCAATACTGACAAACCATATTCTGAACAATAGTTCACATAAATGTGCTGACAGTAATCAAACTCATCCATCATAATCCATACATTTTGCCCACTAAAAAGAAAAAAAAACCCACAAAATTCTTCATATCTTACAAATATGTTCAATTCACATTTTAACAACTGGTAGCTCTTTAAATTCTTTCTTCCTCTCCCTTCTCTTTTTTAATAAATTGTACGATTGTGTCTGCCATTGAGCTTCTTCATGAATTGGTCTATGAATTTTTTTTTTTTTTTTTGGTTTTTAGTTTTTTTTTTTTTTCATTATACTTTAGGTTTTAGGGTACATGTGCACAATGTGCAGGTTTGTTACATATGTATCCATGTGCCATGTTGGTGTGCTGCACCCATTAACTCGTCATTTAGCATTAGGTATATCTCCTAATGCTGTCCCTCCCCCCTCCCCCCACCCCACAACAGTCCCCGGAGTGTGATGTTCCCCTTCCTGTGTCCATGAGTTCTCATTGTTCAATTCCCACCTTTGAGTGAGAACATGCAGTGTTTGGTTTTTTGTCCTTGTGATAGTTTACTGAGAATGATGATTTCTAGTTTCATCCATGTCCCTACAAAGGACATGAACTCATCATTTTTTATGGCTGCATAGTATTCCATGGTGTATGTGTGCCACATTTTCTTAATCCAGTCTATCGTTGTTGGACATTTGGGTTGGTTCCAAGTCTTTGCTATTGTGAATAGTGCCACAATAAACATATGTGTGCATGTGTCTTTATAGCAGCATGATTTATAGTCCTTTGGGTATATACCCAGTAATGGGATGGCTGGGTCAAATGGTATTTCTTGTTCTACATCCCTGAGGAATCACCACACTGACTTCCACAATGGTTGAACTAGTTTACAGTCCCACCAACAGTGTAAAAGTGTTCATATTTCTCCACATCCTCTCCAGCACCTGTTGTTTCCTGATTTTTTAATGATGGCCATTCTAACTGGTGTGAGATGGTATCTCATTGTGGTTTTGATTTGCATTTCTCTGATGGCTGGTGATGATGAGCATTTTTTCATGTGTTTTTTGGCTGCATAAATGTCTTCTTTTGAGAATTGTCTGTTCATGTCCTTCGCCCACTTTTTGATGGGGCTGTTTTTTTCTTGTAAATTTGTTTGAGTTCATTGTAGATTCTGGATATTAGCCCTTTGTCAGATGAGCAGGTTGCAAAAATTTTCTCCCATTCTGTAGGTTGCCTGTTCACTCTGATGGTAGTTTCTTTTGCTGTGCAGAAGCTCTTTAGTTTAATTAGACCCCATTTGTCAATTGTGGCTTTTGTTGCCATTGCTTTTGGTGTTTTAGACATGAAGTCCTTGCCCATGCCTATGTCCTGAATGGTATTGCCTAGGCTTTCTTCTAGGGTTTTTATGGTTTTAGGTCTAACATGTAAGTCTTTAATCCATCTTGAATTAATTGTTGTATAAGGTGTAAGGAAGGGATCCAGTTTCAGCTTTCTACATATGGCTAGCCAGTTTTCCCAGCACCATTTATTAAATAGGGAATCCTTTCCCCATTGCTTGTTTTTGTCAGGTTTGTCAAAGATCAGATAGTTGTAGATATGTGGCATCATTTCTGAGGGCTCTATTCTGATCCATTGATCTATGTCTCTGTTGTGGTACCAGTACCATGTTGTTCTGGTTACTGTAGCCTTGTAGTATAGTTTGAAGTCAGGTAGCACCATGCCTCCAGCTTTGTTCTTTTGGCTTAGGATTGACTTGGTGATGTGGGCTCTTTTTTGGTTCCATATGCACGTTAAAGTAGCTTTTTCCAATTCTGTGAAGAAAGTCATTGGTAGCTTGATGGGGATGGCATTGAATCTATAAATTACCTTGGGCAGTATGGCCATTTTCATGATATTGATTCTTCCTACCCATGAGCATGGAATGCTCTTCCATTTGTTTGTATCCTCTTTTATTTCATTGAGCAGTGGTTTGTAGTTCTCCTTGAAGAGGTCCTTCACATCCCTTGTAAGTTGGATTCCTAGGTATTTTATTCTCTTTGAAGCAAGTGTGAATGGGAGTTCACTCATGATTTGGCTCTCTGTTTGTCTGTGATTGGTGTACAAGAATGCTTGTGATTTTTGTCCATTGATTTTGTATCCTGAGACTTTGCTGAATTTGCTAATCAGCTTAAGGAGATTTTGGGCTGAGACAATGGGGTTTTCTAGATATAAAATCATGTCATCTGCAAACAGGGACAATTTGACTTCCTCTTTTCCTAATTGAATACCCTTTATTTCCTTCTCCTGCCTGATTGCCCTGGCCAGAACTTCCAGCACTGTGTTGAATAGGAGTGGTGAGAGAGGGCATCCCTGTCTTGTGCCAGTTTTCAAAGGGAATGCTTCCAGTTTTTGCCCATTCAGTATGATATTGGCTGTGGGTTTGTCATAGATAGCTCTTATTATTTTGAGATACGTCCCATCAATACCTAATTTATTGAGAGTTTTTAGCATGAAGGGTTGTTGAATTTTGTCAAAGGCCTTTTCTGCATCTATTGAGATAATCATGTGGTTTTTGTCTTTGGTTCTGTTTATATGCTGGATTACATTTATTGATTTGCCTATGTTGAGCCAGCCTTGCATCCCTGGGATGAAGCCCACTTGATCATGGTGGATACGCTTTTTGATGTGCTGCTGGATTTGGTTTGCCAGTATTTTATTGAGGATTTTTGCATCAATGTTCATCAAGGATATTGGTCTGAAATTCTCTTTTTTGGTTGTCTCTGCCAGGCTTTGGTATCAGGACGATGCTGGCTTCATAAAATGTGTTAGGGAGGATTCCCTCTTTTTCTATCGATTGGAATAGTTTCAGAAGGAATGGTACCAGTTCCTCCTTGTACCTCTGGTAGAATTCAGCTGTGAATCTATCAGGTCCTGGACTCTTTATGGTTGGTAAGCTATTGATTATTGCCACAATTTCAGAGCCTGTTATTGGTCTATTCAGAGATTCAACTTCTTCCTGGTTTAGTCTTGGGAGGGTGTATTTGTCGAGGAATTTATCCTTTTCTTCTAGATTTTCTAGTTTATTTGCGTAGAGGTGTTTGTAGTATTCTCTGATGGTAGATTGTATTTCTGTGGGATTGGTGGTGATAACCCCTTTTTCATTTTTTATTGCATCTATTTGATTCTTCTCTCTTTTCTTCTTTATTAGTCTTGCTAGCGATCTATTAATTTTGTTAATCTTTTCAAAAAACCAGCTCCTGGATTCATTAATTTTTTGAAGGGTTTTTTGTGTCTCTATTTCCTTCAGTTCTGCTCTGATTTTAGTTATTTCTAGCCTTCTGCTAGCTTTTGAATGTGTTTGCTCTTGCTTTTCTAGTTCTTTTAATTGTGATGTTAGGGTGTCAATTTTGGATCTTTCCTGCTTTCTGTTGTGGGCATTTAGTGCTATAAATTTCCCTCTATACGCTGCTTTGAATGTGTCCCAGAGATTCTGGTATGTTGTGTCTTTGTTCTCGTTGGTTTCAAAGAATATCTTTATTTCTGTCTTCATTTCATTATGTACCCAGTAGTCATTCAGGAGCAGGTTGTTCAGTTTCCATGTAGTCGAGCAGTTTTGAGTGAGTTTCTTAATCCTGAGTTCTAGTTTGATTGCACTGTGGTCTGAGAGACAGTTTGTTATAATTTCTGTTCTTTCACATTTGCTGAGGAGAGCTTTACTTCCAACTATGTGGTCAATTTTGGAATAGGTGTGGTGTGGTGCTGAAAAAAACGTATATTCTGTTGATTTGGGGTGGAGAGTTCTGTAGATGTCTATTAGGTCCACTTTGTGCAGAGCTGAGTTCAATTCCTGGATATCCTTGTTAACTTTCTGTCTGGTTGACCTGTCTAATGTTGACAGTGGGGTGTTAAAATCTCCCATTATTATTGTGTGGGAGTTTAAGTCCCTTTGTAGGTCACTCAGGACTTGTTTTATGAATCTGGGTGCTCCTGTGTTGGGTGCATATATATTTAGGATAGTTAGCTCTTCTTGTTGAATTGATCCCTTTACTATTATGTAATGGCCTTCTTTGTCTCTTTTGATCTTTGTTGGTTTAAAGTCTATTTTATCAGAGACTAGGATTGCAACCCCTGCCTTTTTTTGTTTTCCATTTGCTTGATAGATCTTCATCCATCCCTTTGAGTCTATGTGTGTCTCTGCACGTGAGATGGGTTTCCTGAATACAGCACACTGATGGGTCTTGACTCCTTATGCAGTTTGCCAGTCTGTGTCTTTTAATTGGAGCATTTAGCCCTTTTATATTTAAAGTTAATATTGGTATGTGTGAATGTGATCCTGTCATTATGATGTTAGTTGGTTATTTTGCTTGTTAGTTGATGCAGTTTCTTCCTAGCCTCGATGGTCTTTACAATTTGGCATGTTTTTGCAGTGGCTGGTACCGGTTGTTCCTTTCCATGTTTAGTGCTTCCTTCAGGAGCTCTTTTAGGGCAGGCCTGGTGGTGACACAGTCACTCAGCATTTGCTTGTCTTTAAAGTATTTTATTTCTCCTTCACTTATGAAGCTTAGTTCGGCTGGATATGAAATTCTGGGTTGAAAATTCTTTTCTTTAAGAATGTTGAATATCGGCCCCCACTCTCTTCTGGCTTGTAGAGTTTCTGCCGAGAGATCAGCTGTTAGTCTGATGGGCTTCCCTTTGTGGGTAACCCAACCTTTCTCTCTGGCCACGCTTAACATTTTTTCCTTCATTTCAACTTTGGTGAATGTGACAATTATGTGTCTTGGAGTTGCTGTTCTCGAGGAGTATCTTTGTGGCGTTCTCTGTATTTCCTGAATCTGAATGTTGGCCTGCCTGGCTAGATTGGGGAAGTTCTCCTGGATAATATCTTGCAGAGTGTTTTCCAACTTGGTTCCATTCTCCCCATCATTTTCAGGTACACCAATCAGACGTAGGTTTGGTCTTTTCACATAGTCCCAAATTTCTTGGAGGCTTTGTTCATTTCTTTTTATTCTTTTTTCTCTAAACTTCCCTTCTTGCTTCATTTCATTCATTTCATCTTCCATCACTGATACCCTTTCTTCCAGTTGGTCGCATCGGCTCCTGAGGCTTCTGCAATCTTCGCGTAGTTCTCAAAACTTGGCTTTCAGCTCCATCAGCTCCTTTAAGCCCTTCTCTCCATTGGTTATTCTAGTTATCCATTCATCTAATTTTTTTTCAAAGTTTCTAACTTCTTTGTTATTGTTTTGAATTTCCTCCCGTAGCTCAGAGTAGTTTGATCGTCTGAAGCCACCTTCTCTCAACTCGTCAAAGTCATTCTCCATCCAGCTTTGTTCCGTTGCTGGCGAGGAACTGCGTTCCTTTGGAGGAGGACAGGTGCTCTGCTTTTTGGAGTTTCCAGTTTTTCTGCTGTGTTTTTTCCCCATCTTTGTGGTTTTATCTACTTTTGGTCTTTGATGATGGTGATGTACAGATGGGTTTTTGGTGTGGATGTCCTTTCTGTTTGTTAGTTTTCCTTCTACCAGACAGGACCTCAGCTGCAGGTCTGTTGGAGTTTTCTAGAGGTCCACTCCAGACCCTGTTTGGCTGAGTGTCAGCAGCAGTGGCTGCAGAACAGTGGATTTTCTTGAGACCACAAATTCAGCTGTCTGATAGTTCCTCTGGAAGTTTTGTCTCAGAGGATAACCTGGCGAGTGAGTGAGGTGTCAGTCTTTCCCTACTGAGGGGTGCCTCCCAGTTAGGCTGCTCGGGGGTCAGGGACCCACTTTAGAAGGCAGTCTGTCCGTTCTCAGATCTCCAGCTGCGTGCTAGGAGAACCACTACTCTCTTCAAAGCTGTCAGACAGGGACATTTAAGTCTGCAGAGGTTCCTGCTGAATTTTTGTTTGTCTGTGCCCTGCCCCCAGAGCGGAGCCTACAGAGGCAGGCAGGCAGGCCTCCTTGAGCTGTGATGGGCTCCACCCAGTTCGAGCTTCCTGGCTGCTTTTTTTACCTAAGCAAGCCTGGGCAATGGTGGGCACCCCTCCCCCAGCCTCGCTGCTGCCTTGCAGTTTGATCTCAGACTGCCGTGCTAGCAATCAGCGAGATTCCGTGGGCATAGGATCCTCCGAGCCAGGTGTGGGACACAATCTCCTGGTGTGCCGTTTTCCATGCCCGTTGGAAAAGCGCAGTATTAGGGTGGGACTGACCCGATCTTCCAGGTGCTGTCTGTTACCCCTTTCTTTGACTAGGAAAGGGAACTCCCTGACCCCTTGTGCTTCCCGAGTGAGGCAATGCCTCGCCCTGCTTTGGCTCCTGCACAGTGCACTGCACTGACTGTCCTGCACCCACTGTTTGGCACTCCCTAGTGAGATGAACCCAGTACCTCAAATGGAAATGCAGAAATCACCTGTCTTCTATGCTCCTCAGGCTGGGAGCTATAGACCGGAGCTGTTCCTATTTGGCCTTCTTTGGTCTATGAATATTTTTTCCAAAAATGCAGTGAGGTAACTTGGGAAAACAATTTCTGAAAAAATGGCTTTTGTCTCTATGTCATAACCACTGCCATCCAGAGTGTGTGCATTTCTTTTATTTAGTGCATTAACAAGAATCTGCATTATATGACTTTAATCAATATGCATGATCGGATATGTATATAATAAGACACAGCATTGTTATTTTGTGTTTTTTTACCAAACAGTAAGCATACAGCATAAAATTCATAACTTGTTAGTACAGTAAACATAACTTGAAGGATAGTCATCAAAATATTGAAAGTGAATGCTGTAATAGCTTTAGTCATTTCTCCATTTTATCTATTTTTGTGAGGTAGAGAAAATAATTATTGGCTTTTATATTGTAGTATGCACTATGATAATTTTGCATAATCACTTTTGTGAAATGAGCAATTAGAAATCCAAATAAACATTTCAGATTGACTTTTGGCTTCACAAATATTTCAATATATGTCTTTGGTATTTCTGAAATTAATTTAAAAAATAACTTGGAGGCATCATCATTATTCAGGGATTAGTTAGAATTATATTTAATTATTAACACTGAAATAAGTACTACAGAACGTGGGACAATAAATACAGACAATTTTCAAGCATAGTGTAATTTATAACTGTGATACAATATTCTTTAACTTGGCATGCTTACATTATTTAAAACATTTTTAAAAAGCATCACTCAATGCCAGATTCCCCTTTGAACAAGTATAAATAAGTGGTAGAAAGATCTACACAAGGCTTTAGGCCAGCTTTTCTCCCTTATGTATTCAATTTAGATGTGTTTATATCCAGGCTTGATGTTTGGTCAGTTTTTCAGTGAGGAGCACTCTCTTCTAGATAATGAAATTTGAGAAAACAGCCATAAAACTTGAAAAATGCCATTATAGTGGTCCCATAAATGTAAAATTACTGGTAGAGTTGGGGGATTTATACCTAGTTTTTGTCCCTTCACAGAGGCAAACATGCAAGAAGTCACTGTAATAACCCTTCAAAATCAGATAATACTCTGACAGCTCAGTTTTACTAACAAAAGAGTCCTGGGCAGAAGCCAGGAGGCCCAGGTGCGCTGTGTCCCGCCAGTATTTAATGTAGTCTAATATCAGATAGATGCCAGTGAGGGAAAATACTCAGAATAAAGTACAGATAATAGCATGGACAGCCACTCATTGCAAAATTACGTGTGCTCATCATGCTGTGAGCTTTGTATTAAATTCTTCTGTCAAGTGGTAGGAATCATAGGGAGAAGTACCTCAGAAAACCTTCCTTGCAACCTTGGATAAGGATCTATAATATTAGGCTTTCATATGATAATGGCAAATGATGCCCTTTTTGAAAAATTGCTGACTGGTAATGAAAGTCCTAATCAGATTTTGTTGCAGAGGACCAGGAGGTGGGGGAACTATGCCTGTAACACCCTTCTTCCTCCACCCCTTTAGCAAATTTAGCAAACTTGACAACAGCAGTGAGTCTGAGAGAATTTATCTTACATGAATTTCCAACAAAGCCCGTGGGGTTGTTTTATAAAATGAGAAGGTGGTGGTTTAATAAATGCTGGGCCACCTGAGGCACTTTCATTAAAGGCTTTCTCTAGACAAAATCACACTGTTTGCATTTTCCTCCTGTGCTCCCTGGAGAATATAACGTCCCCTCTTCAGTGAGAGTGGATATTGTATGTGAAGGCATGAAGAAAGGTGATTTATCTTTTGGTGCCCAAAATAACTGTTCGTAACACCACTGTTGTTAGAATTAATATTCAAACACATTTATTGTCTTCTATTTGAATGCAAAATTGTAAAATAAAAAAATGAAGACACTTTGGAGCATTTATCAGTAAATCTGACAAAGGTTAAACCTATGCCATTACTTCCACTCTCAACTTCGACTATAGTGATGTCCATTTGTTTGAAACTATAAAATAACTTTCAAAAATATTCGGGATCTACAAATGGTTTTGTTTTTTTAAATAACAAGCTTATCAGAAAACTGCAAGGAGTAGAGATGTTTGACAAAATATGTAAGTAGGTCGCTTCTATAAGTAATATGAAGCTGATTGTTAATAAATTTTTAATGTAATTTCTAACGTCAGTGAATGCATTTTCTAGTCCTAGAGAGGCAGGGTAAATAGGCGAGATTCATAGATGTTTTCATCCGTGTCAATGGACTCACCATCTGTGTAGGTTTCTCTGCGCAGATGTCCTGGCTGGTGTTTCGGTTTCTTGGCTGGTCTGGTTTTCTGCATTATAGCAGCACTCATGTTGCTGTCTGTAGACACGGGACTTGTGGGCCTAGGGCACTGAGACGCATGAAAATGTCGACGGCCTAAGGAGAAAAAAAAAAAAAATCCAAGCCAAACTCATCAGTGAATTTTAATTACAACAGGAACAACAAAAAGAAAACATTAAAACTAGAAACAGCTCTAATTTTTCTGAAAAGCAACAAAAAAAGCTTAAACAAACTCTTCTAGCAAATAATAGGCTTGTTGTCACTCTGCTGTTTACTGGAAAAAATACCCTAAAAACATTTTCTGCTTATTTCATTTGTTTAAACCACAGTGCTTTTATTCTGTTAAAGTTCATGATACCTATTTATTAAAGAAAAGTATTCCAATTATTTTTGCAATTAGCTTCACTAAAACGTTATACTTAAACAAAAAATAGTAATTAAATTTTTGCATAATATAGCCAATGTTTGTTGCTTTTTCAAAAGAAGAGCTAAAGTTCTTAAGAAATTCATGTTCTAAGAAAAATGAACAGTACTAATGGTGCCCATATTTTAATTAAACATATATTTATAGTATACTTTGAAGACAGACTCAGGTGTGTTCTCTTCAGGTGGTCTGAAATTGATCTAGCACACATATTTAGGTCTGCCAAAAATTACTTACATCCTGTTTCTATCTCTAAATATTTGCTAGTTCTGGATACTTAAGGTGATCCCTTCAAGACTTCTGTTTTTTTGGTGGTGGAAGAGGTGGATGTTTGGTTTTGGAGAAACAGTAATCCCAGTTACCAGTGGGAATTGAATTTACTAATTAGACACGGTGTATTTCAAAGCTCCCACATTCTCTGGTGTCTTACATAGATGCTGTATTACAACACCTACAACATATTTAATCCATAATCCCAATGGAGATATATTGGTCCTATGTTTGACTTTCACTGTTTTGGTCTCTAGAAACTCCACTCACAAATCCAGAACTTTCTATTGTACCACAAGAAACTTCAAATGGACCTAGACAACATGTCTTTTGGCTATAAACAGAAGCCACATACAGTGAAATCAACACATTTAAAGATGATAACTGAAGCATATTAAATAATATACATTAATGCAGCCAAGTGAGAAGCAATGTGATTGGATATTCATATTAACTTCAAGTCACATGACAAGCACCATTATTCCCTGAAAAGAACACTGCAATAAGCAGAGGCCAATGCATGTTTAGTTCATTAAAATTATGAGCTCAAGGAAAACCAGAAGTGCCACTAAATTACAATACAATAAAATATTAAACCAAACTCTCTTTAGCTATGATGGAGACTATTACAATTAAAGTTACATATCCATGAAAACAGAGAATTAGGGCTGAGACTGAATGCATTATTCATTCTACTGTGTAAGGCCATCCACTGCTCACAGACTGTTTACAGATGAATTTTCAATGTTATTTCTATGTTTCGTCCATTTAATAAACTGAAATATTTTCTAACGT
Source organism: Nomascus leucogenys (assembly GCF_006542625.1). Lineage (NCBI taxonomy): Eukaryota > Metazoa > Chordata > Mammalia > Primates > Hylobatidae > Nomascus > Nomascus leucogenys. The sequence continues at coordinate 39,174,437 of NC_044401.1, read as the reverse complement.
ATTCTCAAAGCAGTGGTTTGAGATGCTTAATTTCACCATTTTTTACAGAAGGTTAAAAAATAAGGAGGAAACAAAAGCTGTATGTAAAGTTAGATGTTATTTATTTATTAAGAAAGATAATTAGGTTTGCATAGTTTATTACATTCAGCAGCTACTAGAGGAATAAAAAACAAACAATATTTGATTGAATGACATAAAATATAGGCCTGGCCAAAATAATAAATATATATTCTACAATAATAAGTTGAGAGATATTAGAAATCTTTTTCCTGTAACACATTCTTGATAAATAATATATAGAGATGACTTTATAATGTAATTTACATTTTCCCTGAATATAGTCTACACTGATAAAAAATAATGGCCAATCCAATATGTGAAAAGACCATGGAAAACTACCAATGTGGTAGTTATTAAACTAAGAAAAATAAAACAGTAAAATACCAGTAACTGATTTGTTGTGATGGTCTTTTCCTTCTCTGAAATGTATCTCTTTCTTGCTGATCATTTCACTCTACTATTTAGATTTTCTTGGCTATCAAAAATATAAGCACACAAAAGTATGTATGGGAATGTATATATTAATTCTACAGAAATGAAAACCATGTGATAAATAAGTCTTACATTTAAATTCTTGTCTTTCTTGGAACTATTTACTTTCTAAACAGGATTGGGAAGAGGAGGAGATAAGTAAAAATGTGTTGTAACATAAAGATGAATATATGGTAATTAAAAATGGGTTACTAGCAATGAAAGTAAAAATATGAAAAGCACTTGGTTTTGCTTGCTCTCCCAATTATTATATTTAAAATGTTTACTGTAAGTATGGAACGTTTATGCTTGAAAATGTATGCACATTACATATACCTTCATATCTTCCCAATTAATATTCTAATTTGAGAGGACATGAAGAGAATGGGGATTAAGGAGAAAGAGCCCATTTTCTAAAGGTCAAAGTGTTCCACTTGGATATTTATCTATTTTCCCTACAAAATTTTTATTTAAATAAGAGAACTATCACAACAAATTTGATTTTGGTGAGGTTCTACGCAAAAAATTAGAGTATACATTCAAAAACACAAACTTCATTTAATTGACTGGATGTATAGTTTAAAGAAATTATATCAATTTGTGTAATACGTACATTTGCTACGGCTATCCTAAAAAATGAGGTAGCTCCCTATCACTCATATTATGTAAGATTTATTAAATAAAAACTAAATAGAAGATTTAAAAAGCTTTGTCAAGGAAAAGGGAATCATCCAACTAAGTCATATTCTTGGACTGTCATTTCCTTAGGCAGCTAAAAAAAGACAAACTGTTAAGAATAGATGCTTTTCAAATAGGACATAAGATCATAGGAGAGAATCAGTAACAAACATATATACATTGAGTTTTCTTTCCCAGCTTGGTGAAAAGTGTCAGGACTCACCAGCAGCATCCTGCATTTGCCGTCGTGCCACTTTCAGACCAGCATACTCTGCCGCTGCTGCGACTGCCTGGGCAAAATCAGCATCAGTGAAAAAGGAGCCGTCCGAAGAACTAACACTGGAGCGCCCGCTGGAAATGTTGTCCTCCTCTGAAGCTGAGCCCCAACCGTTGATCATGGACCCCGTGACAGAGCTCTCCAGGTCCCCAACGCTGGAGGCAGGTGTCTGCTCAAGCCCACGTAACAAAAGCCTTCTGGTTTGCATCTTGGCTACTTCCATGTCGGCTTCGTCTTCTTCCTCTTCTGGCGCATCCGTATCCATATCTGAGACCAGGGGTCCTGAAATGTAGCCATAGGTATGTGGAGGGGAAATCGGCCGTGGTGGTGGAGGAGGACTCACAGGCTGCCGTCTGCATGAAGATGAATAAATAGGTCTGGCTCAGCTTGTTATTTAGGACACAAAAGGACAAATTACCCAAGAAATCCACAAGTATGCAGATTTGATCTTTACTTCTTTTGAGCTCATATGTTCAGAAAAACAACTGAATATCACAGTATATTTAAGTTTGGTTTTATATTGAGTTGCACTCCGCAGCCAGAGGCTCCACTGGGTTACTTTCTGATTCAAGTTAAATAGAAATATAGTCAGTTATCGCTAAGCCTTCTTATGCTTTATCATTTGGATTATGTTTCGTTAAAAAAGGAAAAGTAATACTTGTTTTGAAAACATACACATATGTATCTGTCCTAAAGCATTTCAAATATTATCCATAGTTTATCATTACTGAAGACAACTGACATTCATCCTGAAACACTTTGCTCCATAAACATCTGCTTCTTTCTTTTTTTCATCACCTCTCCTACTTTTTCAAGCAAATGAAGTCATTCATCTTCACTATAAAGAGTAAAATTTCATAAGATTTAAAAAAGTACACATTCAGCATATGACATAATTTCCTTTAGATTTTATTCTATTTTTAAAAAAAAGCTATGGGAGCCAAGAGTAATTTTTCTCTGATTTATTCACTATGAGTTTCGTTAAAGATTATTAATTATTTTTAACACTATTGCATTTATTGTTATTCTTTTTTAAAAATATATTTAAAGGTATTTTTTTCTTATGTCCTGGAATTAATTTAAGAACCAGAGTTGAGGACAAAATGAAGTAGTCTCCCACAATATAGGTAAACGGTTACCAATTAATTGGTTTCAACCAACTCTCTGTAGACATGAAGAATACCTGAAGATACGGATAAATCACTTAAGAACTGCAACTGCCTAGAGATGGTGCCCAGGATTGAGGCCTTCAACAGTGGGTAAGTAAGTGAATGTCGGCACCTCTCCTTTAGCACCCTCATGATACTCATAGAGTAAGATGAGATAAGAATAGTCTTTAGAGCTAACCAAGTAGAAGACCGGATCCTCATCTAGTTTGCCCTTTTCTCATTCCATCTTCCCCGCCTTAGCCCTAGGAGAATGCACCTGGCAGAGGCAAGTGGAGGGAGGTATTTAAAAGCAGAACACGATCACTTTCCCCATGCCACCATGGCCACAGAAAGGGGCATTTGGCAAAGGATGTTTGGGAATGCACAATTGAGTTTTTAAAATTAACAGAAATGACTGGCATGGTGGCTCATGCCTGTAATCCCAGCACTTTGAGAGGCTGAGGTGGGTGGATCACCTGAGGTCAGGAGTTTGAGACCAGCCTGGCCAAGATGGCGAAACCCCGTCTCTACTAAAAATACAAAAATTAGCCAGGCGTGGTGGTGCATGCCTGTAATCCCAGCTACTCGGGAGGCTGAGGCAGGAGAATCACTTGAACCCGAGAGGCAGAGGTTGCAGTGAGCCAAGATCACACCATTGCACTCTGGCCTGGGTGACAGAGTGAGACTCTGTCTCAAAAAAAAAAGAAAAAAAAATTAATTACCTTACATTAAATTAACAGAACTAGATTTTAACAGCAAGCAAACAAAACCAAACCAAACAGGATCTGGTCAAGATCTAAATAAATAAAGTTAAAACCAGTAGGATCTGCTCCAAGATCTGTACTATAGAGAGGGAAAAATAACTTTGATATAGTGTAGTTTTTAGGGTGGCATGGGAGTTTTTTGAAGAAAATTGTTTTCAAGCTGGGCTTGGTGGCGTGCGCCTGTAATCCCAGCACTCTGGGAGGCCGAGGTGGGTGGTGTCAGGAGTTCAAGACCAGCCTGGCCAACATGGTGAAACCCCGACTCTACTAAAAACACAAAAATTAGCTGGGTGTGGTGGTGGACACCTGTAATCCCAGCTACTCAGAAGGCTGAGGCAGGAGAATTGTTCCAACCTGGGAGGCGGAGGTTGCAGTGAGCCAAGATCACGCCACTGCACTCCATCCTGGGTGACAGAGTGAGACTCTGTCTCAAAAAAAAAAAGAAGAAAAACATTTTCTGCTTTTTATCCCAATGAATTTGAACTTTGATAAATCTGGAAAACACTAAAAATAAATGATTATTAAAAATATTGCAATTAACTCATTTAATGAGCACTTACTTTGTAGCTAAGCATATTTTATAAGATTTACTCATTTAATTCAATAACTTTTTGAGTTACTTTTTTTTTTTTTGAGACAGAGTCTTGCTCTGTTGCCCAGGCTGGAGTGCAGTGGCGCAATCTCGGCTCACTGCAAGCTCTGCCTCCCGGGTTCACGCCATTCTCCTGCCTCAGCCTCTCCGAGTAGCTGGGACTACAGGCGCCCGCCACCACGCCCGGCTAATTTTTTGTATTTTTAGTAGAGATGGGGTTTCACTGTGGTCTCGATCTCCTGACCTCGTGATCCGCCCGCCTCGGCCTCCCAAAGTGCTGGGATTACAAGCGTGAGCCACCACGCCCGGCCTTTGAGTTACTTTTTAAATGATCATTTTACAGGGGAGAATATTCAGAGGGATTAAGGGTCTTACCAAAGTTGCCACAGATCACATGTATCAAATGCAGAATTTAAAACCAAATTTTATTTCCAAGGGCATGACCTTCCACACACATATATAAGTCTAAATGTATTATATATACGTGTGTGTGTGTGTATACATATAAGCTAGGAGAGATATGTGCCACATACAGATGTATTAAAAAACCAAGAAATAAAAGCTAATATATTACATTGAAAAAGTATGCATATACACACACGTGTAATTATATATTATTATGTGTATATATCTGTTATATATACACACAAGAGTCTTTAATATAATGCATTATTTTTCATTTCTGGGTGGTTTTTAAAGTGTCTGTGTGTGGCACTAGGAGAAATATGAAAAATGTGCCAAAGCTGAAGTTATTTAAGAGATTAAAATAGATAACTGTTTCAATATGGAGTGTTATACACATAGGAGGAAAACCATTGTTTAATTTGGAATGCAATAAAATGCCACACTTAAAAGTTAATTTACAGCCTTTGTCAGCATACAAACCCAAAATACCACAAGAAACTTCTTCCTTCTTAAAGACATGTAAGACTTTTTAGCACAAAGGGGGACTATTTTGACCATCAATAAAGAAAGATGCAGAATGGCCGACTTCACTATGAAAGGATGCCAGCATTGTTGTTTGGATAATTCACATTCTGTAGGGCAAATACATCTTCATGTAAAACAAGGGCTGGCTTTTAACTACAACCACCCCTTACAAATGTTGAAGAAAGACAGAAAAATTTATTCAAACCATCTGTAAATAAGGCAAGCCCAGGGAATGTGTGATAAACATGTACAGTTTGAAATATGTCATACATTCTATTGGAAAACAAAAAGCCATTTCAAGATGCTGCACTCAAGTGGGACTTGTCACAAATGAACCTCAACCCTCTAGATTTCTCCCCAAGGGGTTTCAATGTCTTCTAAAATAATGTATAAGTATATGACTGTGTATCGCAACACTCTAGTCTCCTGCAAGAATGTCGCCTTCATAAACATGTTCAAGAGAAAAGCGGAACGATGTCATTAGTTTATCAAAGTAGGTGTTGATACCATTCACCACATAGCATTTACCAGGCAAAAGACAAAGGAGAAAAATGCACACCTTTGAGATTTTGTTCTCACACTGGTGTAGCTTCAGTTTCTTGCAAAAGTAACAACTATTACCTCAATTTATCTGTATTAATAAAACAAGTAAATGTTCATGTATTCCATATATGAACATAATTTTTACTTTTCTAGAGACTTTTACTATACTGCAATAAAGTATATCACTTTTTTAAAACAATATATTTGAATAAGTTTAATTATATTATTTTCTAAGCTATTGTTTGAGAAAAAGAGAAGACAGATTCCTATTACGTTGATCACCCAGTTTACCCAGTTTTAGACAAAAATGGAATACCCTAGAAGTTCATTATAATGCCAACGTTGAAATACTCATAATAATGCAGGTCTTTAATGTTTATATAATTAGACTTGCAGTGTTATAATGGTTTAAGTTCGGTAATTTTATTAATGTATCACACTATCTGCACCCTTTATCAATAAATATAAATGTAATCAATGTATTTATTCTTTAAACATTTACTGTGAGCCTACCATGGCAAAGACTGCTAGATTTACACCAAAAAGATCACAGGCAAACAGAGCTATGCTTTATGACAGGTAAGGATTCAATTTTAAGGTAAACATACTTAATGTAAGCTACATATCTGGCCATGGCAGACTGTATTCTGCAAAATGTCCATAGCAATATCTCCCATTCCAAATGCTATTCTGAAATGAGAACTTGCCACTCTCCCATCAAGAGAGGTAGATGAGTTCAACACTCTTGAATCTGGATGGACTCTGTGATTGCTTTAATACAATGTGGCAGAAGCAAGACTATGCACCAGTTCTAAATGGCCTGGCAACTTCCCCTTCCTGCCTTTTTGGATGCCAGCTGCCATGAAAGAGGTGCCATTAACCTGAGACCCCATGTTATGAGAAGTCCATACTATATGGTGAGACCTGGGGGATAAGACTCCACGTGGAAAGAGACAGAGGTCAAGGAGCACTGAGACATCAGACACGTGAGTGAAGAAACTAACTTGGAAGTAGATCTTCCATCCCCAGCCAAGCAGCTAAAGCCATATGGATTGGAGATGAATTGTCCAGCTGAATCCTTTCAGAATTCCTGACTCATGGGATTGTGAATAAAATGATTAGATTACTTTAGGTCACTACATTTTGGAGTGGTTGGTTAGCAATAGAAACAGGAACTCAGGCACTATGTTAGGAATTCAGCTAAATGAAATAGATATCCATGTCTAAAGGGACTTTAGTGGAGGAGACAAATAATTAAATATGCAATGACAAAGGATATATAGAGTGTTGTAGGAACACATAAATATGGCTCCTATCCCAAAGCTGGGACATCAGGGAAAGATTTACTGAGGAGGATCTGCCATTTAATCTTGGATCTAAAGGATACATAGGTGTTAGCTCCAAAAGGAGAGGAGAAAATGGTGTTCCAGGAAGATGGGAGAGCATGTGCAAAGATACTGAGGTGAGTGAGAATTGTGCTTATTCCAGGAACTAGAAGAAACTTAGAGTGAAGACATCACAGACATTGTTCGGGGAGTGGCAATGGGTAAGGATGGTAGGGCACACAGGGGTCAGATCACAAAGGGCTTTGATTGCTACATTAAGGAACCTTGCTTTTATTTTAAGAAAAATGGGAAGCCATTGAGAGATCTTAAGCAATGGAGAGACTTGATCAGTGTTTCAATTTAGGAAAATGCCTCTGCACAGTCTGCAGCAAGGAATTAGATTGAAGGAGGGGCAAGGCTGAAGCAACAAGACCACTTAGCAGAACATTACTGTAATGCAGGTGAGAGAAAATGGCTGTCGGAACTAGGAAAGTGCATTTATGGCTGGACATATGTGTATCACTCAGAATGATATTTAGGCAGTAAAAACCTACAGGAATAAGTAGTTGGATATATGGGTCTGAAGCTCCAGAAAGAGATTTGTAGAGAGATAGCTATCTATATCTATGAGTGTACCATTAGGGAAATGGAAGAATGATAAGAATCAGAAGTCGTCTACTGATGGGGCAGACATTAGAATAGATCAAGGGAACAAGAGGAGACTTCATTCAAACACTTAAGATGGAAATCACAACATTGTATCTAGTATCCAAAAAGGTAGATACAATTAAAATGGCCAATATTAAGGAATTGGTTAAATAGAGTTACACACTTTACACAAGTGTCTAAATAAAAAGCTAACAACATGAAAAAACGCTGTTCAGTGAAAAGAGTAGTTTATAAAATAATACTGGCATATGATAAATCCAAGCAATATGAGTATAAGTAGAGAAGAAAGATTGACAGGATCTTGACTGAGGTCTGTCTTCACGGTGATTTTCTGATTACATAGATCACTGGGACTTTTATATTTTCATTGTGTTTATATGTATTTTCAAAAATTTCTATAGTAAGCATATAGAATATACATTAATCATAAAAAAGCACTTAAAGCACTTTTTTAAAATGGGCTTCCACTTACTTTTTATTAGTACCCAGTGTTATTTCCAGCAATGACCCTGGAAATAAAATCCATAATACCCTTACAGATTGAAAATCATACCTTTGAGAAAGGCTGAAAATAGTCCAATTGATTATAAGTGCAGATAGTTAACGTATTACCCAATTACATATATCTGCCTCAAGTTCTACAAGCATCCATTAGCCTGAAACAATAGACAGTAGGTCAACTCCAATTCTTCCATAGTATCCAATTCCATTCATCAAATACTTCACTGAAGAAAGCTCTGTGGAACTCAACGACACGAACGAGATGAGTTCTGCCTTCAAAGAACTTTTAATTTAAATAGGAAAACAGAGATACAAACAGCAAATACTAATGCAACATGAAAACTGGTTAGAGTGGTAACAGGGATGGGAACAGACTCTTATGAAGAGTAAAGAAGAGGGGTTGACTTTTTTGCCAGGCAAGCAGAGGACGTGTCCTTTGAACAAGGCTTTGAAAGATGAGGGGTGCTTACCAGGCAATCAGAAAAGAGCATGTGGAAGACCTGGATATTGATGAGTTTCAGGCAAATTTAGGAATTTTAAAACAGACTAATTAGAAAAGAGTGTATGTGACGAAATTGGGGGGAAAGTAAATAAAGGGAAAAGGATTTTGAAAACCTTTAAATACTGGGTTAAACACTAACTTGACTCTGAATGGGGGAACATTTCCAGACTTCTTGTGTGTAAATAAAAATATTGTAAGAATGAACAGAAAAACAGAGAAGAAAAGTGGAATCAGTTTATGGATAAGGTGGATTTCACAGGACAGGGATGGAGGGCCTGCCCTAGCAGCTGTAGGAATGGAAACTAAGGAGCAAAACCAAGGGCCATTTTGGATTGAAGTGACGTCATAAATAACCTCATTTGTAGAATGCTAGGAAAAAACTAAATAGTAGGATAACTAAGCTGATTTCAAAATGACAAAGGTATTGTTTATGATTTTTGCCTATTCCCTCAGCCATTTTATTTTAAAACATTGGTCAAATAAATAATGGTTGAAAATTCTAAACAAGACAGCTATCAAAGTAAAAGAAAAGATAAGTTTGAAGAGTCAAGTCCAAAGACAAAGAATTTGGATTTAGACACATGGTGAAGTTCAAGTGAAAATATTGTGGCATTCAGGAAAAGGGACTAGGCTGGGTAAAGAAATTTGACAGCCAACAGAATATAAGAGTTGAACCAAGCAATGGGATGATAGCGTAAAGGCGAGGGCTGTAGGGCATTAATATTTTTGAATACTTACTTTGCTTCAGATGCTTTACACACATTATCCATTGATCCTCACAACAATCTATAAAATGGCCATCATGGCAGAAAGCATAAGTACGATAAAAACTGAGAAGTCTGTGGGGGCAGGGGGAGGGACAGCATTAGGAGATATACCTAATGCTAAATGACGAGTTAATGGGTGCAGCAAACCAACATGGCACATGGATACATACGTAACAAACCTACACATTATGCACATGTACCCTAAAACCTAAAGTATAATAATAAAATAAAAAAAAAACTGAGAAGTCTTTAGATTTGACCATTAGGAGGCTACTTTCAATGGACTGATCAAAGCAAAACGTTATAAGCCAGAATGCAGTGGGCTGAAGTGCGAATGCAAATCAGGAAGGCAGAAGGAGTTCAACAAAATGAAGCGGGGGAGAGAGCATGGAGCCAGAAGGAGACCAAGGAAGAGGAAGGCATGAAGGGAGTTGAGTTAACCATGAAGAGAAGGAGAACTGAATGAAGAGGAAGGGGCTGGACATTCCAGACAGATAAACGAAAACCGATTTCTGTTATCAAGGAAGGTGGAAAGGAGGACATAAGGAATACAAAAGAAGAGCCAGCCAGGAAGAAAATACTGGGTCCCCTGAGAGTAGAGACAGGAATGGTGAGGAAAAAAGGTAAGACAAGGGAACAGAAAAAAGAATGCTTAGATATTTCAGAGCTAAGTGGTCTCTTTTAGTCTCTCATTGGCTTCTAATAAGAGTAGCACAGATGGTCTGTGACTTTAACATGGGAAAGAGGTGCCTTATTTGCTCTCAATTTTCATAACATTCCATGGGTTAATAATATTACTTCAAAATGTCTGACAATCCAACTTCCTCACTGTCAGAAGAAAGCTTAACTACTTTCTTGTTTTTACAGTGTATGTAATTTGAATCTGGTAATAATCTCTTAACAATAGAAGAGTTAAAATAGAAGAGTTAATAAACATTGCAAAATTCTGTTTTAATCTACAGAGTAAAAGTCAAGCCACAAAAATCACAGTTTGTTATTCATTCAAGAATATGGAAGGAACCTGTTCTGAGGCAAATAATATACTCAATTTCAAATGATATTAGGAATACAGAAAATAATATATACATATAATGTGTCAGGGGCAAAAAAACAGTATAAATAAAATCATCAACTATGAGAGAAGAGCTAAAATGATGCAGTAACAGCTTTTATGTGGTAGAAATGACAAGTGAAGCCATTGTATGTAACAAAAACGTACTGGTTGGGGATGCTCAATACATAGGTTTAAAAAAGTCTAAGCACACACAAGCACGCACGCACACACACACACACTATATAATAATCTGACTAAAGTACTCAAAACTCATATCTAAATCAAAATAAAGGTATCTGAGGTTAACATAAAAAGAATATGACAAACTCATTCTTCTGTGACATTATAGTTATGAGAGAATACATTATTCTAAACTTAATTTTAAAAGACAGGAGAAAATCTATTTTCTGCTGACCAAAGAAGTGACTTACCGATGCAAAAGGAAAACTAAAGTACAAAAAAACCCACTGTCAATAATATGACAAATGGGATCTAATTAAACTCAAGAGCTTCTGCACAGCAAAAGAAACTACCATCAGAGTGAACAGGCAACCTGCAGAATGGGAGAAAATTTTTGCAACCTACTCATCTGACAAAGGGCTAATATCCAGAATCTACAATGAACTCAAACAAATTTACAAGAAAAAAACAAACAACCCCATCAAAAAGTGGGCGAAGGACATGAACAGACACTTCTCAAAAGAAGACATTTATGCAGCCAAAAAACACATGAAAAAATGCTCATCATCACTGGCCATCAGAGAAACGCAAATCAAAACCACAGTGAGATACCATCTCACACCAGTTAGAATGGCCATCATTAAAAAAATCAGGAAACAACAGGTGCTGGAGAGGATGTGGAGAAATAGGAACACTTTTACACTGTTGGTGGGACTGTAAACTAGTTCAACCATTGTGGAAGTCAGTGTGGCGATTCCTCAGGGATCTAGAACTAGAAATACCATTTGACCCAGCCATCCTATTACTGGGTATATACCCAAAGGACTATAAATCATGCTGCTATAAAGACACATGCACACGTATGTTTATTGCGGCACTATTCACAATAGCAAAGACTTGGAACCAACCCAAATGTCCAACAACGATAGACTGGATTAAGAAAATGTGGCACATATACACCATGGAATACTATGCAGCCATAAAAAATGATGAGTTCATGTCCTTTGTAGGGACATGGATGAAACTGGAAAACATTCTCAGTAAACTATTGCAAGGACAAAAAACCAAACAAACACCGCATGTTCTCACTCATAGATGGGAATTGAACAATGAGAACTCATGGACACAGGAAGGGGAACATCACACTCCAGGGACTGTTGTGGGGTGGGGGGAGGGGGGAGGGACAGCATTAGGAGATATACCTAATGCTAAATGAGGAGTTAATGGGTGCAGCAAAGCAACACGGCACATGGATACATATGTAACAAACCTGCACATTGTGCACATGTACCCTATAAACCTAAATTATAATAAAAAATGAAATAAAAAATAATATGATACAGAGCTAGCAAACCATATATATGAGCTCCATGTGGTTATGAATGTAATTTTTATAAGTGGGTGAGTATTAATACACATTATGGTTGCAAGTTCACTAGGATCAATTAATCTAATGCAATGGTCAACAATATGACTTGCTATGTTAATTGCCTGGGTTTACTGTGGGATGATACTGCCAGAAGAGGCTTATGAGACAAGAAAATTACTTCATGGGAGAGCATTCGATAACTTCCACTGAGGAGTAGAAATTATCTGATTTGTCAGCAAAGAAGGCTACTGACTACATACCTCCTTTCGGGCTGGTGCTGCATGTGGCCAGTCTCCTCTGGACAATCCTGTAACATGGGCTGGAGTTCTTCCTGTGGGGAGGGAGTCAGAGTGGCAGTGGACTGATGGCTATAGGACACGGCAGCTGGAGAAGAAGCTGCTCCCCGAACAGGGGGAGTGGGGCCCCGTTCATCTTCCTCCTCTTCTAATTCATCTTGTTGCAAATACATCCTTGCTGGTGGCACGGGACATGGCATTTCTTGGTCATAGCTAAAATAAATGATAAGGATGTGTAGACTTACTTCAGGTTATTCACATAAACTATTTGGATAGTAATGAAATGTCACCTTTAAATTGTTTTTCAAATCTGAATGCTCTCAGTCACATTAAGGAGATATTGTTGAAAAAGGTTTTACCTCACAAGGTTTGTGAATTACTGCATAAACTATTTTTCTCTAAGGGATTGTAATTTACATTAGCATATTATAGGGTCTTAGAAGTCATGCAATAAAAAAATTCACTTAACATGGCTTAATTTAGTACAGCCCAAATGTATTTGGTATATTTTGTTGCTCCACTATGTTCTCGAAAAGACTCAAAGATGGTATCACAGAGGACCTGAAGATGAGCTGCTACATTTAGAGAAAAATTACTCTTTCTTTCTTTTTTTGAGATAGAGTTTCGCTCTTGTTGCCCAGGCTGGAGTACAATAGCGCAATGTCGGCTCAACGCAACCTCCGCCTCCCAGGTTCAAGCAATTCTTTTGGCTCAGCCTCCCAAGTAGCTGGCATTACAGGTGTGCATCACCAGGCCCAGTTACTTTTTGTATTTTTAGTAGAGACGGGGTTTCACCATGTGGGTTAGGCTGGTCAAGAACTCCTGACTTCAAGTGATCCATCTGCCTCAGCCTCCCAAAGTGCTGAGATGACAGGCGTGAGCCACTGTGCCCAGCCAAGAAAAATTACTCTTAACAATCCTTTCAGGGGAAGATATACTGGAGGTCAACCTATTTAGTCCAATACAACCTATTTTTTTTTTCTCTGAAATTATAGTAGATCACTATTTCTTCAGCTGAACACAAAATGAAGTTGTTGGCTTGCATTTAGGCTAGTGAGTGAAAAACACACCATTCAACCATAAAATGCCCCTCTACTCCTCTGCTGGAGATGGGTGGGAAGCACGATGGGTCCGGGGAACATTCATGCCTTTCTCTTTTCTCTTATCCCAGGGTGTAGGTTTATCGATTATAAGGGCAATGAAGTACTACATTATATAAACTGCGGACCCATTTCTCTTGTTCATTCTCTACCATCCACCTTGTTTACCTGAACTCAGGAAAGCTGATGCTCAAATAATGTTTCTTTGCATCTTTCTTTACTTTTCTAATCTCACTGTCTCCCTCTTTGCCTCTTTCTTATGTTTCCTTTATTAACAAACAGCTGAGCAACTTGCCTACTTATCCAAACTAGAAATGTTTTAGTCATCTTTGACTTCTTTCTTCTCCCTCAAACTACTCCCCAATTCATTTCTATTCTATCAATCAATAAAAACTCTCTAGAATCTATTCTCTTATTTTTATTTCTTGTATGTGCTACTGCAACAATCTTTTAACTGGTCTCCTATCCTCCAGTCACTCCATTGCTTCCAAAATTACATTAATACGCATCACATGCAAGCTATTCATGTGCTTTTCAAAATAAGAACTGGCTCTCTAATTGTTTAGAGAGAGAATAAAATATAAATGACTAAGCAAGACACTCGAGTATCTGCATAATCTGGCTTACATCTGCTGTCCCAGCTTCGTCTCATTCCCTGCCATGTGTTTCATGTTAGTTTTCCAGGAGACCACATCTGTGTGGTCCCATGTCCATAAAACCCCTTCTTCTTAACTGAGAACCTTCTCATTTGTCCAGGTCAAGAACAAATGTAGCCAGTCACGAAACCTTCATTCTTCTCAGTTAGAATCAGTCTTTCTCCTTGGGGCACAGTTGCAGCTCCTATATTGCTTTTTTTTTTTTTTTTTTAACCTATATTCACTTATTTCATTTTAGTCCTCTTATTTTTGTGAACGAAAGCAGCAATGAATGTTGTTAAAATAGCTTGGGAAATGCATTCAGGCCAAGTAGAATGGCTCATGCCTGCCTGCAATCCCAGCACTTTGGGAGGCTGAGGTGGGACGATCGCTTGAGATCAAGAGTTCAAGAACAGCCTGGGCAACACAGTGAAATAACATCTCTACAAAAAAATAAAAATAAACTTAGCTGGGCGCTGTGGCACAAGGCTATAGTCCCAGCTACTTGGGAGGCTGAGACAGGAGGATCACTCGAGCTCTGGGGTGAGTCCCTGTTTCTAAAAACAAAACCAAACCAAACCAACCCAACCAAACCAAATAAAACATACAGTTCTGTTTTCATTACTTGCAGATTCCATATCTGCAAATTCACTGACTCGGTGTAATTTATTTGTAAACCCCCAAACTGGGATCTGTGGCATCTTCATGGCCACTCCCACGGACTCACAAAGAGGCCAAACATTTGAGCACCTGATGTGCACGTTCCCAGCTGAGGTAAAACAAGGATACACTTCGCTTTCTTGTGTCAGTTCTCACACGGTAAACAAGCATCCTTTTCATGGTTCATTTAGTGCCATGTTTGTCAAAATGTTTTAAGCTTTATATTAGTAATCTCCCTGCTTAAAATGGCCCTCAAAAGAAGTGCTGAAGGGTTCTTTAGTGTTTCTAAGCCCTAGAAGGCTGCGATGTGCCTTAAAAAAAAAAAAAATCTATGAAATAAGCTTTGCTGAGGAATGACTTATTGGGTTCCATGTTAATAAATGAACAGTATATATTAAATAAGCATCTTTAGAAAAACATACGTAAAACAAGGTTATGTATTGGTCAGTTGACACATATGTTGTGACTAGAGGTTAGAAGGAATCTAGCCCTGTATTTCTCCTAGGACAAATGGTTCAACATTTGCTAACTCACTGTTCACAAGAATGTTAAAATGCATAAATATTGTGGATAATGAAAGTTCCCTGTAAATATTTTCATATAAGAATTTTACTTAACGGCCGGGCACGGTGGCTCACTCTTGTAATCCCAGCACTTTGGGAGGCCGAGGCGGGCGGATCACGAGGTCAGGAGTTCGAGACCACAGTGAAACCCCGTCTCTACTAAAAATACAAAAAAAATTAGCCGGGCGTGGTGGCGGGCGCCTGTAGTCCCAGCTACTTGGAGAGGCTGAGGCAGGAGAATGGCGTGAACCCAGGAGGTGGAGCTTGCGGTGAGCCGAGATCGTGCCACTGCACTCCAGCCTGGGCGACAGAGCGAGACTCCGTCTCAAAAAAAAAAAAAAAAAAGAATTTTACTTAAAAATGCATTTTATAAAAAGATTATTAGAAAACTGAAGCACAGAGGCTTTGTTTCTGGGTATAGCAATATACTTCTCCGTGCGTGGAGAATGAAGGAATGATGTCTTTACAGCTGTGACAGAAAAAAACTGTATTTTCAGGTATATTTTATGATTTATTCATTAATTCTTCACCTTAAAGGAGTTTGCCTCCTTTGGTTATGTTAAAGAAGCAGCTGTTTTGTTTCGTTTGGCGGTACCATGTCCAGTTCTACAGATTCTGGAGTGAGAAAGAGGTACACTAACGTCCTAATTGCTATCATGTAGATTATTATACTTGTTAAGTCTTTGGCAGAAACAATCCAGTAAAGTTGACATTTGTACAGAGTTCTCAGCATAAGGTGATAATATCTAAGAACAAATAGCCTTCGGGATCCCATCGTTGTGGTATAAATCCACACGATTATATTTCAAAAAATTCAAGACATGTCACAGAAGTTCTAATATTCAAAAATCACACAATTATATATCCATATGTTAAATTGTGTATACACATACAGGATGTATACATGAGCTAATATGTATCATTTTTCTATTCCATTCTAAGTTCCAAAAGAATCTTTCAAAGCACAGGTTCCTTTTTTGGAAGCAGCAAGGAGAATTTTTACTTCCTGCTGACCAGCACTATTTTATTTAAAGGCAACTGTTTGTGGACCTTAGGAATCAGTCTTCTCTTGACCACCTAGTTTAATAATTGCTGAAAATGGGCTGAAACAATCGTATTACACTGTTTACATCTGTTTGGACGCTCCTCTTACCTTTCATCTACAGAAATGTTGTACTCTTCGCTATTGCTGTGTGGAGGAGGATGTGCTGGGGGAGGAGGAAGCAGGTCTGCCCAGTTCATGCCACCCTGTTTTGGTACCTTGGGTGTTCTTGCCCCTTTCTTGTGCCCCTGACTCCCTAGAAAGGAAATAAAATACAAGCCATTGATCTCTGGCCTTTAAGCTTTTTCCATTAGTCATAAGTTAATTATTTTTTGTAAATATGATTTTATAATTCATTTATATAGAGAGATAAACACGCTTTTTCATTAATTTTAAACAGAACTTTGTACAAGAGAACATGCAAGGTACTGCCATGAATAACTGCAAAATAAATAGCAAAAAAGCAATAAAACCATGAATGAATGTTTCAAGTCATATCATTAGTAGTGATCTTCCTATAGCAATTAATTGCATTATGGATTATCATCTCAAACAAATGAGCTGTAGACATATTTTCTGGAACGCCTTTCTATTATTTAATTGCTGGAACCTAAAATACAATATGATACAGATACGATCTATTAGAGTTCCACTGTTGCATTAAATCACTGAATATATATAATTTGTACTTGTCCATTGAAATGTTTTAGGCACAATGAAATTACTAGTTCTCTTCAGAAAGGCAAGTACAGATGAAATAACAGCTGGAATAACTGATAGAACTAATGACAAAAGAAGCAGAAAAATGATTTTTAAAGGGGACAGAAGTGTTTTCAGCCACTGTTTCTATACAATGATGGCTTATGGTAAAATGATGTTGCTTGAACATTCTTAGCAGTTTGACATAGCCCAATTATTCAAGTGTTCCAGTGTTCTCATTTTAGATTTGGCATATTTTTTAAACACAGAAGCCTATATATTTGAGAGCATTTATTTTAACGAAAACTTTAGGTCAACAAATATTTGGGGACAAAATATCCCCCTTTGCAATATGTTATATTTTAGATTCATATGTGAATGATAGATGATGAGTCTATAATTATTTATTTTTCCCATAAGGTCCCTTTATATCAGTGCATTGTCTTGGCCTTAGTTTTTTAACCCTATCCAACTCTTCTCCAAGTCACGTAATATGTTAATCAGGTCTGGTCATATTCAATGAGCCTTGATTTTTTTTGTCACTTGGGAATTTTCAGTCAAATGGCAGTGTTTGTTAAGCCAGATGTTCTTGTACTGCTATGTTACCACACTGAGTGTGGGCTGGGGACAGGCTGTTATTAATAAACTACAATTATCAGTCTTATGTGTATGTGCCTCTGTTCTCTCATCCACCACTCAGGTGTCCAGCATTGGGATAGCCGTGCATGGGTTGTAGACTAGACATTAACCCGCGCCTTCCTCTGGGTTTCCTGATATACATCTACTGTAGCGACTCCATCAGTCCGGAGAGGCCTGACACAGATCTCTCCTATACCTTACTTACTTGCTTTGTTCTCTTCCCTAATTACCATCACACATCTTTACATCTTTTTACCATATATTCACAGAATATCAAATGATATATAGCAGTAGAACATCCAGATCTAGCTATCTAAGCTGAGGGATACTGAAGGTCAATTAAATATTAATAACCTAGAATCATTGTTTATTTTCCCATTAAGATATGGTTTTCTCTATGTGACTAAAAATTCAAAGATGAAATGGCATAAGATAATCAAATATTAAAATATTTCATATGATTTTCTTAAAAGTAGATCCTTGAAATATTTCTCTTAATTCAGGATTGACTTAGTTTCAAAAAAGAAGTCATTTAATAAGATGTTAATTGTTAAAACAAACAAACAAACAACATATAATAGAATCAGAGTAAATCTAAAAGGTAAAGGGCCATTTCTAAGCTCCCTCAATTCCAACAGAAACACAGGCTAGACAATGCCAAACCAGCATGTTAGTTAAGGGAAAACTGTAAAATGCAACTGCCATATTCATTACAGAAGAGGGGTGGAGACTCTTGGCTCAAAGCACCTAAGAACAACTTTAATCCAGTTGCTGGGAAGTGGCATTTCTACCCTCTCCTGGAGAAACATTGCTAGAGTCAAGATCAGTCGCTTTTGTTCTCATTGTGGTGTGACGTGCCACATGTTAGTTCTAATAACGAACTGCCTTTAATTAGAAAAACAGGACTTAAGTACCCAGCAAGCTCCCATCTGCAGCCCCTATCAGGAAAACAGCTGGCAAACAGCTGCAATAGCATGAAGACCCCAGGGAAGAGGCCTCAATGCGGCTTTGGGAGGCACTTACAGGCAGGTTGGGAGGTTGCTTTACGAGGCTTCAGAGCAAGAACTGAGGGATCGTAGAGGGATGAGACACTGCGACAGGTTCCTATTGTACCTGAATCTCATGTTACTGTCTCTTCGGCTTTTGATTCTGCTCAAGTGTCCTCAAACATTATGTGCTTTTATAGGCTCGTTTCAAATGGCAACATATTTAGCAGGTTGACTCTGTGCAACATTTTTAGTTATATTTTGGCCAAGGGGAAAAAGAAGTTTCAACTGCCTTTACAGATTAGGCAGACATGTTTCTTCTGGCTTTGCTAAAGCTCATTAACAAGAAAGAAAATAGGACACTCAGTCTTTGTTGCCAAATAGAACATAAAATGATTTAGTGAGTGGAAAGTCCCTCAAATTGCAGAGACAAGACACATGCCTGAGACTCAAATTACATAAAGTGATTTAGACATGTCACCTACATACGTCAGTCCATTAGCACTCAATGTGTAATCTTGGAAAGTACCAGCTTTTTAAAGGAGAAGTTCTTTGGTTCACCTTACTTACCAGATGTACTACTGCCCCGGTCTGAGCTGTTGTAGGATCCCCCTGTGTTCTGGTCGTATGATTGGTTGTATGGGATAGTTGGAGGAACTGGGTCATTTGCTCGATAATCTAGACATATCAGATGAAAAAACAATAAACATTTATTTTCTCTTCATGAGTGATTTCACATCTCTGCTTTCTCTATATTTCTGAGTAACTAAAGAAACAAATTGGACCATTTATTTGCCTTTTTTTCTCTTTTATTGTTGTATTCAGATTGTCAGGATATAAAAAGGCTTATACTCCAAATATATATAAACTATAAATAACTTTAATAATATAATACCAATATGATTTTAATAAGAAATCACAAAAATGTCTGCAAATCATAAAAAATAAATCACAATACATAAAAATAAAACTGAAACTTGTCAGCAAGGTTATATCTAATAAAAAATATATCTATGATTCAAAAAAAAAAAAACAAATATCTTAATTTGCCCCAGAAATGCTTCTGCTTACTTAGGCAAAGGTGAAAATCCAAATGATAAGCTTGCCACTGGAATGTAGTCAGTAATAATCTGTCATCTAGTTGCATTCCAGGTTTTTTATTATAGTCTGACATACCAAATCTGCTTACAAGCAGCATAAACAATAAATCAGAGTTCTGAAATATTTGTACGAAGGCTCTCAGGCCTTTCCGAAGTCCACAGTAAAACAATACACTATGAAGGAATAATTTGACAATAGTTTGAATCACCACTGCCAACTCCATGATAACAGAAACTGTCTTGTCAGTCTTTGTTATGAACTTATGCAGGAGTCTCGATCCATATTTATTAAATTCGGTTATTATACCAATCAAGTACTTTCTTAAACTTGAGAAAAGGCTAGCTGACTTCGTTCTCAAGTTAAAACATAATATTAACTTAAATGAAATTTTTAAGTTATATTTTTGTAATCTTCAACTGCGATAAATCGCATTTTCGAACAAAATGTTCCCAACCCAAACCTCAAGAAAATGTCTATGTCTCCAATTATCTCAGTGTATTCTTTACCTGGAATAGGTGGGGATGCATTGCCCCCATCTACTCACATTAGAGCAATCCTGGTTTTCCTAGAGGTATAACTTTGCAAATCATGTTATTATGGCAGTAGCCTAAAGGACTACAAAGAAATCAAACACCTATCATCTTTTCCAACTCATACACTTTGTAAGAAACATTAGGAAGAAACATTTCCTTCAGGCCACAGAATACCATTCTGCAGCTTCAAGTTAATACTAAACTCAATTTATTTTAGGTTCTATACGGACAGACTTCAATCAGGTCAACCAAGGAAATTTAGGTTCTAAAATTATACATTGTAGCAGTCTTAATAACCACACAAGGTGGGAGACATACAACAAATTGAACCACTTCTCCAGTTCAAGTTTAATTTAATTATTTTATTTCAGGTTGATATAAAAATGCCATTGGTTTATATGACCACATAGAAGCAATTATCTTCCATCCTCTAGTGGAAAGAATGGGATAGTCTATTTATTGAAAATGTGAGGTATTGTGACAGTTGTACATCTGCCTCATGAATAAAAGATTGTCCATCCCAATCCTTCACCTGCTATTAAATTTAAATTAATCTCAAAACCATTTGAAAATACTGATATATTATTATAAAATAAATTTTCCAAGGTTATTATTGTGCTAACTAATTCTTTGACACTGGAAATTTTGAAACCAAAGAAATAAGAAAATCTCAGCGACAGAAGAAAAGATTTTACTTGCTAGTCGCAGACAAGTTTCAACATCTAGTTGAGGTGCTGACAGTATCACACAGAAACAGATGGGAATACGTGCAAGCCTCTTCACCTTTGTTCAGCTTGTTTTGCTCCATGATGTTGTGCTGAACTGGTGCCACTTCTTGTTTCTGCTGTCCCAGCGGTTTCCAGTGCTTCTCGCCAGAGTCCCCGCTGCCATTGTTCATGTTGTTGCTGAGGTTTGACTGGATGAGCTGAGTGGTGGCGTAAGGAGTAGGCTGCCCTGATGGATTGACAAAACGCCCATCCTTCAGATTTGGGCTATTGAAGGTTTTCATCTCATTGATTTTGTTACTAAGGTCCACATCACCATAAACAGTTGACTCAGGGAGCATCAGATTTGTTTGTTTGTTATCCAGTTGGTTGTTATAATTTGCTATACAATCAGCTATGTGCAATGGAGAGGAAAAGGAAAAAATCATTCTGCATGGTTATTCCTTTTAAATTTCTTTCTACGTAGCTTTGTGAGTCATAAGAAAATCGTTATGTAAAGTACAAGTGGGCTTAAATAAGATCAATAAAAATGGCCAAATATCCACATGTGCTTTCTAAAGAAAATTAATAATTGAAAAAATAAAAGAGGGTACACAGAATTTGTAGACTAAATAAATTTGAATTTCTGATAGTGCTGAAGTAAACAATTCACCCGATTTAAAATAATTTTCATTTAATAACCTCATTAGTACGAATTCCACTAAAATAATATATACATGTAAATCATTACGTGCCAACTTTTTATTTTCTAGTCTTTGGTGACTGAATTACTTGAAGCTACTGGCTAGCTGCTGAAGCAACAGACAAAGCATATAAATTGAAAATCCAAAGGGAAAAAACTACTCATAGATCAAAGAACTTGAGACTTAGGTATTTTATAAAATACATTTAAAAGATATGAGGAACAGGAGTAAAATGATAATAAATAGTACGAAGGAGAATTCTATTAGTTCTTGTTGTAGCCATGTTGGATAATCATTATCCAGAACATGCTATATAATCATTTTCTCATGGTTTCATAATGACAACCAAAGAAATATAAAATGACAATAATAATAGCAAAAGGAATCATAGTAACCTGGGTCATTGACTCAAGTAAGCCTGAAATAATACTTAAATATCTAATATCTCATTTCCACTCCAGTTTTCTCTCCACTGAAATATTTGGACATTAAAAAACTGAATATACATACATAATATATACATTCATATATATATATATATATATATAAAATATGGCCTGCAGTTGAAAATATTAAAATGGTAGGAAGAACTGAAATCATATTTCTAAATTAAAATATTTCTAAATTAAATAGGAAAATTAGTTAAATTACAATGGTAAAAATATCATTATTTTATTCATATTGTCCAAAAGTGGTACCAACATTAACAAGTCACCTGCAGCATTGGCTTTTAACTGGATATGTTTAAAAATTATAAATTAACATGCTTGTTCCTAAAGATGTAAATGGGAATATAATCTTAAGAAAAATGTGTAATTTCTCTATCCTACTGAATTGAACTATTCCGCTTTTCAACCATGAACCGTCAGGGAACAGAAATATTTGTTTCATCTGGCCTCTGCTATTCTTATTTCTAATTTCTAGTTTTGTTTAACAGTGGTTAAGAAATACTATAAAGATCATGTGGTTTTTGCATTCTCATTTTGTTTCACCAATCTGTCTATACGTGTGTTATCCAACAGAACTTCGGAGATATTGGACGTGGTCTACTCCGCTTTGTCTGATACAGCAGCCACTAGTCACGTGTGGCTACTGGGCACTAGAAATGTACCTAGTGCAAAAGAGGGACTGAGTTTTAAACTATATTTTATTTAATTCAATGTAAATAGCCATCTGTTGCCAGTGGCTACCATTTTGGACAACACAGCTCTACCTATTAATTTAAATGGGTATCGCCATTTTTTCTCTCCTATAGGTCTCAACCCAGTTTTTCTTGTACTTATGATTACATGAGTCTCCATCTGTCTAGACATTCAGAATATGGGCCTCTAGAGGACAGAGACTTGGTCACATGGATAGGTCACATCCATGTCCAGTGGAGACTCAGGATTCGCTTTAAGGGCAGACATGCAGACGGCTCTGTGATTTCATCTTCATAGTGCATAGCATCTTTACTTAACTCCAACTTCTCTCTCGCACACAGGGTATTTTACTTCTATCATCATAGAGATTCCATACAATATTTTTAATAATTTTAATATTTCCTATATTGGGAATATTGGGATTTTTTGGGGGGAGGGGTTGTTTGGTAAGAAATCTTTGGTAATTTTTATTTCTTTAAATCTTGCAGACTGTACATCCGATTTTTTACTATTATGTTTTGGCATGAAATTTTAGCAAGATAATTTACTCACACATACATCTGACCCAAAAAACAAACAACAGAAAATAAATGTATGCATGCACACCTGCAGTATATATATATCTATATATATGCATATGTATATAAGTGTGTATGTGTGTGTATATATATATATATATACACTTATATACATGTGTGTATACACATACATATGTATATGTATATATATACATATACATATATATGTATATATATACATATACATATATATGTATATAAGTGTATATATATTTACATATAGGTGTATATACACACACACTTAATATATACACATATATATATATATATATCCTGTCCTCAGGATTTGCTACTATACTATAAAATCTGATGTTAAATTTCAGTTAATTTTTATTTAAATTTTTTGTTATTATTGTCGTAGATTATTATTATTTTTGCTATTAAAGAATTTGGTTCATTATGACTATGAATTTATTTACCTTTTGATCTGTGTTACTTCCAAAATCTCAAAAATGATTAAATATGATTAAAGATTATTTAATTACAATTAAAAATTGTATGCCAGGCACAGTAGCTCACCCCTGTAATCCCAACACTTTGGGAGGCTGAGGCAGGAGGGTTACCTGAGCCCAGGAATTTGAGACCAGCCTGAGCAACATAGCAAGACCTGCATCTCTACAAAAAATTTTTTTTTAATTAGCCAGGCATGGTGTTGGGCGCCTGTGGTCTCAGCTACTCGGGAGGCTGAGGTGAGAGGGTTAGTTGAGCCCAGGAGGTTGAGGTTGCAGTGAGCTGTGTTAATGCCACTGCACTCCAGCCTGGGTGACCGAGCGAGATCCTATCTCAAAAAACAACAAACAAACAAACAAACAAGGTAAAAGAAATTGTAATCACATACATTCTTATCAACATAAATACTTTTGACCAGCCTGGCCAACATGGTAAAACCCTCTCTCTACTAAAAAAATAAAAATTAGCTGGGTGTGGTGCTGTGTGACTGTAATCCCAGCTACTTGGGAGGCTGAGACAGGAGAATCACTTGAACCCAGGAGGCGGAGGTTGCAGTGAGCTGAGATTGTGCCTCTGCAGTGCCTCTGCACTCCAGCCTGGGCTACAGAGTGAGACTCTGTCAAAAAAAAAAAAAAAAAAAAAGTTAAATACTTTCACGGCGTGCACTGTGGCTCACGCCTGTACTCCTAGCACTTTGGGAAGCCGAGGTGAATGGATCACGCGAGGCCAGGAGTTCGAGGCCAGCTTGGGCAACATGGCAAAACCCCGTCTCTACTTAAAAAAAAATAAAAAAATTAGCTGAGCCTGATGGTGCAGGCCTGTAGTCCCAGCTACTCAGTAGGCTGAGGCATGAGAATCACTGGAACTCAGGAAGCTGATGCCACTACACTCCAGCCTGGGCATCAGAGTGAGATTCTGTCTCCCATAAATAATAAATAAATAAATATTTTCACATGATTTTGTCCTTATTTGCTATTGATTGTAGAATTTATCTTCCCAATTACCTGGGCAAAATTTCTTTGGTGGACTTTAGCAAAAGTATGGAGGTTAAGGGATGGAGAAAATACTCAAATCAGGCTATTTTGCTCAATAGTCAGCATTGGATAAAATACTGGTCAAATTTTATCTTCCCATGTAGGGAGAGGGAAAGAAAAGATCTTCTGGCTAGTTCCTTAAAAAGCTTATACATATCAAGCTCTCTCTGTGTCCCTAACCTGGGCGACTGTAGGTAGTGAGGTTGCTGTCGCTGTTTCCGTTGCCTGCCGTGCAGCAGTTGATGGAGCAGTCATTGTGGCTGTTGCCAGTATTAGGCCACGTGTCTGCCAGCCATGGCTGAGTGGCAGGTTCACTGATGTTGAGAAGTCCGGGCCTAAATAAAAAAATATATTAAAGCAAATGTTATATGAATAGAGAATAATATTTTCTATTTAAAATTCCAATACATTCCTCATGTTGTTATGCTCACAAATCATCTGATGAACTATGCTGAATGACATTATTATCCCTTTTATTCTACACACAAGGCAACTGTAATATAAGGTCCTGGGATGTACCTCCATTTACACAGCCATAACTGTACACGGGAAGAGTTATGCATCAGACCTAAAATCTCGTATCATTTGCAACGTTCTACTCTGCCTTTAGTCATAATGGTTAAAAATCAAACATGGAATATGAACATATTTTTGAGTCCTTTAGTGGCTTAAAAAAATACCCTAGTTCAGATAGTTGGCACTTCTTCATTTTGACCCATTAAAAAATTGTGACTCCTTACAGCTTCATTAACAAATGAAACAAGCCTCTTTACTCAGACAATAGATTCTTCAAATTAAATGCACTGGCATATTTTTCTCCAAAACCATGTTTCATACTTAATGAGTTTGGGGCTCTGTGACATTTTACACAGATCCTCATCAACGTTTCAGAGCACAGTTCTGTGAGCTTGTCAACATTTTCCGATGGTGACAATGTAAAATGTCATAAATCCCAACATAAGCAAAGGAAAGCTGATGAATTAAATCTGATAAAACAGAGATGTCCACTAAAAAGAATATTAGTGTTAATTTTGTTATTTTTCAGCAGAAGATGTTATTCCTCTTTTACTGTGCATTGGGAATGCCAAGTACATCAGCGATTATTAATGGGAGCCCTGGACCAACAGAGCCAGGGACTCAAACTGGAGTTCAAGTGGGATTTTTCATTCCCTTTTCCAACACCGACTTCATACTTACCTCCATTCAGCAAAAGAGGTGACATCCCATTCACAATAAACACACTGGCATTACAGGCTCTGCAAAGATTTTCTTGGTGGTTTTATTTTCTATGTTAAAATGCAATAATTATGTTTCTTATTTACCTGGGAAGCAAGAATCTGATATTTCACTTTCCATGGTTCTTATTCTAGCACGTAGTCTACTGAGTAAATTTAGTATGTAAATGATGGTTGAGAAATAATCCATTCTAAACAAAGGCTATGTACTTATGATTCATTTTTGTATGCATATGTGGGTACATATATTTATATAATAAAAATAAGTATTTACCCTTTGCTTATAATGTGTGAGGCATTGTTCTGGTTTTTTTTTGTTAAACAGGTGTGAACTCATGTGGTCATCACGACAATTTTACAAGGGAGGTACCGTTACCCAAATTTTAAAGATGAGGAAATGGGACGTCTAAGAGAGGTTAAGAAGTTTGTGCATGGTTATACAAAGTGAGTGAGTGGCAGAGCTGAAATTCATACCCTAGCAGCCTGGCCCTAGAGCTTACACTCTAATCTAAGATTTTATAAACACATATACTGGAGAGTGCTAAAATTTCCTAAAGCTCTGGAATATTCTTAATAAAAGGAAGAGTGGAGAAAATATCGGAAGTGTAAGCTGTTAAAACTGAGCCATCTTACTATTAAAATTGTTGATAAATCATGATTTGAAGAGTAACGTTTCCAAACTGTTGAAATGTTAAACATTTAAATGCAAGTTATAATGTAGATATCTGGAGCCTTGAAATAGATATTAGTTCTAGAAATTCTGCATCTAGTAATCTTTTGCTCTCTTATTTTATTTTTCTTTGAACTTAAACTATGAATGTTATCACTGTAGAAGTTATTAAAAATAAAACTCCATATGTGACACAGCAGAGATGTTATAGGACGTCTGAAGTATGGGCCAAGAGGAGATTTTCCACAGACTGACTTAAATGTTTCAAAAGAAACAGACAATATTTTTATGCTGCTCTGATTCCCTCTGAAAAACACTTCCATAGTGAATGCTTTGATATCATCATGGGCAGAGAGACCTTTTCATATATATGAGGGATTTCCAACAGCAAGCTGACTTATCGATTTACATCCTAGTTTTCTGTTTAGACTTGAATTTGGAATGCTAATTATTTAAGGCAGAAGGTGAGCCATGATTACTGGTCTATAATGAACCTTAAAATGCCATGTGCAGATCTGACAGGACTTTGAGGAAGTCAAGGTCATATGTAGCTACTCTAATATGGGTTCTAAGGTCTTTTTTTAAACAATTTCCCAGGTTACCTTTATATATTTGAGCTTAAGATATGAAGCAGAAAAAATACACATGGTCGTTATAGGGATTAACATGTTTCTTCAATATTATTATGTAATATTATCATATAATATATTAAGTGGATAGATTTATGTCATGAAGAAAAAAGAGGGCAAATGCACTTTAGTAATTATATGGCAATTGCCTTCAATTCCTACTCTTCTCTTGATATTCCAATCACTCACCCCAAGAAAGCCTACTTGAACTGCTAAATCACAAAATAGAACACTACAGAGTCCAGGAGCTGGGGAAATGGTGAAGGAGGCTGGGAGGAAGCTGACAAGGCTATAGGCTGTCTCCCCTTCCCACTGGCAGATTGAATGAGCTCTAAAGCCAAGGCCTAGATCTCAGAATTGCCAATATTTTAAAGAGAAGCAAAGGCTTGAGCTCTATTTCCTCACCTCCCACCAACAGGGAATGTGGTATTGGCATTCTCTACCAGATTAGCCAGACTTTCCCACCCCACCCTTCTCAGGTTTTCTCTGCTTTCTTGCTTTATGCTGTGGTTTGGATTAAGTACGTTTTTTGGACACATTGCCTGGAATGTTTGAGCAAAGGCAAACAAATGAATAGAAACAGCTACTTAATATTTCCAGGATCATTTCCCTGGATTTTCTCACAAATTCTTTGCCCTTTTTAAGTTGGGAAGGGGTCTCTTTGCTTACCACAATCTTCATTCTCTCTTTTCCAGGAATAGCCACATTTGCAATGTTCACAATTGTAACAGAGTTCTAGATAACCTTCTCCTTTTATTAGAGGAAAAAATACAGCCTCCAAAATTTCTCTGAAGTCACCAAGGACTGAACTCAGGCCTTCTGACATTCGTTTATTCAATGGCTCATTCATTTTTTTCTTACTTATAGGTGACATCTTTCAAAAATTAATCATTCATATGATTTATCACATTTATTTATGTAATTCAATAAATTACATTTATTGCATTATTAAAAACCCATTTATCGATAAATAAACCATGTAATCTCCATCCTCCAGGAACTCACACTCTCTCATCAGAGACAATCATATCTACCAGGATTTGCCAAACATTTTCTGTAAAGGACCAGATAGTAACGTTTTAAGGCTTTCCAAGCCATACAGTTTCTCTGATAACTACTCAACTCTGCCAGTGTGGTGCAAACACAGTCACAGAAAATATGTAAACAAATGGGCCTGGCTGTATTCTTATAAAACTTCATTTAAAAAAACAGGTGGAAGGCTGGATTTGGCCCGAGAGCCGTGATTCGCTGACCTCTGATATAAACAAAAGATAACGGCATCACCTTATGTTAGGTGCTTCATTGAGGTAATTCCACATTAGAGAGTTGATGGAGAGCATGGCAGGTGGAATGCAGTAAACTGAGAAGGGTCGCGGGGTGGGGAGACAGTCCAGACCCATGTAATACATGCACGGTGTAGTAAGGACACATAAGAGAATGCAATCTTGGCAAATGGCAGGTGGGGTGACACAGTGGATTGTAGGGTCTGGCACATTTTGAGGTGTGAAGTGAGTCTGCAGAGCCCTGGAGCTGTGGACTTTGCATATATTATGCCGAGTTTGGATCTGATCTTCTAAACATGATTGGTCCTATTGATAATGGGATTTTCTGGAGCTCAGAAACATGATCAATATGCATTTCAAAAGATCATCCTGTCTCCAGTGAGCAAAGGGAATTAGCAGGAAATAGTGCTAATGAAGGTATTATAGATAGAGGTAGGACTCCTGAGAGCTTTTGTCATAGATTAGGCAAAGGAGAGGTAGGGCTCGAAATGAAACAACATGACAGTGAAAGGAGTAAGAGACAGCATCAACAAAATGCAGTAATGGATACAGGAGGTCCAAGAGGATGGCTGGAAGGTTTTGGCTTTGGTGTCATTAACCAAGTGAGGTAGGAGGTCCAGTGAGGACTCAGAAAGTCTGAAACATGAGGAGAACCAGTGCTTAAGGGACAGACACAAGAGAAGTTGTGTAGGAGTTTGGTTCATTATTCCCTCTCTGATCTCGCTGGATCACGAAACACATAGACACACAGACACACATACACATACGCTGACACACACATCCGTAAGTGGCTAGGAATGAGGAATGCTTTACCCTTCATAAAGCATCCCTATTGTCCTCATCCTGTTTTATTTTCTCCGTAGCATTTATCAACTGCTGATATTATACAGTTGACTTTAAAAAAAAATGTTTATTATTCATCTTGCATTTCCCCCACTATAATGTAAGGTCTAGAAGGGCAGGAATTTTTATCCACTTTGCTTACTGATGCATCCCAAGTAAGTAAACTAGTACCTGTCACATAGTAAGTGTTCAATATATTGCATGAATAAATAATTTTAAAATTTTGTATATAACTGACATTTTGAGCACTGACTCTGAAATCTTTACTGAACTGTTGCCTCCGTAACATCCCAACATCGTTTAGCATTTCATTTAGGAAAATGATCATTTCTACTTAGTATTTGAAATAAATCAGTTTCACTGCCAGGGATTTCATTTTTAAATTTAAAAAGCTATGTTTGTTTTGTGATATAGTGAGCTTTCCAAATAGCTCAGCAACTTTGTAATTTTTCCTTCCTGCCGTAGCAACTAGCATTCGCTACCTATGCGTTCCTGCCATTGTTTCCCATGTGCCAGTTTGCTCTATCCAGGTTGTAAATTCTTTTAGAGTAGGAACCAGGCTTATTTTTCTGTATGCGTGTGTGATTCTTGTGTACACATGCCCACGCACAGAGGCTAGTGAAGAACATATCAAAGATGCTCAGGAAGCACTTTCACATGCTTTGATTAATGAGGAGGTTGAAATATACACATGTAATGAAGTGGTTATAAAATCAGGTATTCCAGATTCACCCACGAGAGAATATTCTTATGCCAGAGGCTCTTTCACGAATGTCTGGGCTGTGATTTAGATGGAATTCCCCTGGATGCACAAACATGCCCTGGTTTAACTCCTGAATCAAGTGGATTTATTCCTTATGAAAACCTCCCTAGCTTTGGGACTGTCACTGGCTGGCTTTGTTTCACAGGTATGAAAACAGGAAGTTAGCAATACCCAGGAAAGAAAAGATTAGTACTTGTTGCCAAATTTGTACAGCATTGGCTAAAGGTGGTCAACCTTCTTTTTTTTAAACCACTCTTTGTTATGTACTAAAGTCAGTAATTTTCTTATCCGAAGGCATGTTCCTTGCATTCAGGAATATCTTACTCATTTTTATCTTTCCAGTAGCAGCCATGTTATACAGCTGTACAAAGAAGGGAATTTAGTAAGTTCACTGAATTTGAATTATAAGATGGTTTTGGTTGGAAGGTTTTTTTTTTTTTACACTGTAAGCTAGATGTTACTGTTTTGGAGAAAAAAGAAAAACATCTTATTGTGAAAAATTCTGAAGCTTGGCTCATCACATAACTTATACCTTATTCCAGCCCCTTTAAGCTGGTTGTCACATCAATTTGTGATTTCTCTGTGAATACATTAAAGTTCACTGAATAATAATTACTTTAAAAATCATAACTATAAGATTGAGATTCATTTCAATTAGAGGAGGGGAAACATTCTGTTAACAAGCTACCCAGATTTCCTCTTTTATTTCAACACATTTTCCTGCAAATGGGGATGTGAACTATGTTGAATTCATAACAAGAACAAACAAACATAACCTACAACTTATCAGCAATTGGTGTGTTCAGCAGGTTTTTCAAATGAACACTTTTTCTTGGATAGTATTTGTTAACTAGCTAATTTGTTAATCTTCATAAATGCCACAGCTCAGTCACTTTAACTCCTTTTAATCATTTGCTAAATCAGCAAGTCTCTTTCTCGGTTAAAGTCCTCCCTCTGGTGGTCACCGACTGAGACGCAGCTACTCCAATCAACTACATTTGTGTGTAAACAGCTTGGTTCAACAGCACAGCTGAATGGAGTCTTTGTCAAGAAACTAAATAAATTCCACCTTTAAGTTAGACTTTTTAAGCAGAGAAAGTGGTGTCATTGAGGAAGATGAAGAAATATTTGGAATTCCCTGTAGGATCTACAAAACAAGCAAGATAATTACCTCCCTCCACTGCTGACAGCTTCGCCTCCTCTCTGGTAAGTTACTAGAATGTTACGAAAAAAAGGAACAATTAATAGACATATTTATATATCAAAAGCTATTACATTCATGAGCTTCTTTCTAAAATGGAATTCCTCCTGTCTTCCTACACAGAAGCATTGCAAAAATCACACGATGTAACAGATTCTGATTCAACTAGTGACATTTCTTTAAACATTGTATAGAATTATATATACATATCATATATCTAATTATATATATAATTAGATATCTATATATCACTCTTATTTTCTTCATATTCCAATAAGGTGGAGAATCAAGAAAAAGCAAAACATCAGTACACTCTTATTAAATATAACTATTACACATCTGTACATTAGCATTCCCATGGATTTCCATTTTGAATTTATTATTGGAGCACATAATTTCATGATTTTATATAAGTGTAAACTTAAACTCAGGGAAAAAAAAAACTACTAGATTATTTTCCCAGAAGTATGAGTACCAGTAAGTCAAAGACAAATGTTAAAATAAACCGTTCTACACACAAAGATGTATGCCAAGTTGTGACTATTAATTCACGTGATCTATTTGTTTATTGTGGCTTGTGCAAATTATTTCTCATTATATTTTCATCAGACATGTATAGATAATCAAAATATAATGCTCTTGAAAGCATCCTCAGCTTAATACATTTAGGGTGGAAAAATTTAACCATAACAAAAAAAAGATTTTCACATAGTTAGGCTATGTGGTTAAGAAGATTAGCTTTTCTGTAAATACAGACACATTTTCTAAGAAATGTGTTTTTAAAGCTGCCAAATTCTGCTACTTAGAAGAACTCCAAACTGGACGTCTGTGTGAGAGAGATAACTGTTCCTAGTGATGGCAATAACTGGATTAAAACTGAGAGGGCATAACTACAGGTACATCTTTTCCTGGAGGTGATGTGACAGAAGAGGACCCATTTTGAAAGAAATTGAATAGAACGGAATATTAGGATTCTGACTTAGGGAAAACGAAAAGTTTTATCTTTCCCATGTGCTGGATACTGTGGTTACCTTTAACAATATTGATTCTGGGGACAGAGAATTATAAGGGAGAGAAATTTTCGTTGGAAAACTTGAAAGCTTAAGTTGAAAAATGCACTGCCAGGTCTGAAATGGTCAATAAGATCATTAGCATGTTAAATCATGCTGAAGGTAGAGACAGTGTGTCTACTTAATGAAACACATGCAAACAAGGCTAAGATCCAGCGCGGAATTGTGAATAAATAATTGCATCGAATGCACGAAAAGCAACACCAACCATTTCTACTTTAAAGACATGCCTGGTGTGAGTAAATCAAGTATTATATTCCACTTTAAGTTCTTCCCCCAACTTACTGCAGAAAATGAAATAAAAACAGAAACACAATAGTAGAACACATGCCAAACTAACAATGGAAAGGAGGAGGGTAAGTGCAAATATATACCTGTTGGTGTGAAGGTAAAAGACGGGACTGAAAAATCAAAACAAAATATAAACCAGTTATTAAGCTGAAGAGAGAAAGGGAACATATCACATTAGTATAAATCAAGCAGACAGCTGAACATAAAACAAATGTAAATAACTAAGCCAGTAGTTCTGACACTCTGATCTATGAATAAAACCAACTCTGAGGTTAAAAAAAGAAGCTTGCCTCTACAGGTACCATTTTGAAGTGTCTGACATTCTAGTAAGCTCAGGAAGGGAATTCTGCTAGGTTAGCCTGTGAATGACCCTGCATTTAGTAACACAGATTTAGCTCACGGCTTTCGTACAAACAAGAATCCTCCACTATTAATCATCTCCAAACACAGGATGATGGATTCTTAAACAATTATTATCAGAGTCTTGCTGGAACCTTATCTAGAAATCTGAAAGTAAATGCTTATTAAAGTGAACTACTAGGTGCACTTATGTACTCAACATTGAGAGAAAAAAAAGAAAGAAGGAAAAGAAGGAAAGTCAAGGAAAGGGGAAGAAGAAAAAAACAAACAAACACAATACAAGTAAAGGAAAGGAAAGAAAAAGATGAACCGAATAAAAGAGAACCATAAAATTTAACTGTTTCACTGAGCGGAAATGCCTGACGTCTTATCACATAAATGACATTTTTTATCATCATAAAAATTTGTGAATGGACAGAAAAAACTAGAGTTTTACATTTTAATTTCTTTGAGTTTACTTTTAGAAGCTTCCTAGAAGTAGGCTGGACATTCTTTTAATACCACAGTAGAAGCTAAACAATAGAACAATAACACCCTTCTGAAAACCTTCACTCTCTCTGCAGTTATAAATCTTAATCTAATCAATAATGCCTGAAATTGAACTGCAGACCTCAAAAGTAGCAGCCATTCCTCCCCCACTTTTCCTATCTTCTCTCATTCCTGGGGGGTTGGATAACGGCAGAGCAATTTCCATGTCATTTCATACAGGGAGGAGATTGACTTATTTCCAATCTCTTCATGTTAAATTAAAGTAAACGCTGCTCTGGTTAAAAAAAAAAAAAAAAAAAAAAAAGCAAGGAAATATACGTTATTCCCTCTAAGATTAAAGTTTCTCTAAAATAATCTTTAGTACAAACAAACTAGAATACTGATTACTTATCATGTATCAAAACACTGCCAGAATTATATTTTCTATTTCACATTTGAACATCTCCAAGAAATTTACTGTAGAATCGGAGCATTTGGGGTTGCAAACCGAAACGCTATAGCATCCTCTACAATTGTCACTTCTTACCAAGCCACTTTATCTCTGAGCATACTAGAAAGAACAAAAGCAAAAACCTCAATGCTGTGTCCCCAATTTATACCCTGGCCTTCGTTTGCAGCACAGCAGTCCCTGTCTTAAGACTCCTATTGTGTTTTTCTTCAGTCAGGTCTTTTCAGAGAGTCAGTGTAATTTGGCCACATTCAAAAATTCAGAGCCATAGTAACAAGTCTTCATAAAAAAAAAAATGAAAGGTGCATTTGAAACTAAAGCTACTCAAGCAAGAATGGAGTGCCTGAACATTAATTTGCAATCGCAAGGACACTGGGAAAATATGAAAGGTCCTTGTCATTACTTCTCCTAGCTAACTGCTAACCCCACTTTGAGGAACTGAAGAAGAGATGAAAAGGAGGTCAATCTAAATGAAATTTTCACTCCTAGCACAACAAATAACAACTTAATTTTCAAAGCTTCCAATAATATAATAAACTCTCTGTGTCCCTAAGTGATGCGGGTGCAATATGTGAATGCATGTGGACAGGGGGTACCCAGCGAACTGGCAGATGTCACACCGATAGCTAAATGTAAGGGGGAAATGTTAAATGTGCTCACTATTCCCCCAAAGTTACACTCTGGCTTGATGTTTTATAGGTCAATAGGCTCTTTTACATTTTTTACTCTTTAAAATATTTCACTTTCTTTTTTTCTTAAAATTACTGGCATTGACTTTGGTATAGAAAATTAAAGATCTCAAAATGCACTTAAAAATTGCATAGAAACAAAATTATAAAAAAGTGCCAACAGGACAAAGTGAAGAAAGCAGAATCAAACGCTCATCAAATTACATTTGTAATTATGTTCTATGATTTCTGCTTAAACACAAGCTAAGTTGAAAGGGCAATGGTATTAGTTTAATAGGTTTTGCACAAAGAGCACATAGGCATTTGTTGGCATGCTCAAAGTACGTTAGTAACGAAAAAGAAACATTTCAGTAGGAAGCAGAGTTGCATGTCACATTTTTAGAGTTCAAGACAATGTACAGCATTAAATTATTATAATCACATAGCTATGGCACTTCATAAGAAACACAGGATTCCACTGACTGGCTATTTGCAAAACAAGAGTTGATGATGGAGGTCTTTTGATGAAGAATTCAAGAGACTCCACATCTATATGTTAATTAGTCACTCTTTTCCTCATTCAAATCCAAACATCTTCTACCCCCAACACCCTACCCCTTCCCCGCTCCACCAAACAAAGACATCCAAAACCCCTTGTCTACAATTATTTTTAGTCAAAGGTTTTATATGGTAACATGTGCCTGACATTCTTCTACTTTGTATACATAATGAGCACCAGTTCTCTTTTCAGTAACCTCCAAGCCCTCATTTTCCATTTCACAGGCGGGAATATTGACATACTGCTTCATCCCTAGAGAGGACACATATCTGAAAAGAACATATTTAAGGATGACAATGCTAAAGCAAATGTATGTACATGAAGAGATTGCTGCTGAGCCATAGGCAGGCAGCAAGGAGATTCATTTTTATAGTATTAGTGATGCATTTGTGTTGACTCTTGCTAAGTCCCCTTGTGATGGAGAACACAAATATTTTAGACTGCTGTCCCATACTCTCTTACCTATGCATAGGGACATTCAAGTTCTAGTTAACATGAAAAATTCTGACTTTGTCATATAATTGGTCAGAGAAACAATCTGGCCAACATGTGTAAGAAATGTTCACTTATGTAGAAAATTGGGGGGGAAAAAGTTGGTGATGGTAGGGTAGAAGACTTTTTTAAATTGGAAATCCTCTTTAAATTTGCTTTGCAGCAAAGCAAAGCTGTTGCATTCGACTGAAGGACGGGCCCTATAATTTGCATAATCTGCCATTTAAGTCGGTACAATTTTGAGAGCAAGAAGGGGTACTAGAAGTGATCTTGTTGGACTAAGGACAAACTGGGTGTCTCTGGAAACTAGGACTTATTCAACCATCTAACCTAATCTACAGCCCAGATCTGAGGCCCAGAATTGATGAAGGTATCTAAGGGGCAGGGAGGATCATCTGTCTGACACTGTTAACAATTTCCTTTGAGAATAAAAAACATAAAAATATCAGCAGTCTTCAGAGTTTAAGGACAAGTAGCAAAAGTATCTGTGAAAATCTTAGTACATTTGGGTGATCTGTAAAATTGTAAATAATAATAGTGGCCCAGTAAGCTGTTTTTTTTAAAACTGTAAACACATTTGTAACAAAATCACCATCACTAAGTAACAGCATACACATATTCCATTTCGCAACTTTATAATAAAAATGGACTAACCCTCTTCTCTCTGTAAGCAGTCCATCACTCAGTCATGCCTTCCATATTCACCGAGAAAGGAGTATTTTGTAAATAATCAAATGGCAGTATTTTCTATTTTGCTTCACAAAGGGTAACAATGTCTCCCCTGAAACCATGTGAGACTGTTCAAAGGTTGCGTTCATAATTCCAGTAACAAGGACATTACAAATTTCCCTCAAGAATACAAAGCAATAAAATCATTCCCTAAGAGAAAAGGGAAAGGGCGTAACAGCCAAAGGCGGACCTATCTTGGTGAAATCTATTTTAAAGGAACTGGGCCCTAACAAACTAATAAACTCTATTTGTAGTTCTGCTATGTAAGAGAAGTTAATATGTGGATACTACGGCACAATAAACGCACTTTTGAAAATCTTTATATATTAAAAAAATTTTAGAGGATATGCACATTCATGAATAATTTGGAATCAAATATTAAAATCAAGAGTTTTATAAACATTAAAATATGAAAACCTTGGGAAAGCTACTACCTTTTCTGATACCCGCGTAAGTACTAGTAAGTCCGTTTCTCTTCTTGCGGTGTCGATAAAGCCAGACGCTGAAGACCATGAGGATGATCCAACAGGCTGCTCCGATACCTGCGATGAAGGCCGGCTGCTTCACGACATCTGAAATCTGCTGAGCGAGGCTGACTTGGTCCTCAGGTGACACAGGGTTTCCATGGGAATCTGGAAAGTCATCTTCCGATTAATTTGGGTTGAAGACTCCAGGCAATAATGCACGCACTCATTTGTGGCTGCCATTACTTTGTTAATTTCTGGATCATGATTTCTGTTTTTCCTCTCACACCTCTCACCATCATCAAGTAAAATAGTTCATACTATTTCAGCAAAATTGCACAATTTTATTTATTTAGTTCAACTCAAAGCAAGTGTGACAATTGTATAGAATCATGTTAAAAACAAAAGCAATGGCACTGTTTCTCTTTTCGAATCAAAAAGCTCTGCAGGTTACTGCTTACATTAAGTCTCACAGGACAGTGCTAACTAACTGAGAAAAATACAAAAACATAACACTAAAAAATGAAATACTTTAATACACAGACAAATAATACATGTACAAATAAGGAATATTTAATAAGTATTCACAGACAATAAACTTTCTCAGACTTCTATAGGCATGCTTAAATAGTATGTTCTAAAAAAAAGAAATAAAATTTTATTTCCTCTCTAAGCTAGATATGGAAAAGTCTCTATGTGTGTGCATGTATGTGTGCCCCTGACACTAACGTTATATTGTAAGACATTTCAGTGTCTTAGAAACGCATTACTTAATGTAAGTTCAGAAAGACCTACACAATTCAGGATCAGCAAAACCCAGTGAAAAATTCAGGTAATGTTACTACTGAAAGAGCCACAAATAATCTCTCCATTAAAATAATAATCATGGTAAGCAACAGATAAAATAATGTGAAATATGTAAAAGAATTATAATATCAAGGGTTATGAATACTCAAAAGGGCTTATATTTTCTGCTGGCCATTTTGATTCATTATTTAAAAATTGATGAATATATGGCTAAGAAAATTAACTTAGTTTACATTTATGTTTTAAGCCTACTGAGTTTTTTTCAAGCCCACCATAACATGCAGTCACACAAGGGGTCTGCAAAGTTGCTGTAGAGACCTGGAGGCTGTATCATCAATGCACTATCCAATTCTGTTGGCATTGAGTGATATCAACCCTGAGGGTGCCCACCGTGCAGAATTCCCACCTCTGTCTCCAATTTTGATGTTCTTCCCCCACCACATCTGGTAAAACAAGAAGGTGTTGGCCCATTTAATTAGGATTGGTGCTTTCTTACAATCATTAAATCATTTGAGTCTGATACATATTGTCGTCATGAGTTCTTATAATTTTATGTGGCCTCAGCATTGACTTTGAATCCAAGTTTAACCTTCTCATAGCAGAATCTGGGTTTTGACACCTTTGACAATTTCCAGCTCCCTGCCTCCCTCCAGTTCCCCAACATGGTCAATCCAGACATCTGCCTTACACAACTGACTTATGGTGGCCACCTCCCTGTGGGATACATAGATACAACTTACTTGACTCACCCCAGTGACCCCACACCCCTCATGGACTGTGCAGATATGCCACAGTGACCATTCTCAGACAGAATGTGACCCCATGGAACTTGTGCCATTTGCTCTAAGAACCCACCAGTTGGAACTCCCCAGAGGAAACCTGCCTGGGTAATACCTTCAACAGCAAAAGTCCTCAGAGCCTAGGTCTTCCCCCGCCAGATCCCCACCTGCTGTTTGAGCACATTGCCCTGGTGGCCTTCTCATCTGCCCTTGTGGGCACACCCTCTGTCTCATGGGTCTGTGAGTAATAAACTGCTTCCGTTATTTCATGCGTTTTTGTTGTGTTGCCTCCTGTGAGTCCCATCTAAGCAACACACTGGGAGGTTTTAACTTTCCTCCCAGTCAAGGCTCTCCTAGGAGGGGGCATGTGGACAGGAATAAGCCGGACACGGGTTGGATAAGAGCCACAGGGGCGTGTACCAGTATAAACAAGTTTCCTGTGTGAGGGACACCTGGTCATGGGTTGAACACAGGCATTATGCTGTCTGCCAGGATTAAAAGGCATCCTGTGAAAGGCACAAAGTGAACACCCACGACCAAATTCTCCAAAGCCCTGTCAGGGCAGGACTAGAGTTTATAGCCACTCTGCAAAGAGAGACCTTAAGACCAAATTAGAAAGAAATACAGCAATTCTGCTAATACAATCTGCTTTAAGATAGAAAGATTTTTCAATCCAAAAATACATTTTTTTCATAAAGATAATTGGTATAACTCATTACATAGGAATAACATTTTTTATGGATTCTTCTTTCAATGGATTTTTCTCTTATTAAATGACATTGCATCTTGATAAGAAAACTGGAAGGAAAAATAAGCAACGTTCAATGACGAAGGAAACAGCCTTCAGGAAAACAGCACTCCTTTCAATGCAAAATGGCTAAATTCCTTCTCATGTTGTATGAGTGTGTGTGGTTTTTCAGTTTGCTTTGTTCTTGAACAGAATTCCAGATCTCATTCTATAGAAGGTCAAGGCTGAAAAACCCATTTTCACAAGCAGTTACCTGCCTTTCTCTGTTTGTTGAATGAAAGTTTTATTTCATGTTCCAGACTCTTTTATTACCTCTGGTTATCCTAAGAGCACTTCATCCTCTTAAAGTTCACCGAGCAGACCTGTTCTTCTTATTCCTAATACATTCTTTGTATCTGCTAGGTTTATAGATTTCATGGCTATTTGTGCAAGGTTAAGATGGGTAGCCTCGGATAATACGGAAACAGCCAAGAGAGGTCCTGTGCAAGCAACCAGATGGACTTAACAGACTCAAGTGTGGTATGACTAATGAATTAAAACAGCCACTCGCTAGCTCAGTCTTTGTCTCACTGCAGCTGAGCCTATATTAAGACACAGAAAAATGGAACTCATTTATAATTTCAAGGAAACCAATTTGGCCCTTAAGCCCCCATGGTTTCAATCTTAAATAAATAAAATTATACATAGTCATTTTCCCAATTTATCTTCCAAAAAAATAGAACTAAATAATCTTCAGTCATAAAAATAGGTAAACAACAATATATAGAGTCATCACAGTGTTCACTTATTTCAATGTTAATAAATTAATACTGACATTTAATAAAATTGGGCAAATATTTGACTATCAACTATTTTCTCAATATAAACTGTTTTCCTCCACATCTTATATAAACGATGCATCAAGCAACTTATTTTGTTATAGTTTCTTGTGTTGCTTGAAACAAACCAGGAGCTATTTTTTGTTTAAAAGTTTTATTTCTATATATAATCATTCATTATTTTTTTAAAAAAAATATTTTGGTAGTTTTTGGAGAATAGGATGTTTTTAGTTTCATGGATTTAGTAGTAACATGAGTGCAAAAATCAAATTTTAGCCTATGGCTGTGATAGAGACAGCAAGTTTTTCCCTAAAAGCTTAAATGGGACCCTCATATAATAAGAGCTGTTGGGAGGAGGCTTCCTAGCCGGTGACTTAGTTTTGTAGTGACCACATTCATTTGCTCGCAGTCACACTGGGAGGAGTGATGTGTACCATGTCTAGACCCCATACCACTGAACACTCCCATAGACAATGCGTTTCTTTCCTCCCCTTGCGCAGGCCCAGGGTCCACTTCAGAAGCGCTGTGATGAAGAGGCTAACCCATCCGCCTATGATCCTCAATGCCTGTGTGGAACAGAGTCCCCACCCCACAAGTGGACTTTGGTAGACGTTATTGTCTTATAGGACAGAAATTCTGCAAGTGTATCTATTACCACAACTCGCATTGTCTAAACAATGGAACATCAATAATATTCTTCAAAATAAATGTGAAGTTCTTTATGTATAGCAATGAAGTTTATGAAAACCAGGTGTTTCTTAATTTTGTTTTGAAATAATTTCCAGGATGTCACCAATATTATTAACATGCAAAACTAGTGTGTAACTGTGAATTACAAAGCTTCATACGTCTGATCCTTTTCGATGATTTAACAACTGATTATAATATTAGTAACATATACTAATATTTCGCTAGTCATAAAATACTACTAATGCTTAACTTCTGATCTGGAAGATAAAAACATAAAGGTGCTATATGCTTCTTGGCATCATTCATAATTTACATGTAGCTTCTTAATATTTGAACCTTTCTTCTTGCTTTTCAGTTACAATGGTCATTGTTCTGTTATTGTTTGTTTTAGATTTTACTAGCATGCGCTTACTAATTTGTACTTTATGTTCATGCCATATTGCCCAGAGTGAATGGTGGTAATGAAGCTTTCGATGTTAGTTTTTTTATTAATTCATCTAACCATGTTTGAGGCACAAATCGCACTTAACTTTCTAAGCAATCAGCATATAAACATATTTCCATACTCTTTGACATCTCAATCTATCTTTTTTGTTATAATAAACAATTTTAAATAGACACTACATGTGAATATAAATTGGTCATTGCTATAAACTTCTAATACATGATTTAAGTTTTAAATAGAAGTTTGCTTATTTGATTTTTGTTTGTTTGTTTGTTTTGAGATGGAGTCTTGCTCTGTCTCCCAGGCTGGAGTGCAGTGGCGCGATCTTGGCTCACTGCAAGCTCCGCCTCCCGGGTTCATGCCATTCTCATGCCTCAGCCTCCCAAGTAGCTGGGACTACAGGCGCCCGCCACCACGCCCAGCTAATTTTTTGTATTTTTAGTAGAGATGGGGTTTCACCGTGTTAGTCAGGATGGTCTCGATCTCCTGACCTCGTGATTCGCCCGCCTCGGCCTCCCAAAGTGTTGGGATTACAGGTCTGAGCCACCGCGCCTGGCCTATTTGTTTGATCTTAAATCCAAGCAACTGAGTTCCATGAAGGTGCAGACTCTCTTTCATGTTCGCGGAGCTCCTTGGTGCTCAATTAATAGTATTTGTTGAATAGATTAAAAAATTATATAGGACAGGATTAGGATAACATTGCATATTGACAGCCTTTTGCCTGAAATATCAAAAATGTGTGCTTGGATATGTTCAAGTTTAGTTGAGATATCTATGTCCATATATCTATATCTAGTCTCTCTCTCTCTCTCTCTTCCTCTCTCTCTCTCTTTCTCTCTCCTATATATTAAGTAAAGCTAACACCTTTTTGTAGCTCTAAGCCATATTCCATATTCTATTAAATTAGCAATGGTGGGTGGCTCAGCCAAGTGCAAAAAAGCAAAGCAGGACACACAGTAGAGTGATAGATTGGATGTGCACTGACACTCACCCAGCTGGATGAACTGAGGCTCACTCTTCACCCCAGGCCCAGCCCCAGTGCTGGCTGCCACTTCCACACTGTATCGGATTCCAGGAACAAGAAAGGGAATGACCACGGAAAAGGTGGAACCATCCACTGTTTTGTTGATGTGGTATCGAGTTTCATTGCCCAGACACCAAACCTGTAAGAAGTACATCACAAAAATCAAGCTGGTAAATTACCTAAATGAATGCAAAGACCAACAGGGGGTTGCGGTTTTAGACCTAGACAGAGTACAAAACTGTCATGCACAAACATAGGAAGTTTCCAAAGTCATTTTTCCCTAAAATCTAGTTCTATGAGCAATCTTCCGGTCAAGTTTAATGTTAAAAGTAGTTTCAAGGCATCTTTATTACTTTCTCATATACTTTTAAAAGGTTATATCAGGTAAGTCTCCAAATCTGTGCTTGAAGGTAGTAGTTTCTATCAGCCCACTTCATTTAGATTTCTTTTTAACACCAAGATAGTATTTGCCAGATAAATAAGTACCTTGCAGATAGCTGTGTCTATGCAGATCAAGAACAATACTCATTCAACATTTGCATTCTAGGCATGACACGGATGACCAGATATTGTAAAACAAAAATGAGTAGGAAACTCCAAGTCTCGTACTTTACTTCAACAGTTGTCTGGGATCAACCTGCCTGGCACTGGCACTGGCACTGGCACTGGCACATCTCATCTTACAAGGAGTAGTTGATTGAAAAGGAAGGAGAGCTTCTGAATACTCTAAAGTAGTTTGCACAAATATGATTATTAAAAACAAAACTGCACACAAGGAGAAAGCCTCACCTAGGATTTTATTCAACCTCTGGTACACTGAACTATATTATCAATGAGAGAAAATTTGCCCTCTGATCTTCTATTTAAACGGGAATATCAGTCCTTCACAGCATACGTGAGATCATAAAGAATAGCAATACATATTTGATGTGAAAAAAGCATTCTTCTAATAACAAAGAGTTAACCTGATTAACGTGGCTAATAATATTTGTGATCAAAAACTATCCTCAAGAAACTGAGATTTTCAAACTATACTATAATCCTTGTTTTAAGTTTCATTAAAAGATTCATCACCGAGTGATCCTCTGCGATGTTTAAGAACTTGGATATGGTGCATGACAATGTTCAAGCTCAGTTTCCATAAGAAAATGATCTATAGGAAAACGTGCTCTATTATTATTATTATTATTATTATTAGAGACAGAGTCTTGCTCTGTGGCCCAGGCTGCAGTGTAGTGGTGCAATCTTGGCTTACTGCAGCCTCCACCTCCCGGGTTCCAGTGATTCTCTTGCCTCAGCCTCCTGAGTAGCTGAGATTAAAGGTGTGCACCACCACACCCAGCTAATTTTTGTATTTTTTAGTAGAGACGGGGTTTCACCATTTGGCCAGGCCGGCCTGACCTCAGATGGTCTGCTCGCCTCGGCCTCTCAAAGTGCTGGGATTACAGGCGTGAGCCACCACGCCCAACTGACATACTCTATATTACTTATGATGTCCTCAAGCAATATATACCATTAAGTAGACAATTGTCTAAACTATAATAGGAAGTGAGATTTAAAATAAATCTAAGCATACTAGTCTCCTCCATCATTTATCCTTTTATTTTTTCTTTGAAAGTTAGTATTATTTTAATATAGTTTCAATACATAACACCAAGAAATGGTCAGACCCTATACCAGGAGCTGATCATTTGGAAATACTCTTTTGTGATTTTTTTTTAATCTCAATTACATTATGCAGCTGAACCAAAGCCACAAACTGATTTTGTACCAGTCAATCAGGTTCTGAAAGGCATTTTATTCTTTTAAATTGACCATGAAGCTATGTGAAATCCACCCTTTTGCATTTCTTCAGGAGAGAAATGAGTTCTGACTCTTATGGGAAAATGCCT
This sequence comes from Nomascus leucogenys, assembly GCF_006542625.1. Lineage (NCBI taxonomy): Eukaryota > Metazoa > Chordata > Mammalia > Primates > Hylobatidae > Nomascus > Nomascus leucogenys. Next base: position 39,130,344 of record NC_044401.1, on the reverse strand, counting down.
ACATTCCACAATTTAGCTTCAGAGCTGAGACATCACCTCATTTTAAATCCTTAAAAATCTTCTATAGCATTCTATTTTTCTAGACTAACACATAGGATCCAGTCACTCCTCAGTATTGAGACAGCCTTGAAACTCTTCAGAAAACACCTAAAAGTACAGAGACTTTTACCTTTTAATGCCTCAATTATGCTAGAAAATCTTATTTGAAATATCTTAAAACGTCCACAGTGCACTTATGGCAGTCTTTTACATACTTTAAAAAATACACTGTTCATATACACAAATTTCATAAACAGGTTTCTCAATTTGTTTTTAAAAATCTTTTGAAAATAAAATAAAATTCTGCTCAGGATACTTGGTTACTGTACAGATTAATTTGCTCCTCAGAAGAACATGTATAGTCTTATTTGGGCCTTAACTGAGGATGCACATCAGAATCGCCAAAAGATTCACCAAAATATTTGTGCAAGGGCCTCTGTCAGACCACCTGAATCAGAATTTCAAAATCACTGAATAAAAAAGAAAGCGTTTTAAAAATAATTTTACATGTTGCTATGTGGACCAGCAGATGGCGCCAAATATCCATAAACAAATACCAGCCCGCTTTTTCTTTGTGAATGGCGGGGGCTGTCCATCAGGACATTAATATACATATATTATACTCATACCTTATACTCTTGGACCATTCCATTTTGAGTGTCTTCTGGAGGTGGCTGCCAACTAACTAGAATTGCAGTTCCGTTTCCATCATTCTTGGATACAGTTACACCTTGGGGTGGGGCACTGGGTGCTATTAAATTGTTTTAAAAGGTAGGTTATTAGAATGTGCTAGAGAACACTGAAAGCAGGTAATTAATATCAAACCCAATAATAAATATATCAATATTATATCAATATATGCTTCTTTTTTTTTCTCGAGACGGAGTCTCGCTCTGTCGTCTAGGCTATATGTGACACGATCTCGGCTCACTGCAACCTCCCCCTCCCGGGTTCAAGTGATTCTCCTGCCTCAGCCCCCTGAGTAGGTGGGATTACAGGCGCGTGCCACCATGTCCCACTAATTTTTGTATTTTTAATAGCGATGGGGTTTCACTGCCTTGGCCAGGCTGGTCTCGAACTCGTGACTTCAGGTGATCTGCCCACCTCAGCCTCCCAAAGTGCTGGGGTTACAGGCGTGAGCCACTGTGCCCAGCTGCATATGTTTTAAAGATGTATCTCATCCAAGTCTGAATAGTCCCCAACTACCTAAGTTGTTCCTCACTTAATGCTAATTCACGGCCACCGTGAATTTTCCATAACCAAAGTTATACCTTGTTCCCACCAAACATCCCAGGACAATGCCTATTCCTTCTACCCTGTAACGCTAGTCTCATGTTCTCCCCCGAAATGTTCAAAAGTAGGTAAATGAATATTAATCATTCATGATAATTACTTATACAGCCAAAGTGACAAAGACATGTTGGGAAAAATCCTGCTGTTGGTTAATGTAATCTTTTACCTTTATGTAAATATTGTTTAATTTCTAGGAATAGGGTGGTCAGCTATAGTGGTTTGTCTAGAACTGAGGTGTTTTAAGAGAGATGAGATTTAGGAAGAAAATGCTAATCTCACAAAGTCCTGGGCAAATCAACGCATTATTCAAATCATGGATCAAAATAAACAAATAGAAAATGCTGAATGGAAAATAAACCAAACGGAAAACAATTTCACTTTTAAATGTGAATTTTAGTTCTGAATAATTAAATTTCTGTATGCCATTAAGTAATATAATGTTCACATTTGCACATTTGAGGTAGGCAACTATTGAAGCAAGTCAACTATTATAGCATTTTGCTTTTCTAGTTTTCTAAATAAACAAATACTGTTAGCAAAATGTATCTTGAATATCAAGAAAGTTAGTAATTAATGCCACTATTAACATTATAACAATTTAAATTAAGCTAATAAAATTCTAACAAATATAGTGCAATGCACAGAAATCATACGCTTCATCATACTTGCCTTCTTCCAGGGTTTTGGCGAACTTGATTTCACTATCTGCTCCTTGAAATTCATTAAAAAAAGGGCGAGCCTTAATTTCATAGTTGACTCCCTTTCTGAGATCAGGGATAACCACACTGTTTTTGGTTGGGGTCCTCACTTCAAAAACTAACCAGTCTGATTCTCCGTGGTTGGCTCCAGATGGCCGATAGAGAATTTTATATCCTTGTATATACTGAGACTGTTGATCTACCTATTAAAAAGACAAGTAAAATGTAATTATTCATATTATTGTATTGGTTCATTAGAAAATAATAAAAATTAAACGTTATAAAATGCACAAAATTCTGTCTGGCTTCATCCCACATTCTTACACAAGCAATGTGTAAGAATTAGAAAGGAAAAAATAAAACTCATTATTTGTGGACAGCATGAGTGTGCTCATAGAAAATCCAAAAGAATCTTCAGCTAAAACATTCCAATAAGTAGAATACTGAAAAAAATCCACTATCTTTTGTAAGGTGATAGAAATTTCTGTGGCATTAACTTCTATGCTTCATGCAGAAATGTGAGGCCTGATGGCAGCTCTGACATTGCATGTAAGACACCCCTGGGTGAAGGGGATGAGAAGCTAAATGTTTGACGACTCTCTGATTTTAAAAGCCTACTTAACACTACTTGGAAATATTTCTAAGTTTAAAAGATTCATGTAATAATGATCCTATCACAAGTTACATATAGCTAATTCTATCTGTTTCTTTCCTGAGACAGGTCAAGTTCACTACTGCAGCACAACAGGAAAAAAAATAGGCTCAAGATGCAATTTTCTGTTTAAAGCCAAACTAATAGCTACTATAATAAACAGTGCTTACACTATAAAGTTATCATTAATGTACAAGTAGGCAACAGATAGTTACATTTTATATGCATTACAATGATCTCGCAGACGCTTATTAAAACTGAGATCAAATATTGTAACAACTCACTGTCCAGTGCACTTCGATGGAAGAGGAAGAAAGGATGGTAGGGTTGTGGAGGTGCAGAACAACATTCCCCAGCTCTCTCTGGACCTGCTTGTGGTCCACCCCCTGACTTGTTGGTGGAACATCTACAACAATTCAAGAAAAGTGTGTCAGGTTCTGCACAATGTTACTGAACTGAATGAAAGCATGGTAAAACAAACTTTTCATTCATAGCAACTCTCAGTAAAGAAGAATCCAAGCCAGGCTGTGATTCAGAAAAAAAAAAAAAAAGGAATAATTTAACCTTTTTATTAGGATTAGGAAAGTAAGAGGGGATAGAGAGTAGAGAGAACGCAGAGGACAGGTATTATAGAAAGGCAAAAAGAGCGGGAAGCAAACAACGGCAAATAACAACATTTAGTGGCTCTTCCTACCACGCAATGAACACCTTCCTGATGAAAATGAGGGCACTAGGGCAATTCCCTCTGAGTTTGTGAAAACCTTCTGCAGGGATCCTAACTATGCAAGACAGAAAAGAGACTGAAATTGCAGCAGAGTGGCTAAGCAACGGAAAGAAAGGAGATACGGTTAGTGAAAACCAAGAGAAAGAAGTCAGATCCTTTACACCTTTGAAGATGAACTTGGATATTTTCTCACAGAAGGTATATGGTAAGTTAGCGGCTACGATGGAGGTGATACAGATGCCACCAGGGAATTAAAATAAAATAGATCTGATTAGATTCATGAGAAAAAAGTACTTAACGTTTATTTAATTGATGATGATTTAGTTTAGTTATTGTATCATAGTAAAGAAGGCTTAATAAAGAGTTCTTAATCTCAAAACCCAAAAATTTTAGAAAGGAAACAAAGAACACAGTAAGAATGAAATGGCTGCTAATGTTAATTTTTTTTTATAAGCTTCTTAAAGTCTACACTCAAAAAAAATTTGCCCATTTCTGAAGCGGTTTTCTAAACACAGATGTTTTCCTTTGTTTATAACAGTAACAGGGAATACATGGGAGGACGTGAAGAAAACGTTTTTTGGACCTCAGAATTCTCTTTCTCAAAGAATTGTATTTTGGCACCTACATTCCAGATTATTCCCCATTACCTAAAAAAATTAAAATGAGAATTTTAGTTTAATGAATCATTAAATACCTTCAAACAATTGATCTTGGGTAGAAAGCAAAAGCAGGAATACTAAGAATGAGATCGCTAAGTATCTCGGATGAAGTCCACAGAAGCTAGGCAGGTGGAAGAGATGACATCAAGATTGATATCAAACACTCTTACATATCGTTTGGTTGTTTTTATACTTAACCTAGAAATTAAGCTGATAAATAAGCAAGATGAAAAAGAACTGGGATAATTCTGGCATCCCATACTTCATCTTCCTTTACCAATATTTTTGGTTAGGACCGGCCCTCAGGATAACTATTATCACAGCCTCTACGTAGTAAACACTTGATCGTCACCTTTCCATCTCTTCCTTACCCACTGGTCTCAATTGCTCCTATGACTCAAGCTGCCACCCATCTCTAGGATAACAGTGAAATACTTGGAATGAAACAGACCTGGGTTTGCACCCCACATCGGCAACTTAAAAACCACATAACATTGGAACAATTTCTTAACCTCACTATTCTTCAGTTTCCTTGTGCTTCAGATGGTGGCATCAAAGGCAGCTAATCCTGAGGGCTGTGGTAAAAGCTGTCTTGTGGTAAGACATAAAAAGTGCTTTTCCTGAGATCAGGGATTGTGGACCCATAGTATATAGCATAGTGCCATATACATAGGTGTTGCTTAATAAACATAGGTTCAACTAAAATGTATTCATGTATAGAAAACACACACATTATGCCAGCTTCCAAATATTTCCCTCATACGTAAGCTCCCGTCCTCACAAAATCATCTCCCTTTCAGAAAGTATCTTCAAATACAGAAATAACCATTTTATATATAACTGCCATATATGATCTGCATCCCAATCCCAAATTCCTCTGATTTGAGATAAACCTGTCAGTTCCTTCATGAAAATTGCTAGATTCTCCCACCTAGTACCCATGATAGCAACAGCAGTCTATAATATTATAATAGAAGTGTTCACAGCAGAGAGAAAAAGGGAAAGTGACACCTAATAATATAATTTTGAGAAGTTTATGAATTGATCCTGTTACTGTTTTTGTTCTCCTCCTCCTGAAGGAAATGTATGACAATGTAAAAGGTCTTTCTCAACATTCCAAATTAGACTTAAAGAAAACCTAACTGCTCCAGCCAACTGTCTCCTCCAACGTTAAAACTTCGTATACACAACCTCTGAGGGGAGACTATCCAGGCCCCACTCGTCGATAATAACTGATATCATCTTAGGCATGATATATATATTCTATGTATCTGTATAGATTCTTTTAAAACTAGGGCTCAAGAATGATACACAGACAGGACACGTGGGTGAAGAATCATAGTAACTAACAATGGTAACAACAGCCGCACCTCTGCCACGATGGCCACCAGCCCTACCTGCCAGGTGCTCATCTCATCTTCATTGCATAATCAAATCTTGTCTTTGGGAAAGCACACTTTGATTACCACATAACAAGGCTCTAACTCCAACCATGACATAGGTCTACCTGACTCCTGTACTGGGAACCTGTGCCCTATATCTGTGCACCTTTAGCTTTTGACCCCAGCTCATTCATAAGTATCTACACTTGGGGAAGATTCTTTTGCAACCGTATTTCAGAAATGGTTAGAGAAGTTACGCCTGCTCCTTTCTGAATCATTTTCCAACAAGTCCTCCTTGGATTTCCTCAGCCCTCATTCTTCTCCTTGCTTTGTTTGCGTTCCGTTCTCTACAGGGAAGTTTTTTTGCAGGTGATTCCCCAGGTTCTTATTACGGTTGTAATCCAGGGCTTCCAGCCTCAAAGGAAGTCCAAGAAGAGGCAAGATATGTGCCTCAATTTTACTTCTTCTCATGGGATCTTTTCTGTTGCCTTGAGCTAGAATAAGCATAACTCTTCCGTATGGCAGTCTCTCAAAATGTTAAGGAAAAGATGTCATGTCTGCTCTGAGGTTATTATTTTCTGGCCTCACCATAGCCAGATCCTTGAATGTCTTTTCATATGATGTGATTTTCAGCCTTTCATGCGGCCTCATTGACTATCCCTACTGTCCTCCTCTTAAAAGTCCATCTGAAAACGTAGTGTCCAGAACAAACACATTACTCCATTCATGAACTGAATAGTGCTAAGTAAAAAGAGAAAAATTACTTGATCCAGGCATAATTCTAGTGCCAGCTAAGACTACATTTGTTCTCTTGGCAACTACATCCGTCAGTAGGTTCAGATGGGTGTTTTATTTTAAAGTCAGACCACTCCGAAAGCCCTGACACACTCACATATACTTCCCGTAAGCCTGCTGTCTTTAGTCTACCCTTTTACAGCTAATTTTTTAAACCCAAGTTCAAGTACCAGACTTTTTAATTTGCTCTATTAACTTTAATAGTTAGCACTCTCCCATCAGTCCAATCTGTTGGGCTATATTTAATTCTGATTCTCTTATTTGGCATACTAGCTGTCTTTCTCAGTTTTATGATATCCACGAATTTTATGAACTTCCTTTACTTTTAGTCCTGACACTAAAAGAAATCCAAGTCCAATAACAGATTTTATGGGATAAAATAGAAAACAAATCTGAATCTTATATACTTATATATTGATTGGTTAATGTATTCCTTGTCCAATTCTGAGGAATGGGTGGGTTTAGCCCCTTTTTATAGGTGAGGAAACTCAGAAGGGCTGACTAACTTTCTCAAGGCCACACAGCTAGTAGATTGACGAGCTGAAATTAAAAAAAAAAAAAAGGCTTTGATTTCACAATTGTACGCCTGTTTCTCTATATTTCCAGTATGCCAGTTAACAAGGATTCATTATACTTAGAGTGATGTGGTTTGGCTGTGTCCCCACCCAAATCTCATCTCGAACTGTAGTTCTCGTGATCCCCATGTGTCATGGGAGGGACTCGGTAGGGGGTAATTGAATCATGGAGTAGTTACCCCATGCTGCTGTTCTCGTGATAGTGAGTGAGTTCTCACGAGACCTGATGGTTTTATAAGGGGCTTTGCTCACTTTTGCTCGGCACTTCTTGCTGCTGTTCTCGTGATAGTGAGTGAGTCCTCACGAGACCTGATGGTTTTATAAGGGGCTCTGCTCACTTTTGCTCGGCGCTTCTTGCTGCCACCATGTGAACCAGGACGTGTTTCTTTCCCCTTCTGCCATGATTGTAAGTTTTCTGAGGCTTCCCCAGCCATGCTGAACTGTGAGTCAATTAAACCTCTTTGCTTTATAAATTGCCCAGTCTCGGGGAAGTTCCTTATTAGCAGCGTGAGAACAGACTAACACATTGTTCCACTAGCTATGCATATGCAAAGGCAAATTGACAGAAATGTTAAAAAGACTAAATGAATGTTCAGACAGAAGGCTAACTTACTCCTCACTTACAAATGAGGTTACACATTACAGAACCATGCATGTGAGTACGGGACAAAACAGTGTTAAGCCATAGTCGCCAAAACCTTTCAGTTAGTCTACTGGCTGGAGACCACTGCACTGGGGACAAAAGTTTAAATTCATTTTACAGCTGTCATTGGGTCTACATTCTTTACAAATGTGTATCTAATATCAAAAACCTCAGACTGCCTTAAGGCAGGCTGCAAGTATACAAAGCTGCTGGAGAGGTGATTCATAATAGCAAATATGAGCTATGGGTGTGCTACATTCACACAAGAGACAAACGTGGGCATGTTCTACAACTTGGTGTGCTTTTTCTGCAAATTCTGAAACAAAAAGTGCTTCCGGAAAGACTGTTTATGTACATACTTGAAGTAACAAAACAGCAACATGGCTGGCAGACCCCTCTCCCAAACCAGCAACAAAGGAGTTTAAGTCTCAGCCATCTTGTGTATAACTTGTTTCTATTAAAATAACCAAGTCTTTTTTTTTCTTTTTACCTTTGTTTCCTTAAGATAGAAACACTATCCCTCTGTATGTTGAGAAAATAATTTTATAGTTCAAATCACTCCCCTCTAAAATTACCTTTCTTCACTAATATAAAAACAGGCACATTTTATTTACAATGACATGTGATTTTTTTCCAAAAATGAAAGGTAAAGGATGATTCAAATTCATCTCTTTTTTTCCAGTATATTAATTTTACTCCTATTAGAGCACTAAAATAATAGGATGAGCAAGAGTGTGGAGAGGTGAAAATAATCCGTCTGTTGAAAGCTAAAAGTAATTTCTGTTCACAAAAGATAAAATGCAGAATACCCAACATTTGGTCCAAAGGAACAACAGTTCCAGTTTTAAATGTTCTAGAAGCAGCTTTAAACATGTCCATTTTTCTTTTACCTGTTTTCAAACCATCATTCTACTTCCCATCTCCTCACATAATATTTTTGTCTTGGTATATTTGTAATTTTATGAGAAACAGTTCTCTTTGTTAATCCATCTTATGCTGGTATGCTTAGTCCAGAAAATAATAAAGTTTGTAGACATTGTGTTTGTATATTAAAAATTAATTAAGCAACTTGGGCAACCTGAACAAGAGATTATAAATGTACAATTCTAGCATGTAACACAAGTGATTTGTCTGTGCAATTATAACATCTAAGGATAAGTAGGTGTCACAGCGTTAAGTAAATCAATATTTACCTTGTGTTTTCACTGGATCTGATATTTGGCTTGGATCACTAATTCCATATGCATTAGCTGCCCTCACAAGGAAAAGGTAAATTGCATTAGGTTTGAGTCCTTTAATGGCAAATGTTTCTGTTTTCACATTCTCTGCTACGGTCTGCCAGCTGCTACCAGATGCATGGCTAAGGATAGACACACAGGTTAGAACATGCGTATTTAAAGGAGAATCAAAAAAGAACAACTAGGAAGCATCTCCTTCACTCTACCTGAAGGCTTCTATAATATAAGATGTTGGAGTTGCTCCTGAATTCAAATTTGGTTGCCATGATAATGTGACTGTATTTCTGCTGACATCTGTAACTTCAGGTTTTGATGGGGCACTAGGGATTAAATTTGGGTCAGTGGGTCTTGGAGGCTGAACTGGAACTCCAAATTCTAAAAAGTGGGAAAAAGGCCAAAATAAGAGATGTTTACACATACACAGAAAATGCAGATAACATATTCATACACCTATTCAGAGAACAGGACATTTACTTCATCAATATCCCAGTAAGTAAACAGCTGCATTTTAAGCTTTACTTTAAGGGAAATATACCATTTAGTTTACCTTGAACTTCAATGTAAGCACTCCATGTTGCTTCACCACTGGGGGTTGATGCAATGCAGGTGTACCGACCAGTATCACCCAGCTGAGAAGGCAGACAAAAAATAAATATTTGGAAAAATCAAGAACTCACTGGGCTGGAAAAGCAATTACAGGTTTGTATATGATCCATGAATACGGATAACTGCATTAAAATTCACTAACCAGAAACTTCCCCTTAATTGAATATATTTTTATTGAATGTGAAGGAAAATATTACATCAATATAGAAAAAAGATTTTATATGATTGTTCTAATGGTATAATAAGAAATATTTAATTGCATTAGCATATATTATCATCAGTCTCAGGGCATATATTATCATCAGTCTCAGGGACAATAATTCCTACGGTAAGGCATACAACTCTTCAAATTCAAAGCGTTAATATTTATTGCTAAAATATATGTTTATGTTTAATAAGTCATATAATAAGCCTGACAAAGCTTAACCAATGGCTATTCTTGCTATTTCATATTTTACTTATATATTTAACTATATGGATATTTGAGAGCAACAGAAAAAGGATAGGCATCACAGAATTTTTTTCTTAAACTACTGACTTTTCCAGGTATTAAAACCTGTAACTTAAAGCAGTTTAAGAAGTACAAAGCCAAACTCGAGCTGGAATGAACACTCTCGCTCCCTTTTAAAAACTGAATGTCAGAAAGCAAACATAGCTCAAATGTTCAACTTTGAAATCAGCAGCAGGATAATAAACCCATCTACTTCTGCTCAACCTAATAACTATCTCCAAGTAACGTTTGATAAGGAAAGAATGTTGTTATCTTGCCCTGGCAATTGCAGGAACCAAGTCACAATAGTCACAAAGTAGCACAACATATTAACTGTTGTGGCACTTAAAGTGAACTGTGATGCTGATCCGATACTCCAAAGGAACCACACACACTAGGAAATAAAGCAACTGAAATTTATGTTTATTGATGTCAGGACTATTCTTTCATATGCCTCAGGAGCTCATCTGATCTTGACCTAAAAAAAGAAGAAAAATCAAAACAATAAAGTCCTGAGACAGCAGGCATGGGATGTGATGCCCTGTGAAAGTAAATCCTTAAATGCTTCCTACAGACCCGTGGGCTTTCCATCATTGCGCATTCCGATTTGAATTGTACACTCGGTGTGTACATTGCTTTATGGCTTTTGTTTGCATGTATAGTTTTGCCATTGCAAAATGCTGAAACAAATACTTACAATAGAAGAACTATCTAAGTATACTGCACATAAAATGATACAGTTAAATATCTTAAAAGATGCCTTACGGAAGGACTGCATCGTACCACTACTTTGAAGATATTTATTCTCTCACAAATCCTCATTTACTTTCCTCGGTAGGTTCTTAGAAATCCTTTCTTCTCCTCCATACAACCTTAAATTACCTGCCATGGACTAAAAAATGAGTTAAATCATCTCAAACATATACAATGAAATATCTGAAAAAAAAAACATCAAATTAAAAACATATTACTACTCTTCATTTAACACTTCATTAATTGCAAAGTTTGAAATTTCAATGCCAGTTGTTGGAGGCACAAACAAAGTGAAACAAAACAAGAAGCGCAAGGTGCTGCTCCAAGTTACCTTAGCGTATCGGATCTGCAGCACTCCATTCTCCAACTGTTTGATTCGAGAGTCTTGGGTTGAAACGAGGACTCCATCCTTTCTCCACAGAATTGTGGGCACTGGACTGCCTGTGGCCACACAGCTGAGGACTAAAGTGCCATCCACAGCTACAGTCTGATTCACAGGACCTTGTCGAATAACTGGGGGAGGCCGATCTGCAATCACTGCCAGAAGAAACAACAGGAACTAGATTTCTGCAACTGGAAGCAATTTTCTAATCATCCAAGCAACAGCAGTTGCTCTAGGCTTTGAAACAAACTAAAGATAATTGAACAAGTAATTAAAGTAGGAGACATGCATTATTCAAAATGCATTTATATGATGCACTGATTCAGAATACTAAAATGAGATACAATGTGCTACTTTCAAATGACCAACCACTCACTGAGCTGGCTGCATTGTCAAGAGGCCTATTTAAAATGTTCAAGAATTAGGATTGTGGATGGTAAAGTAGATACAGAGTCGTGATCATGGAATACTGTACTTTTTAAACTCAAAAATATGAAAAAACACAACATAACAAAAAAACCATTTCTCTCAAGGAAACATATGAGATAAATTTTAATAAATGAAGCAAAGCCAAATTGACATTTCATAACTGTTTTGTACAACAGAAAAAAAGAAACAAGGTACCATACCAGCATGTTTAACAATTTTGGATCCAAAAAAGTGCATTGGATTTTCACAATTTAATAAATCAGTATGATTGAGTTCCCTGTGTCTTTTTATCTTGTAATACTTTCTATTACAATATATATGGGAGAAAATTACCCAACTGTAATGAATCCAAAGAAACTGCAAAATTGCCCAAATACATTGTTGTTTGGCTGATCCAAAGAGACAAGTCAAAATGATGTTCTAACTTGGCAAATACCATACTTCTCTACTGGGATTAATGGGATCGGGAATGTGCCTCTGCTAACTCCGTTACCTTAGATAATAGTTATAACGTACTACGGAAAATAACAACGAGAGGCAATTTTATTATGTGTAAATACAATTATCCCTATGATTACATGAAAAAAATCTAAAATCTAAAAACTTTATCTGACATGAAGTCTTTTTTAGGGGAAAACATAGAACAACTGTGTTGGAACGAGAATAAATCCTACATTGAAGGGGTGTTCATTTTCATTTAAAAGTTTCTTATATCATGGCTCATATAACTGACAATAAAGACAGGCCAAACAAAATAAAGACCTAAAGTGTTTTCTCCATGCTTTGTCGGAAAATTCCCATCCCGACTTAGGCAATTTACATGAAACTCTCTATATTTTTTTTAATGACTTAAAAACTAAATTTCAGAAATTTTCTGTAAATATTCAACTTGAAAATTCTGGATGTTAATGAAAAATTTTTAAAAGACACAAATGTACAAAGAAAGATTCTAAGTTGCCTGGTTAAAGAAAAGTGGTTGTCAGAGTAACTACATTTTGGAGGCAATAATTTTCAGAGGTGGATCTGTCATGTCCGAAGCTTTATGCACCAAAGATTTTCACAAGCTGGAGTCACACTTTAATTTGCTCCTCATTTGTCATGCAATAAATATTAGTTTTGTGCATGCAAACTAAAAAAAAAAAAAGAAAAGAAAAGATAAACAGGAAAGCAATGGAGTGAAATCAGCAGCTGTGCATTTCCACTCTACTCTTCCAATTCTCTTCTATGTCTTGGTTACTAGGGTGAAATTTGCAATACCAAGGGGTGAATTAGGAGGCTAGAGTTTGAAACTTGGCAGGAGAAATATTCCTTATAACTGATTATAATTAAATCCAGTAGAAGAACGGCTTAAATTTGGTAGTCTTATCATATTTAGAAACAATCCAGTATCTGGGAATATATTCAATGTTCTCCATCTTTATGGTCCTTTGATATTTGTATTTTATTTAGTGTCATCCACACCTCCCCATTCCATCCCAAACCAGTTATCGATGCCATTTTTTTGGTATAATTTACAATGTATACTTCACAAAAATAAAGCAATGAAAGAAAAGGATCAGCTCTAGCATCTGCCATGTGTCTTTGGGCAAGTTCCTTAAATTCTCTAAGCCTCAGTTTTGTATTGTTTGTAAAATCCATCAACTAAGCATAATAATATTTTTTTCTAAATAGCTCAGGGAGGGCTTTGTTATGCATATTGAAATGGAACAGATAAGGGAGTGCTTGGCTAACTGCAAAGGCTAGACATAGATATGTACTGTAGTGTCACTAGTGCCCTCTTTGGTAAAAACAACAACAACAACAAAAACTATTATGGAAATCAGAGAGGAACAATTTGGCCAGGCACTGGGGCTCACGCCTGTAATCTAGCACTTTGGGTGGCCAAGTAAGGTGGATTGCTTAAGCCTAAGAGTTCAAAACCCGCCTGGGTAACATGGCAAAACCCCATCTCCACAAACAAACAAACAAAATTAGCCGGCCATGGTGGTGTGCACCTGTAGTCCCAGCAACTTGAGAGACTGAGGTGAGAGGATCACCTGAGCCCAGGAGGCCAGGGTTGCAGTGGTGGGCTTTGATCAGGCCACTGCACTCCAGCCTGGGTGATAGAGTGAGACCCTGCCTCAAAAAAAAAAAAAAAAAAAAAAAAAACAAGAAATATTTAAGGGTTTATTAAAGCAATTGGATGTTTTCAGGTAGAGAAATGAAAGTTTTTGATGTCATCAAGTAGAATAAAATACTCATAAAATGTTTACACTTACAGACACCAAAGAATGTACTGAATTTATGAGTCAAACCTTAATTTAGAATGAGACAACCTCATATTCAGGTCTAGGATCTTCTGTTGGAATTATTAGAATGAATTATCCAGAAATAAAATAGGAAGTGTAAGAATCAGAAATGTCTAACAAAGTGAGTAAACGCACGGACTTTGGAGTGAGAAAATGTTAGCACCATACAACAGAAGTGTTCCATATCTACTCTCTCCAATACAGTAGCCAATAGCTACAAGTGACTACTCATCATGTAAGTGTAGCTAGAGTAATTGCGGAATTGGATACGCAATTTTATTTAATTTTAAGTAATTTAAATTCAAATTTAAATAGCCCCATAGGGTAAGTAGCTACCTTAGTGGAGGGTGCAAACATGTCAGTTCTCCTACTTATCATTGTAATTTGGGAACACATCTTCACATTCACTGCCTCAGTTTCTTCACTGGTAAAATGAGATATGGTTAGATTTGAAATTGTTCATGTGTGAAAAGTTTCTAGTATAGTGCCTGGCCCTACGTAAGCTTATCCTATAACTTGTTATTAGTCACTGTAGCTCATTATTGTCAGTACAAAAATAACAGTGGTGGAGGTAGTGATGGTATAAGCAGTGTAACAGGTATAACAGGTGCTGTAATATATATTACAGCAGGGTTACACCACCTGTTATAAATATATATATATATTACAGCAGGGTTACACCACCTGTTATAAATATATATATATATTACAGCAGGGTTACACCACCTGTTATAAATATATATATATACAAATATATAAATATATATAAAAATATATATAAATATACACATAAATATATATAAAAATATATATAAATATATAAATATATATATACATATATATACAAATATATACAAATATATATACAAATATATATATAAATATATATATAAATATACATATATTACAGCTAGGTTACATATATAATTAATATATATATATTACAGCAGGGTTATAAAAGTTTATAAAAGTTTAGCTATCTTTTCCCCACATTTAGTGAAAGACTTCAAAACCCCTCCAAAATAAGGGTATATAATCAGAATGTTGTAATTTGTCACCTCAAAAATAGCGATCATGAAGTCTATGTTAATATACATAAATATATTTATGAAATAATTTTAAGAGAAAAAGAACAGAATATACACATGTTGATTAGTTCATGTAAAAAAAGTCACATTTATACACCAATAAACATCACAGATAAACAGCATAATTGTCATCCATTTACAAATTGTAAATATTGTATCTTGGAAATCTATAAATTTGGATAGAAAATATTATTATTCCATTTTAGAAATCAGGGAACTGAAACTCTGGAAGTTCAAGTGACTTGTTCAAATCAAGTAGTAACTGGCAAATCTCTTTTCTAAATAAAATATAACACTCTTTGCACTATGTATCTATAAATTTTGTGAGATGAATACGAATGATTTTAAATTTTATACATTATGTAGTAATCATTAACTTTGTTTTCTTACATTCTAATATTATAGTAAACAGAAGAAAGATGTTCAGTTAAATAGAAGACATGAATTTGTATGTTTCTGAGTCAAATGTTATTAGGGATAGGCCACAGCTACAGTCAACACAACATTTTAAAGGCAGCTGCTACTTCTGTGCTTCATGTTTTATTCTGTCTTTGTCTTTGTTCTGTTTGCAAACAGTAAAGAAGGTCAAGAAGCTAAAGACAAATAGTATCCCCAAAGTACTCTGCCTACTAGCCATCCTCTGGACTTGCTAATGTATAAATACTGGTATTTCCGGCACTACAATAATTCTAGTTTTACCCATGAAGAATGAGACCACAGTGTTAAATTGTTTTCACAATATCAATAAGCTCCAAAATAAAGCAAGCAAAACTTAAAAAACAGTGCCAAAACAGCAAACACAAAATCACCTTAAAACCCCCAGAGTTTGCAGGGCGAAACAGGACATTTAGTGTTGAACTGGCTAGTAGGGATGAATCCCAAATTCACAGATATTTAGAGATTTTGTTTTTGTTTTTTATAGTTTAATAAAAGGTCTAAGCGTGATCTAGTCTCACATATACAAGCAATTTGTGATAACGTCATGTCAGTTGGCACATGAAAACCTTTGCTTTAAATTATAATTATAAAAATTGGAGATACTTGAGACTACTTCAGCATAGGTTTCTAAAATCTTTTTTTATGTATACCTATATATAAGTTGCTTTACAAAGTTGCAATTATTAATGTACGCATCATTCTATGTTTTAATGTCTCTATATATTGGTTATAGTAGTCATTACCGAATTCACTATATGGCTTTCACAATCATTATTTAATGGCTGTAAATGTACTTAAGACATTATAAAAATATTTAGGTCATCCTAGTTCATTGGAACCAGTACATGTATAATATGTATCATACACAGGGGTAAGAGTTTGAGCTTTTGAGAGACACAATCCTAGTGCTGAATTCTCACTTAACCAAAAGCTAGTTGTTTTTCCTTTTTTCTTTGTTTCATTCACTCATTAAAAAAAAAAAATCTATGGAGCATTTGCCACATGAGAGATCCTGGTTGGATACTAGCAAGCATTTAATTCGACTAGAGAGACATGGGTCCTGCCTTCATGGAACTTAATGTCTAATGAAGAACACAGGAAAATAAACAGAACACAAAAAAGTATAGGATGCAATCTATGTATATACTGCAGGGGTTGGAGTATAGAACCTGTATTTGAAGAGTTAGGGAATGCTTCTTGAAGGAAATGAAGCTTCACGTTGGTGGAAACAACGTGCAGAAGACAAGACGGAGAAGCGGCCAGGCGCGGTGGCTCAGGCCTGTAATCCCAGCACTTTGGGAGGCCGAGGCGGGTGGATCACGAGGTCAGGAGATCGAGACCATCCTGGCTAACACGGTGAAACCCCGTCTCTACTAAAAATACAAAAAATTAGCCGGACGAGGTGGCGGGCGCCTGTAGTCCCAGCTACTCGGGAGGCTGAGGCAGGAGAATGGGGTGAAGCCGGGAGGCGGAGCTTGCAGTGAGCCAAGATCGCGCCCCTGCACTCCAGCCTGGGCGACTCAGTCTCAAAAAAAAAAAAAAAAAAAAAAAAAAAAAGACAAAGAAGCATGGCAGGCACAATGATTAGGGCACGTGAGCAACACAGTATTCAGAGCTGAACCTGCAGTGGGGGCAGATAATGAATTTTAGGTAAAGCACGTTAAGGAATATACACTTTATCCTGAGAACACTAGAAAAGCAAATAATGAAACTGATGTTTTAACAAATTCCTCCAGAACTTCTTGAAATTCAAAGATATCTACAAAAGTCCTAGTCAACACTGTATCTGGTGGTAAAATATTAAATTATTTCCCCCTGAAGTTAGGATCAAGAAAAGTATGTCCATTATTGCCAATTCTGCTCACTATATTGGAGATCACAGGCAATGCAGGACAAGTAAAAGAAATAAAAGGTATACATAATGAAAGAAAGACATAAAACTTGAAAGACATAAATATTAAAAAAAGACATAAATATTGAAAGACATAAAACTGTTTTTATGTGCAGCTGATACATTTTGTACATTTATGTCATATAAAAATACATATTACATATATCAAAAATATATATACACAAATATATATATTTTGATATGACTGTGTGTATATATGTATATATATGTATATATACGACTGTGTGTATATATGTGTATATATGATATATATAGTATGTGTGTGTGTATATATGTGTACACAGATCAAAAATATATATTTGTGTGTGTATATATATTTGATATATAATATATATTTTTTGATATGACTGTGTGTATATACACACACAGTCATATCAAAAAATATATACACAGTCACATCAAAAATCGCATATATTATATATAATATACAGGAATAAAATTATAATAATATAATTTTATTGTTGAATTGTATGAGGCAAGTGCTTGAATGTACCGTTGACTTTTTTATATTAACCTTGTGTCCAGCAACTTTGCTAAATTCACTCATTTTTAATAGTTTGTAGGTAGATTATTTTGAAATTTTTATGTACAAAATGTGTCAGCTGCACATAAAAACACTTTTATGTCTTTCTTTCAATATTTATACATTTTATTTCTTTTACTTGCCCTACATTGCCTGTGACCTCCAATACAGTCAGCAGAATTGGCAATAATGGACATACTTTTCTTGATCCTAACTTCAGGGGGAAATAATTTAATATTTTAACACCAGATACAATGTTGGCTAGGACTTTTGTAGATATATACACACACACACCGTCACATCAAAATCATGAAACACCTTAGGTAAAAATGTACCGAAATATGTGCAAAGCCTTTACTTTTGAAACTACAAACTATTGCTGAGAGAAATTAAAGACCTAAATAATTAAGAGATACATGTGCGATATATACTGTTTCCCTGAATTGACTCAGATTAAGACGTTAATTCTTAAGTTATTCAACAATTTAAATAAAATCAAAATTAAATATTCAGATTTTTTGTTTGTTTAGGGAGTGGGTGTGTACATGTGAAATTTTCACAAGTTTATTTTAAAATTTGTAAGAAAATGTTGATGATCTTCAATAGCAAACCCAAAACAAGAAAACAAAGGTGGAGACTTATACCACCAGTTTTTAAGACTTAGCATAAAGCTACAATAATTAACACACATGGGCCGGGTGTGGTGGCTCATATCTATAATCCTAGCATTTTGGGTGGCATAAAATAGAATAAATAGACCAGAACTAGGCCCACAAATCTATGTTTATTGGAATTGTGATAAGATGCCACTGCAATTCAGTGGAGAAAGGATAATCTTTCCAATAAATCATGCGGGAATTATTAGTTTTCATATGGGGGAAATGAAAATAATTTTGACTTTGAACTCATACCATATACAAAAATTAACTCAAGATAGATAAAAAAAATTTGCGTCTCAAAGGTGTAAATAATAAAGCTTCTAGAAGAAGACATAGAAGAATATTTTCATGGCCTCAAGGTAGGACAGAAGAGTAAAAGCACTAATCATAAAAAAAAATTGGTTTTCAGCAAAATTAATTACTTAATCCCTAAAACCATCATTAAGAGAATGACCAGGAAGAAATATTTCCAATATATATATCTGATGAAGACTTGTATTTCAAATACATGGGAAAACAAAAAGAAATTAGTACGTATGTCCACTAAAGGCAAACCAAGATAACTGAGTGCACCTGCCCAACAATGGACATGTACAGGAATAATGAGCTTTATTAATAAAAACCCTAAGCTGAAAATACTCCATCAATATGAGAGTACATAAATAAATTGTGGTCTATTTATGTGATGGAATACTACACAGCAACAAAAAAGAACATAAGTGTATTTTACTGACATAATTTTGAGGCAAAAATATACACAAAAGTGTATCTACTGTGTGATTTCATTTAGCTGAATTTTAAGAATAGATAAAAGGAATCAATGAAGACAAGAGTCAGAAAAGGTATTATCTCTGCCAGCGAGAGGCTTGTTGATGAGAAAAGAGTCAATGGAAGCCTTCTACGGTCTTGGAAATGTTCCATGTCTTGATCGGAGTGGTCATTACGTGAATAAATTCATCAAGCTGCATTAGTTTACTTGCTTCATGGCATCAGTATTATACTTCAGTTGGCGTAATCGGGAAAATAAGAGTGGTCTAGAGAAAAAGTATTCTAGCAACAGTAAGAAAATGTAATTTGGGGAGAAGACCAAAAACAGGATGGAATTAGTAGGCTGTTACAATTTCACACTACAGATGACTAGCTTTGGGAGATGATGAAGACAACTCGACGGGTTAAAAAGATTATTGAACAGATATAGAGATAAGGGAGGATGAGGAGTCAAAGATGACTCCACAGATTCTAATTTAGAAAGCAACTGCTATTATATTGATTATTTGAGTCATTATCAGAAGTTTTAAAAAATCAACAATACTGAACGTACAGAGTAAGCATCTTTTATTCCCGCTTCTCTTCTTTTATTCGTGTTCCATTTTCTTCCCTGAGAGACAGGATGTTTCTTTCTTTAAATGCTCTTTCATCTACTTTTTGGAATTGACAGTGAAAGTATTATTCCAATCACTACAATAAATTTAGCTTCAGAAGTAACAAATCCTTTGCACTGTCATGGCTTTGGTTCTATTTTTAATTTGAAAAATTCCTGTAACACTTTCTTGATTGCACACACCTATACTATACATTTATATATATATTTATATGTATATACATGAAATAAGATATGAAAGAAAAAATACATATAAATATAGAGAATAAAACATATTTATATGTGTTTTTTTCTTTTTCTTTCATCTTCTTCTCAAATTATCACTACTGTCCATCTTACAGTTTGGAGATTTTGTGTCTTTACAATAGGTTGGGCGCTAATTGAGCATGTTTAGGGGAGTTGACAGAATAAAATGACGTTGAAGAAAACTTGTTCATTATCATAAGTTGTGAGCTGTTAGATTTAGGCTTATGACCTAAAGATTTATCTTATGTCCTAAATTATAGAGGAAAGAGAAGAGATGGCAATTTACACTAAGATATTATAAAATACGTTTTGTTTTCCAAAACATAGATACATTCCTATGTGAAGCCATTTAGTATAAACTTCTCCATAGATAATTGCTATGCTTTTATGACTCTGACTGAATGCTACAAATTTATAATACATTTAGGTTAAAATAAGAATAATTTTGAATTTGTTGTATCAACACCCTCTTAGATTTTACACTAAAATAGCCATAAAAAGGTATAGAGTTGGAAATAAATATATCTACTGGCACCCTCTTTGGATCCTAAGTCAAACTTGGACATTTTGAAATAAAATGTTTTCCACTTTACCGTCTGTAACTTCCAAATATGCCTTTGTGATGATGCTCCCAGCAACATTTAGAGTCTGGCAGATGTAATAACCAACGTCAGATCGCTGGACATTCGTAATAGTGAGGTCACCAGTCTGGGAGACGGAAAATCGGCTGGATGACTGTGGTGGTTGATATGAGAAAAGTAGATTCTAGAACCCAGAAATCGGGATGGAGGAAAATAAAAATAGGTTAATTGTTAGGTTCCAATATTTTGGCACTTATACATTTACATGTAAAAACATACATATAAAAGTATTCATACACATATGCATATTTGTCTATATACACATGCAAAAAGGAGCTAAATATTCTTCCATCACATGCCCACATACATACATGTCCATGCACGCACGTAAATATCTACATATGTACACATATACACATACAAGTTTTAATAATCTAACCTCAAACAGGGTCATTTGAAAATTTAAGTAACTCTCAAGATTGATACATATTTTTCTATCTGTTTTTAAGCAATATTAGATATATAAGAATATTAAGTATCTGGCCGGGCATGGTGGCTCACGCCTGTAATCCCAACGCTTTGGGAGCCGAGGCGGGCGGATCACAAGGTCAGGAGATTGAGACCATCCTGGCTAACATGGTGAAACCCCGTCTCTACTAAAAATACAAAAAATTAGCCGGGCGTGGTGGCGGGCGCCTGTAGTCCCAGCTACTCGGAGGCTGAGGCAGGAGAATGGTGTGAACCTGAGAGATGGAGCTTGCAGTGAGCCGAGTTCATGCCACTGCACTCCAGCCTGGGCGACAGAGCGAGACTCTGTCTCAAAAAAAAAATAAAAAAAATTAACTATCATTATGGTGAAAAATGTTGACATATTTAGCAAAACGAAGACAAAAGTCTTGCTTTACCTATATATGACTACTAGGATTATTAATATTAAGACCTTTAATATATTAAAGAATTAAAATGTAAAAGAATTCTAACGAATTAAATTCAAGGATACCATTTTGGCACCACAGTAAGCATCTCTGTTAGCTATCCGTCGTAAAAGTTCGGTAACTTATGCCAAACTTTTAACACATACCTTGTTTCTCTTGTTAATTGGTGAGAATATCTGTTACATAGTTTCTAAAATTCATATGTTGAATTTAATTAAAAGATCATGCTTCTTAGCGTTAGTGTATATGTCACACAAAAAAATAGATCATGTTATTGAATTTCGTGAAATAAAAAATAGTAACATTTTCCCTACCACAACAAAATTGATTCTTTTAAAAAGCTTTGGTGCCTTTTAATATACATTCTTTTATAAAGGTTTAACTACTATTCCATGGATATATGTCCAATGACAACATTTTAGGGAAAAATGAGTTGTATTATTGAACAAAACCAAAATTATTTGGAAATTTGATCTAATGTTTAAATAACTTAAATGAATCATCAAAGTATCACTCTTTTAAGAAGAGGTTCCAGTGGATTTATTATTACTGCTACAAAGATTTCCTTCTAAAATGCACTTAAAATTTCTCCTGCTCCATTGAAATACTTCATTCTTTCTTGTCTGTAATTTGCTGTCAGCAAATTTAGTTCTTCGAGGCCAAATGGAATGTGTTAGAACCTACCAAGATACTAGAATTCAAATAAGGGCCTAATACCATCATCAAATCAGTATTTGGCTACTAAAGTGAAAGAAAAGGTGAACTTGATAGCATTCCCTCCAAATATTAAATGCAGTCAGTAAATGACCTATTTTTTATAAGAGCACATTAGAAGCAAGACCATGAAACAAACACCCAGGATTGATTTTAGCGAAATAAAAAAAGGTCAGGAGTGTTAAAAATGGATGAGAATTGTTTATTTACACATATCCGAAACAAGTAAGGGAAACGTTCTGTTTTATATACTTATTTTCTGAGACAGGGTCTCACTCTTTCACCCAGGCTGGAGTGCAGTGACGCAATCAGAGCTCGGCAGTCTCTACCTCGTGGACTCAAGTGATCCTCCTGCCCCAGCCTCCAGAGTAGCTGGACTAGAAACATTCACCACCATGCCCCACTAATTGTTTATTTTTAATGTTTTGTAGAGATGAGGTCTCACTGTGTTGCCCAGGCTAGTCTCAAACTCCTGAGGTCAAGTGATCCTCCTGCCTGAGCCTCCCAAAGTGCTGAGATTACAAGCATGAGTCACTGTGCCCAGCCACGTTTTTGCTTTATTGAAGAAGGCAAATCACTAAGAGATGAGACAAAAAGATACTTTAAATGCTTCTAAGATTTCCTGTTTATTAAACTGAAGTCCAATAATGAACAGAGTTCAAGAGTATAAATCTCTGTATTTCAATTTCTATATATATAAAAAATTGAAGTTCATAAAATAGAATTGGATTTTATAGCAAATGTTGACGGCATATGATAGTTTTCAACACATTTGAATATAACGAACTATAATGCAACATCTCTGTTAAAAAGAATTTCATATAGGTGCGTGATTCAGAAGGCAATTTAGACTCCTGAAGCTTTCAGAGCAATCACTGAATAATTCTCATCTGTTTTAAATGTACGTAAATCTCTTTTAATATATAATTCCAGACATCAGAATAATACAAATAATAATTAAATAATGTTGAGAAAATTGTGTTTTTCTTTTTAATGTGGCTGAACTAGAAATAAAGGTTAACTTTATATACTACCTTGTGTACCAAAACTAGGTGGAGAAAAATGCTTTTTCAGAATTCAAGCAGTGAAGACAATTTTGTCTTCCTTCTCATTGCTAAAATGTTCTGGGCACTCAGAGATTTGCCAGTTCTCTTAATGTGACAGCTGCATGACTAAGTAATAAGTTGGTTTTTCTTCTCATACATCTTGGCAACCATCTTTGCTGATTTTAAAAAAAATTAGAAAAAGGTGGTACCTGACTCCCTTCTCTCCTCCAAAAAATAGCTGGTTGAGGATTTCCGGTTGCTTCACACTGAAAAGTTACAGTCCGTCCCAAGGCAACAACCTGGTCACGGGGTTTCACAACAAAATGTGGCGGTTCTGAAGGAGGTGAAACAAATTACACTGAATTCAAGGCGCGTAGTTATTGTCAGAATTGAGACAATCACTTATATTCTAAGTGCTGCTGTTATTTTATACAACATGTTATGTAAAACAGTCATGATATATCAATTCTCGTCCTTAATTTGAAACTAAAATGTTAAGTTTATAGTTAGAAAATGGAGTTGTTATATGAAGTTTTTTATTACCTGACCTTCTAAGATTAATCCACATATTGAAAGGAATTCTAAAGCTACAATCGGACCCTATGTATTCTAAGTATACCTGAATTTTTTATGAATAAATATTATCTTTTCTCCTTTAGATCTGCTTAAAGGTGAATGAGCTTTAATCATACACACAAGGATCTCCTGATGCAGGCAGGTCTTAAAATTACTTTAACTCGAAATCTCCTGAAATGCTACCATGCAAATTATAACCATTTAAAATCTTCAGTCCAATTATTTGAATAGAAATGAATTTAAAGCAATAGTGGAATCAAATGCCTCTTTCATTTACATAGGCAAGGGCATGTTCAAACAGAATATATATGGAAATGAGGGAAAATTTGAAACATCTGCTCATCCTGACATTCTAAATACTGCCAGCTTTGTCCAAACTGTTTGATTTATACCGATTTAAATGGCTACTTCATCCAGCAGTAAATAGTGTCAGAAAATTGTGTCAATTACATTGAATACAATGGTAGCTGAAAACATTAGGTGTGCTGATGGAGTCACTTCTGGGGGAAAAAAAAGGTATTTGTTTTTGGGCTGAGCTTTGTGCTTGGAAAAATGTGCACAGAATGTAAGTCTTTTTACCTACTGTTTACACTTTTCAAATTCATTTTGTATCAGCTGTCTGAAACACCTAATTATTCTCCTCTCTTGTCTCAGTTTAAATTGAAGCAAATGAATGCTTCAAGCGACATTTAATAGTTTCTACAGGACAGGGTTTGTCTACTTTTTAAGACTTTTCCATTGTTTCTAACCTTCTCTCTTTTTTTAAAATTTTATTGTTATTATGCTTTAAGTTTTAGGGTACATGTGCACAACGTGCAGGTTTGTTACATATGTATACATGTGCCATGTTGGTGTGCTGCACCCATTAACTCGTCATTTAGCATTAGGTATATCTCCTAATGCTCTCCCTCCCCCACCCCACAACAGGCCCTGGTGTGTGATGTTCCCCTTCCTGTGTCCGTGAGTTCTCATTGTTCAATTCCCACCTATGAGTGAGAACATGCGGTGTTTGGTTTTTTGTCCTTGCAATAGTTTGCTGAGAATGATGGTTTCCAGTTTCATCCATGTCCCTACAAAGGACGTGAACTCATCACTTTTTATGGCTGCATAGTATTCCATGGTGTGTATGTGCCACATTTTCTTAATCCAGTCTATCGTTGTTGGACATTTGGGTTGGTTCCAAGTTTTTGCTATTGTGAATAGTGCCACTATAAACATATGTGTGCATGTGTCTTTATATTTCTAACCTTCTCTTTAAAAGTATGTTGAGTTACTTAAATCAATCACTTAGGGAAACTCCTTAATGTGAAGATGAATCAAATTATATTCAGATTATGTTCACAAATGTCATCAGTCTGCTCACAAGAGTATAATTTCTTTGTTAATGAAGGTCAGTATTTGAAAAGATACTTTTCTTTGACTTAATATTTCTTGGTCAGTTGCATCTGATATACATATATATGTAAAATATATTTTAATATATGTAAAATACATAAAGTTATAGATTTTATAAATTTATAAATGTTAATAAAATAGCTGAAATGTCCCTAAATCTGGGTATTTGAATTTATAGGTCATAAAGAAATATTAAAAGCTACTTAATATGCATATTAAAAACATGTATATATTTCAAATATAAAGCCCCTTTAAAAAAAACAAGTATGTGTAAAACGATTTGATGATTGCATGGTGGCAAAATTGAAGAAAGTAATTAGAACTCCTAGCTTCTAAATTAGTGTTCCTTTTTCTGTACTCTTTTTTTTTAAAATTGAGGTTTAGTAGAAATTATAACATTTGACTAGAAAATTATAGGAGACCCGAAAAATCAGGTCGAAGGCTTTCAAATGTCCTCTAACTTCTAGGGAAGAAAATACAAAGTTAGGAAATATAGTTTAAGTTCAATTTGGTTGACACTGAAGTTCTAGCTTATAATTTTTTTAAAACTGTGATTGTAATTGAATGGCTTACTCATGAATTTAGCAAACACTATCATTACCCAGGTATAATAATAGGCAAGTGCATCATTGCTTGGGGATTTTCCTCCAGTACAAATCCATACAGGAGCATTCTATTCCTTAATTAAGGGCTGGAATAATTGATGTCAAAATCAGACCAAGAAATTGAAAGAATTGACTGGATAATAAACTAAATTCAGACTGGGGTTTGGTTTGCTTCAGTGAAAGAAATCCAAGTGATTAATTAGATGAGCGGGAGAATATGACTTTCCAATATGCAGGGAATTTGAGTAGGAAAATATAAATGTTCAAACCACTTAGTTAAGTAAAAAACTTCGGGTGGTCTCTTTCCTAAATCTCAGAAGCATGTTTAAGAATGTGTGCCAGAATCTATGTTTCTTTTATAAAATGCCAGTTCTCCTCAAACCTCAAAGACTTATTTGAGAACAAGGAATACAAACCCTTATGCTAAGTACATTCATCCTGAAGCAATCCTTCCACACAGGATATTTGCCTGGAAACAAATTTACTGTATTTTGTAGGCATATTCTGAAGCCAACATCAACAGTGACATCAGCCACAAGACATGTCTTAGAAACATAACTTTTAAAAACCCTCTTCTGTATGTGTGTTAAATATCAGTTGCAGTAGACGTATCTCTAAGAAAAAAAAAATAAATGCCCTAAATATGCTTCTATCTATCAATCTGTCATTGTTATCTATCAATTTAGATTGAGAAGGCCATTCATTAAATGTGTCCACTTGATGTTTATGATGAAATTTTGGAATGTTTTTTGAAAGCTACAATTTTTAATTTAAACTTGCTGTAATCAAAAATACGTGATCACGTTACCAAGATCATTTATGTTCAGGGGTGAAAATTTGGAAGATTAGACAAAAGGGAAGAAAAGAAAAGCTACTCATAATTCTGCCATAGAAATTGGGTCATACTATAAAAAAATTATTTTAAGGACTGTTTAATAAACAATAAGCAAATTACCTTTAATTACTGAACCAATGTCAACTGTTTTAAATTTAGACTATTTCTAATTTTCACTGTTAAAAATAATGGTAATGTTAACATCCACCTGACAAGTATAATCAAAATTATTTGCTAGCTGTAGAGTTACAGGGTCTGAAAATCTGCAAAGACCCAGAGTGTATTAATAAGTATAGCTAAACCATGCTCAGGAATGCTTTTGATCAACTGATACTTTCATTAACAGCATACAAATAGCTTTTGCTCCCAAACCTCACAAACATTGAAAATTAACATCTTTGCCAAACTAACAACGGATTCTCCTCTTAATTAACAATTTTCAATTCCAAATGTGAAACATTTTTCTTCACACTATCTTGTCGTTGAAATCTAATTTGTTGTGGACATTGTGCTCATGAACTCAGATTCTTTCTGACTTCTAAGAACTGTTGATAGGCTACAGTTTTAGCCCTTTCTCCTATATGTTGCAAATATATTTTCCCACTTTATTAATAGTCTTTCTAGTCTAGGCATTTTTGTTGTTGTATCAATAAAATTATATAATACAGATTATATAATACATAATAAATTATATAAGTATTCAACTCAGTTATCATCCTGTGCTTTTATATCTTCATTATGTTACATTTATATTTCATTCTCTACATGTATTTTTGTAAGGTATCCTATAGAAACCTATTTTTTCAAATAGCCAGATATTACATTATTATTGAACAATCCATCCTGTCAGTATTAATATGAAAAGTCGCTTTTATAATATTATTGTAACTTTTTGTTTTTTTCTTTTTCTGAGGCAGGGTCTGGTCTCACTCTGTCGCCCAGGCTGGAGTGCGGTGGCACAATCATGGCTCACTGCAACCTCTGCCTCCCAGGTTCAAGCGATTCTCCTGCCTCAGCCTCCCGAGTAGCTGGGATTACAGGCACGCACCACCACACCTGGCTAATTTTTGTATTTTTTGGTAGAGATGGGGTTTTGCCATGTTGCCCAGGCTGCTCTTGGCCTCAAATGATTCACCCACCTTGGCCTCCCAAAGTGCTGGGATTATAGGTGTGAGCCACCATGCCAGACCTATTGTAACTTTTTAACTTAAAAATAGTGAGAGAGATTCTTTTAGGGTCAAAGTTATTCTCTGGCATACCCTTTTGCATATTCATGTAAAATTATCTAAAAATTGCTTTCTAGTGACCTTATGAAATGATTGGACCTTCCTCCAAGGTAAGCACTTAGAAACTCGATGGCTCATTTATTTATGTGGGGACAAATGTTTATCAAAGTACACTTTGATAAACTTTGGACACGTCCTGGGATTATTTCCTACACAAAATAAAATGAATCTGACACACAGAAATGAAAATGAGTGCAAACAGTCCTAAGGGCAAGGCTATTATTCACCAACAGGACTTTTAATGACTGTTATAGTACAATAGTTATAAAAACTCAGAGAGGCATACATGAATTCACAAATATATTTTGAACCAAAAGAACCAAAATCATTCTCTGCATGTATTTTTGTTTAATCTTACGATATATATATATATATTGGAACAGTACTTAACCAAGATACAATCCTATCGCTTATTTCAGGAGAGAAGGAACAAAAGGATGCAGATCACACATCATTTAATTTCATAAGATATAAAGTTAGCAACCCCGTTACCTTTACTCTTTTCACAGTTACCCATACTTCCTGCAGACTTTATTCTGTGCAGTCTGTCTTTGTGGCCAATGACAAGTGAAACATGAAGGCTGATTGGTTGAAGGACATGGAAGGGTATGGATGGAAAGGGGAAGAGAAGTTCCAGTCACAGTGACACGGTGATGAGAAGATGGCCAATAAAATGTCAACTTACCAGACCCAACTAAAACAAAACAAAAAAAGAAAACATGGAATAAATAAAAATAAGGAAACATAAAATGAAACAGAAAAGTAATAAGATTTGACTTAACAACGATTCTTCTTTTAAGATAAAGAACATGTTAATATTTGAATATATGGCTCACACTGTCCATGGATGAATATTTGTTAGCATTTTAGCTATAATCACGATTAATTTAAGAAAAATAGAAATGAAGCTTAACTTCTCTACTATGATTAAATGGCAGAGCTACAATGAATGAGAGCTATAAAATTATAAAACATTTTAAAATAACTTTACATTTTGCTACCAGATGACAGGTTAGAGAACTAATATGTAATGGGTTTAAAAACATTATAAATCTTAGCTGCTAAAACTACGCAGAAATCAAAAATTGAGTATTTTAGAAAAAAGAACATTAAATCCCACCACTCCATCATCAGTTCAATTTTTAAAAGGTGTATACTGCCAATAATATTCTATGAAACTGAAATCCATGCTTCTCATACGCAAATAGGCATGAGTCACCCTGGGAGCTGGTTAAAATACAGATTATGATTCTACAGGTTAGCGGTGTGACCGGAGATTTTGCATTTCTAAAAAGCATCCAAGTTTTGCTGGCCCATGACCATAAATTGAATAGAAAGCCTATAAAAAGGTGTTGCATTTAAATTCTTGCATATTTTTAATTGAGATGCTGCATAGAAAAAAGTGAATAAATTAGGGAACTAAGAAAACTTTATAATCTTATCTATATAAATCATAATTACATTTTCTGTTTTCAATGTTGAAACATTAGGCATCTTAATAGAGAAAGCTCAAATAATATATATTTAAAATACTGGAAATGGTTATTTTGTTTCTCTCTATTTTATAAGCAAATACAATTACCGTCAAATGCAGAACTTTTTAATAATAGCCCCAGTAGAAACCTACAACATATTTTACTCAAATAAATAACTTCCATGCTTTCAGCAAATCAAAATTAATTAGACCTGATACACATTCCTATAGTTTAAATAAATGCTAAAGAATGTTGTTGTTAAGTGGTAGAGTTATAAAGCAAAGATAAAATTTCTCTTGCATACTTCTGTCCCACATGCAAAATTCAAAGGCAATTTAGAAACGTTTTTAATTCACACATTCCCTTCAACAGGAGTGAAATAATGTCTTTATTTTTCATTACAGAGAAAACAAAACTAAGCATAGTTTTTCACTCACTCAAGTTAGAAAAGTTAAAAAGAAACTTTCTCATTTACACAGGCTGAATGTTTATTATAGCATCACCAGTTATGCTACCCAGACTCAAAAACACCGAATGGATAGAACGTGGCTACATTTCTTGACACCTTACAGATGATGCCTTTTAAATGACAGTAAGAAGTATTTAGGCACTACCAAAGAGAGGACGTGACAAGCTGTAACAACAGAATTTTGCTTTGAGATAACAAAAAGTTATAGGATTATCGTTTGGATTAATCTGTGAAAATAAATTTGATCCCATTAGATTGAAACAGTTAAAATAAACCCTTATTTAAAGTCAGAAAAGTAGAGAAATGATTCCTAAATATTTTCACATATTTTCAGTAATTTAAAATTCCTAAAACATTTCAAAAATATATACTAAAAACAAAAAAAAAATTGGAAAGCACCTAATTTAAACATTTTAAAGCACCCTTTTCTTGCTTATAGTTTTTACTAGCCATCAACCCATAGGAGTAGAATCCTTTTATTAATTAAAATCCAGTGGGTTTAAGAACTTTAGGCTGGGGTGGGGGAAGGGGGGAGGACTAGCATTAGGAGATATACCTAATGTAAATGACGAGTTAATGGGTGCAGCACACCATCATGGCACATGTATACATATGTAACAAACCTGCATGTTGTGCACAAGTACCTTAGAACTTAAAGTATAATAATAAAGAAAAAGAACTTTAGGCTAATGTATTTGCATATCACATCAGTGACAGATGATAATTGAAAAATATTTTAGGCTGGGTGAGGTGGCTCACGCCTGTAATCCCAGCACTTTGGGAGGCCAAGGCAGGCGGATCATGAAGTCAGGAGATCGAGACCATCCTGGCTAACACAGTGAAACCCTGTCTCTACTAAAATTACCAAAGTTACCCAGGTGTGGTGGCACTCACCTGTAGTCCCAGCTACTTGGGAGGCTGAGGCAGGGGAATTGTTTGAACCCGGGAGGCGGAGGTTGCAGTGAGCCAAAATTGCACCACTGCAGTCCAGCCTGGGCAACAGAGCAAGACTCTGTCTCAAAAAAAAAAAAGAAAAGAAAAAAGAAAAATATTTTATAGCCTATTAAGGATCTTAAAAATTATCTAAGAACATCATCTAACATAGAAGCTTCTAAAACATCAGAGGTTTTGGAGAGGAGTCTATCTTGAATGGTCATTTAAGCTTTTAACAACTCTGATTATCAAGAAATGAATCCTCTTATCTAAAGGAAAGCCTGTCTGTTCAGAATTTCACCCCCCTTTCATTTGTTCTACTTTCAGTAAACAAATAGAAGTCATTAATATGGACTACATAAAATCCTTTCACTCACTTGAAAAAAATTACCATCCCTAACTTTCTCTGCTAAC
Source organism: Nomascus leucogenys (assembly GCF_006542625.1). Taxonomy (NCBI): domain Eukaryota; kingdom Metazoa; phylum Chordata; class Mammalia; order Primates; family Hylobatidae; genus Nomascus; species Nomascus leucogenys. Next base: position 39,099,187 of record NC_044401.1, on the reverse strand, counting down.
GAATAAATTATAGGAATTTATTTAAGTTTTCCTCATATTTCTCCTTTCTCTACATTTCTCCAAAAGTCAGGTAAAAGGATTTCCTTTCCATACAGAGAATATGGTCCTTTCTATGAAACAGGCAGATTTTAATTATTGTCCTGTTGGGCATGGCAGAAAGAATCAGAAAAAAAAAAGCAGAGTAACTTGGAACCTGTTCATTCATTATCTTCTAACATTCGACATTTATGGGAGGCTGCACTCCTATGCTTCTCACAGCCCTTCTCAACTTCATTCCTTTCTGCTTTTAAGGTTGGAAGCACCTGTATCCCAAGTCCCTTTTCCTGCTAAGAGAGGGGAAAAGCCTGTCTGTTTCTGTCTCTAATAAAACTCTAAAATGTTGGCATTGGACGCGACCTTAGAACTTACCAGTCTAAACTTCTTTTGCATAAGAAAACAGAAAACCTAAATTGTTAAAGAACTTTCTCAAGGTCACAGGCGGTTCACCATAGACTGGCTTCTAGGCCTCCTGACAATATTCAACTCTCTGTACAAATTTTCCTGCTGGTTAATCAGTTAGTGGTGAAGAATATTCAATAGGATACAAAATACATTTGATTTTACATTTAAACTGCCACAAATAGTTGTTTAACCTAAAATCATTACTACCAAAATCATTACTACATGCATATATATATATAAACTGCTTTTAAAGAATTCATGATGTTAAAAATATTTTAAGAATATTTAGTTTTGTTTAAAAAAGACCTAGAAACTAACAGGTGATAACACGGACTTAATGCTGCTTGAAACATTTATTTTTGCAATTAAAAAGTACTGCAATCATTTTTAAGGGTAAAACAATTTTAACTATTTCATCACTTGAAATCTTTATATGTTGAACAAAATGTCCATCTTTTTTGAAACATCAAAACAGTATATTTTGACAAGAACCCCCCTCTCTCTCTCTGTCACACACACACACACACACACACACAGCCACTACCATTTAGAATAAAAGATTTTCTTCCTTTTTGAATGTGATATCATAGTGTTCAAAATTATTTATTTGTTTTGAAATCTTTTGTATACTAAGAATATACATTGCTCAGACAGTAATCTTTAGGTATAAATAAGATAAGAAGAGAGAAAGGAAGTAAAAGAAAGGAAGGAAGGAAGGAAAGAGGGAGGGAGGGAGGGAAGGAGGAAGAAGATTCCTCTTTTATATTCTATCTGCTTGTCACATTCAGGAGACATGTGTATGAGTCAGAAAGATGATAAATGTTTGGAAAAACATTATACAGAGGTTGGAGGAAAAGACGTTTTTCATCTAAAGAAAATAAGTTAGTTGAACAGATACTTAAGAAGTCTTCAGATTAGGTCTAATAAGTACCAGGACCAGCCAATTTTTATAACTACCAAGGTCAGAAGAGAAGACGATAATCGGCCTGAATACCAGCGTGAACAACTTACAGAAAGTCTAGAAAAGAAGCAGTTAACAGAAAAGGTCACTGAACCATGAATTGGTTGCCAACTATGATGTCTCTAGAGGTCTTTTAAAATAGGATTTACTTCCATTAGGCCACAACAGTTTAGATAGAACCGTGTCTGGCAAAGGGACAGAGAAATTGAATCTTCAAGTGCTTTCAGTGCTATGATTTTAATTGTATGAACATTCAGAAGCATTTAATTTTTAAAAAATACAACAGAAGATTGCTACAGTATTTGGGTCTAAAATAAGTATTACAAACTCCTAGACTGACTCTATAGAATGTTACTGTAAAGCGAATGGATCTACAATAGGACCCATCCTATTAGTAAATATCAGAGAACAGCTGCTTTTTTTAACGGGCTAAATATGAAATCATCTCGACTACGGAATTCTTCTGCTAATTCATAGATATAAGTTTTCACTGCTAGTAGCTAAATTCTAATGAATCCTTAAATTGAGGCAATTTTTTCCCCATTCTCATCTACAGTACTTTTGAAGGCAGAGCTCAGTTAACACATCTGATACACTAGAATTGTAAATACCACATTCCAGAGAATACGAATGGAGTAAGGTAGTGAGTTAAACAAAAACTTTTGGAAGAAACACATTTTTATTCAAATACAAGAGCCCAAATTCTCAAGGAGTAAAGCTATCTATATTTGAACCGACAAAATCCAGTCACTGGTATGTTGGAAAAATTATATACATAGAAACTCATGAATGACAATATCTCTAACAATTAAAAACTCTCAGGATATTTTAATACTAGGTATGATTTCTTTTGGGGGAAACTATTGAGTTTAACTTAAAAGCCTGTCATTATGTCTTTCAACTTTTAAGACATAAAAATAAAGAGATAAAGGAGGCCATTTTTAGAATATATTTAATGGATACATAAAATACTATGAACTTTTCACCTCCTCTTAAATATCTCACATTATTCTGTAGAACAATGGTTCTGGAGACAATTTTTGCTGTCACAACTGATGTGGGGAAGAAGGGGAAGGCAGAGAGCTACCAGCATTTAGTGGACAGAGGCCAATGATACTGATAAACATCCTATAAAGCCCAAGACAACCTCCCAAAACAAAGAATGATGTAGCACAAAATGTCCACAGTGCCAGGATTCAGAAGCCCAGCTGTAGATGAGCTATTCAACTTGAAGCTTATCAGAATACTAACATACATTTATTTCACCCCATATATACAAGGTACCTCGCACAATGCCTGACATATCACAGGTACTCAGAAAAGGTTAGTACTCTTGCTCTTATTCTTCCTTTCTAAAAATATTGTCACTTCCCCAAAAAAGCAGTTAACAAACGTTGGTAGTTACTTGTCTACTAAGGAATCCACAATTCAAATGCAACTACCCAGCAATCTACGACAATGTGCATGTCAGCCAACACATATCTTAGGATTATAATTTTGATGGTAATATTCCCTAGGTCCGCTTAGCCGGAAACCTACATCTTTCCTGTCTTTCCACCTGGAAATACACAATCAACTAGCAAATTCCATAGTGTTTATACTGTAACCATTTATCCATTCCATCTACCTCCTTCTCTCTTTATTGCCACCATTCTGGCCCAAGCTATCCAATAGCCCTCACCTACTATTTTGGTCTTGTCCAGTCACAATCTTATAATGTAGCCAGAGTGATTAAAACAAAATAAAAGGTTAGGCCTAGTGGCTCATGTGCTTAACACTGTGATCCTAACACTTTGGGAGGCTGAGGCAGGTGGATCACTTTGAGGTCAGGAGTTCAAAACCAGCCTGGCCAACATGGGAAAACCCCGTCTCTACTAAAAATACAACAACAAAAAAAAATTAGCCAGGCATGGTGGTGGGTGCCTGTAATCCCAGCTACTTGGGAGGCTGAGGTAGGAGAATTGCTTGAACCCGGGAGGCGGAGGTTGCAGTGAATCGAGATCATGCCACTGTGCTCCAGCCTGGGTGACAGAGCAAGACTCCGTCTCAAAGTAATAATAATAATGATAACACAATTATACTTTGTTTTTGTGTTTTGTTTTTTGCTTAAAATCCTTCAACATGGTCCCATTGCTTTTACAATAGAAAACTAAATTCTTAACATGGCCTTGCTGTGTAACAATTCTGTCTTCTCATATCACCTCTTCTCCCTCTCCTTGACCTGGCCCTACTGGCTTTCTTTCAGTCCTCGAGTACACCACACACCCTGTGGCCTCCAGTTCTGTTTATACTGTACCCTGAGATCTTCCCCTTTTTCACCCATATAATTACTATTCAGTCCTTAAAGCTCAGTTAAAAACATATTTTTTCAACAAATTATCTCTAAAGTGAACTAAATCCTATCAGAATGCTACCTATTTTCATAGCAACCTTAACTTTCCTCTCAGAGCACATATTATACTTAAAATTATACATTCGTGTGTTTTATGTCTCTCCAAAATTAGCCTGTGTGCTCCACGTGAGCAAGTATTTACTCACTTTGTTTGCCATTATTTATCTAGATCTTCTCAAGGTGAGGCTGTTACTCACATTTTAAATATCGGTTGAAAGGTGGAAAACATGACAGTAACGTTCCAATAGCCCAGTTGAAAGCACTTAGTCCTATTTTTAAGAGTCCATTTTTCATATTCTGCTGATACTACAGACATTTGTGTGTCTCTCTCTTCTTCGCTAGGCTATAATAAGCTCTGTGAAGATGGGATCCATGTCTTATTTATCTGTACATCCTTCATAGTACCCAGCGTACTGTTTTGTACATAGAAAGTGCTCAAGCATTGGTTTATCTGAAAAATTGGAATGTCTATCTTTAAATGGCATATTTCATGGAGGGTCCAGAGTTAAGGTACATGATGACAGAATGATAACATTACTCAATTGGTAGTTAAACAACTTTGGATCAAGATCCTCTCCAAAAGGAATCAGGCCTGTGATCCTGCATAAATTACATAAACATTCTCCATCTCAGTTTAATAGGAAGAAGGCATCAGTCTTAGCTGTGTGTCAGATCATATATTAGGAACCCCTTCAGCAGCTCTGTAAGGAATTATTCAATATCTCGATTTTGCAAAAGAAAGAAAATGAAGATTAAGTAAATTTCATCAGGTCACCTATCAAGTAAGACAGGGAGTATCGGAATTCTGCTGGTATCTCCAGATCTTTTTTTTTTTTTTTTGAAATGGAGTTTAGCTCTTGTCTCCCAGGCTGGAGTGCAGTGTTGCTATCTTGGCTCAATACAACCTCCGCCTCCTGGGTTCAAGTGATTCTCCTGCCTCAGCCTCCTGAGTTGCTGGGATTACAGGTGCCCGCCACCACACCTGACTAATTTTTGTACTTTTAGTAGAGACGGGGTTTTGCCATGTTGGCCAGGCTTGTCTCGAACTTGTAACTTCAGGTGATCCGCCCACCTCGGCCTCCCAAAGCGCTGGGATTACAGGTGTGAGCCAACGCACCTGGCCTCTCTAGCTCTTAAAATGTAAAAATAGAAACTGTTTACTACATTGGATGAATGGTTTGTAATTTTAAAAAGCGTTAAACCTTACTCTAATGTAATTTTGGTTCTGAAATGTTTTGTCTCCATGACCTAAACAAAATGACTTTTAACAAGAAATGATTTAAATGTACAATATATGTATTGATATATTAGATGAACATAGATACATAATTGCTTGTATATGAGCAGTTCCATACTTAATAAAAAGGTTTTGGGGAAAATAACTTGTTCTGTATTTTATTTTCTTATAGAAACAATGATAAAGCAGCCAATTCCATGTCTGAAAAGTGATGTGATGCAACATTTTAGAACACTCACAGTAAATATCAAAGGCAGTGTGAAAATAAATGCTTTATAAGCCCCTATCCATGTCTAAAGTTGAAAGTTTCAACAATCTAGCACAGAGTTATATGATTTAATGTTTATTCTCAAGAAACCTAAATCAGGTCAAAATTATTTATTATCAATTATATTTAGTGATTAAGTACGTTCCAGGGGAGTTAAAAGCCTAAGGAAAACCACAAAAGCACTTCTCATCTCTTCACTAATGACCTAAAAGGCACTGTGTGAAATGACTATTTCACCATCCACAAAATAACTTTTTAAAAGCACCTTTGTAAAATGGCCTATCAGGTTGAATTGTGCAATGCTCTAAATCCTCCCCTAATAACATCGACCACACAAAATAAATGTCCTAAAGCTAACTTTAACAACCATTTATGGATTTTCCTACCCTCATAAATCTGTTATAAAGCAATTACTCAGCTATATTTTGTCTTATACTTATTTTAGTATTTTCTGCAGGTGTGTTTATACTGGCACATTATTTATCAAGTCATGAGAGAAACAGTTTAAAAGCAAATTAAAGTGCTCATGGTATTTTAATCAGTTTTGCAAACTTTAGGTATACTACAGTGTGAACTTCTAATTTATACAAAATATTTTTAAAAACTAACATAAAAAGAATTGCTTTGTATTTTTAAATTACTAAGATAAGGCTCAAGGGACACCAGGTGCTATGTAATGGTCAAGTGTAACTACTCTAATGATGACCCTGATGTTTGGTATTTGCTAAAATGATTCGCCAGTCTAAAAACAAGAATTCTATTCAGCCTAATGATTCATGCTGTGTATATCTATCAAAATATTCAAAACCATAGCAAGCAAATAATAAAAAATATCCATACATATGGATGCATACACAGTCACAGCTTTAGTTATCTTGTGTATTTAGTTTACTGAAGATTCATCATAAGGTAAAGGTGTTCTTCATGTCAACAGTCTGCAATTATTCTCTTTTAAATAATAAAATATCTTGATCACTTTATGTGCAAACAATTCTGGATAAAATACAAAATATTGTGTGAATCAACTTAGAATTAACTTTTTCACATTGAATGATACTAACTCTGACAAAATAATTCCAAGTCTTAAAATTATGTGAGGCTGTTAAAATGAACATTTTAAAACTTGCTATCTCTCAATGATAAGAGCAAAAAAGTAATTTATTTCTCCAAATTTCATTCTCAGGCTGAGCAGTTGAGATTTGATATATCCATACAACTCAATTACATTTTTCTACATTGATGCCATTATTTCAGAATGTTGGTTTGGTTACTAAAGACAGTTGCTCAGTTATACATCTAGATAACTGGGCAGTGAGAAAACCTTACCCACTGTTATGTAGATGAATAAATCACAGTAAAACTCAGACCATCATGGAAGGCCTATGATGTGCTATTTACTAGTGTGGTGTCGTGTCATTATTTGTCACTGAATCATCTTATGTATCAATTATTTCTTGTACCTGACTGCTCGACTTATTTCTTCAAATATTTGCCTGGTGTGCACAATTAAGAGAGCATTTCAAATTCTCTGTAGGAAGGCCATGAAGTGAATGCCTTTCTTTTGATTAATTTTTATGATTTATATCTGTTTCTTTTGAAATAACTGAAAGCAACCCAAAATCTTTTTTCGTGGATGAAAGAAATCTAAGAGAATCCCACACGTTCATCAATCATTAGGGTTACAATGGCTGTTTCTTTAAGCTATAAGTACACAAGAAGTTCTTTACTTTATTCCTCTAGGGAAAAACAAAACAAAACAAAACAGCCAAGAATCATAGGCCAAAACGCTACTGGGTCTCAATCAAATGAAACACCATAAAAAACCCAGCAGGAGTGGTGCTCAGCATCCTATTTACGCCACTGGATCAGAACAGTTAGGAGAGGGAGTTATTCTCACAAATCACTCTCTTGTTAAATCTGTAGTGAGACTTCATTAAATCTCTTGGTTGATGGCATTTTACTTGCAGCCTGCTCACAAAGGGCTCAACTGGCAATACTGATTCTTCAAAAGTTTCCATCACATCTTGTCTTTTTCGATTTTCTTTTTACCATAAGAAATCTCTTTCCCCATCAGCCCCCCCTTGTCTTCAGTTGAAAATTTTTTAATCCTTATTTTAACTACAAAATAAACAAGAAGAAGAGGAGGAGGAGGAGGATGAGGAGGAGGAGAAGAAACACACACAAACCTCCACAACAAATCCCTTAAGGGTAGCATTTTGAATACGACTCTTGAGATTAGGATTAAGAGTATCCATACATACAAGCAGTGGTAAATATATATTACATTGAATATGTGTGTATATACATATACCTACCCAATATATATAAATATTTACCAGCATTTTACATATATATATATATATAATCCTCCAACCCCTGAAGCACTTCTTACTGTAGCACTAGTGACTTTAGTAGGCATCTGTGGATTACTGCCATATGTCATTAAGGATCATTCCCTAAAGAACCAGTCTGCTATGTCTTGCCAGAGTCTGGCAAAAGCAGCACACACATATCAAGGTTCTTAAAATTGTCAAATAAAGCTTTGGGGGGGTCTCATAATATGTGTTTCATCAAATGTTGATGAACTCACAGTTCTCAACCAAGATCTTGGATTATACTAAACCTAAGTTGACTCTGCAAAAAGGTCCCTTGACACTATTCGTTTTGGCTTTGACTCAACAACGTTAATGGTCAGAAACAATACACTATTATATTGTCAGATTTTCTCAAATCAGCAACTTAAGGAAGCTGTTCCAACAAATGATTTAAATGAAGGCTACATCGAAGAAAGGAAATGCAGAACTGAAGGACCCCGTTTTTTCTCTCATTACTTATTTTATGCCTAGCTATCATACGAGCTCCAAAAAGTCCTGTGAATCTTACACAAAGATCTCATAGGCTGACAGAAAGTTAAACATAGTGAACTCTATTTATGGAAACCACAGATTTACAAAGCAGGCCTTCTTCTTTCAGAGGTGTTTGTGAATGCAAGTTTTTAAAAGTTTATCCCCTACTGGCAATAAAGTCTACAGTAAGCTATATTGTTTCACTTTTACCTAAATTTTAATTTTACAATCTAAAATAATTATCTAATGGTTCATTAAACACACACACACACACACACACACACACACACACACACACGAGTCTGGACAACATAGTGAGACCTCATCTCTCCAAAAAAAAAGAAAAAAAAAAGGAAAGAAAAGAAATTAGGCGGGCATGGTGGCATGCTTCTGTAGTCCCAGCTACTTGGGAGGCTGAAGGGAGAGGATTGCTTCAGCCCAGGAGGTCAACGGGGCAGTGAGCCATGATTGTGCCACTGCACTCTAACCTGGGTGACATAATGAGACCCTGTCTCGAAAAAACAGTCACACATTCACATAGTATGTTACATTAAGATTGGCATGTATCTTGATTATTGTCAAAGTTGCTAATTCACGTTAGAAAATGATCAAATGCGGCCGGGCCCAGTGGCTCACGCTTGTAATCCCAGCACTTTGGGAGGCCGAGGCGGGCGGATCACGAGGTCAGGAGAGCGAGACTACGGTGAAACCCCGTCTCTACTAAAAAAGATACAAAAAATTAGCCGGGTATGGTGGCGGGCGCCTGTAGTCCCAGCTACTCGGAGAGGCTGAGGCAGGAGAATGGCGGGAACCCGGGAGGCGGAGCTTGCAGTGAGCCGAGATCGCGCCACTGCACTCCAGCCTGGGCGACAGAGCGAGACTCCGTCTCAAAAAAAAAAATAAAAAAAGAAAATGATCAAATGCACATTTCTTTTTGTGGATTGCGCCTTCTGATCCATTGTTTTCCAGATTAAATTATATTGAAGTTATTTCTGAGTACAGTATATCTAAATTTGTTTATATTCAGTTAATTCAATTGTTCCACTATATGGACTACATGGAACAGGCAGTGATGGGATTCAGTGTTATTCATTCTATCAGGAAATTTAGCAGCATTGAATATAGCAGGGAGGGATAATAATTATGTTAAAGTACAATAATAACCAGACTTCACATAAATCAGCTATAAAAAATGTCAAATCTCTATGGACAAAATAACAATTAACAGGAATCTGATGAATTTTTAATTTTGTTTTGGAGGAAGCTGAGAAAAACAATCATAGAAACAGTAACAACAATTGTATTTGCATAAGCACCCCGTAATCCACAACCCACTTCCTTGGGAATTCAACTATTTTATTCATTAGTTTATTTTCCTATTAGCTGATGGATATTTATATTAGATGTACACTCATTTTTCAACAGATGAGAACTCTGAATCTCAGAGAAGTTAGGCGATTTGTCTAGGATTCAACAACTGGTGTGTATCAGGATGAGCACTTTATTCACTCACACAGAAAATGTTCCAAGAACGTCAAGGTTTCTGTGTTGGTTAATTTTATGTGCCCACAGACAATGGGCAACATGTTATTTCTGGGAGTGTCTGTGATGGTGTTTCTGGAAGAGATTAGCGTTTGACACTGTTACCTGAGTAAAGAGGTCATGCCTTCACCAGCGTGGGCTGGCATCATCCAATCCGTTGAGGGTCCAGGTAGAAAAAAGGCAAATGTGCTATCTCTTCTGGAGCCGGGACACACATCTTTTCCTGCTCCCCCAATGTCAGAATTTTGCTCTTAGACTGAATTACACCACCTGTTTTGCTAGTTCTTCCCCTTGTAGATGGCAGATGGTGGGAATTCTTGACCCCCCATATCAATACTTATAATAAATCTCTTCTTATCTCTATATGCTATTGAGTGTATTTCTCTGGAGGATCTTAACTAAAACGATGTCTCTGAGACTGCAGTAAACAATGAGACTAATAAAGCAAAGTCAGCAAAGTGTGTGCCTAAGGAACTCACAGTCAAGCAGTTCAGACACTGAAATCCCATTAAGGGCAGTAGTAGCATCCGATGGGTAGGTGAATGGGAAATACCTAACTCTCACTCGGATGGGGAGTGTCTGAAAAGCTTGCAGGAGCATGCTTATGTGAATCAAGTTCAAGAATAGGAGTAACTAGCAAGTAGAAGATGGGGCAGGTGGGGCTGGGGCATTTTAGACCAAGGAGCCAACATAACAAAAAGCCCAGAGATAAGCTACGTGGTGGCGTATACGTGAAAAAAATACAGGAATATAGCATATTATACTGAAGTGAGTAGCAAGAAAAGAGGCTAGCATCATCAAAAGCATTTTGGATCTTACCCTGGAGAGATGGGAACCATGGAAATCATTTATGGAAGGAATTAATGTCATTAGAACTGTGTTTTAGGTAGATAATCTTCTTAAAAATCTTTTTAAAAATTATTTAAAAAATATTTTTTTAACACTGGGTCACACTGTGTTGCTTAGGCTGGTCTCGAACTCCTGGGCTCAAGTGATCCTCCTATCTTGGCCTCCCAAAGTGCTGAGATTATAGGCGTGAGCCATCGCACCCAGCTTTTTTAGGTACATTAATCTGTTGTGTGAAGAATGGATTCTACGAGACAAGGTGGAGGCAAGGTACCTGGTTAGAAGTTAATAGTTTCCCGGAGAGATGCTGAAGGCCTAAAATGCAGCAATGATAAGAAGGTAAGGGAGGTGGTGAGAGTTGAGAAATAGGTAAAAGGCAAAATAAGTAGGATTTTGTGATGACTGATTAAGAGTAAGATATGGGAGGACGGGAGCATGAAGGATAAAGAGTAAAGCTGTCGACTGGCTGTGTGTCTGCAGGTTGCATTGCCAACAAGTGAAATAAAGAATATTAGGGAACTCAGCTTCTGATGTCTGGTCTGCTCTTATTTTCACTTCTTCACTATTATATTCTGCGAACTAATGCTTGCAGACTGAGTTAGTAGAAACTAAAAGGCTCAGCCAAACCTCTGACAGCTGCTTCTTGTTTTACTGAAAGTTACAATTACTCTTCAACTCTGAGTTCATTGGGACAGTAAATAGGGGTCAATCATAAACTGCAGTGTCCTAGATATTTCAGCAAAGTTTCTTTTTTGAAGCATGTAGTTTACTAGCAGCAAGGAGAGAGGCTCTAGGAAACATCCCATTAGTGGCAATTAAGTCAGGCAAAAGACAGCACGGGTCTTTTCTGTCTTTGTGTCTCCCTTGTTGCATGTCAATCTCATACGTTAAGGCTCAGACTACCAGAAGCTGTCACCGGCTAATCAGTCCTAACGAGAAAGTTTTATGCTCCTTCACTGCACACTTGGCATTAATACTTAGGGGAAGCATCAGACAAAATAACAATTCTACAGAATAGAATAGAATGCACATTCTTTTGATGTTTTAACATTCCTATTGTATGTCAACAATAAATTTAAAGAAATAGCAACATAATTCATGATACTGTATTTTATAGTTAAAAAAAGCTGATGAAGTTGAGAGACTAGAGTGACTTCACATCAAGAGAAGAAAAGTGGACAAGCTCTTATGAGAGAAGAGCTGGGATGTCACAGAAATCCCATGCATCTGACAACAGAGCATCATCTGGTTTGGCAATGTTTGGCACCTGCCTTTTCTTTGAACAGAGCTTCAAAAATTGACCCATCCTGTGAGAAGCCTGGAGAGGAGTATAGTGGGGTGTGAATTGAGATCTAAACGTACTGCTTCCTGTGACTGGCTGGCCCTGCACTCAGGCCTCAAGAGAAATGAAAAGACTAACTGTCTTTTAGTTCCTGTTGTGAGAGAGACAAACAAAAATGGCATTGGATTTTCTTGTATTTCAACTCGGGGAGATAAAAGGTGATGGCTTGGGAAATGGGTGGTGTATGGAAGTCTGTGTTCAGGCCGTTTTCGGTTCAGTTTCCTGTGACTGATGGGACACAGCGATGGGAACATGATCACTCTGGTGATAGTCACAAATTTGCTTTGGAAATGAAATTGTGACAGTAAGAAGAGCTGCTTTATCTATGAAGTTAGAAAAGAAGTGGAAAGATTAATAATGCCATCTAGTTTGCGCTGTTTAAGCAATGAGTATCACTGAAGCAAGGAATCACAAGAAATCTTAGAGGCTGAGGACAAACTCAGAAACAGGAGAAACTCAAACTTTAAACCAGGTGGCTTTATCACCTATCTTTGTTTTGGAATAGCACTCCTCAAAAATGGAATAATTTAAAAAGCCACCAAAATGATTGTCATTGAAAGTAAATAATTTATAAATTTTATAGGGTTTGTTATTAATAACTGAATAAACAGATTTTTTCATTTTTAAGTATTTTGAAGCTGTATTCACCATGCTTTTCCTAAAGTCTGCTTTGAACAAAAAAAAAAGCATTCGCTTTTCTTTTTAAATTAATCATTTTAGCTTAAAAATAAAAACAATAATTTAATTTGACCATCATCTGATTCTAAGAAGAACCTGAAGGCCCACCTGGTAAGCATCTAATAAATACATAATGCATTTAGATTAAGATAGCAAAATCATATAAAAACAAACCTGCAACCATTCTTGAATACCGAGGGGAGGCATAAATTTTAGCAGTTTCAATGACACGCTGTTTAAAAACGTGGCAGGGTGCCTCTATGCATCTATTTTGTTCTTGTCAGATTTTACCCTTTATAGGTATGTCACAACCTATAAAATTGTTATAAATAGTGTAGTATATATCTTTTCGTCTTAAAAGATGGAGCCATTATGCAACACGAAACACCACTTCAGTGAATAATTCATTCCTTCTAAGACAGAGCCAGCAGTCCTAACACTCGTCAAATTGAGATGCTACAGTTCAAAAATAACAATGTAATAAACCAAAATAGAGGTGATATGTCTTTAAAAAGATGCTTGATTTTGTTTGTGTATTTTAGGTTCACACAAAGATTTCTTGAAAGAAAGGTATGTAAATATTATACACATGGAGAGGAAACAGGGATGCAGACAAACGCTAAGTATAAATGTAACAACACTGATGCTTAACATTTATAGGTAATGAACCTTTGCTTAGTTTAGAAAATGATGTAATGTGAGGTTCAGGTTTACTGAACTTTCTGGCTAACTCACAGTTAAGCAGAAACATTTTTCTGTTGAAAATTACCCCAAACAGCATTGTCTCACCATTTTGTATTGGTCATATAATGAACAGTAATTATCCTTCAATAGGCCATTACTGCTGAGCCTTTGGGTCTCATTCCGAGAATTAGCTTCAATAATATACCAATATTGGTATACCATGTGTACCAATACGCAAGTTAAAGGAATCAGGATATTATTTTATTGCCTAAATATTTACAGAGCCCAGGAAAAATATATTTTTGGCCCAAACTTCCTAATATCACCAAAATTTTATTACAGTTTGCCTCTTTCCTAAGTAAAATAAAACCTGCATTATTAAATAATCAATATCTTATTTGATTCAATATTTTAATTTGACTTTGGCATTCCACTGGCCAGGGACAAGTAATCCCACGAATGTTACACCAAACGCGATACAGGTTTTAGTGGTGCAATTACTTTCTATTAACAGGGTGCAACCTCATATTTCATCCATGTTTTGGAATGATCATTAAGGAGATAAAGAAGTTTTTGAGGATATTTGCTCATGGATAATCTTACTAGTCTCTGTATGAATTGTGAGAAAGCACCACTATTTTACAGAGAGAAACAGAGGCACCGAGAATCTAAAAAATTAGAAAACAGTCACTCTTAGAGATAACGGGACGAAAATTGTGACAAAAAACCCTGGGCTGAATGTTCTTCCATGACAATAACACTCCAATGCACATGTAATGCAATCTTTTTGATTTTCTTCCAAAGTGGTCATAAATTTCAATAATTTATCTACTTATTTTCCAAAACTTCAATACATATCTAGGACTAGCTTCACTGGCGCTAGCAAAATCCAATACATTTACTATAATAGCCCATAAGGATTTTTATTTTTATTTTATTTTTAGAGGCAGGGTCTCAATCTGTCACCCAGGTTGGAGTGCAAGGCGGGGTTCACAGCTCACTGCAACTTCCCACTCTTGGACTCAAGCCGTTCTCCTGCCTCAGCCTCCCACGTCGCTGGGACTACAGGTGCACACCAACATGTACGATTGATTTTAAAATTATTTTTTGTAGAGACAGAGCCATGAACTCCTGGCCACAAGCATTCCTCTGCCTCAACCTTCCAAGGTTTTAAAAACTGAAAATGTAATGCTTTATATTTGGCCCAATGCCTTTAATAATCTGTTACATAATAAATTGTCATGACAATATTAGTACTTCAGATTTTTCATTTACAATAGAAGAGCCACTGATCTAGAATTATCTAAAACTATTTTTCTTACCAAATAATTATTGAAATTAAGCAATAAAGCTATCAATAATAACACTCGTAAGTATAATGCTGTTTATTTACAAAATATTTACTGTGTAAGAGATAATATGTTAAATATCTTTACACAAAGGTTGGTATTACTGTGTCCATTTTACACATGAGTCAACTGAGTTTCATGAAGTTTATGTAAACTCTTCTAGGTTACATAGTAGTAAATGACACAGAATCACGATTCACCTAAATTCTGTCTGATTCCAATGTCCATTCTCTTAGCTCCACCATTATCTTTAACACACTTCTTCTGCCTTTCTGAGTCTCAAATTATAAAGACATTTGAAAAAAAAGTCTGGTATTCTTTCTGTCAGTTCATCAAGTAACTCCTCATTCCTGAGGTTTGTGAAGTTGCTTGTTTAGAAATAAAAATAAATTTATGTGCTCCAACCCGGACCTCCTAAATTGGCTTTTCTACAGGCCATGCCTGATAATCTGTATACTTAACAAGTAACTTCCGGTAAGTTTAAGAAACAGTGTCTAGCCCTAGATTTTACTCTGTTCCCTTTTCACCTCCATTCTTTTAAAAAAATACCTTTAATTGTATATATTTAAAGTATACAACATGACGTTATGAGATACAGACAGTAAAACAATTACTGTGCTCTTTCAAACACAGGTCATAAGGCAGCATCATTCATAAATGGCAATCTCTTCAAATTTGATCAAATGGAGCTTACTGTTGGCACTCAGAATCAAAGCCACCAGAAGCTGCTTGAGTGTTCCCTAGGACGTCCCTGTGCTATTTCTTTCTTTCTCTTTTTGTTTTTTTTTGAGGCAGAGCTTTGCTCTTGTTGCCCAAGCTAGAGTGCAATCGTGCAATCTCGGCTTGCTGCAACCTCTGTCTTGCAGGTTCAAGTGATTCTCCTGTCTCAGCCTCCAGAGTAGCTGAGAGCCACATGCCACCACGCCCAGCTAATTTTTTTGTATTTTTAGTAGAAATGGGGTTTCACCATGTTAGACAGGCCAGTCTCAAACTCCTTACCTCAGGTGATCTGACCACCTCGGCCTCCCATAGTTCTGGGGTTACAGGCGTGAGCCACCACACCTGGCCCCCTGTGCTGTTTCTACCATTCAAGCAGAAGTCTGAAATGCATATTCGCATTTCAAGTTTTAATAAGAATTTATTAGATAAAGTGCCTACTAGAAGTCCAGTACCACGAAAGAACCGTGAAGAGTACACAAGGAGAAAAGCCACGGAAACCCCTAGCGTCAAGAGAGGAATATTTAAAGACATATAGTCTAGAAAACAGCAGAATTTGGGATTACGAGAAGACCGTGGCAAAAAAAAAAAAAAAGAAAAAAAATTCTGAAATCAGGGTTCTTTTTAAGATGCTGGAAATAACTACATCTGTGCTGGGGGTGAAAATCAAATGGCCATCTTTATGTAAGGCAATTTATTCCCACAACTTCTACCTGCATCACTGGGCTTTATTGCCTTAACATCAATGATCCAAATTAAATACTCATTGTATGAGACGTGAGGGAGAGAAAGATTATGTTTAAGCTCATAGTGACTCCAACACTGCCTTTTAAAAATGAGCTGTACACAAAACACAGAAAGTTTTTTAACAATACAATTATACTACTGAACTTTTTAAACTTTAATTATTTCCTGCTACCAAATGGCTTCAATTCTGATTAGTTTCCTTTGTAGTTAACTGGTGTTTTTCCAAGTTCAATCTCAAAAGATGAAAAAAGGCATATCTTCTCAGGTTTCCTTTGAATGTTTTTTTCTTATTTATCTTTTGCAGTTGGGAATTATGTTACTTTCTTTAGCATGCTATGTTTGTTATTCCAGCATGTTAAAGATGTTTTAACAGTGATGTTAATAGGCATATTTTATTTTAATATTGAATAATATATCCTCAACTATACAAAGATCTTTTAAACATTTATAGAAAACACAACGCAGTTGAAATAAGAACTTCTAAATTCAAGTAGTTTCTGGATTTGATCATTAGTGCCAATTTCCATTGAAATCCAGGCTGAGAGAGCAAGATTTCCATATGGAAAACTTAAGGCCGAATGAGTTTTGTAACTGAACTTACAATTGCAGGAAGAAACTCTATTTGGATTTCAATGTCTACTGTATACACAGCAGAATAGCTGTTAGTTATAAAAGCATCAGGCTACCAAGGTAAAGTACTTTAAAACACAAAGTGAAACACATTTCACTGACTAACATAATAGACAGTCAACCTCCTTATCACAATTGCCTGGAGATACACACACCTTTTCATGTCTTGTATTCATCCTGGCTATTTTCACTCCTTCTGGAGGGCTTTTGAACTTGGATTTGACACCTCTTAAATTTATGCTTTCTGTAAATGTGAAGAGGTTTTCTTTTCTTAGTTTTAGTCTTACTTGGAGTTCAAGTCTAACTTAGATTAAAGAGTAGTCTTGGCCTTAGAAACTCAATGTTTGTTCTTGATCTTTCTTTTTTTCCTTTTGTTTTTATGAGATTGAGCTAAAAACCCCAAAGTGGGACATAATGGCTTTAGAGACAGGAAGGAAATATGCTTTACTCTTTTTTTTCTAGTGTAAAAAGCCCACAAGGCTCTTTTGTACAAAGCCCACAGTAGAAATGCTCCCTCAAAAGCCACCTTTTTTTTCTAAATAGTCTTAGAAGAGACAGTATTCAGAAAAGATGACAGCATCAAGTGTTGCTAATGTTAGACCCCAAAACAAGCTACATGGTTTATGGCCAGAACTTCCATTTACTATATATACTGTCAAAACAGGAATTTTTTTTCCAACCAATAAAATGTTTTTTAAAGGTCATTGCCTCTGAAATTCCACAATAAACAACTTGCCACTTAAAAAGAAAAAAAATAGAGGAAAGTTCTCAAATGAGATATAGTGAGAAATAATCAGTATGACATCACAGACAAAAACAAAATGGGATTATGAGAATGAAAAACTTCTGGATTATGGATGGAAAAGAGGTGACAGATCCATTTCCTCCATCAGCTTAAGACGTGACTTTGACTTTCAAAAACCTGTTAGCCATAAAACACGGTATCCACTTGGGCTCATACGATACTAAATAATAAATCTGTATCAAAATTAGCAAAGTACAAGTGCAATTCATTCAATCAACTGATATTTATTGAGTGTTTGTTATGATGCAGGCACTCTGTGCACACAAAACAATTGCAAAGTCCCTACTCAACGAATCCTACATTCTGAAGAGTAATAGAATCTTCTTTTTCTGTTACAAATTGCACAGGCCCTTGAAAGTGGATGATCTTGAAGTAATGAAAGATTTCTTTTTCCTCCAAAGACAAAGTTTCCTCCAAGACAGTTGTCTTGGAGCAATAGTTGTCATTTAATTAAAAGATTAGAAGGGCTCTATGTTCGAAGACCTGGAATTTAAAGCACATTCTTCGCCTCTACTTGACCAAGATAGTTTTAGAACTATCTTGAACATTTAATTCAATTTTGAACATAATTTTCAACATTTAATTCAATTTCCTGTAACACAGAGCTCCCATAGGCAAAACAATATGTGTTCTTTAAATATGTTTGAAATACATTATTTAGAGCAATACTTAAAGTCTATATGTGACATAGCCCTATACATAATATTTTCTTCAATTATCAGCATTATATTCTGTATGCTAAAACCACCAAAGACTTCCCCAATGCCTACCTTGAACAGTCAGAGTAGCAGATGCTTCAGCTTTGCCCACCATATTTTCTGCAACACAAGTGTATGAACCCATGTCACCAGCCGTCACTTTCCTAATTTTCAAGGTATGATCATCTCGGATTTCATATCTAATGACATAACAAAAGAAAGCACAGTTAAGTGACTTTCTGCTTGAAAGATCTCATCATTATACACACAATGCTTCAAAGCACATGCTACATTCTTTTCTGAACATTTAAAACAAAGAGTAAAATGTGGTATTCCTCTAAGTCAGCTGGCAGAAGAAAAGCTTGTTTTTATAATTACATGGACTAACATATTAAACTACTTTCTAAGAGAACATTTTGGGGTAAAGTTGGCATTTATTTACTTATTTCCTCAAGCTCCCGTGCTCACACTAAAACAAAAAGATAGTGACCATTAATTAAATTCTTATCATTTGCCAGACTTTAAATGTTTTATAGATTTTACCCTTCTAAGCTTTTATAACAATGGTATGAAATAACTGTTATGCTCACCTCCATTTTTTGGATGAGGACACCGAGGTATAGGAGGTAAAGGAACTTGACCTTGGTCCTCATCTAGTTCAGTGGCAGAGTTGAAATTTGAACCCACTTTCATTTTCGAGCTCACTTGTCTTGCCTCATCTCCCCTCCCCTAAATGTTAGGTTTTCCTCGAACTTTCACTTGAGCCCTCTTTTTACTCTACGTGATCACCCTGAGTTAAGTTATCTACTATAGTTTATATATTGATCTACCACACAGACATTTCCTATCCCTAATTCATCTAAGTTCCAAATTTGGATTTCTAACTAATAATCAGACATCACATCCCATAGGCACCTAATATTTAATGTGTTAAACAAAACTTTCTGTTCTTCCCCTAACATAAACCAACTCCTTAACACATTTACGTATCTTCTTTCAACAGCTGTCTATATCTAACAAGTCATCCAATTTGTCATTTTAGTCTGAGAAATTTCTCTTTACTGTCGAGCCCTATCTGCATCTCACCTCTCACTTCAGACAGTTTACATCTCTGATCTGGACAACCACAAAAATCGTGACCCTGCCACTAGCCTCTCCCCAGAATAACGTAACACCCGTAGTGCTAACAAAATTAATTTTTCTTCTTATTTTTTTGGAGATGGAGTCACACTCTGCTGCTCAGGCTGGAGTGTAGTGGTGTGATCTCGGCTCACTGCAACCATCGCCTCCCAGGCTCAAGCAATTCTCCTGCCTCAGCCTCCCGAGCAGCTGGGATTATAGGATTATAGCGTGCCACCACGCCCGGCTAATTTTTGTATTTTAGTAGAGAGAAGGTTTCACCATGTTGGCCAGGCTGGTCTTGAACTCCTGACCTCAGGTGATCCGCCCGCCTCGGCCTCCCAAAGTGCTCAGATTACAGGCGTGTGCCACTGGGCCTGGCCAAGATTAATTTTTCTAAAGGGTATACCTATTTATACTAACACTTTTGGCTCACCAATGTGCATACAATATTAGAAATTCTTCATTACACAAAGCCCCTCTTAGTTTCAACCTGATATCTCATAACTTCTCATCAGAAATCCTATGCCCTAGCCATGCTAAACTTTATGCCACTCAAAGGAGATGACATTCCTTCTCAGCTTTGTGTCTATGTTGTGATAACCCATTTCCTGGAATATTCTTCTCTTCTTCCTTGCTTATCAGACTGATAACATATTTTTCAAGACATTACTTATGTGTCATGTTTCTTTCAGAACTCTCTTCCAGATTCAAACTCCCCCCTCTGAGCTGGCACAGGTTTACCTTTATGTGACAAAAGAGCTTGTATATTAGTCCGTTCTCACACTGCTATGAAGAAATACCCGAAACTGGGTAATTTATAAAGGAAAGAGGTTTAATTGACTCACAGTTCCACATGGCTGGGGAGACCTCAGGAAACTTACAATCATGGCGGAAGGCACCACTTCACAGGGCGACAGGAGAGAGAATGAGTGCCAGCAGGGGAAATGCCAGACGCTTATAAAACCATCAGATCTCATGAGAACTCACTCACTATCGCAAGAACAGCACGGGGGAAACCGCCCCTATGATTCAATCATCTCCAGCTGATTCCACTCTTAACAGGTGAATCTCAGGATTCAAGGTGTTGAAAGATTTGGGTGGGGATACAGAGCCAAACCGTATCAGCTTGATATTGTTATTCTGTATCTAGCAATACATTTCCTTTTGTGAGCTCCTTGAGAGCAGAAACTGTGTCTAAACCACTACTGTAATCCCAACGCCTAGAGAGAAGGCTCAACACGTTTGCTGAATGAGTGAACATACTGGAGAAGATAGCTCACTGACAGTACCCGAAAGCCTTTATTTTACTGGCTCATTCCCTAAGGCTCCCTGATTCGTGCATCTCTGCTCCTGGCCAATTTAAGGACTTGACAGATATCAAGAAACCCCAACCTCTTCTACCATTCTCTGGTGATACTTCAGCTGAGGAAAAGGAAGCCTGATTTTTAATTGGCTCATAGATACGTCCTTAAGGCTGTATCTTTCTTCCCTTTCCTGCCTACTACCATACCAAAAACTAGTATTAACTGTCATCTGGTTGAACAGAAGAGAAACCTGTGATATTAACGAATAGCACATTTTACAAGGGTTCCCTCTGCAGCCCAGGGTCACGAATGCACAGTTCTTCTCTGAAAGCCTCAGAGAAAGCAGGACGGCAACCTCCTGTTTCTAATTATCTCCAGTATTGTATCTGGCCCCTGATAGAGGATTCTAGAGTGGACTATTCTAACGGGCCGGATGTGGAGATGATGTGATGAGAAACGTAGAAATGCTGAGTTTGACAAATCACATCATGACACTCTGATGTGTACCTGGATTTGGGCAGCTCTCCGTCATCTTTCCTCCATCGTACTGTGGGCACAGGGTCACCTCGGGCCTCACATTTAAATTCTGCACTGTCATCCACAGTTACTGCCAAGTTACTGGGTCTCTTCACAAATGATGGTCTCTCTAAAATTAAAAAGAGCCGTCTTAAGGTAAAATTTTAAAATGAACCAGCTGAAAAACACTTTAGGAGTTCAGTAAGAGCATATTTGTAATTTAAAATATCAGCGAGGAAATTATTCCACAGAGTCCCCTCATTCTAGAAGCTTTTCCCTAGGTTTAGTGCTTCCTCCTAGTCCTCCCACATCTTTGGCTATTTTATCTCAGGCTGCTTTTCTGATTTCTTCTCTCCTCTTTCTACCCACCCCCTAAAAAATATTTGGCTTAACAATATTTCTTTCTCCCTTGTATACAGATACAAAATGATAAGAGATCTATTTTTCATTAAGAAGATTAAATAAAATTACACTTACCTAAGACAGTCAGCTCGGCTACTTCACTCTCACGTTCCCCGACCATATTGGTACCAACACAAACATATTTGCCAGCGTCACTTTTACGGGTGTAAGTGATCATGAGCTTTCCTCCTCGTATCTTAAAAAAAAGTTTCACATGAATACTATTAAAATTGCTTCGGCTATGTTTACATGACAGAGGTCTTCATAAGTGAAGACTACTTTCTAAGCATATGAATCAAAGCATAATTACATCAAACAGCTGATGTGTAGTATTTGCTGTTTTTAGGTAGTAACCTTAAAGAGAATTGACTCCAAAGGTACAATATAAAAGATGCAAAAATGTTTCTCCTTACTTACATTTCATGTAAAGTTATATTCTGTATAGCTAGAAACTTGTTGCCCAATCGGCCAAGTTATTTCATATTATTTAGTTAAGTGAAAAACCATAAAAAATTGCGTGAATAATTTAGTTAGCAAGAGGAAGGAGAAAAAGAAAATTCTTAATACCATATGACTATAATATAGAAATATGTATTAGCTACAAGTGATTTCAAGAAAATGTATTCTAGCATTATATGAATTAATTAAAATGTCTCTAATAACTTAATTTGCCAGAGTTGCTTTAAAGGAATGTATCTTCATTGCGAAAACGTAGTAGAACCTGTCATTTCCTTAAAAACGTGATGTTGCTGCCACCCAAGCTGGTTTTTGGGGACTTTAGAGGCAGAGAATGAACAGGTCCCAATAAATCATCAGGAAAGACACATTTGGGTACACTCTTGCACATATAATTAATTGAATAAAAATTAATTTTAAACGTAAGCAGACATACAGTATAAGAAGTCGACTGAAACTAAACATGAATTAAGACTGGACTATCTTTAATTTAACACGCTTTTGGATGAGAGTTGAGTTCAATTACCCATGAATATCTACAATGTCCTGATCTTAGAAAGGTTTTATTAGGGAAAATTTCCAGAATGTTTATTCATAGAGGTTTTTTACCTCATAGTTACCAACTAGATAAAGGAAGAAGGAAGGAAGGAAGGAAGGAAGGAAGGAAGGAAGGAAGGAAGGAAGGAAGGAAGGAAGGAAGGAAGGAAGGGAGGGAAGAAGGAAGGGAGAGAAGGAGGGAGGGAAGAAGGAAGGGAGAGAGGGAGGGAGGGACGGAGGAAGGGAGGGAAACATTCTAGCACATTTTTTTCATAATACATTATGAAGTTCATTGAAACTACCACTTTGTAAAGGTGAGGTCCCCTCACAGTTTTGAATGCCTAAATGGCTTTATTTTAATTCAGGCATCCAAACTAGGTATTCTGGCCAAGTCTTTAAATATTAGAGGAAACAAAACATTAACAAAGTTTTTAATTTTTGTGAGTTTAGAACTTGATTTTTTTTCAGTAGCATCATAAACAAATGATCAGCCTGCTCCAGATTACCATCCAGGGATTTTTCTCTGCATCGTTCATCATTCTATCCCTCATACCCAGAATAATGCCTGCACACAGTAGTCACTCAAAATACTGTTGTTGAATGTAAACTACTATTGTTAGTCTGTTATCCAATTTAAAATATTTCTATAAGGTTTATAACAGTTATGTGTTAAATTGTTTTATTTTTTCATACATACTGAAATTTTGAAATAGAGAAATATAAAGAAAACGTCACACAAAAAATGCACGTTAATTAGTGTTAGTACTTTTGAACAATTGTCTTTCAATTATGTGTGTATACATACACACTCACATACACACATGCATATACAGAGATACACATTTACCATGAATATATGTTTATATATACATATACACATATAAACATATACACACACACACAATTTTCCTAAAGTAGAATCATGTGATATGTGCTGTTTTATAAGCTGCATTTTCAAAAGTATGAGGCATTTTTATATTTTAAATGTTCAAGGAATTTTACATAGATCTTCAGCATCAATTTCCATGGCCACATACAATTCTAACGTTTGGGTTTACTACACTTTACTTAACTATTCCCCTACTGATAGATATTTAAGATATCAGTGCTAGGTAATTGAGAAATCGCATTCTTCCTGCTTATGAACAGCACTGAAATCAGCATTCTTTTGTGTATATCTTTTCTCATATGTGCAATTATTTCCTCGGGAGGTATCAAAGTGGGATTCTTAAATGTATACCCAACTTAAGGCTACTAGTTTATATTCCTAATGATCTTACGTTTCATAAAGTCATTTTAATATAAATATATCATTTAAATTTTTGTCTTTATCATAACCCTGCTGTGAGACTGGGGAAGTGTTAAAATAACCTCACTTTTTACTAAAGGGAACAGTGGCTCAGAAAAGTATAACCTCTCCTCCCACATACCTCTGGTATGCGCATTGTAACAATATGTTTTAATTATGCTTCCAAATGTCAGTCCCCTCACCTTAGTATGAACATTGAGGCAGAGGAGCATACGTAATTCCTCAGGGGAGCCCCTGTTACAATGCCTTGTAAGTAGTAAACATTTTGTGGAAGGAAATGACTTGTGCAATGTCACACAACAAGTGGGAACAAGGTGAAGACTTTAGGTAAGGTACGTGTCTTTGCATTTATGCAGCCAACAGACACATGAAAAAATGCTCATCATCACTGGCCATCAGAGAAATGCAAATCAAAACCACAATGAGATACCATCTCACGCCAGTTAGAATGGCCATCATTAAAAAGTCAGGAAACAACAGGTGCTGGAGAGGATGTGGAGAAATAGGAACACTTTTACACTGCTGGTGGGACTGTAAACTAGTTCAACCATTGTGGAAGTCAGTGTCGCGATTCCTCAGGGATCTAGAACTAGAAATACCATTTGACCCAGCCATGCCATTACTGGGTATATACCCAAAGGATTATAAATCATGCTGCTATAAAGACACATGCACACGTATGTTTATTGCAGCACTATTCACAATAGCAAAGACTTGGAACCAATCCAAATGTCCATCAATGATAGACTGGATTAAGAAAATGTGGCACATATACACCATGGAATACTATACAGCCATAAAAAATGATGAGTTCGTGTCCTTTGTAGGGACATGGATGAGGCTTGAAACCATCATTCTCAGCAAACTATCACAAGGACAAAAAACCAAATACTGCATGTTCTCACTCATAGGTGGGAACTGAACAATGAGAACACTTGGACACAGGAAGGGGAACATCACACACCGGGCCCGGTTGTGGGGTGGGGGGTGAAGGGATAGCATTGGGAGATATACCTAATGTAAATGACGAGTTAATGGGTGTAGCACACCAACACGGCACATGTATACATATGTAACAAACCTGCAGGTTGTGCACATGCACCCTAGAACTTAAAGTATAATTAAAAAAAAAAGGTATGTGTCTTTGGCTATACGAGTTGTACAAATGAAAATAAATGCATAGCTCACATCCTTATTATCTTAATTACTGTTTAATAAACTTGAGTTTAAAAAACTTGAGTTCTTGAGGTCCAGAACACTTTGAGTATCATCTTATCAAAATCTTCCTAAGAAATTTTGTAACCTTTCATGTGCTGATTTTGGAACACTCGCATAAGCATTTCCAAAGATCCTAAGGAAACAAAATTATTACAGGAAAAGAGGAAGATGAAAAATCCAATATCTGAAATGGAAGTTAAGTGAGCTGAGGTGTAGCTAGATGTTTCTTTATTAGTTCTATAACTTTGGATAGCACACCGAGCCTCTTCTTATGCCTCAGAATCTAACCTTGAAGTCTCTGGATATTTAGGAGACAAGTTTATTGCTGAAGGAATTACACAATGATACATAAAAGATATACCAAAATTAGAGGAAACAAACACATAATTTAACATTCTCTTTGTTTTAAAAGTAAGTGTTCAATGTTTTTTATCTACTATAAAATGTAAGGCTTTAAGGACAATTTTAAGACATATTTCAAATACATAGAAAAATTGCGAGTCAAATGATAATAACATATAAATAATTTGCAACAGCTTAGACTTATTTCTACAGCTTCAGTATAATATAGTACTAATTTACTTTTACAAATCTTAAATACTTGGGAATGTAGAGTTTTAAATCAACTTGCTTATGCACACGTGGGCCACCAATTAACATTATATATTACAGCCCAATGCTATTACATGTTGAAAGAATCCATACAAATGGAGAAGGAGGGGGATTTAGTTAACAAGAGTAATGAGGGCACTGCCAGGAGATTCACAGACATGAAAAAATTCCAATTTCGAGATGAACGGGAGGAAACAATAGCTGAGGTAAACCAAAATTCAAAGACAGGTATAAAGGCCTAAGGAATTTGTAGTATACACCCTATTACTATAGCTCCAATTATATATTACACTTGGCTTAATCATGAAAAAAACTGTATAACTGAATCTATCAGGTCTATTCTTTGGGAGCACATATCCATGTGTTTGGTATTGAATATAGATAGAAAAACTGTTTCTTTTTCAATAAAAATTTATTTTACAGCCATCTTTTACAACTAAATCACATTGGCTGTGTAAATTGAAAGTAACCCACCAGGCATTTTACAAATACTTTCTCTACCCTTTGTAAGTAAACAAAGCTGGAGTTTCTTTACTCTGTCAAATTTTTCTACAAGAAATGTTAGTGGATAAATTAAGCATCATGAAAAGCTGTTTTCATTAGTAACATAACATGACTAAAAGCATACCGTTACAGTGTTCATACATGTAAAACTTTTATATCAATGCAACAATATAAAACAAATCAAGGCCTGAAAAATATTAAATTTGCAAGACATTTTTAATGAGAAAAATGCACTTTTGTAACAATAGCAGAGATATTAATCATCAATGACTAAATAAGGTCAACTAAATAGCACCTTTGTTTTTCTACTCAAGGTATTCTTTACCAAAATTACCTAGGTAAAACCCAAAGACAACAAAATATATACAAAAATGTACTATTTTTAAAAAAGATTTCTAAATCCTAGATAAATTTTCAGATACATATACTTAGGAAAGCAAAGTGAGCATGGACTCTGGGGTCAGACTACTTTTTATTATATATGTGCAACTTGAGCCAGGGTATCAGTTCCTCTGTGTCTCTGCTTTTCAACTCTAAAATGGGAATCCTATTAATATAGAACTCTAAGGATATTATGAAGATTACGAAATAAACCATATAAAGCACTTAGATAAATGCCTGCATATTATTATTATAATTATTTATTACACATACGCAGTTAACTATTCAATATTGTTTTTGATCTGTCTAATCAAAAACAATATTCCTTTCTTAGGCTAACTCCAGTAGCTTTTTATTAATATTACAATTATAGGTCACATAATAACATTTTGGTTAAGGATGAACCTCATATATGATGACGATCCCATAAGATTATAATGGAGCTGAAAAATTCCTAGTGATGTTGCGGCTGTCGTAAGATCATTTCCTAATGCATCACCTTTTCTACATTTAGACAGATTTAGATACACAAAAACTTGCCACTGTGTTAGAATTGCCTACAGTATTCAATACAGTAGCATACTGTACAGGTTTGTGGCCTAGGAGGAACTGACTATATCATATAGCCTAGGTGTGTAACAGGGCTATACCATGTAGGTTTGTATAAGTAAACTCTATCATGGTCGCACACAATCAAATCACCTGACAACGCATTCGTCAGAATATAACCCTGTCATTAATGAATGCATGACTGTAATTACTAAAGCAACTTCCACTGGTTTCATCAGGAAAATATATATTTGCATTGACACAGCATAAGACTTAGAAACAAGTAAATTTTAGGCTTTATAGATCATTATTATTTCCTGCAAAACAGTGGTTCTTAATGCAGGCAATCACCCTCCCTCTCCCCGGAGATATCTGGCAACATCTGCAGACATATTTTGTTGTCAGAACTTGGTGTGGGGTTGGGGGATTGGAGGGTGTGTGGGGGGCGGTGCTACTGGTATCTAATAAGTAGAGGCCAGAAATACACATCAAGGAATGATCTGACTCAAACTGTCTATAATGCAGGGATTGAGAAACTGTGTTCTAAAGACCCAGCTCTGGACTAAGAATAAATGCTGGATTCAAATGACAAAAGGAAGGAAGGTATACAATTAGATAATACAAATAATACTTATTGTATTTAAGGAAAAACTGCTGAGATTTCCCAGATTCGTATACTCTCCCGCATAAATTTCCCATCTCAACAATAAACCAATTTCATTATAAAATACAACATTCTGTTACATACTCACTGACAATAATGGTTAAGGACCCCAAAGTAGACGTTACAAAAAATGAAAAAATAAACAAGCCTCACCAAGCCTGGGAGACACTTACTGCCTCAGGGATGATAGAGGTAGAAACTGGTAAAAGTGAAAGAACAAACCACAAAGTAGGGCAAGTGAACTTCAAAAACAGAAGAAAAATGGCAGTTTTCAATTTCCATAAATTCAAATTAATTTTGGCATTATGTCAAAGACTACATTGAAATGGATCTTAAAAGGCCATAATTCTACTCTCAATGGTCATAAATATGGAATACATGGTGGGCTGCTCAATAAACAAAAGAACACAAAAACAACATAGTACTATGACCCTGATCGAATATAACATACCCACTTTCAAGCACTGCCTACTAATAACAATCAACATTTTCGCCCGGGACAGTGGCTCACGCCTGCAATCCCAGCACTTTGGGAGGCAGAGGTGGGCGGGTCACCTGAGGTCAACAGTTTGAGACCAGCCTGGCCAACATGGGGAAACCCCATCTCTACTAAAAAAACAACAACAACAAAAAATTAGCCTGGTGTGCTGGCACATGCCTATAGTCCCAGCTACTCTGGAGGCTGAGGCAGGAGAATCGCTTGAACCTGTGAGGCAGAGGCTGCAGTGAGCCGAGATCATGCGACTACACTCCAGCCTGGGCGAGAGAGTGAGACTCCGTCACACACAGAAAGAAAGCAAAAAGAAATCAACATTTTATGTTGAGTCATATAAAAATGCTGATTGTAAATTTAGGGTGAGTTTATACATTTTAAACCATGGTGCCCCTATGTAAGCCAAAAATGAACATTTTCTCTGTCTACACAGGGAAGAAAAATATGTCTAACACAAACAAAACACGATAAATGTGAAAACAGCACTATTTAAAATCAGCTAAAATATTTCTTGGCAGGTCTCTTCCTGCGGCTGGATTTGACAGTCGAATTGTAAACCTATCAAAAACTAGTTTGTGTAATGAACAGACACAGTGTTAAACACTGAACTGCTGGAGCACTATTCAATTAACATAATCCGGGTAGTGGAGAAGCAGAACATGTTAAACTTTCAGACAATATGCTGGCATTTAGCCTATGTCAAAAATTCAAGGCAGAGGTCTTCCTTCCTCATTACCATATACCTTACCAGCCCACAATAGTAACCACATTAGAAGCCCACATTTCCATAAGCTCTAGACAGTGCTTAAAGAGGCCCTTATGTATATACATACTTGATGAAAGCAAAGCAAAACAAAAAAAATGTCCCACTGGCCTTGCGCCTTTTTGGGAAAGAGACAGAGAGGAGAGAGGAGAAGAAGATAAAGAATTTTAAAGTTTCAAATATATTTAAACTTTCTATTTTCCTCTGTAATAGTCTCAGGTTTAAAAAAAATGTTTTAGAGATGTCAAAATGTAAAATTCTTGATGTGTTTAATACATATGATTTTTATATATCAGGAATTTTCCCTGTAAAAAACTAGAAATGACCACTTTTCTTAGGGGTAAAGACTTCTCTGAGCAGTAGGAAATCCTGCCTTCATCTCCTTTACTGAATTGCTTACTGAATAATTATAGAGAATAATCAGGTTTAAGATGTAGCTTCTCTACCAAGAGTGAGAAAACCATTTTATGTCTCTGGTTAGCATGGAAAAACTAGCATCAGTATTCTTATTTCCAGAATACAAGAAACAAAATTTAACTTTGCACACAAAGAAATATACTGCCTTTAAAAAAGTAAATTCAGTAAACTTTTTTTGTTCAGTTCCCTTTTAAAACATAAATTCATAATTTTTTTGATTGGGTTATCTAACAGTATACAGCTTACCCTGAAATCAGTGCTCACAATCAGAAATAAAGATGAACTTAAAATGAACTCCTTGCAATGTCTTCATTTTCTACCCTAAAGCAAGTCAGATGATTTGCAGTATCTGTTACACAGGAATTTTTTTTTTTTTTTCAGACATCACCCCCACACTGTTATCCATACACCTCTAGGTTAACACACTAAACAGACTGGAGCTAATTAACTAGTTTGGCTACACAAATCCTTTTCTGCTTTTAATTACATTAACCTAATGTGACTTGAATTCAACAGACCAAAAACAAAACCACTAATTATATTAAGGGCTTCAAAGATGATTTCAAATTGCTAATCACCAAACTGTCATAGAATTTATCTCATTTCCTTTAATATATTTTACATGCAAAATCTGTGCTTTACTAAAAATACTATTTAAAAATACATCAAAACAATGAATAATAGAATATTGATTTATAATGCTAAAAGAGAAATATGTTTCAACTAATACAGATAAGACACACATAGGCATCATCATACCAATAAGAAATTATGCAGTACTAAATTTTTACAATTTTCTAAAACATTAAAGGCTTGAAAATATTCATTTACAGTAGTAAGGGCTTGACGAGTGGGATTTACATAAAGAATGAAGTTGTCTAAAGCACCTGAGTTTAGAAATTATTTTTTCAGAAAAAAACTTGATTCTTTACCACCAACTCGTTTTCATACTATTTTGCAAAGTAAGTGAGATGAGAGGTTTTGAATTATAATCTAGTGTATCATCCTTAAACAATTCACCACTAACTCTCCTTGAGCAGAATATCCCTTCATAGAAATGCTGTCAATTCTGCCTGGATCTTTGACCTACAGAATAGAGAGCAAGCTGTTGTGAACTACAGATGTGCCTGGCATGGCTTCTCAACAACAATGAGATGCAGGTAACCCAGATGGCCAGTCATAGCCCCCAGACATTCCCCTTGGTGAAATCAGCTGCAGTACAGTTTGAGATGCTCCCTAAGGACTCCTTTCAACAGAAACGTATGAAGAAGAGTCACAACAATAATAGCTTTTATTTCTTTAAATTTTGGGATCAAATTAACAACAATAACAACAACAGTAACAATCCAGAAAAAAATAACTAGTTGGAGGAGGGAGTAGAGAATAGGAGGTAAACTAATACCCATTACTTTCCAATCTGGCTACAGGAATAATATCAGCCTTTAATGTTAGGCAGTTCAGATTAAAGCATTCATATTTTCTAATGCATGCCATCCTATTTTTCAAAAATAATCACGCTTTATTGCATTCTAATTAAGCAAAAACATTGCTAGTACCAGAATTATTTTGTACAAATGACAAAGAATTGGATAATCAATCCCAAAAGTATCATAGTAAACATAAAAATATATAATCAAGTAAAAATAATTCATATAATTCAGATATTATATAATATAAAATACAGTGTTTCTTATTTTATAATATTTCTTTGTCATATTCCCAGGTAGGTAGTGCACAAAGAATACTTTAAAAAACTACATCTCGGCCGGGCGTGGTGGCTCACACTTGTAATCCCAGCACTCTGGGAGGCCGAGGCAGGCAGATCATGAGGTCAGGAGATCAAGACCATCCTGGCTAACACGGTGAAACTCCGTCTCTACCAAAAATACAAAAAATTTGCCAGGCGTGGTGGTGGGCGCCTGTAGTCCCAGCTACTTGGGAGGCTGAGGTAGGAGAATGGCGTGAACCCAAGAGGCAGAGCTTGCAGTGAGCCGAGATCGCACCACTGCACTCCAGCCTCGGCGACAGAGCGAGACTCTGTCTCAAGAAATAAACTACATCTCTCATTAAATAATTTCATGTTTTTATTAACTATGGTTTAATAAATTATATTTCTGAACATACACATTAATAATTTTGTCTGTCTTTAAGACCTACATTTTAATGTAGTTAGCTATCAGATAAAAATGTAAATTGTTCATAAATCAATTCAAAACCATCACCATCAAAAATCATTGATAGAGAGCAACTTATATTTACTGATCTAGTGACCAATACTTCTAAGTGTAAGAAAAAATTTCAAGAAATTTGTTTTTATATATTCTGTAAAAATGTATATTTTATATATTTATTTGTACTAATCTCACAAAATAATTTTAAAATTCTATGTATTTATGACAAAATGATTTTATATTTAAATATCAAAGCAAACAGTTTATTTTAGATTAAATAAACAATAAACCTCAGCCAAATCACAGTTCTTCTTGGTTAGCAAAGTTTAAAGATTTTTTGATCTTTCTATTTTTTATAAAAGCTATTGATTCTTGATTCATTTTCCCAAAATTTTTTACCTCCCTCTATTCCTATCTTATTCTGGTTCACAGGAACCTAAAAGAGAGAGAAAGGGGAAGGAGGAGGAGAAGCAAAAGGAGGAAGGAGAAATGCATTATTTTAATTATTTCCGACTCAAGTCTCTTGATTAGATATGATCTGGTTTCATGCTGTGCGTTCACAGGCTGTCGGGTAAACTTGTCTTTAACTCAAGACCAGTCCAATATGAACTCATAACACAAAATGACAGCACTGTACCCCAAGACGGATGAAACTAAGGAAAACAGATTGTACACCAATTTTCATAAAATTTTGTTTTTTCTTCTAGGTTATAAAAAAAAAAAACCCAGATTAGTCAGCTTTCAATTAAACTGTAAAAAGTACCTAGATTTTACAAATTATTCACTAGTCTATTCTCAAGTGAAGGCTGTTTCATTTCAAATGCTCACTCATTTGGCAAATTTGTGCCTCATTTCATATGGAAAACATGTTCAAAAGATAAATAAATTCCATATTTACAGCTACTCAAAGTGTAAATAATGTTCCTGGGATTTGCACAAAAAATGTTTTATATAACAATAGGACACCGGGGCAAGTACACACGCATTGGAAAGAAAATATGAGAATGATAAATTGAAAGCAATCAAATGACCATTCTAAAAATTCCTGGTGACATAAAAAGGGGCAGCATTGCATGGAGAACAGACATAACTTGTTTCAGGTCTTTCAACTACTCTCTTAGGAGTGGAATTGAGAGGAAAAATAGGCAATGAGGATCTCTCCACTGGCGTCCCATATTTGCCTGGGCTACGTACACACAAGA
Organism: Nomascus leucogenys; assembly: GCF_006542625.1. NCBI lineage: Eukaryota > Metazoa > Chordata > Mammalia > Primates > Hylobatidae > Nomascus > Nomascus leucogenys. The sequence continues at coordinate 39,066,384 of NC_044401.1, read as the reverse complement.
GAACACAATCCCGTTTCATTTGTTTCCTGGTACACTTTACAATACCATTTGAAAACCAACATGAATTCAGCCAGGAGTTTAAACACACTTGATCATCAGAGAGAAGCAACAAGAGACTCATGCAGAAAAAGCAATTATCCCAGTGGGAACACGTGGCTCTTTGCACAGCTTGGTGAGCTGCCAGCTGAGAACACAGGCCCGGGAGAGTCCCTGCCTGGGACTCTGGCAGCTGCACTTCTCTGCTATTTCCATTTCTCCTCCTAAACTTCTCATTTCTTCCTCATAATAATTTATAAATTGGTAGTTGGCGGTTTGCTGCTGCAGAAGCACACCTATGATAATTTGATTACAGACTACATCAGGAAGAGCTGTATTGCTAATTGCAGGTAAGTGGGAGCCACCCTGCAGAGAGACATAGTTAAAGGAAAGGATGATTTTCTTTGTGAAAGTATAAATTGGCATCTTGCTCTCTATCAAATGTATATCACCAGAGATCCTTTTCATGATTCCTAATTTTAATAAGTAATAATAGGAAGAAGTAACACAGCCCTCTTTAAACACACCAATTTTGCTTGCTTAGGTGCAGCTCAAAGACAATATGAAGCCTTGGGTATGGCATTTTTCTGCTGGACACCCATTTTCCTGGGCTAGACAGAGCCACGTAGCCTAAAGCAATCAGCCAGGAAAGCCCCTTCTAATTTATAGTATTAACCAGAAACAGACAACTGCTGAGTGCTGATGAAATGGAGAGCAGATGAAACAGTGAAGGCTTTTTAGCAGATTCCCCAGGCATCTGGTTCCCAAGTCATTAAGACTAGAACCCCAAAGTGAATCCTATAAAAGGAGGTAATATAAAGAGTGGTTTTAGCCTTTGCTAGCTATCTTCTAAAAGTAAGAATGCTAATTGATTTTTACCTCTATGAAAATTTTAGGTAGATGACATGGTAGCATTCAGCATTAATATGAAAAAATTGATTTAGCTTATAGCTATTAATGTATTATTTCCTTCACAGGTCTCATGAAACAGCGTCCTGCTGTTTTAAAGGTAAAAAAACAAAGTCTTATGGGCAATTTTCACTTTCCCACAAAACCAGGTTTGCTTTTTATCACCTCATCCAACCATCTGGCTCTAATTCTGAATTTACATACAGTCACTGCTAAGACAGCCTGAAATAAAAATCTACAAGGGAATTATGACTATACTCTAGAAATAAAGATGACAAATGTTCATAGTATTTGAGGGGAGAAAAGCTCATTTTCAAACTCTTGGCTCTTTTGAATTACAAGTACACCAGCTGAAAATACTTTGCCAACAGTAAATCCCTTTTCCTCTCTGTGGGTTCTTACACTTAGCTCTATAGTTTGGTCCAGTGTGAGAAATTCCCTCACTACCAAATGCTTGCTAAGATAAAGCCTTTTCCAGAGATCACGTATAACTTGTTACCCTTGAAATTTACATTGACTTACATTCTGTAGAAGACTCACAATCATGGCAAAGTCAAATCAAGGTTGGGTATGCAAGGGATTCCTTGATACAGATTGACCAATTTTACTTTACAGAAATGCATTTTTTATTCAAAAGTAGAAAGAGCACTTCATATTACTAATTAAGATTCTACAGAAGAAGAAATATTCCTAAAATAGCTACAAATTGAAGTAAACACTCATGCACATTCTGTGGTATTTTAATCCCAAAGAGTCAAAGGAGAAAAAGAAGGGCTTGCAAGTGACAAGCTTAATTGATTAATCAGAAGTTAGGGCTCATCAGACCAGGGTAAGAGATTCGATATCCATATGGCCAGTTGCTTCACCCTCCTTTGTTGAACACGAGATTATGCTAGAATAATCTCATTTGGCATATGAGTAGCTCACTCATTTGGCAAATTTGTGCCTCATTTCATATGGAAAACATGTTCAAAAGATAAATAAATCCCATATTTTCCAACAATACACATGTTAACATGAATTAAAATATTTCTACATACATCCTAAGAGGAAGCAAGTAGGCTAACTCCTCAATGTGAGGAAGAAAATATGATCTTAGAAAGACAGGTCTGACCTAGCGCTTAAAAAGGAGCTTTCTGGTGGGTTACATTAAACTTCAAAATTATCAATAGGTACTTTTTGCTATTTCCTGAGAACTAATAATTAACTCATGGACAAATAAGAAATAAAAATAAACTCATCCTGACCATTTCTATTTCTATAGTTATTGGTGAAAACAAAATAAAAGAGAAAATGATCTGTGTAAAGAGTATTGTAAAAACTGTTTGGAGGGATATTTATTTGGAACTCTTTCTTAGTCATAAATGGTTCCATTCCATAGCCAAGACAAAAGCATGCTGAACAGAAAATGTAATACAAATGGTATTAATTGTAATAAGGGATATGAGTGTTTTATATGGCTTCTAACCTACATCTAGGTTATACTGTTGGAACTTTGAGCTGAAAAATCAGAATCTTGTGCATCCTAGGTTGCTTCCATATAAACCTATCTTAAGAGTTCCAGCATTTAGGGATGGGAAACGCTCCACTAGAAGTTGTATCAGTCAGTGTGAAGATTAAAGAACAAAGTAAAATCAATGAAAAAAGCTTGATCTGATCTGACATTTCCTGCCTCTCTTCTGCATAGAATATATGTTCTGTGATGGCAAAAACTTTCTCCTAGTTTTAACATTTAAAAACACAGCACTTACATAGAAAGTACACTATCAGAATTGTTCAGAATCTAAGAGATTGGACATATAGAATTCTAACGATTTCAGTCATCTCTTCTGAAAAAAATGCTGAGTATCTTCAAATTTATGTTAAAGGCACACTATTTTATACTGCATTAGAGAAGACAAATTCAAATTCTGACCACTCCATACTAAAATAACAAATGTATTTAAATTCTCTGGTGTTTCTATAGAAATTTTAAAGAACTTAAGAATTGCGAAAGCTTAACATCTGAAAAAAATTATGTCCTATGTGTAAAATGCCTTTGACAGTTCTTTCTGCAAGTACACAAAAAATGCATCAGTGAATCCGCGGTAAATTTAACAAATGTGTCAATGTATTTAAGCAACGATCTGTATTATTGGTATTGTTTTAATTAATGAGAACTGTGATATACCAACCCCAGCTATATACATAGCATTGTTACATGCATTATTTTTAATGTCGAAAACATTTTCACAAGGTGTATTTTCCTATATTTTGGATTAGAAAATTAAGGCTCTGAGAATATCAAAACTTGCTCCAGACATCTGGTAAGTACACTGAAGCTCATCCTACATAGATCCAAAGTAAAGCTTCTGTAGGGGGCTTTCTTTGAGATAGAGAACAACAGCTTATATTTTCTTTGCTTCTCACGCCATAAACTACAAATTCACAATATTTTTAAAACGTATAGATCCCCAAACTGAATGGCTGGAAGAACAAATACGTGCTATCCATGGACCTCCCTAAGCGTATTACATTGAAGTTCCCCCTTCCAGCACACCCCATACTTAAGCCTAACCAATCTGGACATCCAACCTAATGGCCATTAGTCCCTGTAACTGTCAGCAGAAAAAAAAAAGATGTGTATGTTTACATTTCATATTTGCATGTGTTGTCTGTAGGACTAAGGTTGTAAGGTAAATATCCCACATACATTTCTATGCAGAAGAATGGCTCTCCTCTTCCCATGCAAACATGTGCTTATTATCATGAATGTTTAGAGGTTAAACAGAATATTTATAAGCTTCCCTAATAAAGATGGGGAAATGTGGCATGATCTTTTATACGCATGATGCATGGAACAATACAGTGATGTCATATATCGAGGTGAGAGAAGAGTGACACCATGCATGTGAATAGGCTACGGAATAAGAAATCATGGATTCCTTAGTAAATTGTACTCTATCCACTCAAAGAGACAAATTTACATTATTTCCAGCCAGTATTATACAGATGAAGCTCAACTGCTTTTGAAATGTTCCAGTACAATATGATGCTCTTAAAGGTGACTTAAACAAAAGCCTGTTTCTAATGCAATAGGCTTTTAAAGCTTTGTGATCACCCCGATTTGTAAGATTTAAGAAGAGTAAACCTGTACCATCTGGTAGTAATTTTGTTAATGCACAACAGATTATTTTACAAGTGTACAATTTATCATATTATCAAATTCTTTGGTTTTAAGGAGATAAAAACTGAAGTGGTCAGATGTTACCAAGAGCTGTTTGGTTAAAGCAACTAACCTTTAAACAAAAGGATTGCAGAATCAGCATTAGATTGAGGAGATATTAGCCTCACCATAAAACTTAGAATTATTCTTTGAGAATATTTAAATGAAAGTGATAATGTGGGCAAGATGAAGAAATAATGTTAATCATCACCAATTATAAGTAATGAAAAGGAAATCTTAATCCCCTGTAAAGTGATCAGATTAAAAATAATTGAAAACTAAAAGGCTTAAGAAAATTTCTTTGATTTCTGCATTTTGGAACCTGTTTTAAGGAAAGGATATTGTTTACAATACCTTGTAAAATCGAATGCCCTTTTGAATGTACTACTTGTTTTTTTTTAAAGATTACAATTCATTTTGCTTGATGTCAACAGAAAGCAAAACATGCAGTCCATACTATCATAAGCAATCAGAAGGATTACAAGCAACTAGAAAAGTAAACTTTTTAAAAATAGGGAATTACTAAAAAGTATTGATATTTAAATATTTTCCCAAATTAAAGATAAAATGTATAAACAATTCTTTAAGATAAATTCTAAAACTATATTTTAGAGAAATATTTCATCTGATTAATGGAACATTGAGAATTAAATAAACTATTTAGGACATCATCCATGAACCCACAAAAGATTGTGCCTTTAATTTGACAAACTACTTTAACCTATAATTAAACAAAGTGCTCCCTGACAGTAGTAAAATACCACTAGTCCTTGGCTACTGGGAGAAATTTAATGGCCTGATCAGATATATCAAAGTGCTTGGAAACTGAAGAAACTCTAGCTGCTTGTGTAAGCATATATTTTAAGAAAAAAGTAAGAGAAGAAACAACATTTGCATGTCTGCTTTCTATGCTGGGGTGGCAACCTAATCCAAAATTCCTATTGCAGATTTGTTATTTGACCATGTGTGTTCATTTTGTATCATTTTAATACAGCGCTTCTGCTTAATATACTGTATTATTTTGAATTATGAAGTACAACTTTCTTGTTGGCTGATTACACCAATTTCTGAGACACTTTCTGCTTTCTGGAAGGTCTGCTTTGACTAATAGATCATGGATGCTAACCAGCAGCATGCAACCATATCAGGTTTCGTCTCAGTGATTTTCAAGAGCTGGCGGAATTCCATGTGGAAGGCAGCATAGGCATACTTGGTGAGGCAGTCCTCTATGTCATCTAATGTTACTTTGACTGAAACTAACATGTGAGTGGAACTAACTTTTGGAAAAGTATGCAAAACTGTTTTGGGTCTGAGTGTGGTGACTCACGCCTGTAATCCCAGCCCTATAGAAGACCAACCTTGGCAACATGGTGAGACCTCATCTCCACAAAAAAAAAAAAAAAAAAAAAAAAAAAAAATAGCTGGATATGGTTGCACATACTGTAGTCCCAGCTACTCACATGGCTGAAGTGGGAGGATCACTCGAGCCCAGGAGATTGAGGCTGCAGTGAGCCATATTCACACCACAGCACTCCAGCCTGGACGACAGAGAGATACCCTGCCTCAAACAAACAAATAAAACCAAAAGACTTATTTTTTAGGAAACCCATTTGGAAAAAAAAATGAAACAAAATACTCCAGAATCATCTCAGGAGATTTAAGAGAATACTAACAAACAGTATGCAACAGTCAAAGCAGGATAGCATATCAACATTGCGTGATATCAAAACTGAGGACTTTAATTCATATGTAAGTTCATCATAGTACTTAGATGAAACTTGAAAATATACAGTATATTGTTTCCCAAAGGCACAAGAGATTATTTGTTGAACTAGAAAATATTTTGTCTGGCAATCTTTGGTCTCTACTACCTTACCTCTGCATCGAAACACACTGCACCTCATCTATGATCCTGGAGTCAGTTTACGTAAAGATATAAGCACTTTATAAGGAATTACAATTACGTGTCTCAAAGGACCTGGACAAAAATGGGCATGCAGATTATACATCATAAAGCCCACAAAGGTATATATCTTACACATTGAGACTTATATATTGACGTAAACCTATACATTGATCGAAACAGGATACACTACAGTTTTACAAGTGTTTAGTTTTTTGATCCATGAAATATCTAATTCAAAAGGTTTGCTTTAATTTCTGAAGTTAAATATCTTTCACCTTTCCAAGTTATTAAATTCAGTGTAGAATGAACATGAACTGAAAATCAAGACCGGAGAACTTAAAATAACGCTTTATAATGAGGCTGTCATCAACAGTCCTCAAAATACTTTTGACTACTGTGGTTTGATTCTCATAAGGATCCTAATAAACAGGCAAAGAAGATATCATTATCTGGATATTTTCAACAATTGACCAGACTTGACCAAGGTCTGGTTGTTAGGACAGTTTCAAAAATGTGCTTCGGACATAACAGACCTTTCCCAAGATGGTCATAGATTAAGCTTAACTTACTATTTAAATTGCTGCAATTTATTTTCTTTTCCGAATGAGATTGTGTGACAACCTCCGATATTCAGTCATTTAAGATGAATTTCTGTATGTTTGTAATAACATGCAGAATGTACAAAATAATTAATCAAATCGACATAAGGCCATCCCTGTACCTAATGAATAAATAAGCAGGGAAATTTATTAAACCCTATATATTTAAAATACTATTTTCAATGCTGTTACCAAGATAGGAAATGCTGAATTTAGAACACAAAACAAATGGAAAAATTATATGAAATAAATCCATGAAAACCCTTTGTTGTTGAGTTTTTTTGTTAAGATATTTCGTAATCAAATTTAAGCGTCATTTTAGATGGGTTGATCAGGTCTAGTCTGTCATGGGAAAAATCCCAGGAAGAACTCTAATGATGGGAGACTCCACACTAATCCATTATGTGACTCAGGGTAAACCAGCAGGCTTGGCGTCTCCTTTGTCCCTGAAAACAAAGGACCTTGCCTATTCACAATCTCTCAACTCAGCTCCATCTCTAAGGTTCTGTATCAGTATGTCACACTTACAGCAATGTATTTACTCACATAATTAACTTGTGTAGTATCTCCTATTTTTAAGCCAAAAAAATCATGCTTTAGAAAAAAGAAATGGTGTGGATGATACTCTCTTCCCATTTTATAGGAGAGTAAGATAAGAAATATGTATCGTACGTGGAAATAAAATTAACAAAATCACATATATTCAAATTAGCAACTTCTCATTCCTCAGTACCCTAAAAGACAAAATTTCTGACTTATATTTCATTCATTTAACACTTTCTCGAACATATGAGCTTCGAACATAAGACAGACATGAGGAATACGGGTGGACTTTCATATGTTTTATGTGTATTAGATAAGTAATATATAAATCATAACTTAGAATAGATTATAAGAGAAGTACTTGAAAAAGGAAAATGAACAGCTAACAGGAAGAAGAAATCTAGTGTGGGTATTTGGGTGGCATTTTGCTGATGGCTCCTCTGAGGAAGTTGTCTTTGAGATCTGAAAAATGAATGTGTTAGACAAAGGGGGTGTAGGAACAGAACATTACAGATAGAAAACCACATGCCAAGACTCTCATATATTGGTACACCAAGCTGTTGGCATGCAAGCTTTCAAATGCACATGTAACATATGAATAGTGAAAAGACAGAGCAACAACCAAATGCTCACTGAAATTATCTTTTTAATTGTATTGTCATCTAAACTAATTTGTGTGCCAGAACTGAGAATGCTTTAGTTTATTGCAATCCTTTCAAAAGAGTGCTTGGACTACACAGGTAGATGTGAAATGCTTGGCTTTCTTTTTTCTAGTTTCAGGGTCCAAACTTGATAAGTGTATATGTAATTATTTAAATAAAATTGCAAGTGTGTGGAAAGTTTCAGGATGTTCCTTGGGAAGAGAAACTAGCCTTTCTCAACCAGTACTTTGCATCTGAATCATAATTTCTCAATTCCCCTAAGGATAATACATAACTAGAACTGTTCTAGACGCATGGGAAAGAAGTTGATTCATTACACATGGTGGGTACCTTTAGGGCATTAGGACAGAATTCTCCTGTGGAATAACCAGTTGATGATAGCATTGCCCAATAAAGGTACACATAGAACTTGAATCAGTTTCTTAATTTCAGTGTTAGTCTAAAGACTTTACTTACTCATAATGTTCACCCAAAATATTCCTAGTGATTCTGTGGCAACCGAAAATTCTCACAGTTGTGAATCAGATATAGATAGAAATACAGGCAGAGGAGATAGAAAGCTGGATCTACGTTCACATACATTTATATCATCTTCTTGCTTCTTGAAGAAAATTGGAATTGTTATGGCATGAGTAGTTTTGGATTTTCCTTTTCCATCAAGATTTAGATGACTAAATATATTCAGAGTTCAAATAGGTATACTAACAACAATAATAAAGAGAACACCATTACTAATATGTATTAAGTGTGTCACCATTTACAATGACATTTAACATGCATTTTGTGCTGAATTCCCTCAATGACACACTGAACAAATCTAGGTATGATTAGACAATTTATTTCACAGATGGAAACAATGAAATGTATCAAATGTCTTCCATAAGATCAGGCATTTAATAGGTGTTGAAACCTGAAATTATAATGTGGTCTTATAATGCCCAAGCCTATGCTTTGTTCTACTAATCCCCAGTGTTTCAATTATTAAATAGGAAAATTAAGATAGACAGGAAAAATTATTTTTAAGTCATTTATTCAATCCAATGACTGGTATAATAAAGTTGTGTTGACTTACCATATTTAAATCCCAAATAGAAAATTTATTTTGGAAAATAAATAGAATACATAACATGCATTGACACTTTATGTAAGATGAACCCCCCAAAAAATCTATTTCAGGTTTACTACTCAGGTTTCCTTTGACCTTCACACAACAGAGCTGTGTATTTATTTTGCAGAAACAGAAATTTAACTTCTTAGGGAAAAGGGGCTTTATGACATCAGCTGTATTAAGTATGTTAATTTCCTCTAGGGGAGAGGAGGGGAAGAGGAAGCAAAAGACATTGAACAATGAAAGAAATTGGAAGAGCAGACGAAAGCACTAATCGAAGGAAGGGAGGAGAAGCAGATGGCGTAGGAAGGAGACGTGGGAATTGGGGGAAAAGGAAGCAATTGGCAAGGAGTGGGCTGAATGCCAAATTTGTGAAGGATCTGAAGGGCACTGGGGATTTGGATGGGATGTGAGTCAGCTGCTTTTTACCAAAATATCACACCAACAATGGAAATCAAAGAAACCTACAAAGACACACAGGAAGCAGAAAGGACTAGGAAAAGACCTGATGACATATTCCATTCCAATAATTTTACCTTGTCAGCATGGGAATGGGAAGTATTAAATAGCTATTTTTGGTTTATTGGTTTTGTTTTGTTTTTTACTGAATAAATTGTTCTCCTACCTTCATTATGGATTTTCAAATCTTTAACTTGCTTTTGAAAGAAATGATACAGAAAAAACCCTTCTATATATTTTAGCTATTTTTTACTTACCTTATATAAATGTGATTTGTTATTCAATGTCACTCATACACAAAACAATTCATTTAAACCATCCAGGACTACAGTGACCAACTCTCCCCATTGTCCCAGACCTGAGGGATTTCCTGGGAATAGAATTCTCATTTCTAACACCAGGACCGTCCTGGGCAAACCAGAATGGTTGGTTTTCCTATGCAAGGTAAAAATCTTAAGAAAAAGCTACTAAATATACTTGTTCATCACGCTAAAGCATACTGATGCTGAAAATTTTTTTTCTACATTTTGCAAAGAAGAATGGATAAAATCTTAATTCAGCTATGCAATCAGTAGATGAAATGAAAAAAAATAGTCACCGATTGGATAATGGCTTTGATGAAAATAAATATCTTATAAACAAATTCTTTCCCCATCATCTAAATTATTTTTTCAATCAAGTAAAAACAATCGTAGACATAGAGAATATTTGTGACATGCTACTGTAAGGACAGTAGGAAGAAGAATAAACAACTCAGCATAACTTATCTCAAGGAATAATATAAGTCATTCAATAATGCTTAAGTCACAAAGGCTCATACCAGCTAAGAATTTGAAGCATGAAAAGATGAGTGTCTTTTAAGCTCTTCTTCTTAATAAAATGAAATAATTCAGGATAAATGATCGACAAAGGTTATTATGAAGAAAATATTTCTGAAATTTCAGAATTGAGTCTAGGCAGAGCTTAACATTTATACTGTTGTTAATGTGTTAGTTTTTACTGTATTTTATTATATCTATACAAAATTCCCCAGTCATTACTTTAATAATATTTTAACTCAATTTTTCATTCGTTATATAATATCTCATAATTGCTTACTTTTTTCAACAATAACTTTTGAAATGTGTGCAGCTAATGATATTAGAACGTGGCTAACTCACAATTTGGACTGATAACTACAAAGCATATTCAGTTGAATAATTTACTGATTTATAATATCCTTTTCAATATAAATCCTTCTTTTCCTAAATGACAAATGATGACAGTTAATTGTTTTCTTTAGATAGCCTCTAATATCTTTTTAGGTAAGACTTCTGGTCTTCAGAATAAATAATTTTAGGTTGTCTGAGCTGTAATATTTGGCCAAATTTGACCATTTCTGTGTCATCTTTTATAAAACAACTCAACTTTTCAAATATAAAAACCTTTGTTATGTTATAGATTTCAATACTTAACATAATATGGACTAGTTCTTGAACATGCCAAACCCCGATTTCAAGACCACCACAACTTCCATTCTGTGAACTAATCTCTCCACATCATTGAACATTAAAAACAGTACTTCATAATGGAAACTAAGAGATACTGTCATCCTGAGTCAAAATTTGCACTGATAGCATAGCAGAGTTCTTACATATGTTGCAGAATCTATAGGACCCTATAAAAAATGTTATGAGTGAAAAAAATGCAAGTGCCCCCTTGGTTGCCCTCTGTTCCCCCACCAGCCAATTTAGACGTAGTGACTGCATTAGCAGAAGTTTTAGCATGTATCTGACAAGATTGTTGTCAGGATTAAACTGGTGAATATACATAAAGTGCTTATAATAGGACCTGGCACACAGCAAGTGCTATAATAAGTGTTTACTATTATCATCATCATCATCTCCTTCTTCTTCTTCTTCACCTTCTTCGTAAGACTAAATTGACAAGTATAAATGTACCCTAATGTAAAGAAAACAGCTTAGGCACTGGGCTTTCAAGTGGATAAAATGAGATGATATAAAGCATATAATACATAGCAAGTTCTTAATATGCAATAGCTATTGTTATTATCTCTAAAAATTGACATTTATTTAAATTAAATTTAATAAAATAAAATTTAAATAAATAAATTTAAATAATTTTTATTTAAAATTTTTCAGAATAAAAAGGAACTTTTTTCTTTTCTTTCTTTCTTTTTTTTTTTTTTGGGACAGAGTTTCACTCTTGTTGCACAGGCTGGAGTGCAATGGCACGATCTCAGCTCACTGCAACCTCTGCCTCCCGGGTTCAAGCGACTGTCCTGCCTCAGCCTCCCGAGTAGCTGGGATTACAGGCATGCGCCACTACACCGCCTGGCTATTTTTTTTTTTTTTTGTTTTTAGTAGAGACAGGGTTTCTCCATGTTGGTCAGGCTGGTCTCGAACTCCCGACCTCAAGTGATCTGCCTGCCTTGGCCTCCCAAAGAGCTAGGATTACAGGCATGAGCCACCGAGCCTGGCAAAAGGAACTTTTTTCAATTGACTTTCATGACACACTTAGGCAGAAGAGCTAAATACAAGGCCTTAAATCCTAACTTGTAAAACTCAATAAACATATCATATATACTATGTACAGATATTGAAAATTTACTATTGTTTCTGTAAATATTCATTTACTAATCTAAAACAAAAGGTTTAATTACTACTTGTCAATTAGCAGATCTCATACAAATACATAAAAGTATCATTTTCTGTTAGTATAATGGTATTAATTTATGATCTTATTTTTAACATACATTAAGATAAACTATACAGTTGCTCTTGTCCCATCAGTTATCACCTAGGTACTATTAAATACCTTAATATTTTATTTCATAAACACATTTGTTTTTATGCTTGTAATAGTCAATTAAATAAGTTTTATCTATAAGCCATCCTCCATAAGAGATCAGCAATTTCATCTCTATGCCTGCAATTCCTGCAGCTACCACCAGGTTCATTTTATAGAAATCCAATACAAAGTACGAGAAACTGATGCCTGGAACTTGGTGCAATTGTCTGTGACCCAAAGAAACTGTGCTAATTTATAACAAACTCACCTTTTTGCTGAGATAAAAATATTAAAACTGTCTAAGAAAACAAACATAGAATAAGTGGCAAATTCTAAAACAAACTTAATCTAGGAAAATATTTGTGATGTCTACTTTAAATGTTTTAACTTTTTCCTTAACGTAGAAGGCAATTTTAGTTTTTAGATTGAACAAAATAATTATTTTTTCAATACTTGGTGTTAACTTTTTCCCAATCTTAATATTTTCTTTTCTCCACCCTAAAAAAATGCCTTGAACTTCAACGCGATATTTCTAAAAAGTAGTGAAATTTTTAAAAATCGCTTTTCGTGAGGCATTTTCAAAGACATCCAAGAACACTTTAGTCCTCCGATTCATCTGTATAAGAAAATTTCGTTTATTAACAATGATGGATATGATTAAGTCTCAAACACATGAAGTAAATCAATTTAATCTAGCCTACCAGTTAAACTACTTTTATTTCTAACTCTAAATATAAATACTAACGTCTAGAAAAGAAAGAACACTAGAGACAAACATCATTTAAGGCCTCTTTCAAGTGATTCTAAGAAATAACGTGCCAAAAAAGTTCTAAAAGACTCTCCTATCAGCTAAGAGAATAAGAAAATGTTATTTATATATTCCTGGTTTATAATCATCCTGGATCTAAAATTTGGCTCAGAATCCAGGTCAATGTAAGAAGAAATGAATTCAGAACTTAAAAAAAATACAGGTGCAGCTATAATTCAACTACATATTTCCCTTTTGTGTAGGGTGTGTCTTTGTTCTCACAGCTGGGAGAGGTGTACTTTAAATTTTCAACAAAGAAAGCCACCACATTAAAGAACTCTAGAAATTCCTATAACCAAAACTGTAGCAATAAGCATGCAATCTTCAATTGTCTTTCATAACGATATTATGTGCTTTAATTTCTGTTCATCTGCACTCAGCACATTTGGCAAAGTACATTAACAATAGAGATGAAAACACTCATTTGAATATAAAGCTTAGGAAAGAAGAATCACGTACAATGACTAATAACCAACATCTTTTAAGAATTTATTTTCACTATTGAAAAAAAGAACTGGACATAATGTCATGTATTCTGTTTATGTTCTAAGTTTTTGTTTTAATTATTCAATTTCAGTTTTGCCTAAAGGAAGAAAATAAAACAAAAACAATTATGATCTACATAAGATCAGTGATTTTGAACCCAAACTGCTGATTTTTAATGTATTCCTTTTCCCAAATGTATAAATGTGCTTTTGTACCTCCAGTGTTTTATCAGTTCCACAGTCATAATTTATACAAAACACACAGATGGTCTTAGAAATAGTAAAAGTTTCAGATGTTACAACTTCCTAGCATATGGAACACCATCATGGATCATCATTTTGGCAGCATGTAAATGATTTAAAAGTTATTTATATATTAACATCTTGGCATCATTTCATAGTCATGGGTTTTTACAACTTTAAACTGTTTGATTCCTTATTGTAGGTGGTTCTCACATTGACTAGAAGCTACTGATAGTGTGGGGGAACTGGTGCTCTTTAATTAGAGGACCGCAGCCCCTTAGACAGCAAAAGTAAATGAAGATTCTATAATAAATTAAACATTTTGGCATGAAGAGTAAAATGTCATCTAATTCACTATACGATATATCAGGGAGTTCCAAGAATTTTTAAAAATCAAATGTATTATAGTGATTTTAAACTGTGAATGTCACAAAAAATTAACACATACACAAGCATACACACAAAATATAACCTTTAAAATTAACTGAGATCTTTCAAAATGCAAGACTACAACCACCATTATTTTTTATCTAGCGTATGGAACATGACATTAAAAAGAGTCGTCTACGCTCTGTGTCTAGTTTTGATCTTTCCAGTCTGTCTTGAACTGTTCAATGAGGTTTTAACCCCCACCACTCCCCTGAAATGGCTCTTGTCAAGGTCATCTATGATTGCTCACCAAGTTGTTAAATCTAGTGGTGAATTCTTAATCCTCATTATTACTCCATCTACCAGCTGCAATTGACTCTGTCACCGACACCTCCTTCAAACCGTCTTTACTTGGCGGCCCTTCTAATTCTCCTCCTTTCTCAGTGACTGCTCCCTCTCAGTTTCCACTGCTCTTTCTGCCTCTTCTCCATGAGAACTCAGCATTGGACCGCTTTTCCTTTCTATCTGCAATCATTCCCTTGGTGATTGCAGTCTCCTGTTTTAAATAACATGTAAGCACTGATGACTCCCATATTCATCAGGATAGGCTATGCTATATGTGCTAAAAAATCCTCAGTGACTTAATCAACAAAGATTTATTTCTCATTCATTTTACATGTCCATCTTGAGAAGACAGGTGTGGGGTAGAAAGTTCTACACATAACTCAGGGGCTCAGGCTCTCCGGGTGTCTTTCACGTTGCAGTTGCACTACCTCAATACAACAAGTAGCTTCCTTGGTGGCAGAGTGGTAAAGAGAGTACTGGAGTATTTAAACCACTAGTATTTAATTTCCTTAATGTTCACTCACAACCCACGAAGCTGAAGAAGTCACACAGGTCTGCCGGACAGCAAAAAAGCTGGGAAGTAGATTGTTTCATCTGCCCAGGACAGGAGAACTGCATAGTAATGAGTACTTGTATGTCTACCACAATGTCATTTTTTCTCCAACCTCAACCTCAGTTCTGAATTTCTGACTCATGTATCCAGCTGCCTATTTGACAATTATACTTGGATATCCAAGAAGCATTTCAAAATTACCATGTCTAAAACTAAGCTCCTGATACTTCCCACCCCAAATCTTCTCCTACCATCTATGGCATCTCAATTTATGGCATCTCCACCATTTCAGTTGAGCAGGCCAATTAATTAGGAGGTCCTTGACTTCTCTCTCTTGCTCACAAACACATCCAGTCTGTTAGCAAATTCTGTTGGCTATTGCTTTGTAGTATATCCAGAATCTAGCCACTCCTCACTACCTCCCCATCCTTGCAGCCTGGTTCAAACCACCATTTGTCTCTTACCCGGATTACCCTGAGAGCTCTCAGTGGGTCTCCCTGCCTCTACCATTGCCACGTTTCAGTGTGTTCTCAAGAGAGCAGAGGCTTCCTACTGTACTTAGAAGAAAAGCCAAACTATCTACAACATCTGTAAGAGCCTACACAGTTGGACAATTATTAAATTCATAGCCTTTTTAAAATGGCTATCCCCCGATAGTATCTCCTATAAATCTTTACTCATTCTGTTTAACCAACACTGATTTTTTACTCTCTAGTGAATGCGTTAGGTATACCCCACCTTAGGGTTTTTCTATTTAATATTTTGTCTGCCTACAATACCCTTTTTCCAGACACTTGTATAGTTCATTCCATCAATTTTTTGAGGTTTTTATGTGAGGCATTCTCTCTAATCAGCCTATTTAAAATTTCAATCCCACCTGAACCCTAATGAATTCATCTACCTCTTCACTATTTTTAATAGGACTTACTATAGTTTAGCTTACTGTATGTTATACTTATTTATTTTGGTTTTTGTCTGTATACTCTTTCTCTGTTTTTATAGGATTTATTATAGTTTAACTTACTGTATATTACACTTATTTATTTTGGTTTTGTCTGTATACACACTCATAAAATGTAAGCTCCAGCAGAACACTCACTGAGTTTTGATCAAGTTGCATCTCCAGAGCTAAGAATTTTGTTGGCTGGGCGTGGTGGCTCATGCCTGTAATTCCAGCACTTTGGGAGGTTGAGGCAGGCATATCATGAGGTCAGGAGATCGAGACCATCCTGGCCAACATGATGAAACCTCATCTCTACTAAATATACAAAAATTAGCTGGGTGTGGTGGTGCACACCTGTAATCCCAGCTACTTAGGAGGCTGAGGCAGGAGAATCGCTTGAACCCAGAAGGCAGAGGTTGCAGTGAGCGGAGATCGTGCCACTGCACTCCAGCCTGGTGACAGAGCAAGACTCCGTCTCAAAAAAAAAACAGAATTTTGTCACTAACTTGTATTAAACATGAATAGGTTATCAGGAGAGGCATGAGGGAAAGTCAGGGATAATAATGGTTTTAATGTGTTTGAATCAGTAAGGAAAGGAAAGGGGAATTATAGATAATGGTCATTAAATGATCTAGAATATATCTAAAAGGGCAAAGTATTCTTATCTTCATTGTACATGAATCCAGAAGGAATCTGTTACCACTAACGAGAGAAGCATTTGTTTCTTCACTCTATTTCTCCCATGCTCTTTTCCTGACTTCATTTCCAAAAACCAGTGTTTCCACACATAGTTCCTTCTGTCATCTGACTCTGCAGCACTTATGAGCAGAACCGGGTCATCCTCACACCAATCCCAAGAACTATAGAAATCCTTCGGGAGAGTCATTCTAATTCAGATTTACATGAAAAAAATGCTTAATTTTCTTTCAAGGTCTCTAAACCCTGGTCTAACACAACCTTCTCTACTTTTCTCAATATTAATTTTTTCCAAGCTAATCTACTAACCAGGTGCTCAGAAACAGTGCAACTGCTAATTAGGTTGTGCGGTCTACGTTATAACTTTGCTCTTGTACATCTTCAGCAGTGACCTTTTCCTCACACATACATTCTCCCAGGGAACTTTAAATCTTGACCAGCAAATTCACAATGGACAGATATCAGTGCATGCTGAACAAACAGAATTGTAAAGGGAAATATTGAGCAACCACAAAATCAATGAGGGCTTGGTGACCGAGGTGCTTTAGTCAACATCTTCCAAGACAAAACAAGCAAAGAAGTCATACAGAATCACGGCTGTCAAGAAGAAAACGCATTTTGACTTCATACAAATCACGTATAATTTCTTACATCAGAGCAGGAATTTGAAATCCAATAATCTCATCATATGACTTCATTTTATATTGAGATAAATTCACCATTAACCACCTTTCAAAATAAGATTTTATTTTTCAGAAACAATATTGAACACTATAGAACAGAAAAGCACTTTTAAAAATGAGAAAAAAACATAAAAACATCTTGAAGTGGCTTAAGAGGCCTTCTGGAAACATACTAAATAACAGATTTTCTTTAATAAACAGTTTTTACTAAAACACATGGAAATTTTATAAGCCTTGAGTTATGACAATAATTAAGTCATACATAAAAGTGTTAACTCTGAGACACTAAAACAGGAATTATAGTTTTTCTTTTACTGATCTCTAAACACCATGCATTTTCCTTACTTATTTTCATGTCAACACAGAAAGAATTGAAATATATATTTTTTAAAAGAAAAACTGAACATGGGAGCTGACGCAGGCCTTTATTTAAAATAACCGACTTCATTTTTCTCTTTTTTCTTTGGTAAAGATACACACAGACCAACACATGTCCTCTGCTGTTGAATGAAATACTCACAGTTATTCTTTCATCTTTATCATCCAGTGGAGAGCCATCTTTCTTCCATGAAATGGTGGGCTCCGGATGGCCTCGTGGAGGCTGGCATTCCATTACTGCAGGCTCTCCGACTGCAACCATGACATCCGAAGGGTTTTGTCTGAAGTCATCCCGAAGTACTGTAGAAACAAGATTAAATCATTATACTCAAAAGTGATGTATACAGTCCTAATCTCTGAACTTCAGCAGCAGACATTTATTATAATTATAATAAATTACCACTAATAGCTCTTGCAATACAGCTTTAAGAATCTATATCTACTTATAGACATCTGCAATTTAATAAAGATATTTGGCCTTAAACACACACAGGAGGGATAATTTGATATTCTTCAGAGTCCAGCAGGCGAGTGTGTTCCGCTGCTTAGTGCCCTCACAGTTAGCATTTGGCTCATCTTTAACTTGCATTACTTTTCTGCCTGCTGCCTACATTTTTCTCAGCCATGTGCTAACGAATATAAGTGAATCCTCCTTTTATCTATGTGATGCCACAGGATAATGCTTTCTATAATTAAATGAATTACATATACATGCAAAGCTAAATATTAAAAGAAAAAAATTAAGATACTTCAAGCATGAATTTAATCCAGCGATATTTTATAAATATATAAAATTAATGTATAAGGTTATATAATCATCATAATTTAAATATGCTCATTATAAAAACTTTAGACATATCTACAAAGCCACTACATTGAAACTCGTTGTGTTTTTCCATGATTACTGAGAACGTTAGAAGGCACCAATATGGATAACAGCAGTGCTACCAACAGCATCACTTTTATGTTCTATGTTTTTGTTGTTTTTTGGTGTATATTATCACATTTAATCCTTAACCTATTCAGAATGAGAGATACTATTAATTCTACTTGTACTACTAACATTAGTCCCATACTGTGGAGGAAGAAACAAGTCACTATTGTAATGTCAACTGGATACTAATATAGTATTAACATACTGTAAAACAAGCAGTATTTTGTAACTGTTAGAATTCAATGTGGAAAAGAAACCAAATACATATTCCAAAAATAGTTCATACAGTAAAATTGTCCCCAGTATCTTGACAACATCAAGAAATCATGAATTATTTGGCACGTTAGTCTTAAATACAACTCTGTTGTATACTAGACATGCAATCTTGAACAAACTATTTAATACTTTTGCTTCCCTTTTCACAAAAGGGGGATGAAGATACATATACTTCAGTACAAAGTCCAATAGTTATTGTTCCTCCACCCTGCTTTCCTTGATCTGATGTGTAACAGAATGTGAACCATTTTGGTAACCTAATTTAACATGGTACTGAAAATGTTTATTAGTATGTTAAGTGCACAGATTTGGATTGATAGATGTTATTTATCTTTTAAAAACCTATTGGGCTGGGTGTGGTGGCTTACGCCTGTAATCCCAGCACTTTGGGAGGCCGAGGTGGGCAGATTACCTGAGGTCGGGAGTTCAAGACCAGCCTGACCAACATGGAGAAACCCTGTCTCTAGTAAAAATACAAAATTAGCCGGGTGTGGTGGTGCGTGCCTGTAATCCCAGCTACTCAGGAGGCTGAGGCAGCAGAACTGCTAGAACCCAGGAGGTGGTGGTTGCGGTGAGATGAGATCGTGCCATTGCACTCCAGCCTCTGTCTCAACTAAATAAATAAATAAATCCTATTGAATTTTTAAAAGAATATTTGAATTTAATATTTATTACTATAATTTTGTACTGGAATGGATGTCTTTCCATTCCACTGGCATTTAAAAGTGCTTTCATGGATGAAGTACCACAGCGTAAAAAACTTATGCTCAAACTGTTCTTTCAAAAATCACTCTTAAACTTTTTTTTCAAAACCTCAAACCATTTAAAATTTTTCCTTCCTCAATTCCAACCAACTAGATGTATACATTCAAGTAAGTTATCACATCCATGAAAAAAATCCCCATTTTTTAATCTGAATATTAAGACAACTTGGGCACGGCATGACTATGTTAATATTTGGAAACTATGCTTCAAAGAGAAGACTTTTTTTTCTTATCTTTGGAAAGAACAGTAAAAGGAAAAGCAAAATAAATCTGATCTCACCAAACTGTTTAAATTCTAACTTCAGTACTATTCACTATTAATAAAATATATAGACACAAAGCTAAACCTTGTTAAACTGAAAACTCCAGCTACCGTTACCACATAATAAAAGAACAGAGTATAAAGACTTTCACTATTTGTAAGCTTATATTATTATTAGGTGTTAAGAATGTAACACAAATAAAATATAAGGCCTGTAGAAAAAGCAAATGGATTGACCTTGACAGGCAGTATGTGCCTTTGCTGGATCACATTATTCATCAATGATAACACCTCTGAAAAGGTTAACACCTTCGAACACCCAAAAGTAAAATACTTTTCAAATAAAAGTAAACAACATGCACAATTTTTCTATGTGGCAACCTTAAAACCAATTTGGTAATGCTATATCTTATTTACAAGCTGAATCATTTCTCAAACCAATGAATAATAAAATGTCTTGCAGAAATATCAAAGGTCTAAGTCACATAAATCAAGTTTTTTTTAACATTTACTATGTTATTTGGCCTTTTACAATATATCATGAAAAACTAACAAAATGTAATCCATTAAAAACTGTTGCTTAGATAATGCTCATGTAATTATTTTTGCAGCTGTAAAGCATAAAACTTTAGTATTGCCCATGACTACGGGCAATTCTGCATAAAGTTAGGAATTTAATATTTTTCTTCTCTCTTCTAAAACTAATTTTTCTTTCTTATACTTATCCCAAAGATTTCCTTTTGGGGAAAAATAATATGGTATCACATTATAAAACTATATGAAACTTTTAGTTAAACTGTCCAGTTTTCAAAATTCATGTGTACACTTAAGTCATCACAATAAAAATGAAATTCAAATGATTCGCAGCATTTTGGCAGAAAAACCAAAAGCATCCATAAGTATTCCCAGATAAGATCTTTTGAAAAGCTTCTCCTTTTCTCCTTTAACATTTCTATTAACCAAAGTATATATACTTTTAATGTTTCTTGATTTGAATTGTATGAAAATTTTAATTTGGAATTGTCAAAAAGGTCTAATATTAATTTGAAAAAAGCAAGTAGCATGCATAGTGTATCCAAGTAGATATCACCTAAAAAGCTATTAAACCAGAGTTCCCTCTAAGACTGTAACAATATAATGTTTCTTTCATATTTGTGTAGTTTTATTTTATGTGTATAGTTTGGTACATACAATTTAACTCAACAGCATTTCATTTTTTTATTCTATTAAATTAGAGGAAACATACATTTAATTGAATATTTGAATCCTAGAAGGTTTTTTTCTTTAAAAAAAATGGTTCACTGGACCGGGTGCAGTGGCTCACGCCTGTAATCCCAGCACTTTGGGAGGCCGGCAGGCGGATCACGAGGTCAGCAGATCGAGACCATCCTGGCTAACACGGTGAAACCCCGTCTCTACTAAAAATACAAAAAATTAGCCGGGCGTGGTGGCAGCGCCTGTAGTCCCAGCTACTCGGGAGGCTGAGGCAGGAGAATGGTGTGAACCTGGGAGGCGGAGCTTGCAGCGAGCCGAGATCGCGCCACTGCACTCCAGCCTGGGTGACAGAGTGAGACTCCATCTCAAAAAATAAATAAATAAAATAAAATAAAATAAAATAAAAAAGTTCACTAATTGTACAAAACATAACAAAGCATATAATCACTACTTTTTGAAAACTTTACATCAATTTTAACACAATTCTCAAAATAAGTAAACACGTTTTCAGAAAGGAATTCTAAAATTCAGTGGTGTCTTTTCAACTTATCTGGGTAACATTAAGACGGGAAGCAAAGCGGAATAAAATAAGTTAAACAGAAAGTGCTCCAAGTAATATGGAGACTTTAATACTTGCAAAACCGTCTTTAAGTGCATTATAGGAAATTTTAGAGCTGAAACATAACATTACAGAATGGGCAGAGGTCTTTGGCAACATATAATCAATCCCATAAACAGAGACTTCCAAGTCCCAGGAAGCTTTGCTTGTGTTATTTATGAGAAGGGGACCAGAAGAAAACCCAGGTATGCTGATTCCCAGTGAAGTGTTTTTATGTTTTGTTTTTTTGCTTGTTTACCACGTGACTATTGTAATGTAAAAATGCAATTGTTCTATCTAATCCATTGTATTTCCAATAAATTCACTTTATTATTGCAAAAGCCTTGACTTAATGGTGATTGTGCATCACTGTGCTACAGTCTCACCTATCCGATCTTGGTAGGCTCAAGTGCTCAAGTTAAATGTGAACAACTAATTGTGAATATTTGTGAACTACATACAATGCCTTTACCTTCATGAATCATAGAATATCAGTGCGGTTAGGGGCCCGATAGATGTGTGATCTGCATTTTTTTGTTTTAGAAATTAATAAATTAAGGCTCCTCAGGGGGAGAGGAGCATGCCACATAAATAATGATAATAATAATAATAATAATAATGTCAGCAATATAATAATGATGTTAGCAATGGCTGATGCTAATTGAACATTTACTGTGTAAGGAACCTTAGTAAGTAACAACTCATTTAATACTCATAACAAGTCCATGACAAAGCGAATGTATTGGTTTTGGTTCACAGATAAAGAATTTGTAGGACGCAGTAGCCAAGCTAGAATACAGATCTCCAGTACATAAAGAACACTGCTCTACCAAGTTGCCTGCCTATCTGGTCTTAACACAGTGTTCATAATTCTAAATACACAAGTATCATGATATAATTAATATTTCAGACTCATTCTACTGTAACATAAGTGAGAAATTTCCCTCCTGACAATCATGGCTATCTTTGAATATATTCTGCATTCCTGTGTTTTTTCGGATTATTTTTCTTGGAAGAGGACACTACATTTTCAGAATAATATTGAGATAAGATGTGCTACTTTTTATCAATGCTTCCTTTTATATTTCAACCAGAAAATGATTGAAAAAGCTGTATATTAATAAGCATTTTAATTAAATATGGGCAATTTAATTAGAAGTGGGTATCTTGGGAAAAATAGAGGAAGATATTCTGCAGTCCTGGGATTTATTTTTTTCTACTTCCATTGATAAAGACTACTTTACCAATGAAATCTTGCAGCAAATAGTAACCTCTTGTCAACTAGGAAAAAAAAATAAAATGAAACCCTTAAAAACTAAGGTATATTGGAGGAGAAAATAAAGAGGAGGTAAATAAAGACAACTCTATAAATGCTCAGTGACAACCCATTTCTGTTGCCATGTACCATTTTAATTGTTTTCAAAATTACTACTCACATACCTAGTCTTTAATTTCGAGTACAGAAAACATTACTTACTTTTATGATACTCCTAGTTCCCTGTCTGAACACCAACTTCATGCTGATGTAAATAGGTGTAATTTAATATCAAAATAACTATCATTCTTTCATTTAACACATCTTTTGTGTCTGGCAGCTATGCTATAACCCTTGTATCTTCCTTGCAGTGAGTTATATGTAAAATGTTGACGTCTGTCAAAAAACATTAATATTCACCTTTTTGGGAAACAGTAATACAATAGGGTCTTATTGCAGGTTATTTTGAATTAAGAGATATATTTTGAAGGCTGGATCAGAAAGCATACCATAAAGTCTTCTATAACTATTTGCAGTCTTACTTTTTAGCTGACAGCATTGCCCAGAAGAATGAAGTGCTGCTCTTTGTACAAATGTGTGAAAAATTTCTTAATATTTACTAAATAATTCCAAACTTTAAAGAAGATTCCAACAAAAGGATAAATGTACAGAAAGATAACCCACTGAAGAGGAAAACTAAAAT
This sequence comes from Nomascus leucogenys, assembly GCF_006542625.1. Taxonomy (NCBI): domain Eukaryota; kingdom Metazoa; phylum Chordata; class Mammalia; order Primates; family Hylobatidae; genus Nomascus; species Nomascus leucogenys. The sequence goes on along the minus strand of NC_044401.1, from coordinate 39,042,657 downwards.
AATAAGTAAAATAATATTCCATCAAGTATTATCCATCTTACAACACCATCTTCTAAAGCTAAGGAATTTATTTCTAAAAAAGATGCAAGTGAACATCAATTCTGTATAAAGTTTCCTAAAGACATTCATTTAATTTTTCAAATTTGACACTGAATATATCTAGGAATATTCTACAATAATTACGTCATCTTCTACTTGTATTTTTCTTATATCATGCAACTTTGTTTTTAAACCTTAAATTCTGCTTTGCTTAGGACCCTGGAAGAAAATAAGCTGGTAGAAGCACTTTTGAAGATTTGACAAAACTCTTATGTTCTAACCTAGGAAAGGAAAACTTTTATTCAAAAATTATACATTCTGAAAATCTGATATAGCGGATGGATGGCAAATATCACTCAACATTATATGATAACAACAACGTAACGTGAATGAATACAAGGAATTGCAAATAAAATGAGAAGAATTACCAGAATAAAAACAATTACTAGCAAATTGTTTATTTACATAGCATATGATGGAGAAGCAAGCTAACTTAAATACAGTTGTATGTTTCTGTATTCTGCTGGGCTGTAGAAATGGGGCCATGTTGTCTCTGGTCTTTTAATTGTTAAAATTACATCCAGAGTGGGTTCAAGCTTAAACCACACTCACATTTTGCAGAAATACGAACGCCATAATGACTCTTCCTATACTGCCGTGCAAAATACTCCCCAGTGCTTATTCCAACAGCACTAAGTCTTCAGGACAAAGAGAAGGTAAGTTTGGCATAGTAGGTTTCAGTTAAAATTTGTAATGTGTTCCAGAGAAAAGTGTACATCAGTAAGGATCAACTTTTTTTTTTTTTTAATTTGACTTTAAGTTCCGGGATACAAGTGGAGAATGTGTAGGTTTGTTACATAGGTATACATGTGCCATGGTGGCTGGCTGCACCCATCAACCTGACATCTAGGTTTTAAGCCCCACATGCATTGGCTATTTGTCCTAATGCTCTCCTTCCCGTTGCCCTTCTCTGCCCCCCAACTGGCCCTGATGTGTGTTGTTCCCCAGCCTGTGTCCATGTGTTCTCATTAGAATCTACATTTAAATAGTTAATATTCAGTGGACTTGAAAGTCTGGTAAATCATTTTAAAATGTATCACCAAAGTCAGTCAAATGGCTAAAATCATATGTTCTAACTTAAAGTCAGTAACTTACTGTACGTTTGCATTTTATACACTTTAAAATAACCTATAAATGATAGATTTATTTTAAAAGTTCACTTTTTACAGGACATCATTTTATACAGTAATATTTGTAGATATGTTTATTTATGAATCAGAAACAGAAGTCTAGAATGTCAGAATCACAACACAGATTCTTTCACCATTCTGTGATTTTAACAGGTACATTCACAATGACTCAGTTATTTCCATAAAAAACAGAGAGTTTTATACTCTATCTTGATAGGGTTATTATGAAAGCTAATTATTTAATGTTTATACAGGACTTGCCATTTATATGGTGCATTACATCTGCAAAGAAGTATTGCTATTAGTCACTATATAAGGAATTGCCAAATTTCTCAGCTGCCAGTACAAATGGAAAGGAGGACAAAGAATGCCATTGATGAGGGTTTTAAAGTGCCAGAGCAAAAGTCACACTGAGGAGTAGCCTGGCAGGGTTAAAAAAACACAGACAAAATAAGGATATCTGAGCTACGGGACCCTGATTAGGGCAAGACAAGCATGCATTCTTTCTTTTGTAAAATCCAACTTTTTATGTAGTGCCTTGCAGCAAGAGTCCTCAATCAAAGAAATATGCTTCTGTATTTATTGCCTGGCTCTTTGTATCTGAAGGTCAGCTCCATGAGAACAGGGAATTTGTGATTATCCCCTAGTATTTCCAGTGCCCAGGACAACATCCAAGACACAGGAGGTATCCAGTAAATGTTTACTACACTTTCCAATATGCTAAGTAGTGGATTTTAAATGGTGGCTTGCACTGGCAGGAGTTCTTTAGGTGTAGTGCTTGGGGTATAGGGAGGTAGACACACATATTCAAATAAACACATACATACATATACAACTATAATCGTGACACATATCATGAAGGAAAGCTATAGGATGCTGTGTCAGAGAATAATGAGAAACACAATTTAGATCGGAGGTGAGGGAATGGTAAGGAAGTAACAGTTAGGGTGAAGCCTGAGTAATGAGTAAAACTTATCCTCGGGAAGTGCAATGCCGGCAGAGGAAATACTTCAGGTGAGGAAAAATCCTGGTACACTGGAAAAGCCTTGGATGCCGTGTAGTGGGACCGGTGCAGAGCAAAACAAGACAACCTTGGTAGGGACGACAGGGACCAGATTTGCTATGCACAGCAGCCATGACCAAGGGTAAGCTTTTATTTTAATTCCAATGAGAAGCCACTGGAGTCTTAAGCAAAACACTGTTGTAATGAAATTCTCACACTTCAGTGTTCATTCTAGCTGCTCTGTGAAGGAAACGGAGAGGGAAGTAATAACGGACGTGGAGGCCAGGTGTGGTGGCTCAGCCCACAGTCCCAGCATTTGGGAGGCAGATGCTGGAGGATGGCCTGAGCCCAGGAGTTGGAGACCACCCTGGGAAACATAGTGAGACACTGTCTCTACAAAAAACAAAATCTACAAAATTAGCCAGGCATGGTGGTGCTCGCCAGTGGCTCTGGCTAGTGGGGAGACTGAGGTAGGAGGATCGCTTGAGCCTGGGAGATTGAGGCCACTTTGAGACATGATTGCACTACTGCACTCCAGCCTGAGCAACAGAGCCAGACCCTGTTTCAAAAAAATAAACAAACAAAAAAGGAAGTGTAGAGACCAATTAGAAGGCTATTGAAGTAATTACAGGTAAAATGGGGATGGTTTTATACCATCATTATGATACCAGATTTGACACAATAGTGACAGATTGGAGGTACATTTTGTTGGTAAAAATCAAAATGATTTATTGTAGGGCTGAAGTTGACAGAGAAAGGCATTAATAATAACGCCCAGGTTTCTGATCTGAGTAACTGATCATGCCATTTTCAAGGTACAGGAGAACAGGTAGACGATATATAAGTAAATCCTTCTATGAGGAGGAACAAGAAAACAAAAGATATCCTTATTTTTTAAAAAACTTAAAACATGGTTTGAGAGTACAGAGTCTGATATGAAAATTGTTTCATTGGTTAAAAAATATTATGGCTTTAAATTCAGCCCTTGATTTTGAGCTATTTGGATCTATATGCTACCATATTTCAAATCTTATTTGCTAACTGATAATATTCATTGATTAATGAATTCATACTTTAATTTTGGGGACGACAAATTTTAATCTAGTTTGATCCATGTCATGTATTTTTTAACGGAAAAACTCAAATACGTGTGAGACATTCTAAGTTTATAAATGTATATATATAACATGTGTGGATTACATACGTATATGTATGTATAATACAGATATGTGACATATATGACCGCTAGTCATTGATATACTGTGATGGTAACACTAAGCACCAAATTATGGTAAAAACAAAACAAAACAAAACAAAAAACACTCAGTTATTTTGATTGGAAAATGAAAACAACTCAAAACATGGGTCATTTCTAAGGACTGCCATAAATTAAGCTCAATAACATATTAAATCAATAACAATAAAATCAATAACATACTAAAGGATATGATATATCAATATTTAAGGACACAAGAACTAATAACATATTAAAGATTATTATACAATTAGAATACACACAAAGTTCACTGCATTTCACTTTCACATATGTAAAGCATATGTAAGATTCCCTGCAATTATACTGAATCCCAAAATCTTATGGATTTTATTTGTGATTCACTTAATCATTCATTCAATCAAAGTACAACACACTATATTTGGTGATGGTAGCTAATAAGATAAACAAGACAAAGTCTCTGCTTTCAGGGCACTTATTTCAGAATTTTTCTTTCTCCTGTGTGTGTGTGTGTGTGTGTGTGTGCGTGTGTGTATGTGTGTGTATTTCATAGCAAGCTTTGTTTAATTGAAATTTTAGATAAAAGTCTAATATGCAAAACAAATAAAGGAGATACTATTTTACTTTTCCACCTGGGGCTATCCTGCAGAAGAGTTCAGGTCTAGTGGTCCTGAAGAAAAGGCTCAAAAGTCACCAGTAAAAAAACAACAACAACATAATGTCAGTAACAGCTCATATAGAATCATAACTTTTTTATTTTTTATTTTTTTTGAGACAGTTTCACTCTTATCACCCAGGCTGAAGTGCAGCGGCACAATCCACAATCTCAACTCACTGCAATCTCCGCCTTCTGGGTTCAACTGATTCTCCTGCCTCAGCCTCCCAAGTAGCTGGGATTATAGGCAAGCACCACAATGCCCAGCTAATTTTTGTACTTTTAGTAGAGACAGGGTTTCGCAATGTTGGCCAGGCTGGTCTCAAACTCCTGACCTCAGGTGATCCACCCGCCTCGGCCTCCCAAAGTGGTGCGATTAAAGGCGTGAGCCACTGCACGTGGCTGAGAATCATAACTTTAATCTTAGTACAACCTTCCCCACTTCCACTCCCACTCGCAATTGCAAATGAAGATACATAGGTGATGGAAGGACTCAAGGTTGCATGATGAGTGATCGAACACACAGGATTACAACCTGAAACAGATGTTTTCATCTTTTATTTTCGTAAAGACACACATATTTTTTAAGTGCCTGAAAAAGACTAGAGTGTTTTCTAATTTAAATATTTCCTGGGAGACGAAGGCATGCGCACATGCACACACACACTCACAAACTCACACTTCTTTACCCTCTCAAGCCCACAATACCAGCAGCTAAATAGGAAGAGGATTAAAAGGCATTTTCAAATTTTATGGAGCAGGGATGATAATGGTAACAGTCTGAAGGGGGAAGATCCCTCACAGTTTAAAATGATCTCATTAAAACCTCCCTAGTAATTGGGAAGAACCAGAGAAAATAGCTATTGAATTAAAAACAAACAAACTCTTCTCACCAATGTATCTTTGTGAAGCATAATTAAGGTGGCCAATTATAACATCCCCTCCCCCCACAACCCAAAGGAGTATTTCAGTGATAGGAAAAACCAAGTCTAAATAGCATACACAGAAACACATGAACTAAACAAAGGGATCTTTAATTGGTGACAGTCTGCCCTAAATCACTTTTATTATTGCTGAACATAATAACGTTCAGATCTGTTAATTCCTTGTATCTTCCCCTATCAGAGCCTGTCTTTGGCTTCAAAATAAAAATGCCAAATACCTAGAAGGGCTCTCAATCTCCAAGGAAAATAACAAGCATGCGATTGTGTAGCTGAGTGAGCTGCCTTTTCCTAACAAACTACAGAGCCCTTGGGAGAGTTTGCTCAGCCATCAGCTCTGGCAGACAAAGTTTAAGACCTCCTCTGGATGATAGCTAGAATCATGCTAACAACTCTGACTTAAGGTACTTGAGATTAAATTAGTAGAAAGTCAATCATTTTATTATTCTTATTCATGATGCTATCTTTTCCAATAATTGTTTTATGTAATTATAAAATTCATTCCTCACTGGGTGCAGTGGCTCACGCCTGTAATCCCTGCATTTGGGAGGCTGAGGCAGGAGGACTGCCTGCGGCCAGCAGTTTGAGACCAGCCTGGGAAATACGGTGGGACCCCTGTCTCTACGAAAAATATATTAAAAAATAGCTGGGTATGGTGGCACAGGCCTGTAGTCCCGCTACTTGGAAGGCTGAGGTGGGAGGACTGCTTGAGCCCAGAGGTCAAGAAGGCTTCAGTGAACCAGGGTCATGCCACTTCACTCCAGCCTGGGTGACAGAGTGAGACCCTATCTCAAAAAAAAAAAAAAAAAAAAAAAAAAAAATCCTCCTCAGGATGTATTGGAAGCCAAAGAAAAAATATTGAACATGGCAAAACAATTCAATAAACATAAATACTACTCTCTCAAAGTGAAGATCTTTAATTATTAACCATTACTAAATGTTATTTGTGTGTGTGTTGATTGTGTCTATTTTTAATATCAGTTCATGGAAATAGAGTGTTTACAATGGGGGAAAATTTTGTGCTACAGAAGTCACATCTTCAACAACTCCTCACCCGAACCTCACTCTCAGTATCAGGTGAGTTTACTATATACAAAACACCTGCAATCAACAAGATGGCTAACCCATGTCCTGGAGAGTTACACATTGCCTGTGAGGCAATGGGAAGAAACTCTGGCTCTTTTCCTGTTACCCCAAATCACGCAGAGGCAGAGGCTGACGTGTTTCCACCACCAGGAACCCACCGGCGTGGCCTAGGAAGGCATTGCTGCGGGAGCTGTGATGGACACTAACACTCTTCGCAAGAGGTGCTGGAGAGCGCCTTCATCCATGAGGGCCTGGCATGTGGGGTTCGTGGTGCCGCCAAAGCCTGAAACAAGGGCCAAGCCCATCTTTGTGCTCTTGCATGCAAATGTGATGAGCCTATACATATGTCAAATTGGTGAAGGTTCTTGTGATGAACACCAAATCAACCTATTAAGGCTGATGACAACATAATACTAGGGAAATGGTTGGGTATCTGTGAATCTGACAGGGGAAAACATGTAAAGTGGTTAGTTGCAGTCGTGAGATAGTTAAGGTCTATGATAAAGAATCTCAGGCCACGCATGTCATCAAAGACTACTTCAAATCCAAAAAAATGAACAAATAGAACACTTAAAAAAAAAAAAAAGAGCGAACGAGAGAAATAAACTATGGTTAAAGTTGCCCCCTTCAAAGGTTCTAGTTCACAGCATATCATAAAAATTGAATTAAAAAATAAAATCATTTTGTGCCATTTTTAAGTGAATCCAATAAGCTATAAAAACCACCATGATTTGAGGCCCACTTTTGTCCATTTAAATATATGTATAAATAGCTGTTTTTTCAGTTGTAAATTTTATATTACTCATTTTTCTCTCAGAACTTCTATTTCCATTTTAATTCCCACCCAATTTTATCCTCATGCAATAGGCTTTTGTCTGAAAGATTTGTTGTTTATTGATTATTGTAACACAGTTCCCTGCTTTGAAATAAGGAACTGTGGAACATTCTCTATTTTTGCTGCCCCAGAGGTCTTCACACCTCTGAAAATGCACCATAGAAAGAGCGAGACATCTAAACAGCATGCCTTTTACTTTTAATGTAAAAAATATGCGAAAATGAAAGGCGACATATCAAAGGGGAATTCCACAGCAGGACATTTTCGGTCACCTCAGTTTTGGGAATGATATCTATGGAGAGTGAGAATCTGGACAACATAAAACTACCATGCTGATATGGTTTGACTGTATTCCCACGTGTTGTGGGAGGAACCTCGTGGGAGATAATTGAATTATGGGGGTGGTTTCCCCCATACTGTTCTCATGGTAGTGAAAGTCTCACGAGATCTGACGGTTTCATATGGGGAAACCCCTTGCGCTTGGCTCTCACTCTTTTCCGCCGCTATGTGAGACGTGACTTTCACCTTCTGCCATGATTGTGAGGCCTCCCCAGCCATGTGGAACTGTGAGTCCATTAAACCTGTTTATTTTGTAAATTACCCATTCTCAGGTATGTCTTTGTCAGCAGCATAAAAACAGACTAATACACATGCCTATATACCTCTAAAATCTAAAGGCACCCTGGTAAAAACACACTACACTGAAAATTTATTTATAATTTTATGTAATTATAAAATTCATTCCTCACTGGGTGCAGTGGCTCACGCCTGTAATCCCTGCGTTTGGGAAGCCAGGGCAGGAGGACTGCCTGAGCCCAGTACTCTCACTAATTTAGTCATCAGCCTTCAAAAATTTGGCAGCTCAGCTCTATTATAATGGCAGCTACAACATACAGGCCCATAGCATGTATAGGACCTCATCAATAAACATGAATTAACCTATTTGAACAAAATTTTGGATATACTTCATAAATTTGAGGTGACATATTGATGTGTTGTATGCTTTTGTTGTTGTTGTTTTGAGTCAGGGTCTTGCTCTTGTCACGCATGCTGTAGTGGAGTGGTGTTATCATGGCTCACGGCAATATCAAACTCCTGGGCTCAAGCCATCCTCCAACCACAGCCTCCCAAGTAGCGGGGACTGGAGGTTGTGTGCTACTGTGCCCAGCCAAATTTTTATTTTTTGTGGGGGGGGGGTCTCACTTTGTTGCATAGGTTAGTCTTGAACTCCTAGCCTCAAGCAATCCTTCTGCCTCAGCCTCCCATATGTGTTATTTTCTTTTTTTTTCTTCACCCAACATAGATCTTTGATGTGTTATTTTTTAAATTGTAATGTTTAAAGAAAATCCAAATCAAATTTAATTATTATTGAGTTATTAAATTATCTAAGGCCCAATAGATTAAAGTACAATCTTATATAATCAGTAGTCAAACAGGAATCAAAAAGGCAGCAACTCAGTCTCCTAGGTGGAAGAGGGCCAAATGCTTTCTCTGGAGATGTTAAGACCTATGCTTATAATGAGGAATAAATGGTTCTTAGCACTAGGTTAGCTGACCAGCTTTTGAAAATGCCCTGCAACTTGTTTAAAAAATTGTAAAACCATTAGCAACTTCAAGAAACTTAAAAAAAAAAATACAAAGACGTTTCAGTTTCTCTGCAAGGCTGGCAAGCTTTGGATTACTTTTCACCTTTAACAGGCCCCACTTGGAACAGCAATGCTTTTTATAAACATTAAAAAAAATAAACAAATGTATAAGGTTTTACTTCTCCACAAAAAACAGTTGCAACTCCTGGCTTTTTGACTATTTTTAACAATCTTTTTATGTTCTATGTTCTGAAAGTTGAACCAAGTACTTCTACTGAACTTAGTTATAAGTCATTAATATAATCTCTGATTATCATAAAATTTTTGTCTATATTCAAATATGGTGATAAATTTGTTTTCTAAATAAACAGTTGCTAGCCTCTTTTGACTTACATGTAATACAAGTTCCCTCTCAACATCAGCATCTCTTTAAGTGAGCACTGCAATAAAAATTAGATTAAAAAATGTTTATATTAGCTATCAATTTTAATCATGCATATTTTATCAACTATTAAACAGAAATGCAAAATAACTGGTTATTGATAGTGCATAACCTTCTTTGCTGCAATTACTGATCATTTTGGCAAAAGAAGTCACACGCTCACATTATAATTTCAAATACTCATTAAGTTTTGATTTCTAAAATCAATGTAACTAGCTTTCTATCAGCCAAATAATTCTTTCTCACATTGTAAACGTTAGGTTTGTAAAAGATACTAAGTTAATTCGGTGTTTTTAGCTTTAATAATGTGCATTTGATCTCAAAAAAGTCCAGTTTCATTAACAATCTATGGAAATGAAATTCACAGTTGTTTTTAAATGGGAATTTAACAATAATAATGCAAGATTACATTTTTCTGGAAAAAATGATAAAATGTTCTAGGTCTAAATAGGTATCCATGACTAAATTTACCTAAAGACAGATATCTTTAGGTAAGTAAATAAAAGGCACACTTTAAATGCGTAAGTATTTTTAATTGACAATGACCTATGATTTAATAGAGATGAAGATCTGTGCTTACAGACATCATGGAGTAATCTCATGGTCTTAGTGAGCAAAAAGTTGAGTCATAAAAAGGATTATTTATTAGCTTTTAAAAATGACAAAACATAGATTTCCCCCTTGACCTAAATACTAAAAGTTAGGAAATAATAAAATTAAAAACACATTGTTGCTCCTAATTTCATTTATATTTCTAGTTATTTTATCTGTTTTTTGTTTGTTCTACATTCAGTGTTACAAAAGAGAAATGTATGTGAACATATAATAACCAAGGATACATATAATTTAATGTAATAATTTCACTAAACAAATGATGTAGAGGCACTTCTTAATCATGCATTTCTTAAGTTAGTTTTTTCTTTTGTTCTGAAGGTCAGAACTATAGAGAAAACTTTACTTGATTCATGCATAACAATTTCCTCTTTAACTTCCCCCAAAATAAAAGACGATGATATAAGAAAAAATCAGTTACATTTAATTTTTATAACTGAAATAACATATTAAGGATTACTTAATTTATTGTCTTTACTAATCAAACTATGCTGTTTAATCATTTCAATATTTAAAATGATATTATTTCTCTTTACTTAGAAACAAAAGAAACAAAGAAAAGGCATTTCAAAGCATCATGACCATTGAACGAAAAACCACAACCACTAATTATAAAATGTTCCAGGATTTGAGGGGAATCAGAGACATGTTGAAAAAGGTAATTAAGTATGGAAGAAGAGGAAGATGAAATAAGCACCATACCACATGATGTGACAGAAGAGACAAGCACTTATTTTATTCCCAAACTCTATAAATAATTGACAGCTCCTACAACCATAATTAATTGATCTAAGTAATACTTGAAAGAAACTTACTACCACATTTCTAACAGGGATAAGATACAGCTCGAAGTCAAGACTGGCAATTAAAATATCTTATCCAGCATTTTATGGTCACATAAATTAAGTGTTGGTATCAAAGCAACAATTAAGCAAAAGAGAAGACAAAAGAACAACTAAATTAATAATGATTTCTAGTAGGTTTTTTTCTTTGTTGGTACCCTAATGGCTAGAAAATGAACTACTGAACACATTTATAGTAAGTACATAAGGCCTCTGCACTTGGAAGTTGTTTTTAATATTTTAATCCATGGATGCTGCCTCCAACTTGATTAATGTATGTGATACTTTATCATTTTTACCGTTTAAAAATTCATACCTTAATCTTCCAGATTATAATCAAAATTGAAATGTATTTTGAAGCAACTGTAACTCTTAGCTAACTACATTCACATGTGTTCATTATGAAGTTTGGTAATACATGCCTATAAGCAGACTTTACAAAAAGAAACATGATTTTCTCTCCATTCCCAAACTCCATACCATTTAATCTCCTGCCTTTTATTTAATTTATAATTTAAGTCATTAAAAAAAATTGAGTTCTTACTCTTATGTTAGTCTTTGACAAACCAAGTGTCCATCTTTGGTTCTGCCAATCTTGAAACCACCTGTAAGCCTTTACTCCACAAGAACTCCTTGGCCAACCTTCCTCTACCCAATCCGTTCCCGAGTTTTAACCGGCAAACCCATTTGCCACCTCTTACCATATGCCTCAAAGACTGGCTGGCTGTACGTACCGGAATTTAAAGCCTACATAGAAAGTGTGAACATTTTAATTGCTTAAGGTTAGTGTATGAAGTAAAAGTTTTATAGCGTGGAAGTGTAAGAGATGTGATTACGTGTTAAAGGATTTTATTTTAGTTAGACGGAGGGCTGCAAATAGAAGCTGATGGTTTTGGATATGGATTTTCAGTAGATAACTCTGCTTTATCTTAAAAAGCAAAATAAAATTTTAATTAGACTTCCAGTTTCATTAAACAGAAAAAATAATCGTGTATTCTAATGTTTTGTACTGTGGAGACATGAGAGAGAGAAAAGATAAGCAACTTAATCTATATTCTATGATCTTTTTGTTTATTATTTTGAATCATAGCATGTTTTAATTAGAAGGAATTTAGAGATCTTTTTAGTCCAGCTCTTCTTCATTGTACAGATGGAAAAACTGAGTCCACTTAGATTAAAGAATTGGTTTAATACTGTAATAACCCAAATAGCTTAAGAAAGCCCATTAAATCCCAATTTCATGATCATTACCCACTGACTACTTGAATGGATTCCAAAGAAAACAAAGAGCTTTTTATTAAAACAATTAAAAAATATTTTGAGATTGAATTGAGACTATTTCTGAAGCAGCTCTAGGTAGAATATTAATGGAAAGTCTTTGGCAGCCACAAGATTTGACCAAGATGCTTCACTATGGAGGGCTGCTTATCTTATAGTTTTCCCATTAGACCAGCCCCAGAAACCCAACACTTAGAAGAGAACTATCTTAATATAGTAAGTAATATCCTTGTATTAAGCATTAACCACATGAGAAAATTAAGCCCATTCCTGTTACAACCATTTAAATTTGATACTATATCTGTTAGTCTACTTTCAGTTTTGAAAACATTTCAAGCTCAGGAATTTTATTCTCAGGCTCATGAATTTAGGTTGAAGACAATGTCATCATAATCACTACCTGTCACAGAGACATAAGGCCTCTACCGATAAAATAGATGGTTCATTCTGTCATCATGACAGCTTTAAAAAGTGACAACTCTCTTAAGAAGAACATGGTACAAAAATAATATAATGGTTTGTGTGATTTTTTTAAGTAAAAGATTTAATACATGAGGAAGGTATAGTTGTGATTTTGATTCAAATCGTAGCAACTCATCAATGAATCAATGCACATTTTAGACATTTTTTCAAATGTATATTTTAGACCTTTAGTTTTATTGTTGTTGCTGAATTTTTATAAAGTAAGGTATTGCAATGTTAAGAGGAGCACGTCACCATCAATTTTCATATGATGATTTTAGGCCTTCTCTCAAAGTTTCTATATGCAGATCATGACGGAATATTGTTGTTTAATTTAAGTCTTGCAGGGAAGGCAGGTGACTCTTTTATTTGGAACTGGGTCCAACCTAAAGTTTTGATTATATTTACAAGACAGAACAGCCTAATCTTCAAAGATTCATTCATTTGTAAGTTAAACTTCATAGAAGGATGAAATGATTATTTTAAATATCATTTAAAAAATATATAGAAACAAAATTTATTATTAAATATAAACTTGCATTCAATAAAATATTTTAATTCAACATATATAGCAACCTCAGTTGATTAAGAAATTACATTAAAGTAAAACAATTTTATTTTTAAAACTTGAAAAAAATACGCTTCATGAAGACAGTGCTTTTACTAAGGGAAAGAGTAGGAGATACACTGCCCACAAAGAGGGAAACAAAATAAAGTATATTTTTAGATTATTATGGTGATCACTAATATCTAACAGGCTAGCATACTAATAAAGTGGTCATTCAAAATGCTGTGTAGTGTAAGATAAATATATGAGCAAGGCAAAGGGATCCAGTCTCATTTTATCGTGCACTTTAATAGAGGACAAAGCTAGTTAAACAGATGGCACTCAGGATTTCTCAATGAATTCAGCATCTGTGTGTACATGTTGCATAAATGCCAATTAAAATGTGTCCGAGTAAATTGACATCCCTTGCTGGTAGATAGTAAGCCAATCTTGCTGGCTCAGGGTCAAGGTTAAACTTAATCATCTGCTGAACTTTCAGCAAGTTGCTCTCCAATTGTACAGAAATTCCCAGTGAAATAATAAAAACAGAACTCCTATTGATTTGTATTTATTTACATTCATAACTCATTTCTGCAGCCTTGGGCTAGAGCTCAAAGGGAAAAAAGTTACTATTTGTATGACTTGGCCAAGTATACTTTTGACCACATTTCCAACAAATACCTCTTTGATTAAAATGCCGGCCTGAATAAATTTTCCTAACCTCCTCCTTGCAACTTCCCAGTTGAAATAATTTTGTTTAAAAGTGATCCTTGCAAAATGATCTTGAACAAAGGAAAAAGGCATGTAGCGGTAGGTCTATTATTTATATAGCAAGGAACAGAGCGTCTGCCTCCGATTGACAGGCAGCCATGAAATTAATAGAAGCAATTCTTCCTAGAGGAATATAAAAATGGCTTTCACTGACATTTTAAAAATACTACTTTGCTTTAGTACCCCAACCCCAACTCCCAGTACATTTGTACTCACATAAAGCTTGGTCGCTGTTGGTGTATAGAAGACCTACTGATTTGTGTACATTAATCTTGTATCCGGAAATTTTGCTGAATTCTTTTATTAGTTCTAGGAGCTTTCTGGAGGAGACTTTACAGTTTTTTTAGGTAAACAATCATATCCTCAGCAAACAGTGACAGTTTGACTTTCTCTTTACTGATTTGGATGTCCTTTATTTCTTTCTCTTGACTGATTGCTCTGGCTGGACTTCCAGTACTATGTTGAAGAGGAATGGTGAGAGTGGGCATCCTTGTCTTGTTTCTGTTCTCATAGAGAATATTTTCAGCTTCTCTTCGTTATTATGTTGGCTGTGGGTTTGTCACAGATGGCTTTTATTACATTAAGGTATGTCCCTTGTATGCCGATTTTGCTGAGAGTTTTAATCATGAAGGAAATCTGGATGTTGTCAAATGCTTTTTCTGCATCTATTGAGATGATCATGTGATTTTTATTGTTAATTCTGTTTATATGGTGTATCACACTGACTGACTTGCGTATGTTAAGCCATCCCTGCTGCCCTGGTATGAAACCCACTTGGTCATGGTGGATTATCTGTTGGACACGTTGTTGGATTCAGTTAGCTAAAATTTTGTTAAGGATTTTAGCATCTGTGTTCATCAATGATATAGGTCTATAGTTCCTTTTTTGGTAATATCCTTTCCTGGTTTTGGTATTAGGGTGATGCTGGCTTCATAGAATGAATTAGGGAGGGTTCCTTCTTTTTCTATCTTGTGGAATAGTGTCAAAAGGATTGGTACCAATTCTTCTTTAAATGTCTGGTAGAATTCTGCTGTGAATCCGTCTGGTCCTGGACTTTTTTTTTGTTGGTAATTTATTTTATTTTATTTTTCTTTTTTGAGGCAGGGTCTCACTGTCTCACTGAGGCTGGAGTACAGTGGCATGATTTTGGCTCACTGCAACCTCCACCTCCTGGGGTCAAGTGATTCTCCTGCCTCAGCCTCCCGAGTAGCTGGGATTACAGGCACTCACTACCACACCTGGATAATTTTTGTACTTTTGGTAGAGACGAAGTTTCACCATGTTGACCAGGCTGGTCTCGAACTCCTGGCCTCAAGCGACTCACCTGCTTTGGCCTCCCAAAATGCTGGGATTATAGGCATGAGCCACTGTGCCCGACCTATTGGTAATTTTTTAATTACCATTTCAATCTCGCTGCTTGTTGTTGGTCTGTTCAGGGTATCTAATTTTTCCTGATTTAAGCTAGGAGGGTTGTATTTTCCCAAGAATTTATCCATCTCTTCTAGGTTTTCTAGTTTATGTGTGTAAAGATGTTCATAGTAACCTGAAATGATCTTTTGTATTTCAGTGGTGTCAGTTGTAGTATCTCCTGCTTTGTTTCTCAGTGAGGTTATTTGGATTTTCTTTCTTTTTTATCTTGGTTAATATTGCTAATGGTCTATCGATTTTATTGATCTTTTTAAAGAACTAGCTTTTTGTTTATCTTTTGAATTTTTTTTTGTTTCAATTTTATTTAGTTCTGCTATAATCTTGGTTATTTCCTTTCTTCTGCTGGGTTTGCGTTTGGTTTGTTCTTGTTTCTGTAGTTCCTTGAGGTGTGACCTTAGATTGTGTGTTTGTGCTCTTTCAAACTCTTTGACGTAGGCATTTAGGGCTATGAAGTTTCCTCTTAGTACTGCCTTTGCTGTATCCCAGAGGTATTGATAGGTTGTATCATTATTGTCATTCAATTTGAAGAATTTTTAAATTTCCATCTTGATTTCATTTTTGACCAAATGCTCATTCAGGAGCAGGTTATTTAATTTCCATGCATTTGCCTGGTTTTGAGTGTTTTTTTTTTTTTTTGAGGGGGGGAGTCAATTTCCAATTTTATTCCACTGTGGTCTGAGAGAGTGCTTGATATAATTTCAACTTTCTTAACTTTATTGAGGCTTGTTTTATAGCCTATCATATGGTCTATCTTGGAGAATGTTCCATGGGCTGTTGAATGTGTATTCTGTGGTTCTTGGATGAGATGTTCTGTACATATCTGTTAAGTTCATTTGTTCCAGGGTATAGTTTAAATCCATCGTTTCTTTGTTGACTTTCTGTCTTGATAGCCTGTCTAGTGCTGCCAGTGGAGTACTGAAATCCACCATTATTATTGTGTTGCTCTCCATCTCATTTCTTAGGTCTACTAGTAATTGTTTTATAAATCTGGGAGCTCCAATGTTAGGTGCATATATGTTTAGGATTGTGATATTTTCCTGTTGGACAAGGCCTTTTACCATTATATAATGTCCCTCTTTGTCTTTTTTAACCACTGTTGCTTTAAAGTTTGTTTTGTCTGATACAAGAATAGCTACTCCTGCTCGCTTTTGGTGTCCATTCGCATGAAATGCCTTTTTCCGCCCTTTACTTTATGTGAGTCCTTATGTGTTAGGTGAGTCTCCTGAAGGCAGTAGATGGTTGGTGAGTTCTTATCCATTCTGTGGCTCTGTATTTTTAAGTTGAACATTTAGGCCATTTACATTCAATGTTAGTATTGAGATGTGAGGTGCCATTGCTTTCATCATGCTTTTTGTTGCCTGTCTACTTGTTTTTTTTTTTTTGTTTTTTTTTTTTTTTTGCTTTTTAAATTGTATTTTTGTTCCATAGGTCCTGTGTGATTTATGCTTTACAGAGGTTCTGTTTTTATGTGTTTCCAGGATTTGTTTCAAGATTTAAAGCTCCTTTAAGCAGTTTTCATAGTGGTGGTTTGGTAATGGCGAATTCTCTCAGCCTTTGTTTGTCTGAAAATAACTGTATCTTTCCTTCATACATGATGCCTGATTTCGCTGGATACAAAATTCTTGGCTGATAATTGTTTTGTTTGAGGAGGCTGAAAATAGGTCCCTAATCCCTCCTAGCTCGTAGGGCTTCTTCTGAGAAATCTGCTGTTAATCTGATAGGTTTTCCATTATGGTTTTTCTGGTGCTTCTGTCTCACAGGTCTTAAGATTCTTTCCTTCATCTTAACTTTGGATAACCTGACGACAATGTGCCTAGGCAAAGATCTTTTTGTGATGAATTTCCCAGGTGTTCTTTTTGCTTCTTGAATTTGGATGTCTAGGTCTTTTGTAGGGCCAGGCACGTTTTTCTCGATTATTCCCCCAAATATGTTTTCCAGACTTTTCGATTTCTCTTCTTCCTCAGGTACACCAATTATTCTTAGGTTTGGTCATTTAACATAATCCCAGACTTCTGGGATTTCCTTTTCTCTGCAATCTCACCAGCATCTGTTGTGCAGTGTCTTTTCATGTCCTTTGCCCATTTTGTAATAAGACTATTTGCTTTTTGCTTGTTCACTTGGTTAAGCTCCTTATAAATTCTGAATGTAAGACCCTTGTCAGATACACAAATTGCAAATATATTCTTCCATTCTGTAGGCTGTCTGTTTACTGGGTTGATAGTTTCTTTTGCTGTATAGAAGCTCTTTAGTTTAATGAGGCTCCATTTGTCAATTTTTGTTTTTGTTGCACTTGCTTTTGAGGACATAGTCGTAAGTTCTTTTCCAAAGCCAATATCCAGAACAGGGTATACTAGATTTTCCTCTAGTATTCTTAGACTTTGAGATTTTACATTTAAACCTTTAATCCAGATGGGTGTGATGGCTCATACCTGTAATTCTACCACTTTGGGAGGCCAAGGCTGGAGGATCACTTGAGCCCAGTGATTCAAGACCAACCTGGGCAACAGAGTAAGACTTTGTCTCTATAAATAATAATAAAAAAAATTAGCTGGGAATGGTGGCTCCCACCTGTGGTCCCAGCTACTTGGGATGCTGAGGTGAGAGAGTCACTTGAACATAGGTGGTTGAGGCTTTAGTGAGCTATGATCACACCACTGCAGTCTGGCCTGGGTGACAGAATAAGACCCCATATCAAAAAAAGAAAGTCTGTAATCCACCTTGAGTTAGTTTTTGAATATGGTGAAAGGTAGGGGTTCAGTTTCACATTGATTGAATAGGGAGTTTATTCCCATTGCTTATTTTTGTCAACTTTGCCAAAGATTAGATGGCTGTAGGTGTGTGGCTTTATTTCTGGGTTCTCTATTCCATTGCACTGGTCTATGTGTCCATTTTTGTACCAGTACCATGTTGCTTTGGTTACCACAGCCTTATTGTATAGTTTGCAGTCGGGTAATATGATGCCTCCAGCTTTGCTCCTTTTGCTTAGCGTTGCTTTGGAATTCAGGCTAATTTTTGGTTCCATATGAATTTTAGAATAGTTTTTTCTAGTTCTGTGAAGAATGCCATTGGTAGTTTAATAGGAATAGTGTTGAATCTGTACATTGCTTTGGGGCAGTATGGCCATTTTAATAATGCTGAGTCTTCAATCAATGAGCATGGAATGTTTTTCCATTTGTTTGTGTCATCTCTAATTGCTTTCAGTAGTGTTTTTTGGATCTCCTTGTTGAGCTCTTTCATCTCCTTGGTTAGCTGTATTCCTAGGTATTTTATTTGTGTGTGTGTGGCTATTGTAAATGAGACTGCATTCTTCATTTGGCACTCAGCTTGAATATTATTGGTGTATACAAGTTTTTGTAAAATGATTTTATATCCTGAAACTTTACTACTCATTTATCAGTTCCAGGAGCCTCTTAGAGGGTGGAGTCTTCAGGGTTTTCTAGGTATGAAATCATATCATCCGTGAAGAGAGATAGTTTGATGTCTTATTTTCCTATTTGGATGCCTTTTATTCCTTTCTATTTAGGCTCAATCCTTTTAAATTTCAAGCTTTCAATAACCATATTACTCATTCTAAAGTGAGAATTTCACATTGCTATTAAAACAAGGACTACATTGCAAGGGAATATTACATAGGCATTAAATATAATGTTATTTAAATGTTAATAAAATACTCAAGATAAAATGTTGACAAAAAGCATATACATATAGATGTAACAAATTTTCCAAATCTATGTTCCATAAAATACCAGTGCCTAATATGACCTAATATGTATTTGCTTAAAAAATGTCATTTATATCTGGAAATTTCTACATACTATAGTCTACCTTTGGAGACTATAATAGTCATTACCATTTTAAAGATAATTTGAAGTTCTGCAGTATACAAACCCCATTTGACTTTATCGCTCTAATATTTTACAAACACACTTGACCATGCTAACTGCATTTTGTTATATTTTCTAAATTATTTGAGGAACATCATTGACATCTTCCTGAAATAAAATCCATAGTAATACACTTTGGGAAACGTCAGCATAAAATATGTTTCTAATTTTGTAAAAGGACGTAACTAAAAATATATATCTCTAGAAAACAGGCAAAAAGAAAAGATATAGTGTTAGGCAGAGTTATTTATGAGTAGTGAGATTATCAATGATTTCAGTTTTCTCCTTTGAAATAATTCTAAGATTCTGATTTTTTTTACAGGTAAATCTATGTTCTTTTTACAAAACAGAATATAATATATTGTACTAAATATCATCGTATTTTTTTCTTAATCTCCAGTGAGACAGTAGACCCTATTTTGATATACAACTGTACATGTGAGTTATGAATTATGAGTCTACTTCTCAGGCCTCCACTCAAATAGGTAAAAACCTGACATTTAGTATGGAGAAGGTTTGTATTAAGAATTGAATCTAATTTAATCCTCACAAGAACTGGTGAAGAGTTTTCACTATTTTACAAATAAAGAAATTGAAATTTTGAGAGGTTAAGTCAGTTGCTTATTATATGGGTGAACCAGGATTCCATCCTAGGTTTGTCTGATGTCAAAATCCACAGTTTTAACCACTGAGCTCTGTTGAAACCCTGAGGGCAAGATTTATGTTTTATATTAGATATTTCCAAAGTACATCATTATAGTACCATATAATAATAACCAAGAAAAAGTAATACTTTACACTTACTCACTGGCTATAAGGTGCACATGTTTTGAATACTAACGTTAAAATTATTATTGTATGCTGTGTTAGGAAGTGGGTTAAGGATTTGTTATATATTCACCTCATTAATTCTCACCAGAACCATATGAGTTTAATACTATTATTATCCCATTTTATTGGAGAGAAAACAAAGAGATATACAGGTACAAAAAAACCAAGATACAAACCATATTGGTTTAATTCTAAAATCAGTATCAATTGGTTTAATTTTAAAATCAGTACCCATTAAATCAGCATAAAACCACATAAGGAATGCATTGTTATCCTAATATTACATGTTCAAATTGAGTTCTTTAAAAGAAAAATGACTTAGAAGACATTTAGTTGAAATGTCTTACATCAACATACGGAAGTGAATTCATTCTACTCATTTGTATTTTAAAATGATTAAACTGTTGCCTAAAAGAGATTTAAAAATCCATACCATAAATCGTCTAAGATTTTGATAATTTTTGAAACGTCACCTTAAAGAAACATATATCTTCAGAATAAAATGATTAAAAACTATTATAACATTAATATTCCATAATTTTTTATTGATGTATTTGGACAGGAAAGAAAAAAGAAAAAAAGACCCTTCGTGATGCGCTGACTTAGTCTACACTCTGTCGTGTGCTAGACAATCCCCAAAACTCATCCTTTTTCATTGATTACACCTTCCTCCCTCTAGTCACTCATATATAGCAAACTGTATCTGGTACATAGTGGGTGCACAAAAGTGTTGATTGCCGAATATCTTTATTACCCATCATATTAGTTTTAGGACTGAATTGCTTTAATATTAGGTCTCCTTTGCATTCAAGTAGCTCTGCTAAGTGCCAATGTCTTGTTTATCTCTGGATATCTTGGCTCTGTCACTGTTTCCCTCACAGTAAGGAGCTTAATAGATACTTTTTGAATAAAGAAAATCATCTAATTTAATCCATGAAACAATCTTGGGAGATGCACTCCTTTTCTTACTCATTTTCTAATTCAAGAATTTTGCACAAAGAATAGTTGATAGTATGTGGCAGATGAGAACATAAGCAGGATATGTGAAATTCCTCAGCCAAGTCCATTTCATTTATTCTTTTATTAGTCATTTAGTTCAGCTATTAAACTGCAATAATCTAAAATAATTGTACAATTTAAATTTTCCCACCACCTTTAATGTTTTAAAGAGTCATGATCCTTTAAGCTAGACTTACATTGAAAACTCCTTTAAATGTTTTATTCTTTAAAGATGTTTGCTAAAAACTTTTTTTTTTTTTTTTTTTTGAGACGGAGTCTTGCTCTGTCGCCCAGGCTGGAGTGCAGTGGCGCGATCTCGGCTCACTGCAAGCTCTGCCTCCCGGGTTCACACCATTCGCCTGCCTCAGCCTCCCGAGTAGCTGGGACTACAGGCGCCCGCCACCATGCCCAGCTATTTTTTTGTATTTTTAGTAGAGACAGGGTCTCACTGTGTTAGCCAGGATGGTCTCGATCTCCTGACCTCGTGATCCGACCACCTTGGCCTCCCAAAGTGCTGGGATTACAGGCACTAAAATGTTTTTAATAACAAAAAATAAAAAAAAAACTACCACTTGAAAGTATCAGAGGAAACTCACTTTAACTTTCATATTGTGGAACAATATTTATATGTTACAAAGCAAACAACAATAGGAATAAGCTGTTCAAATTATGTCCCTTGTTGAACAAACTCTTAAAAGCAACAATTATTAATACCAATGGTCTCTAATGTGACTCTATTTACTATGTAAATAAAAACATTCAAAAATGATCTTTTAATCACCTTGCTAAGGATAAAAGACTTGAAAACATATTCAGTATTTTTCCTTTAATAGACTTCTACCAAATATATATTAAGTCAATATCCACTGGTAAATTCGTAATAATCTTCATAGCATATCATAAAACTTTAACTTTTTCTATAACTTCCATTACTTGAAAAAATAGACTTTTTCCAATTTTCCTACAAGCTCTTTCATTTAGCAGATTTGACATGTCTGATTTTTGCATATCGTACACTTTGAAGAAATGCGTATGTGCACATATTCCCTTGTATAAGATGTCAGTTTGTACCATGACAAAACAAAGATGATCAACTGGTAACCGTCCAGTGAAATTCTATCTTCTGGCCAGCTTAATGTAATAGGAGTTTTTTCCACTAAATTACCTAGATGAACACAAACCTTGGCCAATTATATCTCACTAGCTCATGTGTGTAATTGTTAGGGTAGAAAATTGCAGCAAGGCTGAAGGTACAGATGTTCACTTCCAGTTAACCAAACAAAATAGGAAAGTGTGCTTTTCTACACTCATTTCTATTTATATAATACATTTTATTCTATTAAATGTATTTCTAGTGTATTTAATTTAAAATAAGTCAAATAATTGAAATAAAATGAGATTAGTAAGACTTTCAAAGCATGCACTAAAGGATTGCAGTTATTGACTTTGCAGTAACAACTCACTCAACATCCAGTAATTTAGTCACTATGCTATACCAAGGCAATTTTACAGAAAAAGAAGCAATGACACCTGTCTTTCAATATGTGCAAAGATCTTTCTTCAACTTGCTGAGCGAAAAAATACCTGCTTTAAAGCATTCAGAGCTTTTCTCTCTAACAAGCTTGCCTTATTTTCTTCAGTGCATGTTCATGACACTTCACTAAACATTAGTCTTCTACCCCAAGTTCTGGTCTATTGTGTATAGCAGGCTTAGTGTCTGGGAACCATTTTTGGCCTTTGATTGAAAACTGCTTTTCTCCCAGTTGCCTTAGCTGTTGCTTTAGCCAGTTTCTGCTAAGGTCTGTGGACAGACTCTGACTGCCCAGCGCTCTCAGTAGTTGATCTCAGCATTTTATTTCACAGAACTGAGGAAGTAGGCAAGCGCAGAGCTCAGCACTTACATAAGCTTTCCATGTATGCACAGTTCTATCCTTCAAATATAAAGCACGCCTATGGGTTCAGAATTACATCTTTATGGTTACATGTAATATATAGCATGCTATATTTATTTATTTTTTATTGTTTCTTTTCCCCACCCTTCTATGGGTTCCAAAATAGATTTTTATCTAAAGCACAAAGCCTAGTTTTAAGGGAATAGTAGACACTCAGTAAGTAATGTTCAAAGAATGACTAACTGAATGAACCTCAAATCTCCCATCAGACACTTGTGAAGAAATTCTTTTTCTTTTTTTTTTGAGACAGAGTTTTGCTCTTGTCACCCAGGCTGGAATGCAATAGCACGATCTCAGCTCACTGCAACCTTCACCTCCCGGGTTCAAGTGATTCTCCTGCCTTAGCCTCCTGAGTAGCTAGGATTACAGGCAAGCGCCACCACGCCCAGCTAATTTTTTTGTATTTTTAGTAGAGACGGGGTTTCACCATGTTGGCCAGGCTGGTCTTGAACTCCTGACCTCACGTGATCCACCCACCTTGGCCTCCCAAAGTGCTGGGATCAGAGGCGTAAGCCACCGCACCCAGCCAAAATGCTTTAATGGAGTTTCAATGAGGCATTTGTCTTTAGTGGCCTTCGATATGATTCTATAAATAACAAGTAAATCTTTCATTATTATTGGCAAGAACTACATTCACTAAGTGAAATTCCTATGCAAATTAATGTATGTTAGAATGTAGAAATATGAATGGTACCATGTTTAACAGTAGAGACACTGCAGTCAGACTGCCTGGGTAAAAACTTAGCTCTGTCATTTACTTACTGTCTGGCTTTGGACAAGTTTCTGAACTGTTTTGTGCTTGAATTTAATCTTATAGAAAAGGAGGATAATAAAATAGTGACAAATAATTAAAACTTTATGAGAGAATTATTGTGAGGATTAAATAAATTACATGTGACACACTTAAAAAGGTGCCCAGTACACTGAATAACAGCTAGGACTATTAGCTCTTATGGTTAACAATATAGTTGCCATAACTTAAGCGGATCCGCTTAAGAAATATTTGTAGATGTCATCTCTATAATAATTACTACTATTATTAACTCCATTGGGTATTTGGTTAGATTGAACTGGACCCCCAAGAGACTATCCTTAAGCGGATAGAAAGTTTATGCCAAACTGAATGGCAAACTTCTGAAATATGCTAACCTAATTAGAATACAGATAAATTACAGGAACAGACACATTTGGTTACTAATTAAAACAGTATCAATAATATCTGAAGATAAATAAGCTAACTTACTTGATTCCACTCACAAACATTAACTTCTGATGACCAGAGGAAGGTTCAAAGACAGTACACAGCTAGTGATGTCAATTTAAAGATGATTTTGAAACAAGAGACAAAAGACATGCTGAGACAGAAGTATGGGCTCATGAAGATATACTTTGTCTGTTTCACAATTTCCTTATGGTATATATACAACCAATGCCATCTGGTACCCCATCATTTTTCTTATCAGTATTGCTATTGAAACTGATAGATATAATGTAAACCAGCATTCTTCATATTTGTTTGTAGTTGAAAGTCATGGGGAATGGTTGTAAACAAATCAAAATGACACCCACTGTTTGAGCACATACCTTATCCTTTTAAGTGAGTATTTTTATTTAACAGCACTTAATTTAAAGGAGGAGCCAAAAGAAAAAGTTTGGCTTACTTTGTATTATATTTTTTCACATTGATTTTGTATCCTGAGACTTTGCTCAAGTTGCTTATTGGGTTAAGGAAATATATAAATATACAATCATATCATCTGCAAACAGAGACGATTTGACTTCCTCTCTTACTATTTGAATACCCTTTATTTCTTTCTCTTGCCTGATTGCCCTAGCCAGAACTTCCAATTCTATGTTGAACAGGAGTGGTGAGAGAGAGCATCCTTGCCTTGTGCCGGTTTTCAAAGGGAATGCTTCCAGCTTTTGTCCATTCACTATGATATTGGCTGTGAGTTTGTCATAAATAGCTCTTATTATTTTGAGATACATTCCATCAATACCTAGTTTATTGAGAGTTTTTAGCATGAAGGGTGTTGAATTTTATCGAAGGCCTTTTCTGCATCTATTGAGATAATCATTTGGTTTTTGTAATTGGTTCCGTTTATGTGATGGATTACATTTATTGATTTGTGTATGTTGAACCAGCCTTGCATCCCAGGGATGAAGCTAACTTGATTGTGGTGGATAAGCTTTTTGATGTGCTGCTGGATTGGGTTTGCCAGTATTTTATAGAGGATTTTTGCATCGATGTTCACCAAGGACATTGGCCTGAAATTTTCTTTTTTTGTTGTGTCTCAGCCAGGTTTGGTATCAGGATGATGCTGGCCTCATAAAATGAGTTAGGGAGGATTCTCTCTTTTTCTATTGTTTGGAATAGTTTCAGTGGGAATGGTACCAGCTCCTCTTTGTACCTCTGGTAGAATTCGACAAAAATCACAGGCATTCCTACACACCAATAATAGACAAACAGAGAGCCAAATCATGAGTGAACTCTCATTCACAATTGCTGCAAAGAGAATAAGATACCTAAGAATACAACTTAAAAGGGACGTGAAGGACCTCTTCAAGGAGAACTACAAACCACTGCTCAAGGAAATAAAAGAGGACACAAACAAATGGAAAAACATTCCATGCTCATGGACAGGAAGAATCAATATTGTGAAAATGACCATACTGCCTAAAGTAATTTATAGATTCAATGCTATTCCCATCAAGCTACCACTGACTTTCTTCACAGAATTAGAAAAAACTAAATTTCATATAGAACCAAAAAAGAGCCCACATAGCCAAGCCTAAGCAAAAAGAACAAAGATGGAGGCATCATGCTATCTGACTTCAAAATATAGTACAAGGCTATAGTAACCAAAACAGCATGGTACTGGTACCAAAACAAATACACAGACCACAGAACAGAGGCCTCAGAAATAACGCCACACATCTACAACCATCTGATCTTTGACAAACCTGACAAAAACAAGCAATGGGGAAAGGATTTCCCTATTTAATAAATGGTGCTGGGAAAATGGGCAAGCTATATGCAGAAAACTGAAACTGGGCCCCTTCCTTACACCTTATACAAAAATTAACTCAAGATGGATTAAAGACTTAAACGTAAAACCTAAAACCATAAAAACCTTAGAACAAAACGTAGGCAATACCATTCAGGACATAGACATGGGCAAAGGCCTCAAGACTAAAACAACAAAAGCAATGACAACAAAAGCCAAAATTGACAAATGGGATCTAATTAAACGAAAGAGCTTCTGCACAACAAAAGAAACTACCATCAGAATGAATAGGCAACCTACAGAATGGGAGAAAATTTTTGCAATCTACTCATCTGACAAAGGGCTAATATCCAGAATCTACAAAGAACTTAAACAAATTTACAAGAAAAAAGCAAACAACCCCATCAAAAAGTGGGCAAAGGATATGAACAGACACTTCTCAAAAGAAGGCATTTATGCAGCCAACAAACATATGAAAAAAAGCTCATCATCACTGGCCATTATAGAAATGCAAATCAAAATCATAATGAGATGCCATCTCACGTCAGTTAGAATGGTGATCATTCAAAAGTCAGGAAATAACAGATGCTGGAGAGGATGTGAAGAAATGGGAATGCTTTTACACTATTGGTGGGAGTGTCAATTAGTTCAACCATTGTGGAAGACAGTGTGGCAATTCCTCAAATATCTAGAACCAGAAATACCATTTGACCCAGCAATCCCATTACTGGGTATATACGCAAAGGATTATAAATCATTCTATAAAGACACATGCACACATATGTTTATTGCAGCACTGTTCACAATAGCAAAGACTTGGAACCAACCCAGATGCCCATCAATGATATACTGGATACAGAAAATGTGGCACATATACACCATGGAATACTATGCAGCCATAAAAAAGAATGAGTTCATGTCCTTTCCAAGGACATGGATGAAGCTGGAAACCATCATTCTCAGCAAACTAACATGGGAACAGAAAACCAAACACCATGTGATCTCACTCACAAGTGGGAGTTTAACAATGAGAACACACGGACACAGGGAGAGGAACATCACACACCAGGGCCTGTTAGTGGGTTGTGGGGCTAGAAGAGGGGTAGCGTTAGGAGAAATACCTAATGCAGATGACGGGTTGACAGGTACAGCAAACCACCATAGCACGTGTATACCTGTATAACAAAGCTACATGTTCTGGACATGCATCCCAGAATTTAAAGTATAAAAAAAATTCACATATGTTATTGTCTTATTGAGACTGCATGCCACAGCTATGTGTTAAGGCAGCATATTAAAATAAGACACAATTTCCAAAATTTAAAATACCTTAGCCAGTAAAGAAAATACTAACAATAAATAATCTGGGCTCAGAGCAAGGTACAAGTTTGACTTTGCATGGCGCCATTTTGGTATTTCTACATTTTTTTCCCATTCCATATACATGCATGCCCTTATCTCTCCTGTCATGTCCCCAAACTTTCCCTGATGGTACTTATTGTACTCCTTTCTCTACTGCCAAGATAATTTTAACATTGAGACAGATTGCCTCAATTTATTTGCTCACCCTGTGGAAACTCTTTTCACATCAGCTTTTACAAATCTCCTAATTTGTCTGATCAGGAAGCCTATTTTCAGGCTTTGTATGATTGATTGTTGTGCCGAATTCATCACTGTTGACCTGCTTCTTCTTGGCAACTCTAGTCTCTTTTGGTGCCTACCACATTCATTTCCGCTGCTTTGCCTCCCTTATCTCCAGCTGTTCCTTCTCTGTC
The DNA here is from genome assembly GCF_006542625.1 of Nomascus leucogenys. NCBI lineage: Eukaryota > Metazoa > Chordata > Mammalia > Primates > Hylobatidae > Nomascus > Nomascus leucogenys. The sequence continues at coordinate 39,015,257 of NC_044401.1, read as the reverse complement.
TTCTTGACTGGATTTTTCTCCATGCTTTCTTTTTTATTATGATTTTTTAGGTTCTCTAACTCATCCCTGTTTCTTTTTATGTGGAATATTGTTCCTGACTGAATGATATTATTCAACCCCATGATGTTAGCCACTGTCTTTATGCGGAAGTCTCCAGAATCTATAACCACAACTTAGATTTATTTCTACCAAAACCTAAACAAATAGTTCTCACTTCCTTGGTACATAAACACTTGGATACCTCATATAGTTGAACCCTAAATACAAACGGATTTCAGCAATAGCACTACTCTAAAACAACATTAACAACAAAACAGCACAGTAACCACTTTTCATCCTTATCCATTTCCTCTCTCAGTATATATAAGTAAGCCAAAACACCCTAGAGTCAGTCTGGAATTCTGCTGTATCAGCCCCATATCCAAATAGTCAGATTTGTCACACGATTTTCTCTCAAACCAGTCACCTTCTCTCTGACCCCGGTTTCACATGTTAAATTAGATGCTAGCCAACTTCTTCATCTAGATTAACTCTAATATTTAATTCTATCTAGGTAGACTCAAAGCACAAACTATAACCCCAAGTGGGTATATAAAAGCTTCAGAAGAGTAAAGCAGTGAGTATAGTTTGACAGTTTCCCGTGTGATTCTAACATAACATACCACTCCTCTCCCTTGTTTTCTCTGTGCTCAGGGGTTAAAATCATTCCTCTAATCCCTTTAAGTGGTTCTTATCCTTGACTGCACACTGAAATCCCCTGGGGAGATAGAAAAATTTCAATGTCCAGGTCTCACACCTACATTCAGAAATAATTGTTTTGAAAGGCAGCCTGGTGATTCCAATATACAGATAAGGTTGAGAACAACTCTTCTAGACTCACACTATCTAGAGTGAGTGAATGACATTCCAGGGCTATAGAAAACAATCCACTGGCATAAGATAATAATAGAAAATTTAACAATATGTACTTTTAATCTTAGTGCTTAAAATTTTAATAAAATCTCATGTGATGTTTAAAATATACATAATAGTTTGTCATTGGTATAGAGTAGTATATAGTAAATAAAAACATTTACAAAAGTTGTAAATGTACAAAAGTGTACATGCAAAGAAGTAGGTATGAAACAACCAAAAAGTCTAAAATTATTTGCTGTAAAAAGCAGCTCATTATCTTTCAGTGCAGCTGTTTACAAACTGGTCTTTTTTCATGTAGCCTGCTCATTTTGCTAGGCCAAGTAATTATTCTACTGTAGTTATCTTCTGGAAACTAAATATGAACCTGTCATTTTCTTGATTTAAAATGTCTATTAACCCCAAGTTGTCTACCTCAATTTCAAGTTTATTGTTTAAATAACCTATTAAAATTAAGTTGAAATTCTTTTGTTTTTCTTTTTTTTTTGAGACAGAGTCTTGCACTGTTGTCCAGACTGGAGTGCAGCATTACAGTCTCAGCTCTCTGTAACCTGTGCCTCCTAGGTTTAAGCGATTCTCCTGACTCAGCCTCCCAAGTAGCTGGGATTATAGGCACCCACCACCACACCCGGCTAATTTTTGTATTTTTAGTAGAGATGGAGTTTCACTATGTTGGCCAGGCTGGTCTTGAACTCTTGGCCTCAAGTGATCCACTCACCTTGGCCTCCCAAAGTGCTGGGATTACAGGCATGAGCCACCGTGCCTGGCCCATAAATTGAAATTCTTAATGTCACTTCCAAGCACCTTTAGTTTCTCTTCAAACTCTGCAACCTTAGTTCTCCCCAGTCCATTCCATATCCTAGGCTGAAATATTTTCCCACGTATCAAAATTCACTAGTTCCCTGTTCACACTGGCTTTCCTGAATCTATAAATACCATTGTTTTTATTTTCTACTTTTTAAACCTTCATTAAATTTGCAAACGACAAAACACATCTTTTCTCACATATTCTAGGATTATTAATTAAATGTCTACTAGAACATTCATCATCTTATACTACAATTATCATACATGTTTGTTTGTCTTCATTAAATATTGAGATGCTCAAGGACTAAATTTGACTGTTTCATCTTTATATTTTTCCAATATTTGGCACTGAACTAAATATAGAAGAGTGGTTTAATGTATGCCTGTTGAATAAACTCATTCAGGTTTTCCATAAATAGTTATTGACTTCTATGTGCCAGGCAATCATATAGGCACTGTGAAAGTAACAATGAAAACATGAATTCGTGACTAAAGAACAAAGGAATAATAGATTTTTGTTTACTTATTTATTTCCCTTTTTAAACATTATTTTTGGTTTTTATTTGTGTAAATGTTAAGGGGTACAAGTGTAATTTTGTTATGTGGATATACTGCATAGTGGTGAAGTCTGGGCTTTTAGTGTAACCCTCACCCATTAACATACATTGTACCCATTCAGTAATTTCCCATCATCCACCTCCTCTGAGTCTCTATTATCTATCATTTCACACTCTATGTCCATGTGTACGCATTGGAACAATACATTTTTTCAAAAAGTCAATCAGTGTTGCTTGTTACAACGAAAACCAAAGCAAAACTAGCCATTACTAAAACAAACAAAAGCAGCTCAACATTTACCACAGACCAAGGATTTCATCCATACCCACAATCAATTTAATTTTCTTTCTAGTAAGATGAATTTACTATTAATAGCAAGTATACATATCTACTACATAATGATAAATTATTATCATAATAGTGATGCTAAGGACATTTAAGATTCTAAAATGCTATTTTAATCTAAGATTAAATTACATTTGCTGTACATAGGTTCTATGGCATTTTGTAAGATTATGATTTCAGGAAAATTTCAGACTTGTGGAATAACAGTGCTGGAGGAGATAAATTCCTCTCTCTACCTATGGGAAAACAAATTCATAGAAGTCAAGTGTTTCACCTTAGGTCACACAACTAGTTAATAACCGAAACAATGGTATAAATCACATCTCCCAAGGTTGCTTTTTAGCACTCTTTGGACTGTGCCAAAGTGGCTTTTCTTGGTGAACCGGGATATCTGATTGCAGACTAAATCATGCCGAGTTACACTTCACTATCCAAGGAACAGGATGTTATTATGAATAATACATTGCTTCTCAATGTTTAAATGCAGTGAAACTTGAGATATATAAAACAGTATTATGGCTCTATGAAATATTAAGTGGCTTTCAACTAGCGGGTTTTTAAGCATCTAAGGTAAAAGTGATTGTTAGGAAATAGTATATAAGTACGCAGAAAAAAAAAGACATTTTTAAATAATAGATTTATAATTCCCTAAATATGCTACCTTATAGAGGTAAGCATATCCATATATCACAATTATAACCAAAACATTAATAACTAGTCATATAACAATAATAGTTTTAATGTAGGTTATTTGAGGCTGAGACTGTATTCACAAACTACCTTCTAAATACTCAATCGCTTCATCTGTAGAATAGGAATAATAATTATTAACTGTTATAATTAAAAGATATTACCCATAAAAGCTCTAAATATCATGCCCGGCATATTCTAAAACACTTAATAGAAAGTTGGTCATGAGGGCTTTGATTATCTAATGAATAAGAAATTAATACAGACAAATGTCTAAGAGACAGGCATTGAGTTCCATTGGGTATCAATTCAACTTCTGTTTTGGGATGTTTAGCTGTACAGCTTTAAAAAGTCCATAATACTGTCTAGGTATAGAATGCATGGTTACTATATGCCTGTAAATACCTAAATGATAACGACAATGTATATAATTAATCTAGGAAATGTTAACAATGAACTTAAAAGTAAATTGAAAAAAAGGACATGTTCTTTAAGGAATGTCAGAGCTCTTCTGGTACATGGAATAAAATAAATGTATATTTTATTTGTCCAAAGAATAGTAGCAACAAAAATCTTAAAAAATTTATTTTACATAGGTCAACTTTGGTCCTGGATATTAAATTATTGTTATGTCTTCATTCTTTAATAGAGTAATATTAAATACGGTTGGCCATTTGCAACTATCAGGGTTACTAATTCAATAACTTAGAAAAATTTTCTCTTGTCCCTGGGCTTCATTTTCTCACCTTTAATGTGAACATGTTCATCTAGATGATTACTAACTTCTCTTCCCATTCTATAACACAAAAAGCATTACTAAAGCAGACCGCCAAGTACAGCTGCACAGGTTATTCACTGCACAAGAACATCCAGCATATTGTGTACCATGTCAATTTGCACAGCTTATTCATTGTACAAAGGCAAGTGGGTCTAAAATGTAACTTGACCTCCACTTGCCAAGCTGTGCCTAGAAAAAGGAGTGCTTTTGCATCAACTGCAACGATATAAAGTCTAAGATTATAATCCTATGTTAAAGAGAGGTGCATTATGAACACATTGCAGTGAACTCACTCTTAAGGTATATGACTCATTCTTTTAATCTGTAAAACAATTAGCATACTCTTCTGAGTCTTTTTCATTAGTTTCTGTACTTACTCCCTTTCATTTGAAAACTTTAGTGCAGTGGGGCTCTTAACCCTCTGTAAAGTGGACAGTCTCTCTTTGCGAGGCTCCCAGCTCTCAACTTACTACCTACCCGTACAAAATCGCTATCATTTATTATTTTACTGCTTCACTGCTTTCAAAACACTAAACTGTAGGCTGCTTATTTGATTTTTCTTTTTTACTGTTTTTGTCTTCTTATTCCTACTACTCCTCATACATACCTGTCTTGTATACTTGCCAAGCAGACAAATCTCCTTACAAATTCTGGCTATGATTCAATTCCTTCTTAACTCAAGATAAATAAAATCCTTCCTCACTTATTAGTACCTTCCCTCCTACGCTCTGGTTCAAGATTCACATGATTCCAATTATTCATACAACTTTTTCTTCCTAGTAATTCCCACATCTGTCCACTGTACGTTTTCACTGTAGTAGAGTAATATAATGGTGCATAATTATCCTTTGTGTATTCGCATTCATTTAGTTTTGTCTTGCAAGTTATTATGAGTATTTAAACACCCTCTTCAAATCATGGATATTTTATTCAGCTTTCTTCTTAGTTCACTACTGTTCACAAAAAGCAGCAGTCCAAAGAAGGCTGTTGTATTTTAACAGGTGAATTTGCTAAATCAAAATCAGAACCAATATTTCTAAGGTACCAATAAAAACAGCTAGTTGTTATTATAAAACTCTCAATCCATCAAGAGTCTATAAATTAAATTAATATGAACTACCTTTATTTTGAAAAACATAAAATTAGTAAAGAGAAATACATTAGATCAGAAGTCTTTTAACCAGACTCCTGGGTTTGAAACTTATTCCATGACTTCTATGTACTTTCTCTGCTACACTTTTATCCTTTTGAAAATAAGATTAATAAAAGTTTCTGTCACCTGAGTTTGATCTGCGTGTGTCTTAAAAAAGTGACTTCTTATTACCATGGCTACTTATATTATATAACCAAGTTTAATATGAGCAATAAATATCAGAAAATACATTTATGGAAAAGTGCTTTATAAAACAAGTTTCAGTAAATTTCAAGAAATATTTCTTGATACTCTTTTAAAATCATCATTAATTGAGTGCTTAGTATGAGTCTGGATGATGCAATTATACATATTTCATATTATTATTTTATTTAATCCTCATGACCCTCCCCCATGATTCAAGTATTATCATTTGATATGGTTTGGCTATGTCTGCACCCCAATCTCATCTCCAACTGTAGCTCCCATAATCTCCACATGTCATGGGAGGGACCCTGTAGGGGGTAATTACATCATGGGGGTGGGTTTTTCCCATGCTGTTCTCATTCACTAATGACAGTGAATAAGTGTCACGAGATCTGCTGGTTTTATAAAGGCAGTTCGCTACACATGTTCTCTTGCTGCTGCCATGGAAGATGTGCTTTTGCCCCTCCTTTGCCTTCCACCATGATTGTGAGGCCTCCCTAGCCATGTGGAATTGTTGAGTCCACTAAGCCTCTTTTTCTTTATAAATTACCCAGTCTCAGGTATTTCTTCATAGCAGTATGAAAATGGACTAATACATCATTTTACCATTTTACAAATGTGAAATCCATGTCTTAGAGAAGGTAAGCAGCTCACACAAAATGACAGTTAATGAGTCAACAAGCCAGCATTCGAACTTAGTTGTATGCAACTCCAGGGCTGGACCTCCTAAACTAGTGGTTCTCCAACTTCAGTTCATAGCAGGATCACCCAGATGCCTTTGATAGAACACAGATTGCTGGGCTCCAGCCCCAAGTTTTTGATTCAGTTACGCTAGTGTAGAACCTGAGAATTCGATTCCTCATAAGGTCCCAGGTGATGCCGATGATGCATAGCCAAACAACCATACTTTGAGAATCACTGGCCTAAATTATTAATATACTAAATTAATAATTAATAATTAATAATTAATTAATTATTAATATACTAAATACTTTTTTGACTGTTTAATTCAGTAATCTATAATAAAACTAGTAATTATATCGGCATATACCAGTATTTCAAGATTGTTGTATTAATAATATAACTATTCATGATGTTATAGTATTTATGTGATTTAGGACGTAAAAGGCAGTATTTAACATAGTGAAATCCAAATACTATTTATGTTTTTGAAGGAAATCAGAATTTTTTTTATTATCCCATACTAATTGTTGGAAGCAAGATGTCAATGATTTATTTAAGAGAATGAGTTCATCCAGGGTACATCATAACCATAAGTACTTTCACTTTAATGTGTTTTATCTTGGGACTGGTGATCCACATTTTTGTAAGTAAAAATTTCACGTAAAAGGAGCTATCACCTATGTGCAGGTTTTACCTATTAGACTTACGTATAATACCAGAGCTAGTTTAAAAATTATGATGGAAAAGATCACTCTGGTCAGGGGTGGTGGCTCATGCCTGTAATCCAGCACTTTGGGAGACCAAGGCAGGGGGATCACTTGAAGCCAGAAGCCAGGATTTCGAGACCAGCCTGGGCAACAAAATAAGACCCCGTCTCTCAAAAAAAAAAAAGAAAAAAAAAATCTGATATAGCGTTGTGCGCCTGTAAACCCAGCTACACAAGTGGGAGGATCACTTGAGCGGTGAGCTGCAGTGAGCTATGATCACGCCACTACACTTGAGCCTGGACACACAGTTAGACTCCTTCTTCTTCTTTCTTTCTTTCCTTTTTTTTTTTTTTTTTTTTTTGAGACGGAGTCTCATGCTGTCTTCCAGGCTGGAGTGCAGTGGCACAATCTCGGCTCACTGCAAGCTCCGCCGCCTCCTGGGTTCACGCCATTCTGCCTCAGCCTCCTGAGTAGCTGGGACTACAGACACCTGCCACCACGCCCGGCTAATATTTTTTTTGTATTTTTAGTAGCGATGGGGTTTCACCATGTTAGCCAGGATGGTCTCGATCTCCTGACCTTGTGATCCGCCCGCCTTGGCCTCCCAAAGTGCTGGGATTACAGGCATTGAGCCACTGCGCCTGGCCTTTTTTTTTTTTTTTTTTTTTTTTTTTTGAAAAAGATTCTTAGGACCTAGAATATTCAGTGTTGCCAAAGAAAATAATAAAGTCTCTGATATAAGAATTTAGCTCTCCACTTTGAAATCAATTATATTGCTTATTTTCCAAGGGGCTTTTATATATTAACTTCCTCTGAAAACGACCCTATCACTTATACAGTTTGAAATAATTCCAAATTATCTAATAGTTTACCATATCTTAGTGGTATTTAGCTTTGATTTGTTTTGTTTTTTAAAAAAGCATTTGAAGTCCCTGGCACACTTAGGTCTACAATTACAAAATATTAGAGCTTTTTATTCAAATTGGCAAAACTGACACAGCTAAAATTAAATTCAAAATTTATAAAATATCAAAATTAATCAATAAATTAGAAAAATGATATCTAATGTACTGTAAGTTCATAATTTTTAAAATACATCTTAGTTATAATTAGATTGCACACTGAACACATTGGATAATACCATAACTAGCTGGAGTCAGGAGGGTAGAAAATTACCCCCAGAACTAAGAGAAAAAGAATTATGAATTGACTCATTTCACTAATCTCACATAGGCTGGGCCAAACACTAAGACATGAAAGATCAGTATTGTCATGCAAAATAACAAGCCTTCTTAGTAAGTCTGAATACAGCGCTAAAATCTATTTCTCCTAAGTGTAGACTGATCTTGGCAAATCTAGAGAAATAGACTACCCATAACTAAAATTCAACAAGTCATCACTGGTTTTGTGCCTCGGGGGAACAGAATGAAAAAAAGTAAGATTATCACTTTCAATGATGAAAAATAAGAGAAAGATTAAAGCTAAGATATTGATATTGATAATAGCATTATCATTTCAAAAGCATTAATGTGGACCCGACTTCAATTTTTGGCTCAAATTTACAAATGAAATTAGGGTTCAAGTATGAACAATTTTTTAATGATTAAGAATGAGGACTTTTCCATAATCTCTCAGCACTTTGGAATAAGGAAGTAATAGATTTACTCTCAGTAATGATTTGCAACTGACATTTTGAATAGCATAAATTATATTTCACACATAATAAAAATAAATAATGCCTTTAAAATATAAATGATGTGTTATTTTATGGCCTCAGAAATCCTGTATGTTCTGTTTTCCCTACATGTTAGGGGGAAATTATGAATGATCTACTCTTTACCTTCAATCTCTTTCACACTCTTCAAACCTTTTGTCCTACATAAAATCTGGTTAACTTGAGAGAACACGGGGCAACTCTCACTGCTTCAGTTTTCCAGTGCTAGAAGGAGTGCTAACATTTTCTTCTTGATCTCACAGGGACTTTTAGTTCATTAATCTATAGTTTTGAGAAAAAACTGTCCCCTCTTTAGAGCTCAAGCCATTCATACATACAACTGGCTATGCCATTTCATCATTTTCAGCCACCACCTTTGTTGAATCCGAATTTGGATAATTCAGTCTCAAACATCCTCCCCATGACCTCCCAAATTGGACCAACATCTTGGGCTAACTCAACATCTATACAGATGAGGCATGCAAACTTACAGCTTTTTTTAAAGATCTTTTATAATAAATTTAATCTCCTCTATTGCAGCTTTGTCTTCTATTGTCCACATACCATGAACCTTGACAAATACTGGGGACTGTTGGAGCCCTAAAACATAATCTCTCAGGTCTCTCTCAGATGTCTGACAGCTTTGTTTTCTAACTTTCTTGTTCTTCTTATACCTTATTCATTATTACATATATATATATATATATGGAGTACATTATATATTTTGATACAGGCATACAATGTATAATAATCACATCAGAGTACATGAGATATTCATCACTTCAAGCATTTATCCTTTGTGTTACAAACAATGCAATTATACTCTTTTAGTTATTTTTGAATGTACAATTGAATTATCACTCAATACAGTCACTCTGTGGTGCTATCAAATACTAGGTCTTACTCATGCTTTCTAACAATTTTTTGTACCATTACCCATCTCCCTGGTTCATTGCTTTTAATATTTGTATCAGTAAAGACATTCAGCTCCAGATTGCCAACACTCCCACTAAGAAAAAGGTATTATCTCATAAAATAGGAAGTCCCAAGGTAAGGAAGCTCCAAGACTTGTCCATTCTCTAAGTCAGCCATGTCCTTTAGGACCCAAGTTCCTTCATATTTCCACTGTCCGGTATTCACATTTTGCATTTGATTCCGTTATGGTTGACAGACAGCTGCTGTAATTCTAGGTCACATACGTAGACCTAATTCCAAGGGATGGGGCAGGGAAGGAAAATGCCACCTTAACCTTATAAAGTAGTTCCCCCATCAGAACTGTCCTCATATTTCATTGGCAAGGAAGAGGTCAAGCATCACTTTTGAAACCAGTTATTGTTAAGGAAAAGGGTAACACAAATAGGGATTTACCCTAGAGCTAGCAAGAGGATCGATCTTCCCTAAATCTTACGGAGGAGAGATAGAAACACCAGATCAAACCTGAGGCCCTGCCAGTGAGAACAAAGAGAATTCCTGGCAGACAGACAGACAACCAGAAGTGTCTACTTCTCTATTTTTTTGGCAATATTCATTTTCCTATTGCCATGCTTGCTTCCTACGTGTTGTTATCATAGGTACACTGTAGGGTTAGGAGAGAATCAGAAGTATTATAATTTTCATGGTTTCTAAGATCCTCCTCTCTCCTATAGATTAAAATAGGAATTCATGCCAATTTGCTAAATTGTCTAATAAAAAGAGCAGTAAGGCATGACAAAAAAAGTCCTTTGCTTCAAATAAAACAAAACAACAAAATCTTCTCTCTCATAATTTAAGCTCTGATACTGACACCTCTGCCCTTGGGAAAGCCACCAAGTTTAAAAACCAATATGCAGAGAATGGATATATCCTGAATCTAATAAAGTTCAAGCTTTAAAAACCTTCCCTGAGACAGGCTTCATCGATACCCTCTGATTATGCATTCTGGTATTACATTATTTTTTAAAAAGAGACTGAAATTTTTATGAGCTTCAGACTCCTAAAAATTCGTATCTGCGTCTGCTGATACATCAACCTTTACTGTCTGTGTGCTATTGAGCTTGTCACTTACCTCTCTATACATCCATTTCTTTATCCTAAAAATTGGTTTAATGGAAGGAGCCCTACCTTTCTTGCACAACTGTGATGAGGATCAGAAATGCATGCATAAAATTGCTACGTAGCAATGTTCCGTGTAATTATGATAATCATCGATATCCAGTGATCTCTTGTGGCTGCTATTTTCCAGTGAGAGGCTGCTGTTGCATCTGCTCCTGCCAGTTTGTCTCCAGGATATGACAAGAGCTAAGCTCAAAATGAGCTGAGCCATCCCTGATTGCTGTCCAGAATACCCATTCAGCTGCAGGTGTTTTCCAGCCATCCACTGTGATGTTACATTGCTTCAGGCTGTGCTACAGGGGACCCTCATAGGGTTTCATCTGCCTGCCATGTGCTCCACTCCTTTCCAACCCTGGGGAGTTGACTTTCATGTAGGATGGTTTCAACTTCTCAGGATGGCATGAGTCCTGGGACCTCATTGTGGGGAACTATGCCCTACCATCTGGTGTGAAGCGTGGTACTAAAAGATGCTGATAGAATTTGTCTCATAATTGAATGTGGTGATGGTAGGTGTCATTTCTATAAACAAGACCAGACAGCACAATAGCTTTGTAGACTTTAATTTTGATCTGGAATGTGCTTCTTTGTTTTCATCATCCTGTCATTCTTGCAACTGTTATGAGTTTTAAAATATGATTTATTACTTTACCTACTAATGTGCCATTATTAGATAGTGAGCTGCTGAAGTAGCAGAATTGGGTAACAAGCAATTTCACAGTAATTATGCAGTCAGGGGTTGAGTGCATTCAAGTGCTGCAAGAATTGGGTGGAAAATAGCAAGTAGAAAGCTATCAAGGGGTACAGGAATGAGCAGCCTGTGTTTCAATAAAAAAGATTATATCTGTCTTGGCCATCGCCACAACATTGATGAAAATCTTGTACTCCACCCAGGACAAATCCCACAGTGGCCTCACTTTCCTTCTCTCAACATTTTATATCAATTAAAACAAATTTAAATTAATAGTTATAATGACTACTATCTATTGAGCATTTATAATATGCTCTTGTATATTTTCATATTTAATCCTTATAATCACATTATAAAATAAGTAATAAATCAACTTTCTATATTAGAAAGAGTCTTTACCTAGACACAGTGGCTCATGCCTGTAATCATAGCACTTTGGAAGGCAAAGGTGGGAGGATCACTTGTGCTCAGGAGTTTGAGACCAGCCTGGGCAACAGAGTGAGACCCCCTCTCTACTAAAAATAAAATAAAATAAATTCGGGCATTGTGGCAAGTGCCTGTAGTCCCAGTAGTCCCAAGTAGTCCCAGCTACTTGGGAGGCTGAGACAGGAGGGTCACTTGAGCTGAGAGAGGGAGGTAGCAGTGAGCAGTGACCATCCCACTGTACTCCAGCTTGGGTGACAGAGTGAGACAACAACAACAACAACAAAAGGAAAAAAAAAGAGAGAGAGAGAGAGAGAGAAAGGGAAAGGAAAGGAACAGAGTCTTAAATTTGCTAAGTTAACATCAATTAGAACTAATAATTCGTGGAGTTGTAATACAAACATGAGTTCATTAAATCTCAAAAACTTCATTTTAATTCCTTGTTTTTAACAAAGAATGCATAGCAGAATCTCCTGTAGAGTTAAAATAAAAGATACTGATACCTGTCAAATTCACTAATTTGGCCTTAGAATTTGGGTTATTTCATTTTAAAATTATTCTCTGAGTAATTCTGATAAACACTTTTAATTGGAACCTTCTGATTATACTTAGCCTTACAAGAATAATCATAAAATGCTACCTAAAGTGATGACAAGTAGGAGAAAATAAATGTTCTAAATGTGGGTCTAATTGCAGGTACATGATCCAACAATGTTGCTTTCCTGTTAAAATATGGCAGATCAAGGTTCTTCTCTCTGCCCTGAGTGACAAATAAGCCATCAATAGCAATTGTGTTAATGACTGAACCCTAGGATACGGACATCAAATAGAGTCTAACACACGAATGCTAAAGATATACTGAAGTTTAGATTGGGAGGTAGAGGAGAAGCAGAAACTGAAAATAATAAGATATTTAGTGTTTTTTTTTAATTTTGATATAGTTTTGGCCATATGAATGTATCAACTGATATTCAGATATAAAATATTATTTTTCGTAAACATAGGCAATTTTCTATGACCAAAAAGACCAAATCACTGAAACATATTTTTCTTCAAACACTGAATTATTTTAAAATATTTAAATTTAAAGTACATTGACTGTAGAATTATTTTTAACTAGATCCTCATCTAAAAAAGTGAGAATCATATTAATTAACTTTGTGACTTTTAAAAAGTTAAGATTTGGTCAAATCATTTCATATCATCAAAGACCTACACTTTATTTTTAATCCTAAATTCACAAAAATACAGCAAATAAAAATACAATGGGAGGCTATATGGTGCATTGGCTAAGAGCATGGATTTTGAAATCCTACTGTCTGGGCTGGATCCTGGCTCTTATCTGTGCTAGCTGTGTTACCCTGGGCAGGTCGCTTAGCCTCTCTTTATCTCAATATCCCTATCAATACAATGGACACAATAATCATAATGCTTACTTCATTGGATTACTATGAAAATCACATAAAATTAAAATATGTAAAATAGAACAGAGCTCAATGCATAGTAACACTATATAAATGTTTACTATAACCACTGTTGTCTTATTTTAAATTTTTAAAACTTCAATTTCTAATAGTGGTGTATGGGACCTTGGAGTTCGAAGGGGGCCCTTATTTTATAAGCAAGAAAAGAGAAGCCTAAGTGACTTTCAAAGGCAAGTTACAAGGCATACTAACAACCAGGATGGAGAGTGTTGAATAGAGCACATCAGCTGTTCTGTGGCTATGACAGTCTTTATTTATTTATTTATTTATTTTGAGGGAGGGCCTCACTTTGTCACCCAGACTGGAGTGCATTGGTGTTATCTCAGCTCACTGCAGCCCTGCAGCCTCAACTTCCTGGATTCTCCCACCTCAACTGTGTACTACCGAGTAGCTAGGACTACAGGCATGTACCATCATGCCTGGCTAATTTTTGTATTTTAATAAAGACAGAGTTTTGCCATATTGCCCAGGCTGGTCTCAAGCTCCTGGGCTCAAGCAATCTACCTGCCTCAGCCTCCCAAAATGCTGGGATTACACGTGTGAACCACTGCGCCCAGCCACAATGACAGTCTTTACCAGTAATTGCATTCTAGGAGTTTTAAAAAAGAGTAACTCCAAATGATTCATTTCAAATAATTTCAGAAATGTATCTTATAAGCAGCCTAGTACTTGTAATTACATTTAACAGAAAGTAATTCATACTGAAAATGATTTAACTGAAATTATGTCATGTGTTCAAGTTACTGATATATCACTGATATTTTCCTTGCAGAAAAAAAAAAATATTTGGCCTATAAAAAGGTAACATTTCCTTCCAATACCTACCCTAGATAATACTGTACTGATCTAACCTTATTCTCCAACTACAAAGTTGATCAATTATACAAGAAAACAATGAAACATAATAAAAGTCAGAGCAGCAACTCATACCCCAGGCATCCATTTAATTATCTCCATTAGTAAATATGAAGCTATTTCTCAAAGGAGATAATGGAATCTTTCTTAATACAATCTCAAGAATCAAAATTACAGCCTCCCCCTCCCATAACAGAAAATGTGTTAAAACCCTGGTTTATAGCTCTTGATAAAAAACTTTTTAAAACTTCATACCCTTAAGGGACAGCTTTGCATACAGGAACAACGCTAAGAAAGGGAAGCAGGCGTCATCTTTACTGAGATCTCAAAGAACAGCATACTGTGGGAAGACAGAAGAAAATGCCAAGGTCGCTTCCTTCAGGTAATGCAACCCGTTTTTGTGGGAGGCACAACTATAAACACGAAGACGATTGATAACTTGTTTTAAGACATATAAAAGGGAGTGATAACACAGAAGTACAATCCTGAACCAAAAAAGAAGAAAAGTCCATTTATAGCTACGGAGGCATGTTTAAAAGTGCTACACAGAACATTTCTTTGAGTCTGTGTTTTTGCAAATGGGAGAGGATTTTCAAGTCAGCTCATAGGGAAGATCCACTTCATCGCCAAAGGGAATAGTGGGACAGGCACCAGGAAATACCCTAAGGAACTGCGAAGGAGATACATGGTCCCAGAGAAGACCTTTGACCCTACTGGAAAGGAAGGAAAAGGCATTCCTGACAGCAACCTCCTTTAATGCTTTAATGGAGCCAAGTTTAACCTGAATTTCACATTCTTGGGATAGACTTTGACACAACAGACTGTCTAGGTTTGAATCCCAGTCCTGCCACTTTATAGCAACGTGATCTGGAGCAGGTTACACTACCTCCCTCCATCTTATCATCGGTATGAAATGTGGATAATAACAATAATAGTCGCTACCTCACATGGTAGTCATAACGATTAAATAAAGTAACTTAGGTACAGTGAGATAAGGCTTGCCTTCCAGCAGATATTCAATATGTGTTGGCCATTATTATTATTTCTCTAATCATTAGAGAAGAGCATAACAAATAATAAGAAATACCTGCCTACAGTTAAAGAGACATTTCCTTTAGACACCTCTGGCTAAAAAATAAATAAATAAAAAAAAACTAATGAAAGCCTGAAATTCAATACCAGAACCACATGCAGTATTGTTGGTTCATATCCACATGCACACACATTCTTTGCTTGGGTCTACAGTGCAACATACGACAACCAAACATAGAACTTAGATATTTCCAAGCCATTTGATGTAAGAGCCAGCTGGAAATCCTCATTTCAATGTTCCACAAGTATCTTAAACTCATTATACCCAAAACTGAACTTAACTAATCATTTTCACCCTCCTCTACTTCTGCTTCCCCTAACTTCCCCTAATTCTGTGGTGCCACATCCTGTTCTCTACCAATTTACTTTCAAGTCTCTTCAATCTACCATCAAGTCCTGACAATCTTAATTTTAATCTAGTTCTCAATTTGTTCACTTTGCTAAAGCTCTTCCTTCCTTTCTCCTGACTGGGTTATAGCAACTAACTCCCTGTGTCTCTAAACTTTCACCTCTTTAATTTCTCCTTCTCTCTGCAACATGAGTATTCTGTTTAATGAATCTTTGAAAACTGTCACTACCTTGGTCAAAATCCAAATGGCTTTTCATTTCCTTCAGAAAAAAGTTATCTTTAGCGTAGTTATGATTTGTAATTTGACCCTTTGTCTTCCAACCTCATCTCTCATTTTTCTATCTCTTGTACTCGAATCTCTCCAACATCCGGCCTACTTTTCACCTCATGTGTTTCTTTTGCTTAGCTAGCTCCTACTTACTCTTTGGCTACAGCTTCTATATCTCTTCCTCTTGAAGATTTTCTAACTTCCTAAAACTTTCAGACAGCTGCCCCTTCTGTTGTGCTCTGGTAACAACCTATATTTCCCTTCCTAAACTATATCTAGTCATTGTACCTGCATGTTTGAATGAGTGTACCATGACACTAAAGGTTTTCATAAGTTAGGGACATTGTCATTGTTCATTGGCATATTCCTAACTCCTAGTCTAATGCCAGTCGCACTGTAAAGTGCAGAACAACTATCAATCAGATTGCACTTGTTTATATTACTTGGTATTGGCTCAGTTATTTTGAATTAATCCTCCTTTACCTTTATGTTAAAACACAGTATTGTTATGAATGTATGTATGAAATGGGAAGGCTCTACTGTCAATTGCACTTACGGTTCAGGTACCCATCACAGGTATAATGGAGGAGCAGCACCGTTTATAGCTGTACCTTAGCTAGCCATCTTCCAGCCTGCTTCTGAGACATGATTACCCGAATGAAAGACTGAGTATGTCCCAAGAGGATATGTAATTAATCAAAAATAATGAGAGAACATTCTTTAGCCACTTTTCAATAAGCAGAGGGTTTTTTTCTTGTATGTGTCAGGGATGGGTGTGGTACTGATGACAACGGTAATTAAGTAATTTTTGGTATAATGAAATGTTTGATTCTGCACCAAAACGGAAGAGTTTTCAGTTTTTTCTAAAGACCACTATTACGACAAATTATAACCATAGCTTAGAAATATGGTAATAAAATAACCCTGAAAATCAGATATTTATTTTCAAATCATGGAATATCTGGGATGATATTACACAACAAAAACAAAAGGTGACCCCTGTTTGCATATATAATGACTGTTCTTTATGATATGAGGAAACAGGGAACAGCAATGTAATATGCTATCAGGTATTAGATATTTTACTTTTTCCCTCCATAAAGGTATGAAGTAATCTAAATCCACCACAACTGTTGAGAAATGCATGCTATTTTCCTCACATTTTGCATACAAAATTTAGTATAAAGAAGATATTTTATTTAGAAAACACACTAAAGTTCATATGCGTACAGGTGAAACTATTCATGGGAATTTATTTGGTAGTTATTTGGAGGTAAGACGTGATGGGGACTTTTCAAGTACAGAATATAGTGTATTATCATTTCAGTAACTGTTACACTTAAAAAAAATGGCTTTTCGTGAGGAAAACATAGTATCATAACAAAAAGCTACTTTTCTGAATGGCTAATTAATAAGCCCTGCATATAATATTTTCGCTGAAGTGTCAAATAAGCATGGTAGAGCAGATGCACCAAATACGTAAAATTACTAAGTAGTATGGATAAAATTTGATGCTATCAAAATTTTTGAGTGATTCATACTTCATTTACTCTGCATTTACTTACCAAAGCCACAAGCTTAATAGTTCTGTTTATAAAAACAACGTCAGGCAAGCTGAATGTGAAGAACAAATATATGTGAACTCATTTTTAACTTGTGGATGCATGCATGCACACACATCCTTTTATTATCAGCATGCACCCAAATTAAAATTGTTACCACATGCTAAGTAAACTTTTTCAGATGTTCAACAAAAGAGATCAAAAGAGATTTCATCATATATTTTTAGATCTCTGACTAGGCAAACATATAGGAACACAGACATGTCAAAACATCAAGTAATCCAAAGGTACAACAATTTGGAAATTTTCAGTTCAAGGAAACTTCCATGAAGAGTAGTTTAGTGTACTTGCATACTTTCCTATCTGACGTTGTACAGGTGAAGCTATTCATGGGAATTTATTTAGTAGTTATTTGGAGGTAAGATGTGAATGGCGAATAAGATGAAGCATAGACCATCAATAAGCTGGGAAGAGACATTTAGCTTTCCAGAAAGCTAAATGGTGGAAAGAAACATGTTATATTTGGGGCCATGAGACAGCTTGGATGATTTTATACTGGAATTGAGAATGATAATATGAGAGATTGTTATCATATAGTGGGGTCCAATGATGGTCCTGGAATTCTTTTCTGTGATTGCTACACATTCTCACAGCTTTTCTTAAACCACTTTTGTAGGTGGGAGAAACATAAAGCATGTATGGAATCCATTCTTTGGTGGATAAAACCAATCAATTTTACTGTGTATTCCATTTTGACTTTCGACATTCAGTACCATAACTGAGTTTTGGCCTGCTTTTATATTCAAGCTTATGTCCTACTCTCGTTTTAGAAAGTGAATTCACCTACTCTACCGTTTTATGTTTTGTTTTGTTTTTGTTTTGTTTTTTGTTTTTTGGGGTTTTTTTGATACGGAGTCTCGCTCTGTCGCCCAGGCTGGAGGGCAGTGGTGTGATCTCGGCTCATTGCAAGCTCCTTCTCCTGGGTTCACGCCATTCTCCTGCCTCAGCCTCCCGAGTAGCTGGGACTACAGGCGCCGCCACCACGCCTGGCTAATTTTTTGTATTTTTAGTAGAGATGGGGTTTCACCGTGTTAGCCAGGATGGTCTCGATATCCTGACCTCGTGATCCACCCGCCTTGGCCTCCCAAAGTGCTGGGATTACAGGCGTGAGCCACCACGCCTGGCCCTACTCTACCATTTTTGAATACTTTGCTTGTTTTTTTCTGCCTGTATCTGAGTCCTGGTCTTCCTTTTTCTAATCTACTGGATTTCCTCCACCTACTGCATCTATGATTGGCTTATCATTTCCTTCACTCAAGACTGTCTTGTGCTACTTCTACCTCCCTGGCTCCCCAGTGGGACTCTCCTAATGCCATGAATCACCTGCCTCAGGAAACTACTCTGAGTCACTTATCGAGACTCAGTTTTATTTTCTGCTCAAGGATTCACCCTTATCATCTTATTATGCCCTGTTGAGCTTGTCTGCCAAGTCACGGTCCCCCAGTCTGAAAGCTCGGGGCAGCAATTGAGTCCAGTACCTTCTTACAGGGCCTCATGACACATCATGTAATTGGTTTTAAAGTAGACATTCTGGACAGATGTTTTGCTCACAGTAAAAATGTGCTGCTCATGTTCCTAAAGGATTTTATCATGGCATTCTAATGACTGTCATTGATGGTTCTCATTTATCTTCAAGGTGGGGTATATTTTGTTTCTTTTTCTATTAAAATATATTTTAAAATTCTGCATATTTGGGAGATAAAAGTAGATTTAGAAAGCAGCCCAGAAACAAAAAATAACAAGATAACTAAAGTATTTACCAAGATCTGATCACTGGTAATCAAGAAAATAGTGATAAATTTCCGATCCCTTATTAAATTCTTAAAAGAATTTGCCTAATTATGAAATAGAAGATGAGTAATGAACAATTTTAATGTGTATGCTCAGGAAAGTTAAGCTGCAATGAAAAGGGACTCCCCAAATCTACAAGCCCTCACTGTCAGAATAGGATGACTTACCCTCACCTGTAATACAAAAAATAGTACTATCCTCAGTTGTGAAGATGGCCAAATGAAGTTGTTTTTTCTTTGTTTGTTTCGTTTGTTTTCTTTATAAGACAGTCTCGCTGTGTCGCCCAGGCTGGAATGCAGTGGCGCAATCTCGGCTCACTGCAACCTCCGCCACCTGGGTTCAAGCGATTCTCCTGCCTCAGCCTCCCAACTAGCTGGGACTACAGGTGCCCACCACCATGCCCAGCTAATTTTTTTGCTTTTTGTATTTTTAATAGAGACGGGGTTTCACTATGTTAGCCAGGCTGGTCTTGAACTCCTGACCTTGTAATCCGCCTGCCTCTGCCTTCCAAAGTGCTGGGATTACAGGCGTGAGCCACCACACCTGGCCTAAATGAAATTTTTAAAA
This sequence comes from Nomascus leucogenys, assembly GCF_006542625.1. Taxonomy (NCBI): domain Eukaryota; kingdom Metazoa; phylum Chordata; class Mammalia; order Primates; family Hylobatidae; genus Nomascus; species Nomascus leucogenys. Next base: position 38,995,493 of record NC_044401.1, on the reverse strand, counting down.
AATGATTTCAATCCAGATAAAAGTTGAGGGGCTGTAATCAAGGAAATATAAAATAGTTCATCAATAGGATAAATACGGATAATCTTAATAATCTATGCTCTTTCACAGGCTGAATTCCACACCACTTCAGGTAGGCAAACATAGAGTACATGATTTTATTCACTTGAACACAAAGTTAGAGCACTCATTATTGTGAGACAGGGTATGGCTAATAATAGACAATCCACCTCAGGCTTAGGACTCATAAAATATAGATCCAGAACATATTATTAAAGAAAGTTAAGAATTTTCCAATCTATTTGTCATAAAAGGTCATTGATGTATTGCCATAGAAAGGATTCTGGATCAGATGAATTAGTCCTTAACATTTCTGTTCTTTTTGCTAAAACTCTCTTCAAGGCATATTCGATTATGAAATAATTTTGAAAGATTAAAAATATAGGATACTTTGTTCATCTTTTTAATCTGGAACGTATTATGTCTTATTAGACATAATTTCTAGACATTTAATGCTTCAATATACAAAAGCTTATATAAAAATATTAATATCAAAACCTAAAATTCCAATATTATCTTCTCTATTAATTCTCCTTACAATTCTATCCTACTTCTGCCACTAAAAAATGCACATACATAAAATGAAAATGTCATATTTGGGCTACAAATTTTTAAATAGAAAAAATATAATTGCTGTAAATGGGTTATAGAAAATATAAATGCAAAACAAGTAGCTAATTGTAGATAATTGGGTAGCAAATATAAAACTCATTCAGAGTTGTAAATATAACATGGGGTACTTTCAATAAGTTATTTGTTTAACAAATAAGTATTTTTAACTAATTTATATTTTCATACGATTATAACAAATAGGAATAAAACTCATTTGAACATGGAATGCCTCTAAATAATTTACGAACAGGGATATTCTGAAAACATTTTGCGGGACATTTACAAATGTGATATATAAGGCATGACAAAAACAATAACAGGAAACACTTCCTGTGGATTTGTGACAATTTTGTAGGGATTGTTGTCCCTGTAGTAATCAATCAAAAAGTATTCACTTTTTAGTGTGATTATATTAAAATACATTTAAAAGAGATTTTTCCCAAACTGATCTTTTCCCTTAAAGAGGTCTTATGGATGTTAAGTCCTTCCAAAGAGAAAGCAGCTTTTCTGATCTTTATTTCCATTACTATGCAATTAACATCAGATGATTCAATAGGCTAGGAAGTTATACTAAGAAGAGATTTTGCATGAGAAGCAGAAAAGTTACACAGACATTGAAGGGTGTCAGCTGAATTTAAAAGACTTTCTTCATTAGATAACTCCTCTAGCTAATTTTCTGAAAAGCATGCTTTCTATATCAGACTAATTTTACAATCTCTTTCTGAAGAACATTCCCACAGTGATACAAGACATACAAGTGATACTTGGGAAACTAGTTGCAAGAACATAAACACAAAGGGGCTTTCCAGATTTAACTATTCACATTTTAAAATAAACACAAACTAGACATGAAAATCTTTAGCACATGAAGGAGCATGTTTCATTCTTAATCATTAGAAGACAATGCAAAACTGAAGTATCTCTGTACTAAGTTGAAGTAAGAATACTCCAAATATGTAACCAAGATACATCTAAAAGGTTGGCCAGGGCCATTAAACTAGTACAAAAACAAAGCAAAACAAAAACACATGATAATTCTGAGATATACCTGAATTCTCTTTGCTGAGACTACTTAGTTAATTTTTCTTCCATAAGTATGTGATTTCAATCCCACATAAGACTTTTCTGGAGAGAATGCTATAGAAGGAACCTGCAGTCCAGCATCATCATCATCATCATCATCATCATCAGTCATCAATAACATTATCCACAATAAGACTTTATATTTTAAAGAATTTACAAAGTTGTTTCAAAATCATCCCTTTTAAGTTATAATGTCTCCATAAGTAGAGAGATCATATATATGTTCTTACTTTGTAAATATAAAAACTGAAATACAGAAAAGGTATACACATTTTTCATGATGACTTGACCAAAGAGACATAGCTAGTAAGTATTCTGAACGATACTGCCTTCGATAAGGGCTAGTTTTACTCCATATTAGGAAGTATTTATATTGTAACTTTACTGAAAAGAAACGAGTACTCTCCGATCTGTGCAATCATCTAACTCCAATGGGAGAAAATTTGCCACTGTAGATAAAACGTGGGCTTGTGCATCAGACTCACTTGGGTTGAAATTCCCACTTCACTTACTAGCTGTGTATTTTTGGCAAACTAATCAACCTGCCTGATCTTAAGCTTCTTCACCTGCAAACAGGAAACAATGTCTCTCTTTCTCTTCCTCATAGCGTTGCTGTGAAGACTAAATGAATTATGACAAGGGTTCAATGCAATGTCTAGAAAATCCTATGTGCATATACATTTTAAAACTTTCTTCGTTTTCCTCCTAACATCATGACATTCTGTACCACATACCCCATACCTGAAGGGAAAAGTGATATTGACCTTGCTCATCAATGGGGAAAAAAGTTATAATAGAAAACAATATCATGAAAATATGATAGATTTTTTTAAAAATTCGAGTCATGAATAACTCTTACTATGAGATGTTAGATTCGACAGAAAATGAAGTGGCCTAGTTTAGTCGCTTTCTACTAACTCCTGTGAGTAAGTCGTCTTTTAATCTTCTACACAACATTTTTAAAGACTATTGTATCTGGTCTTCTTTCTGAGATAGTTCCATCAAACAACAAATTCATGATAACTTGTTCTTCACTTTTTTCCTGTAAGCTAAGAAAGGAGGGCAATTGACAGGATAAAGAATGACAATACAGGAATAAGTCAGCCAATGGGCTTAACCATTGCTTACAAAACCAGCAAAACAAAGTATAGCTTCTTTTGAAAAAAAAGCAAAGGGGATAAGGAAGGAGGAGGTTATTGGGTCTGTTTAAACAAGAAAACTATTGGCACCATATCTTGAGAATAATTAATTCTTAAGTATGTGTATATTATAAAAGATTTGAAATTGTACAAAGTGACACTGTGTATTGTAAGGTATACTTACAAGATTTCTCCTCTGTATAAAAATCATACGCACCTAGACCATGTGTCTCTTGTGCCATAAAGTGTGGTGTCTTTAAGAGCACAACAAATCATTTTCCTACAAAGTTTGCATTTTTCAGATTTAATTGAAGCTAACAAATCTCCACTCATCAGCACTATGAACTATGAAATTCTCTTTAAAAAATAATAGCATTAATATATCTTTCCACACAAATAATTGCATTTAGATTTGGTAAAGATGTTGAAATACTGTTTGGAGACTTTTGTCTGTTTATCTTTGATGACTTTTACTGTTAACTCTGTTGCAAATTTAAGAACTAATAGCAATGGAATATTATGAAATGCTCTGATTTTTTTTCTCCAGAAAGATATAAGAGATTTTCTTTCTATATTAAAATGGCGTTAAGCTACCCTCATTTCTCAAGTATTTTAGCTTAGGTTTCTTCTTTGTTCCACTAAAACATCCTCTGTGTATACAACATAATTAGGGAAAACCACAACAGTTGCTTTTGGCCAGTGGGAATGTTTCAAATACTATTATTTCAAAGTGGCTTCCTTTTATTCCCCTTTTTGGTAAAAGAGTCTTTTATTAAACTCACTGCACCTCTCAATCATCCATCATCCTCCACTTCTTTTTACTCTGAAAAAACAGTGTAGAGGGGAAAAAATAAAGTTATTGGGCAGACTTCTTATTTTCATTAATGAATGGTCAGGAATTTGGCAACTGGGTGGGAAATTGGGTATCTGTTCCTTGAGTCAACTCACTGGAGCAAAGGCAAAAAAAAAAAAAAAAGAAATAGCAAAAGGAAAGAAAAAAAAATCCACTTAGGGCTTGGCAAACAACTTTTCCTCTGCACAAGTTCCACTGGCTTGCGGCACAACTGCTGTCCATCTATTAAGAGTTCCCGTGTCTACTGGTTGAGTTCATCTGCTTCAGGCATTTCCCTTTTAAGCTCAGCACTTCTTGGGCTTGTAAAAGCTCCTTGAAGGTTCAGTTGAAAGAATCTCCCTTGGTCACAAGAGTTCCTTCTGCTTGTTCCTTTCTATGGCTTCCTGTTTGTGCCTGTTTATTAAATGCCCCTTTCCAAGTAACCATTGACTCTTGGAACTTTTACAGGATTCATTATGATTCATTTGATCTTCAAATGCTTGGAAAGAATCGGTGTTGGTCCTATCCTTTCTCTATCACTTGAATGTCTGTCTGCCCAATTAATACATTCTCACTAGCGCACTACGAGGGTTTTCTGTGGGAAAGTTTCTATGAAATTAAGAGATATTTAGAATTTATGAACTTTTTTCTTTCCAAGTATTTACACTTTAAAATATTGTGAAATATATTTCCCTGAGGTTTCTTGTGACTAATTTAGTCTCCCTCCTTCTTTTGTTTCTTAATGATACAAACCACATGAGAAAGTCACTAAAAAATGTAGAATTATAAATCTCTCCTTAAAGCTTACATTTAATTACTTACACATAAATGTCAGTAAACCATATTTACAACTACTTTGTGATGTACTTTTACTAAACAAATGTATCTTTTGTTCTAACTCTAGTTATTTATACTCACAATAGTATCCAAATATAAATAGGGTTTAGAGTTTGAAAATAAAATAATTTGAATAACATTCATTATAGCATCTTTATTTTAGGAGTTACTGATTAAGTCTATTGGGGAAAAATATATCAGTTGATAATGAAGAAACTTCCATGATATCTTTCAATATTATCATATTATTTTAAACTCACACTATTTTTTAGCTGAAGTTTAGGCTCTCTGTATGTTAAAATATACTCTAGATACAGCATATTTAGATCTATTAGTTAGAATATAATATTACAAACTAAAGAATAAAGTTCATAATACCTAGTATAGTGTAAGCATACTTTATTTTAGCCAGTGATACATTTGTGCTAAAATTATAAAATTATTACACAGATTGGTAATACTACACTTATAAAAATTCTCAATAGACTTAAAAAAACTTTTAATTTGGTATCTCTAATTTTTCTTTTTTTTGAGACAGAGTCTTGGCTCTGTCACCCATGCTGGAGTACAGTGGCACAATCATACCTCACTGTAAACTTGAACTCCTGGACTCAAGCGTTCCTCTCACCTAGGCCTCCCAAGTAGCTAGGATTGCAGGTGTGCACTACCACATCCAGCTAAATTTTAGTTTTAATTTAAAATTTTTTTTTAAGAGACAGGGTCTCACTATGTTAACCAGGCTAGTCTTGAATTCCTGGCCTCCAGTGATTCTCCCACTTGGGCCTCCCACAGTGCTGGGATTATAGGCATGCACCACCTTGCCTGGTCTGCTCTCTCTAATTTTGAAATTATTTGTAGCTGACCCTAATGCTAACCAACGCAGCACCTGATTCAGGTTTCAGGTACCAGTGTCAGTGAAGGTTCTTGGGAGGAAGCGGTATCTAAATGGAGAACTGAGGGTGAGGGGAAAGAGTTGGGATAAAAAGTGCTAAAAGTGTTTTGTGATGGGAAAGCAGCACTTGTGAAAAAGAAGACAGAGCCTACTTAGTAGTATGTTTGGAAAAGTAATGAGTGTGGACGTGGGCAGCAGGTTTCAAGAGAAGAGACTGTAGATATGCATAGGACCAGATGAAGTAAGACTTACGATAAGAAGTTTTACTCTATATTTTAGGAATTGAGAAGACCCTAAGTATTCTATTATGTTTTGTTTTAAGCAGGTAAGTTAAGTGGGTTAAGTTACAAACCATGTTTGCATAAATATGGAAAATCATTTAATGATTTAGATCTTCTAAAGTAGGACAATGTAATACTCTACTATGTCTTAGTCTATATATAAAGACCTTGCTTTTTTAAATATCTTTTTTTTTTTTGAGACAGAGTCTCACTCTGTTGCCCAGGCTAGAATGCAGTGGCATGACCTCAGCTCACTGCAACCTCCGCCTCCCAGGTTCAAGCAATTCTTGTGCCTCAGCCTCCCAAGTGGCTAGGATTACAGGTGTACACCACCACACCCGGCTAATTTTTGTTTTTTAGTAGAGTTGGGGTTTCACCATTTTGGCCAGGCTGGTCTCAAACCCCTGACCACAAGTGATCCACCCACCTCGGCCTCCCAAGGTGATGGTATTACAGGAGTGAGCTACCGTGCCCAGCCTAAAAATCATTTTTCAATCAAGGACATTGCATTTCTTTTCTGAGTTGCTATCAGAGCAATCTATAAAGGAGGAATGTACAAGGAGTAGTAGGATGAAGAATTCTGTAATGCAAAAGAACAAAAGGAAATTGTATTCATTCATTTTTGTTACTATTTCTCTCTTTAACAAAGATTTTAAAGTTTAAACAACGTCACAGAGAAGCCAAGAAACATTTTCCCTATCTTTGGACGTTTGATCCTTTTTGTAACTTAATGTATTTCTCAAAAAAACTGAAAAGTTATAGATGATGAGGAATAACATAGGAAACTGGATTTCAGAGAAAAAAAAATTCCATAGGTAAAAGGAGTCTGTCATTCTTTTCTTCTCTCAGTGAAAAATGTTGCTGTGATTCACTGAGTCCAAAATGCCATTAACTGCAAAACTTATCTTGATTTCAGAGTGGCTAAATGGGAATAAAAGGAACAGTATTACAAGTAATACAAACACTAAAACTACAGAAAAGGTGAAGTTACTAGGCAACTTTCTTACATTTCTGTCAGAACCAAAGCAATAGTAAAGAGTGTTGTATAAAAACAAAAGCTTATGAGAACATATGGTTGCATCCTTTTAACTTTAATTTAAACATTTGTATGCATACACACAGCACATGCATGTGTGTGTTTGTGTATGTGTGTATAAAGACTGAAGCTCTCAAGGGAAGATAAATGAGGGAATGAAGAGGCAGAAAAGCATAGGGAACTGAGATGGTGTGTAATACTACCAAATGAAAATGAGCAGTAGCATTCTTATTAGCATTAATGTTGAACAAACATTTGCTCAAACTGTTAAACACATTAACAAGATTTGTCATTAGAGTTCTCTGTCACATAACAGTGATAGAAGAGCAATAAATAATGAAGCCCTCATGATGTAAAAACTGAAACTTGTCCATTTTTCATATGAGACTTTTATGAGAGTTAAGTAAAATTAGGTTAAAATACAATAAGGAAATTTGTTATACAAAATAACTTATTTCATAGGCTATTATCTCCACAAAAATCAGAACTCCTTTTCCTAACCAACAACTGGGTTCAATACATCCAAAATTAATGCTGAAATGAGAATTATTTATTTTATTTATTTATTTTTTTTTGAGACAGAGTCTCGCTCTGTCGACCACGCCGGAGTGCCGTGGTGCAATCTCAGCTCACTGCAACCTCTGCCTCCTGGATTCAAGCAATTCTCCTGCCTCAGCCTCCTGAGTAGCTGCGAATACAGGTGTGAGCCACCACGCCTGGCTAATTTTTGTATATTTAGTAGAGACGGGGTTTCACTGTGTTGATCAGGCTGGTCTCAAACTCCTGACATCGTGATCCACCTGCCTTGGCCTCACAAAGTGCTGGGATTACAGGTGTGAGCCACCACGCCCTGCCTGAAATGTGAATTTTAAATGTTATACTTAGTTGAAGCCCAAATCACTGAAAAAATGACAGATAAAAATAAAGTACAAAGATTTTCAAATTAAATGGAAATAACCAAAGCAAAGAGATGCAAATGTCATAGCTTCAATGGCTTAAATTATACTGTTAAAAGCAATCCTCAGAGACCTCAGAAATAACACCACACATCTACAACCATCTAATCTTTGACAAACCTGACAAAAACAAGGAATGGGGAAAGGATTCCCTATTTAATAAATGGTGCTGGGAAAACCGGCAAGCCATATGCAGAAAACTGAAACTGGATCCCTTCCTTACACCTTATACAAAAATTAACTCAAGATGGATTAAAGACTTAAACGTAAGAGCTAAAACCATAGAAACACTAGAAGAAAACCTAGGCAATACCATTCAGGACATAGGCATGGGCAAGGACTTCATGACTAAAACACCAAAAGCAATGGCAACAAAAGTGAAAATTGACAAATGGGATTTAATTAAACTAAAGAGCTTCTGCACAGCAAAATAAATTATCATCAGAGTGAACATGCAACCTACAGAATGGGAGAAAATTTTTGCAATCTATCCATCTGACAAAGGGCTAATGTCCAGAATCTATAAAGAACTTAAAGAAATTTACAAGAAAAAAAAAAACATCAAAAAGTGGACAAAGGATAGGAACAGACACTTCTCAAAAGAAGATATTTATGTGACCAACAAACATATGAAAAAAAGCTCATCATCACTGGTCATAAGAGAAACGCAAATCAAAACCACTATGAGATGCCATCACATCAGTTAGAATGGTGATCATTAAAAAGTCAGGAAACAACAGGTGCTGGAGAGGATGTGGAGAAATAGGAACACTTTTACACTGTTGGTGGGACTGTAAACTAGTTCAACCATTGTGGAAGACAGTGTGATGATTCCTCAAGGATCTAGAACCAGAAATATCATTTGACCCAGCCATCCTATTACTGGGTATATACACAAAGGATTATAAATCATCCTACTATAAAGACACATGCACACATATGTTTATTGCAGCACTATTCACAATAGCAAAGACTTGGAACCAACACAAATGCCCATCAATGGTAGAATGGATAAAGAAAATGCGGCATATATGCACCATGGAATACTATGCAGCCATAAAAAAGGATGAGTTCATGTCCTTTGCAAGGACATGGATGAAGCTGGAAACCATCATTCTCAGCAAACTAACACAGAAACAGAAAACCAAACGCCGCATGTTCTCACTCATAAGTGGGAGTTGAACAATGAGAACACATGCACACAGGGAGGGGAACATCATACAGTGGAGCCTCTCGAGGGTGGGGGGCTAGGGAAGGGAGAGCATTAGGAGAAATACCTAATGTAGATGACGGGTTGATGGGTGCAGCAAACCACCATGGCACGTGTATACCTATGTAACAAACCTGCACGTTCTGCACATGTATCCCAGAACTTATAGTTAAAAAAAAAAAATCCTGATTTTTAAAATGGGTTTCATAATACAGTGTTCATGTTGTTCATGTTACAAGCAACTGTCCCAGGTTGGAGTGAGATGCAGGAAAATTTGGACGCAAAAATGTAAGACATATGGTCTTGATTGCCTTTCGCAGCTACGTTAAGAGTTCAGTGTAAAGAAAAGCATTCCAAGCGCCAGCTTGCAAACTAGGTTTTTATGTGAAACTCTAATAAAACAGCAGCAGATGTTTCTATGCTATTAATTTGTTTGGGACATTTTTGGCTGGTTCACTCCAAATCAACTGTTATCCCTTGTCCAACAACTGCAGCATTCATTTCTTTTTTTACACAGGGAGAAAGAGAGAAAGGAAGCTTTTCCTTTGGAATAGATACTGCACCAATTTGCTGTACGCATGGGAAAGTGAATGCCAGCATTTTTGTATTTTTGAAAAAAAATTCCCTTAGAAACTGATGGAGGGTGGTTTTCATTATTGAAGGAAAAAAAATCATCCAGCCAAATTGCTGAAGCAAACAATGAAGTATACTATTGGTAGGTAAACATATATTGAGTAACACAGTATGAATTTTATTTTAAGGATTAATGACTTGACAAAACCTTTATTTATTTGACTTCTAACCCTGCTTATATTGATGTACATTGTTGGTAAATCTATTCTGGGGAAAAAAAAGGTAATCGCCATGTACAATTTTCACACTATCCTAGTCAATTCACTTCCATTCCTCCTCCCCCACCCTTGTAATCCATTCTTGCTGCCCTAAAGTTCTTAAAAGATCACCTTTGCCTGGAGATAAACACCTCTTGTTAATGTTTATTAAAACTGAATGTTTCACCTTCAGAAAGAAAACAAAAAAGATCTTAAAAAATAAAATAAAGCCTTTCCTTACCTTGGTAATTTTCCTACTTTCAATCAACCTTCTCAAGATAAAAGGCAAAACCGGGAAGAAATGAAAGTGCCAGTTGATTGTTTCCAATGAGACCAAACATGTTGACTCCTAACCAGTTACCCTCTGTAACTGGGCAGTTTGCTTTACATGAAATCATGCTCTCTCACTGGAAATACTAAGTATTGATTTTTTAAGGACTGTTCTCGGTCTATACAGCTTATTAGTATCTTTCAAAATTACCCAGAAATCCTTCATGGGATTCAAATGGAAACCCTAAAGCCTATTACCCTGTGAGTCTGCTGGCTAAAGTGCCAAAATGATTTGGATTTCAATTTCGTTTCTAAAACAAATGTAAGAAAGTATCATTAACAAATTCAACTGAAGTTGGTTCAAGTTCAAAAAGTCTGCACATTCTAGTGTCATTAGAGGCAAGAAAGTTTTAAAGCCCTAATGGAATTTTCTGTAATTCACTCTTTAATTGAAAAACGTTTGCTACTTGGAAGTATTTCCATGATATAGGAGCCAACTAACAAAGCATAGTGACCTTGTAGGACTCTTTCACTATATGCATATCTACTCTGATCCTTTGACATTGGAACTGCTCTCCCAGGCCTATGGAAACAGCTAAATCCTACAGTATCTCTCAATTGCCCTGAAAATAGAATCCATGTTTTCATTTGATGAGCACCTTTATGATCTGGCCCCTCTCCTGCTCACCTCTCCTCTCCATCTCTTGACCTCCCATGACACTCTGTATTCCAGGCCAACTGAATCAATCTCAGTTTCCTAAACTAGTCATTATTCCTGTGGCCACCAATTTGGAACTAGTACACTGCGTCCTACATCCCAGAATCTTCAGTAGCTAACTCCTATTTGTTATATGCGTCTCAAATTCAATCCTTTTTCCATCTCTAAGTTTTCTCCATCTCCTTTCTTCCCAAGGCATTTACTTCCTTATCACTGCCTCATCAATATAAGGTGAGGTAAATCTCATTTCTATGTGTTCACATTATACTCCTAACTTCTGCTAGAGCATAATACATTGCACCTGCCCGTCTCTTCCAAGCTCATTCACAGTAGGAACTATTTAATGCAACCGTGGAATCATTTCCTGGCAAGGTGCCTGTATTTTAGGAGTCCTTTGACAATATGCTTGGAAGTCAACATTCTTTCGCACCTACAGTACCAGCACACGTTTTGTTATGTGGAGGCCATGCATCTAAATCAAGAGTTTTCTAAAGTTAACTCATCCTAAACTATGTCTCTGCCCTGAATCCTCCTACCAAATCCTGTTTCTCTCACACTCTTACTTGACTCAAAAACTCTCTAAATCTCCTACTGCAGAGTAAAAGACAAACTGTGGCCTTCGAGGCTAGGTCTCTATCATTGTTCACCCCACTGCCTCTCTCACTTCTTTTAATATACTTCCACCTAATTCCCTCAGTCCCAGCCATGCTGGAGTCTTGCCATTCACTTTAATGCCTCGGGCACGTTTTTCTTCCTTCAGGGCTGTTGCAGTTACAATTCTTTCTGCTTGGATAATGGATACCCACAAGGCTCCCTCTTTCACCTCCTTCAGATCTTCACTCAAATGTCACATATTCAGTGATGATTATCCTGATCCCCTTATTTAAAACTGAATAAATATCCTGGGACTTGGAATTCCTTATCCCCTCTTCCTGCTCTATTTTGCTTCTTCAGCATCTAACATGCCATCCATGTTACTTATTTATATTATTTAATGTAGGTTCCTCCTCTTTACCGTAAACCCTAAGAGCAGGGATTTGAATCTGCTTTGTTCTTTTGTCACCCCAGCACCTAGAATAGTGACTGCCACTAAAATGATACTATATTAATATTTACTTGAATAGTATATGATAAATATAACACAAGTGAACTATAATTTTAGTTCTAAGCATGATATCTAACTATGCTAAAATAAGCTAAAATCCTGAACTTAACTATTATTTAATCACATAATCACATGACTGCAATTATTTACATGGTAGAATTTAAAAACTGACAAGAATGAAATATTAACTATCTTATACTTGACCTTCTAAAAGTATTTTTACCTATCTTTGTAGAATTATAAAAATTTATAGAAGAGTTTCCGTATAAAATTTTCTTTAGATCTTAGAAAAAATATAAACTATGAACTATTCCAGATATAGATATTTTAAGTGATTCACTAACAGAACTCAAAAACACATACAGATTTGTCAGTTGCCATATGATATAATCTTTGGGAAAACAAACACAATTTAGCCAATATTCAAATGATAAGGAAGAAAATAATTTGTATTCCAGATATTACTCATTTATTATAGAAGTTTTACATGCACACACAAACACACACATCACTTTGATAACAAAATGAACACAGAAAGTTGTCAAAGTCATAAAGCTTGAAATTCACATCTTGTCTGAACTGAAAGCTCATGCTTGTAAAATATTAGTCAATTTGAAAATCGTTTCTTGGTTTTATTGGATTTCACAAGGGATAAATACATGTATAAAGATCTAAAAACTGTTGTGTCTTTATTCAACTGGACCAAAAAAGAATGTTTACATTTTCCTAACTTAAATTAGTTTATTTTTATAGTGAAACATTAATATCCTTACCTCCAGTTAATCAGCAATCACTTAGAATTCTCAGAATCATTCTGTTTAACCAGAATATATTTTTGTCAATCACATTACAGAAAAAAAAGTAGTATGTCATGCCCATCTGTGCTTTCATTCTCTAGCTTACACAGTTGGTGGATCAGAGACTTAAACGCAGACATTCTGACTCTAGAGTCAATTCTCAATGACTACTTTATACTGCCTCTTTATAGAACTGGCCTAAGTCTAGTGACATTCATTTTAGCTGTCAATTCTTTTCATAATAATAGTTATCATTTACTGAAGTCCACTTCCTTGATAAGTTAACTAATATGTTATTAAGGCTTAGAGGTAACCTTAACAACATACTAATTACAGGGATATTGTCCTGTGAGAGTGGATCCAGAGTAATAATATTTCTTCATTCATTCATTCAGGTAAATGTTCTGCTTCTCCCAAATCCTAGTCTCATTAGCTTACCACGCTGTTCACTTCGGTATATGCCAGTTTTCTTCTTAGTTAATTGCAAGTGTGAGTTTCTGAGGCTAATATTTAAAATAGGGTCCAGGGTGTTTTAGGTATACCTACTCTACTACTGATGGACCTTTTTTACTCTTCAACAGCTTGAACAAAAGGTACCTTTAATAACAACGTTCTTTCTTTGATTCTGAGGAAAGAAATTATTTATTGTCTGTGTCGACATTGCCCAACATTGATATAATGTGAGCCACATAATGCAATTTAAAATTTTTCTAGTAATCACATAAAAATAAAAAGTTGAATTTTATACATTTTATTTAACTCAATGTATCAAAATATTTAATATGTAATCAATAATAAAAATTGTTAATCAGATATTTTATACTTTTAAAAAATGAAGTCTTTGAAATCTAGTGCATATTATAGCACATGTCAATCCACACTAGCCCCATTTCAAGGGCCCAAGAGCCTCATGTGGCCAGAGTCTACCTTATTGATGACATAGTTCTAGATAATAAAAAAGGGTGAAATAATTTCTGCCTCATCTTGTGTTAAAAAAAATATAGCTTTGAAATCAAAGCTAGACAAGACCTGTACAATAAAAGTAAATTGCAGGCCAGCCTGCTCATGAACGATGATGTAAAAAATTCCTAAGCAATATTTTGGCAAACTGAATTCAAGCCATATTCATACAAATATAAGGAATCATGTCGAATTGTTATATTCTACCAATTCACGGTTGGTTTAACATTAGAAAATAGACACATACAGCCATACCTCATTTTATAGTGCTTCACTTTGCAGATATTGCACTTTTTACTAATTGAACGTTTATGGCAATCATACACCAGCCAGTCTGTCAGGCCATTTTCCCAAGGGCATGCCTTTACTTCATGTCTCTACTTCATGTCTCTGTGCCACATTTTGGTAATTTTTGCAATATTTCTACATTTTCATTAGTCTTATATTGTTATGGTGATCTGTGATCAGTGTTCTTTGATGTAACCGTTGTGATTGTTTTGGGATGCCACGAATGACTACCATGTAAGATGGCGAACTTAATAAATGTTTGTTCAGGTTCAGACTGTTCCACCAGCTGACCATTTCTCCGTATCTCTTTCCTCTCCTTGGGCCTTCCTATTCCCTGAGACACAACAATATTGAAAATCAGCCTACTCAAATATACTACAATGGCCTCTAAGTGTTCAAGTGAAAGGAAGAGTGGCAAGTCTCTAACTTTAAATCAAAAGATAGAAACGATTAAGATCACTGAGGAAGGCACGTTGAAAGCTGAGCTAGACCAAAATCTAGCCTTCTTATGCCAAACAGTTAGCCAACCTGTGAAGCCAGCATCGTCCTGATACCAAAGCCTGGCAGAGACACAACCAAAAAACAGAATTTCAGACCAATATCCTTGATGAACATTGATGCAAAAATCCTCAATAAAATACTGGCAAACCAAATCCAGCAGCACATCAAAAAGCTTATACACCATGATCAAGTGGGCTTCATCCCTGGGATGCAAGGCTGGTTCAACATACGTAAATCAATAAACATAATCCAGCATATAAACAGAACCAAAGACAAAAACCACATGATTATCTCAATAGATGCAGAAAAGGCCTTTGACAAAATTCAACAACCGTCATGCTAAAAACTCTCAATAAATTAGGTATTGATGGGACATATCTCAAAATAATAAGAGCTATCTATGAAAAACCCACAGCCAATATCATACTGAATGGGCAAAAACTGGAAGCATTCCTTTTGAAAACTGGCACAACACAGGGATGCCCTCTCTCACCACTCCTATTCAACATAGTGCTGGAAGTTCTGGCCAGAGCAATCAGGCAGGAGAAGGAAATAAAGGGTATTCAATTAGGAAAAGAGGAAGTCAAATTGTCCCTGTTTGCAGATGACATGATTGTATATCTAGAAAACCCCATTGTCTCAGCCCCAAATCTCCTTAAGCTGATTAGCAACTTCAGCAAAGTCTCAGGATACAAAATCAATGTACAAAAATCACAAGCATTCTTGTACACCAATCACAGACAAACAGAGAGCCAAATCATGAGTGAACTCCCATTCACAATTGCTTCAAAGAGAATAAAATACCTAGGAATCCAACTTACAAGGGATGTGAAGGACCTCTTCAAGGGGAACTTCAAACCACTGCTCAATGAAATAAAAGAGGATACAAACAAATGGAAGAACATTCCATGCTCATGGGTTGGAAGAATCAATATCGTGAAAATGGCCATACTGCCCAAGGTAATTTATAGATTCAATGCCATCCCCATCAAGCTACCAATGACTTTCTTCACAGAATTGGAAAAAACTACTTTAAAGTTCATATGGAACCAAAAAAGAGCCCGCATCGCCAAGTCAATCCTAAGCCAAAAGAACAAAGCTGGAGGCATCACGCTACCTGACTTCAAACTATACTACAAGGCTACAGTAACCAAAACAGCATGGTACTGGTACCACAACAGAGACATAGATCAATGGAACAGAACAGAGCCCTCAGAAATAATACTGCATATCTACAACTATCTGATCTTTGACAAACCTGACAAAAACAAGAAATGGGGAAAGGATTCCCTATTTAATAAATGGTGCTGGGAAAACTGGCTAGCCATATGTAGAAAGCTGAAACTGGATCCCTTCCTTACACCTTATACAAAAATTAATTCAAGATGGATTAAAGACTTCAGTGTTAGACCTAAAACCATAAAAACCCTAGAAGAAAACCTAGGCAATACCATTCAGGACATAGGCATGGGCAAGGACTTCATGTCTAAAACACCAAAAGCAATGGCAACAAAAGCCAAAATTGACAAATGGGAGCTAATTAAACTAAAGAGCTTCTGCACAGCAAAAGAAACTACCATCAGAGTGAACAGGCAACCTACAGAATGGGAGAAAATTTTTGCAACCTACTTATCTGACAAAGGGCTAATATCCAGAATCTACAATGAACTCAAACAAATTTACAAGAAAAAAAACAAACAACTCCATCAAAAAGTGGGCAAAGAATATGAACAGACACTTCTCAAAAGAAGACATTTATGCAGCCAAAAAACACATGCAAAAATGCTCATCATCACTGGCCATCAGAGAAATGCAAATCAAAACCACAATGAGATACCACCTCACACCAGTTAGAATGGCGATCATTAAAAAGTCAGGAAACAACAGGGGCTGGAGAGGATGTGGAGAAATAGGAACACTTTTACACTGTTGGTGGGACTGTAAACTAGTTCAACCATTGTGGAAGTCAGTGTGGCGATTCCTCAGGGATCTAGAACTAGAAATACCATTTGACCCAGCCATCTCATTACTGGGTATATACCCAAAGGACTATAAATCATGCTGCTATAAAGACACATGCACACATATGTTTATTGTGGCACTATTCACAATAGCAAAGACTTGGAACCAACCCAAATGTCCAACAACGATAGACTGGATTAAGAAAATGTGGCACATATACACCATGGAATACTGTGCAGCCATAAAAAATGATGAGTTCATGTCCTTTGTAGGGATATGGATGAAACTGGAAATCATCATCCTCAGTAAACTATCGCAAGGACAAAAAACCAAACACCGCATGTTCTCACTCATAGGTGGGAATTGAACAATGAGAACTCATGGACACAGGAAGGGGAACATCACACTCTGGGGACTGTTGTGGGGTGGGGGGAGGGGGGAAGGACAACATTAGGAGGTATACCTAATGCTAAATGACGAGTTAATGGGTGCAGCACACCAACATGGCACATGGATACATATGTAACAAACCTGCACATTGTGCACATGCACCCTAAAACCTAAAGTATAATAATAATAATAATAATAATAATAATAATAAAAGAGATTAGGAGTGCTATTCTAGTAAACACACAAATGATAAGAAAATGAAACAGGCTTTTTACTGATATGGGAAAAGTTCTAGTGATCTACACAGAAAGTGAAACCAACTGCAATATGCCCTTAAGCCAAAACCTAATCTAGGGCAAAGGCCCAATTGTCTCCCATTCTATGACGGTTTAGGGAGATGAGGAAAGCTTCAGAAGTTGGAAGCCAGCAGAGGTTGGTTCATGGTATTTAAGAAAATAAGCAGTCTCTAGAACTTGAGAGTACAAGGTGAAGCAGCAAGCATGTTCACAGCACCTTCACTAGGAGTAGATTTCATCTCAAGGAACCACTTTCTTTGCTCATCCATAAGAAGCAACTCCTCATCTGTTTAATTTTTTTAATGAGATCGCAGCAATTCAGTCACATCATCAGCCTCCACTTGTAATTCTACTTCTGTTATTTCCACCACATCTGCAATTACTTCCTCCAATGAAGTTTTAAACCCGTCAGTGTCATTCATGAGGGTTGAAATAAATTTCTTCCAAACTCCTGGTAATGTTGATAATGCATATAGAAATACGCAGTTACTACATATATTTCCAGTTATCCAGAAGACCTAGCTAAGGTAACTGATGAAGGTGGCTATAGTAAGCAACCAATTTTCAACGTAGACAAAACAGCATTCTATTTTAAAAAGTTGCCATCCAAGACTTTCATTGTTATAGAGGTGTCAATGCCTGGCTTAAAAGCTTCAAAGGACAGGCTGATTTTCTTGGCAGGAGATAATGCAGCTGGTGACTTTAAGTTGAAGCCAATGTTCATTTACCATTAATAAAAATCCTAGGGTCATTAAGAATTATGATAAAGCTATTCTGTGTTCCATGAGTGAAACAAAGCATGGATGACAGTACATCTGTTTGTAGAATGGTTTACTATTATGGCCCCATTGTTGAGACCTACTATGCAAAAAAAGATTCCTTTCAAAATATTATTGCTTACTGACAACGTACCCAGTCACCCAAGAACTCTGATGGAAAAGGACGAAAAGATTAATGTTGTTTTCATGATTGCTAACACAACACCCATTCTATAATCCTTGGATCAAGGAGTCATTTTGGATTTCAAGCCTTATTATTTAATACGTTAATATTTTGTAAGGCTATAGCTGCCATAATGATTCCTCCAATGGAGCTAGGCAAAGTAAATAGAAAACTTTCTGGAAAGGATTCACCATTTTAGGTGACATTAAGAACATCTGTGACTCATGGGAGGAGGCCAACATATCAATATTATGAGGAATGTAAAAGAAGTTTATTTCAACCCTCATGAATGACACTGAGGGGTTTAAGACTTCAGTGGATAAAGTAACCGCAAATGTGATGGAAATAGCAAGAGAAGTAGAATTACAAGTGGAGCCTGATGATGCGACTGAATTGCTGCACTCTCAAAAGAAAACTTGAACAGATGAAGAGTTGCTTCTTATGGATAAGCAAAGAAAGTGGTTCCTTGAAATTACGTCTGCTCCTAGTGAGGATACCGTGAACACTGTTGAAATGGCCACAAAGAATTCATTAAAACATTAGACAGACTTAGTTATAAAGCAGTGGCAAGGTCTGAGAGGGTTAAGTACCATTTTGAAAGAAGTTCTGTGAGTAAAATGTGATCAAACAGCAGCACATGCTACAGAAAAATCTTTAGGGGAAGGAAGAGTCAATCAATATGGCCAACTTCATTGTTGCCTTATTTTAAGAAATTACCACAGCCACCCAAGCCTTCTGCAATCACCACCCTGATCAGTCAGCAGCCATCACCATCAAGGCAAGACCGTCTACCAGCAAAAAGATTGTGACTCATTTGAGATTAAGATGATTGTTTGCATTTTTTAGCAATATTTTAAAATTAAGGTATATACTTCTTTTTAAGATAACAGTTTGGAACACGTGATGACAGTATAGTATAATCATAAATTTTACATGCACTGGAATACAAAAAAAAATTCATGTGACTCACTTCCTTGTGATACTAGCTTTATTGTGATTGTCTGGAAATGAACTCACAGTGTCTCTGAGGTTATACCTGTATGTGAATTCACTACAACAAAAGATGAGGTAGAAAAAACACAGATGGCATGCTCAATAGATCCAGAAAATTCATTTCATATAATTCAAAACTCACTTATGAGAAGAAAAAAAATCAGAAAATTAAGAAGAGAAAATTTAAAGCAAGAAGATTTACATGGAAATACTCAAAGATTTTTTTGAATAAAAAATAGGGAAGTTTAGCACCACATTGTTCTGGAGGTCCTGAAAAATAGAGCCAGTTAAAGTCGCCAAGAATTTCAACCATTAGTCAGAGTTTCAGTGGTCATAGTTCCAACTACCGTGGTTCCTAACTGGAATCTGGTAAATTAAGTAAAAAGATGGGAGTCCAGGGTGAATATCTCAGACTTAGGTGGAGGTGTTCTTTATTTAACCTTTTACTTTTCCAGATTATATCCCAGAGTTGAGAGTAATTCAGCATTGGAGGACATTAGTTCCCACTGGTTATATCAAAATACAGTTAAAACCTGTGCAGGAATCTTCCAACCAAAACCACTTGAACAGCTACCGTTTGCAGCCAGAAGAGGCGACTGAGTAAAAGATGGAATTCAACTGCATCAGTTGTAGTACTTTCTCCTACCTCTCCTCCCTCGATCTTTTATAAGGAAGGGTCAAGTTAACCAGCAGTAGAGGGCCTTAGTTAGGCAGGGATGATGGTCTGTGGGGAGACGGTGGATCTAGTTCCATGACTGAATCCTGGTCAAGCCTGTCCAGCATCTCAGCTGGCATTTAGGTTGCAGCTGGTACTGTGGGGATTGTGAGGCCAGTGCTCTGCAGCATGTATAGCTGGGCTGACCCAGGTTCCTAAAGTCCCATGCCAGACACACTGGAGCAGCATTTTTCATCCCCTGTGCCTCTGGGAGGTTGCCCACAGTGACCTCCGTCAATCCTCTATCAGACCGCAACTGCCCACGACGATTTGTGGAAGCCAGGGTCCTGCTGCCACCCTGGCAGGATGCACACCTGGGCTTGGGCCCAGCAGGGGCCTAATGCACTGAGCAGCAGGAGGCCATGATAATGTCTTCCTCTCCAATGGAGGTACAGGCAGTCAGCGCCTTGGAGGCCGAACTGGTGGGGCAAGGCCCTGGGTGCCAGCAGCTATCTTGAAGCATTCTTGCCTCAAGCCGAAAATGCTTCTGGGAATATGGTGGCTGGCACTGAGGGCGAATGAGCTGGAGCATTCGTTTGCAAGTTCCTAGGCCTTGGCTTCCAGGATGGGCCTGTTCAACTCTCTTTTTCACTTTTCTATTGAGCTTCCAGCAGTCCCCCTCGATCATAATTTCACTTTGGGAGGTTTCAGTTACTTGCAGTCAACCCCAGTCTGAAAATAGGTGAGTGACACTACATTTGCATAAATTTTCTTGTAGTATATTGTTATAATTGTTCTACCTCATTATTATTGCTAATCTCTTCTTACTGTGCCTAATTTATAAATTAAATTTCATCAGGAATGTGTATGTACAGGAAAGAACATGGTGTACACAGGGTTCGGTACTAACCACTGGGGGTCTTGGAACGTGTTGCCCCGCGGACAGCAGGGGACTACGGTGTTCATTTTTTGTTGTTCTGGTGTATGGCACTGTAATATATTCCGGATGCGAATCCTTCATCACAGATGTTGTGAACATCTCTTGATTCTTGTGTTTTCACTCCATAGTGTCTTTGATGCACATACGATTCTAATTTTAATGTCAAATTTAGTTCTCTTTTTCTTTATGATTAGTACTTTCTGAATCTTGTTTATCTTTAATTACCCCAAAGTCATAAAACTTCATTTCTAACTTGTGTCCTAAATGTTTTATAGTTTTTCTTTTCACATGTAGGGCTTTATCTGGAACTAATTTCTTTGTAGAATATGGAATATGGAATAGGTGTCCATATTCTACAAAAAAAAAACACACCTTTTTTCTTTTCTCCATACAGATAATCTATTGTCCTAATACTTTCTAGTGAAAAGATCATCTTTTTTTCTAAACCTGTAATATCAGCTGTCTGATAAATCAAGTTTCATGTCTGTGTGTCTGAAATCAAGTTTTATGTCTGTGTGTCTGACTCTGGACTCAGAACTCTCTCCCATGATCTGTTTGTCTATCCCCACTCCAATATCAACTATCTTCATTACTACAGCCTTATAGTGATAAGGCAAGGCCTTCTACCAAATACATATTCTTAGGCCTGTCTTGATTATTTTGGTTTCTTGTCATTATGTAAAAATTTTATGTCAGTTTTTCAGCTCTGCCACCAACCCGATACACACAACACACATAGACACACACAAACCTGTTGAGAATTTTATTAGAATTGAAAGAAAAGAAATAAAATCCTCATTCTCACTTCATGAGGGAAAAATGACTCCCCCATTTTTCCTAAGCTAAGATCCATCATGCCCAATAGGACAGAACTTTTAAAACTTTTTTTTTTTTTTTTTTTTTTTTTTTTTCATTTGCTTACCCAGGCTGATCCCCCCCCCCCCCCCCCCCCCCCCCCCCCCCCCCCCCCCCCCCCCCCATAGGACCCCCCCCCCCCCCCCCCCCCCCAACTTTCCTACCCCCCCCAAACTTTTTGATTCAGTTTTCCATGTCTATAAATAGGTCTTTATAATGCACCCAGGTTGCTGAAACTTAAAAGAGTACACTCGAAAAAGTGATCCAATTTGAAAACAAAGGGCTTTCACATTCTGCCTACACTTGGCAATTTCTCTGCGTCTTTCAGGTTGGGTCTATAAACGTGTTATCTGTTTCATTAGAGGCAAATTTCTCTAAGACAGAGAACAATTTGCTCACTCCAAGAAAACTCTTCATACTTATATTTTGCACTGTTGTTTTTGATGGCTTTAATTTTTTTGTATGTATCTATGTAGGACATGACTAGCAATTAATTATTTTATATTTAGTCATTTTATGCTTCCAAATAATCCTGTCAGATGGATACTGTTATCTACATTTACAGCCACAGAAACTGACTCTTGGAGACATTAAGTAACTCACCCAAAGACAGCTAGGAAATGTCAAGGCCTGGATTCAAAGCCAATTTTTACTAACGTTAACGTAGGTAGAACAAATGCTTGTTAAATATATAAAAAATGGTAATCAAATTCAGATTAGTAAGAGACCAAAGTAGCTACTGTTTAAATGATTAAAGATGTATGGTATTAATTGAGACTTTATTTAGTCAAATCATTCATTGTTGATAGCTCTAGTCTACACCAGACTTCGTGTTCTCCACTCTGGAATTATTCCATTCAGCTGTGGCTAGATCTATGCTTTGTTTCTCATGCCAATAACCTCAGCTAGTCCGAGGAGCCTCACATACTAGTCTGTAACTATATTAAAACTGCTACAAATAACTGCTGGGCAGACTGACTCTTATATCATTCACACCAGAAGTTCAGTGGCAATGTGCCATCACAATTTCTTTCTGATTTGGAAGCTATGAAATTTGTTCTAGCACCCTTTCAAGAATGTTTAAAAAAAAATTCCCTCTCTGACACACATATACAAACATATAATCTAAACTGCGTTGTGATCTTTCTTGATTTAAAGTATGTTTCTAATTACAACGAAACTTCATCTACCTGGACTAGTAAGAAAATAATTCAGGCTGGTTAGTTCATTTCTCCTTTTGTGTACAAATTATGTAAAGCAAAATTCAATCTTTTAATCTGAAAGTGGAAAAAATATATATAGTGGAAACTTCAAAATCTATTAACGTAGAGATAAGTGCTTATACGTGCATTTTATGATACTTTTTTTTTTTTTTTGAGACAGAGTCTTACTCTGTCACCCAGGCTAGAGTAGAGTGGCACGATCTCGTCTCACTGCAGCCTCCACCTCCTGGGCTCAAGCAATTCTCCTGCCTCAGCCTCCCAAGTAGCTGGGATTGCAGGTGTGTACCACCACGCCTGGCTAATTTTTGTATTTTTAGTAGAGATGGGGTTTCACCATGTTGGTCTCAAACTCCTGACCTCGTAATCCGCCTGCCTCAGCCTCCCAAAGTGCTAGGATTACAGACGTGAGCCACTGCGCCCAGCCAATACTGATGTTCTATCTTATGACATCCCATCTGTGTAGTCACTTTTGCCTGTTCAGATGTGCCTATCCTTAGCGATTCATTTTTCCCCTCTAAATTGGTCGTTTTTCACATGTAAAAGATTTTAGATACCAGTTTACAAACTAGTTAAGATTGTTTATAAATTAATTGTCAACAGATTGATAATAATAACATGCCCTACCCCTTCTTTCTCAGCTCTCATAACAGCACATAATGAGTATTTGGATTTGGCCCAAAGAGATGAGGTTGCAGGATAATTTAATTTAATTCAATTACATTTCACATAATTCAATTCCTTTCAACAAACTTTTACAGACATCTGTGCCTAATCTCATAATCCAAAAACCTGGGTCCTTATTCTTCGCTCCAGAAGCAGATCCTGAGACAGGCTTTGAGTGCCATCACCTGTAGGGAAGTGAAAAATTCAGACAGAGAAGAAGCAGCAGAAGCGGTAGTGTTCATGAGCAGATAGATTATCACTGTAGACAACAGGTCAATGCCACCCAAGCCCTCCAGGACACTATTTGGTATAGCCTTCAGAGCTGTCCCATCTGAAAGGAGAAAAAGCTGATGTATAATTATACATCAGTCTCTGGGAAAGACACACACACACACACACACACACACACACACACACAAATGTACAGTGTTGGGTCAGGGCTAATTCTAGAAAACCTAATTCACAGGAACCTATATGCACAGTAGAAGCATGGGGACACAAAAAAAGTCAAAGATATTTGTAAAATGAAGCTCTTGGAATGTAGAGAAGCGGTGAAAACAAAGGGGATGTGTGGGGTGGACCAGTATCATCCACTACAACATCCTTAAACTGTACAAGGAATAAAATCTAGAGATCCTATTTCTCTGTGTCTGGTCCTGCTGCTTGTGCCAGCTGCCTTGATTCAAGCTGATATTCTATAAGCACCTACTGAACACAAAATCTCTATTAGGCACTCTGGGAAAGACAAATATTGAAGATACGAAGACACAGTCCCTGCACATCCAAGGGACTAGAGAATGAGCTTTTCTGATCCTACAATCTGGTGGATGAGTTCTACACACACTCTCTAAACTGAAAAAAGCAGATTATAGATACTTTGAAAGTACCATATGTATACCACATATTATATATTTCACAGTACATATAAGAATACATGGTTTCCTCTGAAAAAGCAACATTTCTATGAGTTAAAAATTATTTCTGCCTTCCTCATTCTGGTCCAACTTAATGTCTAGCCACAGAAAATGGAAAAGGAACAAAAGGAGGAGAGTTTTGTTTATACTTTGAAAAGCATGCAAGTATTTTCCAATGATTGAAAATTAACATTTACAAATTGAGTAGAATATACTTTATTCATGCACAATAGTGCATTTGTTAACAGTGACATATTTATCTGGCCTTTCCCAGTCCTAGGAAAAAATTATGTCAATTTTCCCTCAGACTGCCTTCCTATTCTGTCACACAAATTATTTCATGAAACATGAATCCAAATGTTCTGTTCTTTTTCAATTTCCTTTCACCACAAATTCCAGAGTTCTGTACTTCATTGCTTTTCACTAACAATTCAGTCTTTTGATTCTAATGGCAAAACTGAAATGCTGCTGTCTTTAATCAAGCTACTTTTGACATGTCTTCAATAGTGAAGATTCAGCCTTTTGTGTTAAAGGAAAACTTTTTAAAAATAATTATAATGATTCAAAATGATTTTTTTTTTTGCCAATGCATTTTCAGCTCTTGGGATGCTCTTCACATTTTCCCATCGTTTCTGCAATGCTTTTGTGCCTTATTGTTAATGACAGACAATCTATAAATGCAGAAAAGGCCATATTTTAAGGATTTCTCATTGGACAAGCAAATACCTGTAACATAATAGAGTATCTCGAAATTTAAGTTAATTTACTGTCCTATTTCTCTAATAACAAGTCTCAGATCTAAGAGGGAAATAAGGAAGACAGGGAAAAATATCAAACATGCTCATCAAATAACTCAAAGCAAACGGGCTAACTCCAGTCATTCGTTAACAAATCTTAGGGATCGTCCATATATACATGTGGCGGAAAGCATGTGCCCAGGCAATGCAAACCTGCAAGAGGACATGACCTTTGAGGTCTGACCCTGCCTTCATTTCCAGCCTCAGCTTACATCACTTTTACCTCGTGGTCTTTGAACATACATTGCCCTTTTCTGTCTCTAAGCTTTTAAACATTACCTAGCATACTCTTATCTCCAGCTTTTCACTTGCCTAATCCATACTTACCCTTTTTGTTTCAGATATGTGTCACCTCGTTAGAGATTTCTTTTTCCCGATTACCACATTTAAAATAGATTCCTAGGAGCACTCTATCAGAGTACGAATTTCTTTTTTTCTCAAATTTTGTCACTCTGTGTGTGTGTGTGTGTGTGTGTGTGGGTGTGTGTGTGGGGGTGTGTGTGTGGGTGTGTGTGTGTGTGTGTGTGTTTGGCACATGAGCATGCATGAGTGTGTATCTTATGAATAAATGAGTAGCACTTAATTTTTATTTAGAACTTCGGGATAAATACAGATCTATACACTTATTATTCACTGACATTAATGAGAGGCATGACTTGCTGCATTCCTTGAGGTTGCATTACACTGGTTTCTCAAAAGCTTGAACTAGGAATTATTTGTTTTTATTTCCTTATTCCTATAGCAGTGCCATATTGTAGGAAAATAAAATGAAGTCTGTTGAATTAAGTAAATCTATGAGCATGACATGTGAGTTTCCAATTCTTACATTAGTCAGTGGCAAGGAGAACCTTAGTCTGTGACCAGAGATATATTAGGTTAGTGCAGAAGTAATTGAGGTTTTTGCAATTGAAAGTAATGGCAAAAACCACGACTACTTTTGCACCAACGTAATATTATAAATGCTCTTCATCTACTCTCTAAAAACACATATTTTTATTCTTGACCCTATTTGATAAGTAATCACTAAACAATCGAGTTAGAAAAGATTCATTGTTGGTGATTTTTGCATTATTCAGAGCTGACTGTAAAACTTTTCCTCTTTTTGAACAAAATATATTTGTAATGCTAAGCGGCAAATATTGGCTCAAGACAGTATTTGGAGCTGCAGTTTATAATGATGTACATCAGGATGTAATAGAAGTCATGATAGAAGTTATGAAACTTAAGAAAATAAGTTTTGGAATGAAATAAACTTAGAATCAAGTCCTGATTTAACTGTGTAAAAAATAACTTTGGGCCAATTATTTAGAGTCTATAAAAGAAGATTCCTATTCTTTATCCACTTAATAGGGATAATAATAACCCTCATATTTTTGTAAGGATTGGAAGATCCTAAATTAGGCAAATAACATAATGGTTGCATGCACACAGTAATAAAGGACAGAGATAGTAATGCTGGTTATTATTGTTTTATTAGGCAATGTTTGAATTCCCTAACCTGCCATTTTCTCTCCTTTTTGTTCTGCTTTTGCGCCAACTGTCCGTTACTTTCTTTCCATCTTGAAAATGTCTTCCTTCACAAAAGTATCCCTTTCACCTAAATTCCATGTTTCACTTTTTTTAACCCTCTGTTAAAATTTCTTTTCTAAATAACCTCTTTTTCTATAAAACTCAATTTAAATCCCTTTTAACACTATCACTCTAACAAAACATGAGTTTCTTCAAATACATGCAGAGTGAATTAGGTACAAATAATTTGTCTTTGAATACAGGTAAACACTATAGTTTAAAAATACCAGATCCATATAGTTCCCATTCACACTTATATAGGCATTTGTAAAACTTGAAAAAGTTACCCTGATAGTAAGGAAAAGAATATGCAAAGGAAGCCAAATCAGTTTGGTGTCAGCAGAAAGTATGTCTTATAACAAAATGGTCTCCGGCCAGACAATATTACTCATCAAATGAGCCTGGATTTCACATAGGAGAACCCAAAAATGAAAGAAAGAGTCCTGAAACAAAACATGCAAAACAGGTGGCTGATGACCCTAACCAATCTTTCTAAGGAGAGGAGTTAGAAATGTCCCAGTCCCAACAGAACTCTATTCGAAGACAGCCAAGTGTGTCTTCAAAGAGATGGTGTTCATAAAGACTTGGGCCATCAGTTCTCCAGAAAGCAAGATGGGAGCAAATCCATTTTCTACTGTTGATGTTTGATCTGTCCCTTAAATCATATCATTATGAAGAGAAAGACTGGGTACATGCACCCATAGTAGGTGTCACTCTTGGCATAAGATGTTTAACAGAATCTCTACCTGACAACATACATTACCTACATGTCAGCTCTGTTTTAAATTCAAGAAACTGCAGCTTCATGTAAATCTGATTTGGATATCAAGTGCAAAAGTGATATTCTCTCTGGGACAATCATCTCATACAAAATGTGTTCAATCTCAATGCCTTAATTAAATCTGTCATATCCCAAGGATTTTCATTAAATAAAAGGAATGATGACTCCTGCTAAGATTTTGAAAGACTTGAAGTATTCACAAAGATTACTTTGCTGTGGTTACTACTGGAAGAAAACATTCTACATTCAAAACATAATGCCTACCATCTCAGATATCCAAAAATCTCTGAATCAGCATACTCATATCCCTGTTTGCAGTATGGCCACAGAGCTATAGCATATTTTATTTTCCCTGATAAATCTTAAGTCAGCTGTGATTCATTAAGGAAGTTGTTTAAGCCAAATTAAATTTTCCAGAAGCACATCATCTGACATAAAGGAACTCTGCTTCAGTAATAGATTCAGAAAAGGCTAGCTAGTTTGTAAGCATTACTCCTTTAATCTCATGTAATCCTGCAATAAATATAGAACACACATTATATTCTGCAGAATAATTAGTGTGTACTGGCACATTATTGCTTAAATGAACTTTTTGTTTATTGAACCATTACAGAATCATCTTTCTCAAAAATGGTTTTAGCTCTGTAATTTGCTTCATTTTGAGGCCATAATATGCCATGATTTGGGACTAAAATTAATAGTTTTTGAGGAAAGGAGATTCTTTTCCGGACAATTCAACATCTGTGGAAAAACCTGATGTTAGAGATCAGTCAGAGAGGCATAAGCATTTGCTTAGTGTACAAGGTAAGAGATGGTTGCATAAAATTCTACTTTCACCCACAACCCTATTGAAATCAATGAAAGAGCTGAAATTGATCATGGAGGCTATTTAGATTCTATGCTTCTTGGACAGCAAAATGTTCCACTGAATTGTTTCAAGTGTTGCTATGGAGAAGAAAGTAAAGGGATAGATATGCATAGGGCAGGATCTAGTTCTCCAATCCTGGCTTCAACCACAGCAGTTTATTATAGTTATCACTTTGATACATTTGTTTCTTATACAACCTACACATTTATACATTAGGTATTGACACCCTCCAGTTGTTTTTGTATTGTGAATTGAAACATTGGGACCTCAGCTGAAGTAAATTTCTGGTAACACAACCTGACAGTTGATGTTTCAAATTTGGTAGCTGCCATCTTCACTGGATAACAATGTTTCCATAGTTGTTTTAATATATGATTTTGCATATACATATTTATATGTACTTAAATTTTATTTATATTATATAAAACAAAGAGGAAATAGGAAACTAAATGCTGACTAGTAGTTATAAACATAGTCCTCAAATATAATTATAAACCTAAAATAGGCATGTAGAAAGTTAATTTTAATTTCAACTGAATATAGAATACTCAATCCATGTGTTTCAATTGGGTAGGAAAAGAATAAAAGAACTTATGTGAAACTGTGGGGAAATAAGGCCAGGCGTGGTGGCTCACGCCTGTAATCCCAGCACTTTGGGAGGCCAAGGCGGGTGGATCATGAGGTCAGGAGATCGAGACCATCCTGGCTAACACGGTGAAACCCCGTCTCTACTAAAAATACAAAAAATTAGCCGGGCGATGTGGCGGGTGCCTGTAGTCCCAGCTACTCGGGAGGCTGAGGCAGGAGAATGGCGTGAACCCCAGGGGGCGGAGCCTGCAGTGAGCCAAGATCGTGCCACTGCACTCCAGCCTGGGCGACAGCGAGACTCTGTCTCAAAAAAAAAAAGAAATTGTGGGGAAATACTGCTAAATACTGTGTTTAAACAGTAAAGTATGATTTAACTATATATTTTAGCCTTCTTGGAATGGAAGTTCTTGTCTTGTTATATGTAAATCTGTTTTTCATTTGAAAATATAAGGGATTGTCTACTGCACTACACCATAATACTTTGTTTCTAAGAATAAAAAAGCTAAAAACTTACAAATGTAGTTCAATCTCTGAAATTAATAAATAATAAATCTGAGCTTCTAAAATTAAAGAGGCTAATCCAAGTTCATATAACAGGTGCATGCCAGTGGTCTTTCTAATATTCCACAATCTTTATTTGTGGAATCATGTTTTTCTAGTGTATACTGCTCAGGGTTCTCCAGAGAAAAAGAATGTGTTGTGTGTGTATGCTTGCGTTTGTGTGTGTGTGTCTATCTATCTGTCTATCTATAGAGAGATTCATTTTAAACAAATGGATCATGCTGTTGTGGGGGTTGGCAGCTCTGAAATCTGCAGGGTAGGCCAGTGGGCTGGAGACCCAGAGAAGAGCTAATGTTGCAGCTCGTATCTGAAGACAGTCTGGAAGCAGAATATTCTCTTCCTAAGGGAGCTTCAGTCCTTTTCTCTTCAGGCCTTCAACTGATTGGATGAGGCCCACCCACAATTTGGAGGTTGACCTTCTTTACTAAAGTCTAATTTAAATGTTAATCTAATCTGAAAAATACTTTCACTGAAACATCTACTTTGATGTTTGATCAAATATTTGGTTCCCATGGCATAGCCGAGTAGACATATAATACTAACCATCAAATGATGCTGACTCAATTTAAGAAAAAAATAAAAACAGATACTACTAACATTTTAATGTATACCAGCCAAATGTTTAAATTAAATCCAAACTCCATTGCTAGATGCTTTCGCTTTGTATAATCAGAGAAGGTTCAGTGTGGAAAGTGGTAAGGCAGATTAGCTCATCCAGTATCTAAAAAATCTGACTGCAATATTAATTTTACGTCCTCTTCTTCTCAGCATAAACTTCATTTTCTGCAAGTTGATTTCCACTGATGTTGCATTTTTTCGTTCCATGCTACACATATTTAATCTTCCAGAATGTAGTTTTATCTTGTCTAAAGGCCAATTTTCTAACAAGCTCCAGAGAATTTCCAGTAGGGCAAAAGGTGGTCAGTGGAACAGATTGCACTGCTAGAATACATTAATTTATTGCTGTAGTCTTCATTTGAAAATACGTGTGCCTAATGACCTAGCAAAATCTTGCATGTATCCAAGCATAAGAACAATAATTTACTGGTAGGCAAGTTTCACGCTACCATCCTAACCCTAAAACAAATGTTTCCATCATAGAAATGGGAAAATGAAAGGTGTGTGAATTTAATTACAAAGAGATGAAAATTTTCTATTCAATCCCAAAGTACACGATCTCATAATTTTGATCATTTGGGTATGTTAAAATCATGGAATATTGTAACCATTATTGGATCTCAGAATATTTCTGATCTCTGCTCCTCATTTTTCAAGACAAGCAAACTGTTGCCCTTGACAAAGGTCAAACAGCTTATTAGGCATAGAAGGATGTCAGAAATCTTGGTGTCTCCTGTTCTTTCCATGATTACAGGTGGCTCCCCATTTGGGAAAGCTCCTGAGCTAAGAATACATCAAATCAAGTACATAAATATTACCTAATATAAATCATGCAATCTGGCAGCTTACCAACTAGCTAACTATAGAAAAAAAACTTTCATATATTCTCATAATAAACTATTTTATGTTAGAAGCAGTGTGGAATGTTTCTCAGGGAATCATTTAGTAGATTATAGAGCACCATTAGGCAAAGTTCAATGACATAAGAGCACAGCGGTTTGCAGCTGGGCAAGGAAAGACACTAAGAAAGATCTGAATATTCTAGTGATTTTAGTCATGTAATAAAAACATAATGTTAAGCTTCCATCTCAAGTATGTAGGATAATAAATTTGTAATTACATTGTCTAATTTAATTCCCTTTAAAAAACTAGCAATGTCTGAAACAGAGTGAGTCCTCGATAAATGCTTGATGAAGTGAAAAGGGCTTTGTCCCCTTTTATCTCAGAAGAATTACAGTTATGATAACACTGTCATTTCTAAAAAGCAAACGTAATTTTTAACATCTGGAAAACAAAATGTATTACAGATATACTTGTGAAATTTCGTTGATTCTTTTTCTGTCTTTACTAGTGGCATCGTTCACAATCTCAGGGGATAGCTCAAGATGAGCTCTGTAGCCTTGGTCTTGCACCTTTTTTGCTTCTAGTCCATTTTTCTGCCCTCAAGACATCTGTGTATTAGCTAATAAGAGCTAGTCAGTGTGTTTACAGCCCCCTCCACCATGCAACACGAGGGGAGATCTGTGATAGCGTGAATACGGCTATGTCAACAAGAACTAGTGATTTTCCCCTCTACTGTTTTCTCTTGAGTGGGCCCTGAGATTTACGCCTGTTTTCACTCCTGAAGACAACCACAGTGCTCCCTCTTGAGATAAGAAAAGCGTTGCAGATAAGAGTTCTAATTCTCCCTTACAAAGAGAAATACCGCTTAGAAGTTGGTTGTGTGACTTGTTTCTATGGATAAATAAGGACCAGTCTGTATGAACATATTTCATGATGGAAATCTAGAAATATTTGTTATCATTATTGGCATGTTTAAAACTGTCCTTTCTTAGGGCTTTAAAAACATAAAAACAGAGAAACTGGGCAGGATGAATAAACACAAAGTTATGGGTGAATTTTACAGGGCTTTGCTACCCAATTTATGTAGGCGTAATAGGTGTGGTGTGGCTGTAAATATAAAGGTGACACAAATCCAAGTGTGGACTTATATAATCATCATCGAATTTCTATTAAAAATCAGAAAAACAAATCCACCCATGATGGCTAGAGACAAAAGCTCAGTCATACATCCAGTCCTGTTTTTCTTTCTTTTTTCTTTCTTTTCTTTTTTTTTTTTTTTTTTTGAGACGGAGTCTCGCTCTGTCGCCCAGGCTGGAGTGCAGTGGCGCGATCTCGGCTCACTGCGAGCTCCACCTCCCGGGTTCACGCCATTCTCCCGCCTCAGCCTCCCGAGTAGCTGGGACTACAGGCGCCCGCCACCACGCCCAGCTAATTTTTTGTATTTTTAGTAGAGACGGGGTTTCACCGTGTTAGCCAGGATGGTCTCGATCTCCTGACCTCGTGATCCACTTGTCTCGGCCTCCCAAAGTGCTGGGATTACAGGCGTGAGCCACCGCGCCCGGCCTTGTTTTTCTTTCTATGTGTCTCCTCTGCCTCTTGATCTCTGTTAAATTGTTAAAAGGTTCACCCCTACATTTCTCAGCATCAAATTATAACAGAACAAAGGCCCACTACCATGAACAGAATATTCTCTCCTGATGAAATTTCTTTCATCACTGACCATATTATTTCATGACTTGAACACAGATGTATGTTGCATGCTCCTATGCTGGAAGAATCCCTGGAGATTATAATCCACTGTATTAATCTGTTCTAATGCTGCTAATAGGGACATACCCAAGACTGGGTAATTTGTAAGGAAAACAGGTGTAATTGACTCAGAGTTCAGTATGGTGGGAGCCTTACAATCATGACAGAAGGTGAAGCAAGCACATCCTTCTTCACATGGCGACAGGAAGGAGAAGAATAAAAACCCAGTGAAGGGGAAGCCCCTTGTAAAACCATCAGCTCTTGTGAGAACTCACTCACTATCATGAGAGCAGGACTGGGGAAACCACTTCCATAATTACATGACCTTCCACTGGCTCCCTCCCACCACATGTGGGGATTATTATGACTCACTATGTTAATCTGTGAATTAGCAGAGGCAACAGGAAAAGAAATTCTCATGAATTTCTAGCAGAAAATTTCCAGCATATAAATCTAGAGATAGGTTTAGAACATGGCTTAGATAATTACTGATGAACTGCCACTCCACGGCTTCTACTTTGGTAACCCTGTTTTGTTTGTAGGTTTTTGTTTTTTTTTTTTTTTTGAGATGGAGTCTCGCTTTATCACCCAGGCTGGAGTGCGATGGCAGGGTCCCGGCTCACTGCAACCTCTGCCTCCCGTGTTCAAGCGATTCTCCTGCCTTAGCCTCCTGAGTAGCTGGGATTACACGCTCCCACCAACACGCCTGGCTAATTTTTCTATTTTTAGTAGAGATGGGGTTTCACCACGTTGGCCAGGCTGGTCTCGAACTCCTGACCTCGTGACCTGCCTGCCTCAGCCTCCCAAAGTGCTGGGATTACAGGGATGAGCCACCATGCCCGGCCAGTAACCCTGGGTTTTAAAGCCACTTTCAGTGTTTCCCAGACAAATGGGAAACTCTGATATAAACAATAGTAATTATAAAGGTTTGGTGACACAAATACCAAAGCTGACCTGTCTAAAAAATGAAATTACAAGTTCTTCCATAAATATATAAATATATAAGTGGAAAAACATCCTGCAAATAGTAGTTTATGTTTTTATTTGGTACTTATTGTGATTGTAAACTGCATGTCAGAGATATTAAATGAATTCATCTCCATTATACTCTCCGTGTCTCCTACTGCATTTGTTAACTAAGAAAATACACAGCACAGATGTTCAGTTGTGCACAGTACAGAGGAGATAGCAGATTATCCTACTGATCAGAAAATGACATAAGATAATTTATATGTGACTAACTCACTACTCAAAACCATTCACTAAAAGTGTGTGGTATTGTATTAGTCTGTTATCTCACTGCTCATAAAGATGTACCCAAGACTGTGTAATTTATAAAGGAAAGACGTTTAATTGACTCACAGTTTCACAAGGCTGGGGATGCCTCACAATCATGGTGGAAAGCAAAGGATAAGCAAAGTCACATCTTATGTGGTGACAGGCAAGACAGTGTGTACAGGGAACTCCCCTTTATAAAACCATCAGATCTCGTGAAACGTATTTGCTGTCACAAGAACAGCACAGAGAGACCCGGCCCCATGATTCAATTATCTCCCACCAGGTCCCTCCCACAAAACATGGGAATTATGGGAGTTAAAATTCAATATGAGATTCGGGTTAGGACACAGCCAAATCATATCGGGTATATATGAGATTGATAAGGGGGAGGAAATGATAAATGAAACAACTTTGGTAAAATACTGTAACTGTTAACACTTAGTAATGCATACATGGGTGTTAATTTTATTATTTTTTTCTACCTGTGAAGCTGTTTTAAATTTTCAAAAGAGAAAAGAGTCACCCAAAGATCCTCATCCATCTTTCTATTCATTTGAAAGAGATTCATTTTCTCCATTCAGTAACTCACAAATGATAATTCAATGTTAGACACATCTTAAATTGCTGGTTCTTTTCTCAACCTTTCTCCACAGTCTCTTTCCTTTCTAAACTCAGAATATTTTCCTTGATTCATCTTTTGTTCTTTGTGTAAACACAGATATTTATGCAGGTGCATATGCCTCCGCCTTTAAAGCAGATCTCAGCCTAAATTACTGGGCCACAGGGACTTTGGTGTATCTTACTCCTTTTCCTTTACTCAGAAGAGGGGTAACGTCATAGCTACTTGACATCTGCCTCTCACTAGTAAACAGTGATGCTTGAGGATAACACACTCTGTCACTCACTTATTCAACAAACATTGTAGAGCATGAATTAAATGCTAACTTTGTGCTAACAGCCAGAGACACAAAGACAAATAGGATGTGATCTCTGTTTTGCCACATAAAACTGAGTAGTAGGTTAATATTAGGAGTGTTGCTTTAGTATTCTTGAAGCAGCGAAGAGTGATATCTAACTAGGTTAGGCAGGAAACTAGGTGAACTTAGCCTAGAAAAAACTAGGCTAAGTATGAAGAACACCTTAGAAGTACTTCTTGAGGATAACAGTGAAAAATCAAAAAGGAAATACAAAGGTGAGAGGAGGCAGTCTTGGTAGAGAGCACAACCCAAGTAGAAGCACAGAGCAGAGAAACAAGGTGCTGTATTTAGCAAACCATTAACAGTTCAGTTTTAATATACAATAAGCTAGAAAGTATAGGATGACTAGAGAGGAGGCCATTGATCTGGCAGGAGCAAGATAACGGAGGGCCTCACATCACATGTGAAGGATCTTGGACTTTATCCCGTAGGTAATTAGAAGCCAAATGTTTAAACAAGTAAATGATGTGGTCAGATTTCCATTCTAGATAGATCACGGTGGCCACTCTCTGCAGGATTGATTTCAAAGGGCTATCAGTGAAGGCACTGTTACAATAGTCCACATGAGAGATCAGAAGGCCTCAATGCACGGCAATGAAAAATAAGCATGAAAAAAAGGTTAGAAATCATTCATAAGACTAGTTCATAAAGTAAGCCATGTTTCATAGTTAATTAGAGGTGGAGAATAGGACAGAAGGGCAGTAAGGGAAAAGTCAAGGATTATTTCGTTTTTAGCTTACTTGGCCAGATAGGTGGTTGCACTAACAACAGATATAAAAAATACTGAAGAAAAAGATATTTAATCTTTTTGAAATTCATTGTATGAAACAAATCTTAATTGCATAAAACAAATAACAATGAAAGATATTTAATTGTACAAAACAATGAAAATATATTTAATTGTATTAAAATAATTAGGATATATCAAACTTTCAAAAAGTCCTAATAAAGGGGAGAGAAATGGGGGCAGAGAGAAAGAAGGGGGACAGAGAAAAAGAGAATCCAGGATATTTTCTTAGGATTGTTGTCTGGAATCAATGAAGTAACACATAAAGTACTTAGTTCTGAGCCTGACCTTCAATTAATGTTCCATACATTTACCTATGATTTAGATGCTTGTGGTAAATAAAGGTGGAAATGACCAATAGGCAGTAGGCAGTTAGGTACAAAAATTCTGAGACTACACAGAAAGAACTGAGGGGTGGGGGAAGAGAACCCAGCATGATATTTGGCATTCTGATCCTGAACAAGTCAAACCAGGAGGAATATTCAGAGTAAAAGCACCAACAAGAAATAATAAAACAACAACAAAACAATGGGCTACATTCAGACCTTTGGCAAATACCAGTTCTGGGATAAGCAGAGAGAAAGGGATGGGGAGCTTATTTAAGAGATTAAAATCTCACAGAATCTGAGGAAGTAATATTATGAAAGTTCAAAATAAAGTATGGAGATCCAGTAAGGTAGGAACTGAAAAATTATCGCTTATGTACTACAAAGAGAAGGACAACAGTGAATGAATTAGGAAGAGATACAATGAAGTGGTGGTGACTGAAACAAGACTAAAGCAGTTTTTATAGATAATGGAAGGCTAATATGTAAAATAATTACGATATACCAAACTTTCCAAAAGTCCTAATAAAGAGGAGAGAAAGAAGGGGCACAGGGAGAAAGAGAATCTGGGAGTCAATTTTGTTCTTGAGGAAGTTATTTTGGTGGGAAAGGCTCAGGCGTATTTACTAGAAGAAAGTTAACAGGAAGTGAGAGTTTGAATGGACAAAAGGAAAGAATAACTTGATGGTGCGGGGGTCAGAGGAAGTAAATACAAATATTAGAGCAGGCAACTAGACGTAGGAAAAGACACAGCAATAAAGGGAGTTTTTCATATTTGATTATTAGAAATACGTCTCCAGCACTTCCATATTAACATCAAAACCACAAATATGTATTCATTTCATCATCAAGGTGCATAAGCTATATAATGATCAGAACTATTATTAACATGGAGACAAGCTAATTTCTTTGAAAAATATAAACAAAGTTTAAAAGACAAATATTGCTAAATCTACTCACAATCTTCCTTATGTGGCCTTGAGTGACTATACACTGCCTAACCAAGCTGACCTAAGGGCTTGACCTGGTTTTCAACTGAAGTAGCCGAATTCTTGACTTGATTTTTTTAAAGCAGGCTCTAAAAATTTTTACTCAAAGGATTATGTTTCCACAATACTACAATCATGTTGCACTGAACAGTTGGTACAGAAATTTCTTTCTTCCATGCTGATTATAGAAATAAGTATTTTTCTACAATGTAAACTTTTGTTTATATAATGACATGAAATTAAAAAGTCTAGAGTCCAACTTGAGTCCACAACTACACCTTTAATAACAATACATTAAATTTGTTTTACTAGTGGGATTTTTCCATTTTCGATGAATTTTTATAACAGAGGGAAGCCAAAAGATGAATCAATGCCCATTCTATATTAAACAGATGTTTTTGTCATCTAGTTTTTTCATTACTCATAGAACAGAAGCCTCCATTACAATCACTCCCTCAAGCCCCACATGTCAAGAAACTAAAATATTTTTTCTTCTGTGAGTAATGTCATTACAAATTATGTATTTAATAATATTTTCCAAATGTTGTCTATTTTGCTTTCTAGATGGAACAGAGGGCAATCAGTAGAAAAGTAAATTATCCCAAGAAAACACCAAGATAAGCATTTGCTAGTAAAGACACAGAAAAACACTCAGAGATGAAATTTATAACTTGGCAGACAAGACACCTGAACATGACATTTTTAAAAGACAGTGATTCAGTGCCACAGGTTTATAAGCAACATTATTAATGTCTCCAGATGAAAATAAGTAAGACATTGCTATGACACAGTAGCCTATATTCTTCACATTACAATGTTGGCTGCTCAATTTCCTACAGGGAGTGCTTAAGATTGCATAACAAAATAGTGATTTCTAGGTAAAAATCCTACTGGGAAAGCATATATCCATAGTTTTAAGCAGATCATTTGTCTAAAAAAATGATCAATCTACAAATTATCAATTCTCACATTTAATCGACTGAAAAATGCATATCTCACTGTATTTTCTAACTGCTATATTCCGCTCCTACATCTCAACGGAGTAAGACAGCCAAATTGAACATTTTACAGCCATGGTCATATATTTAGGGTTTCAACTAAAATTATTCCTATCTTAGAAAAGCAAAGTCTAATTAATGATACTGTAGGGCTGACACTGTCCATATCATCTTAATACTTTTCTTAAGCACTTAAATGAAAAATTTAAATTACTTCACTTATTTTGTCATGGAATTGAATTATTCCAACTGGGTTACACTGAGTTTACAGTACAGAAATCAGTGATGTGGGATTTTAGTAAAATCAAAAGATAAAATAGATGATTGAACAATGTTGCCTAAATCAATTGATGTCTCTTACTTACTCTGTCAAAGATTGACAGAATACTCTTAATGGTAAATATTTATAAACCAATACTTAGAAATGCCTTAATTTTCATATTCCAGTTATAAGAAAGAAGCTTAGCTTTTTTTCAAAGCTTTGTACGAATCTTTTTATGAATCTTACCATTTAAAAATTTCTTCAGGCTGGGCATAGTGGCTCACGCCTGTAATCCCAACCCTTTGGGAGGCCGAGGCAGGCAGATCGCGAGGTCAGGAGATCGAGACCATCCTGGCTAACATGGTGAAACCCCGTCTCTACTAAAAATACAAAAAATTAGCAGGGCGTGGTGGCGGGCACCTGTGTCCCAGCTACTCGGGAGGCTGAGGCAGGAGAATGGCGTGAACCTGGGAGGCAGAGCTTGCAGTGAGCTGAGATCCCACCACTGCACTCCAGCCTGGGTGACAGAGCAAGACTCTGTCTCAAAAAAAAAAAAAAAAAAATCTTCAAAAAACATAAAATCCCTCCTATTGAACAGTTTCCATTAAAAACTATAATGCAGACAATTCATTGATTATAATAAGAAGAAGAATAACTTTTTTGCTAGGGCTAAACCAAAAAGACACAGAACAACAACCATTTACTGGTTAAAATGATAAATTAATTTGTATACGGTGGTCAACTGGCCTGTATGATAATAAAGAAAAACATCATATTCTTCTAAAATTTTCATTCCTACTTCCTTAAAATTAGGTTGTAAACAATGTTTCTTTTTGGTGTAAGAATGAAAACAGAAACATTACAGCAATTTTAAGTTACAGTGCTCAAATCTCATAACTTCTAAAATCATTTTTCACAGCAAAAGAAAGGGGAAGCACAGGAAATATCTGTTGTAAGCCACAGAGCAACACAAAAAGAGGTCATTATCACATCCATACAACTTTCTGTCCATTTATTAAAGAATATATTCATCACATCTTCGGGCCTAAACTTAAACATGCTGTAATTATATTGTAAAAGGTGTGAAATAAAAACAATATATGGCTCACACTTGTAATCCCAGCACTTTGGGAGGCCGAGGCGGGCGGATCACGAGGTCAGGAGATCGAGACCACGGTGAAACCCCGTCTCTACTAAAAATACAAAAAATTAGCCGGGCTTGGTGGCGGGTGCCTGTAGTCCCAGCTGCTCGGGAGGCTGAGGCAGGAGAATGGCGTGAACCCGGGAGGCGGAGCTTGCAGTGAGCCGAGATTGCGCCACTGCACTCCAGCCTGGGCGACAGAGCGAGACTCCATCTCAAAGAAAAAAAAAAAAAAAAAATGGATATAAAATCATAATTACAGATGAATTGACTTTTAAGTCAATTAATAAATGACGTACAATAATTAAAACAGTAATTGTTGGTTCACCCAATTTCTTCACAATTAAAAATCATTTAATCATTATAATTTGCTACATATTGTTTTCAATGTTGGATATAACCAGCTCCTAACTTAAACACAAAATTTAAATAAAGAAAAGGTATTGGTGGTTTTACTGAATTAATAGACAAATGCATGACTTAAAATTTCTCAACAGTCAAGAATCTGCCTAAGAAATCTCTCCTATGATATTACTGAACAATGGGGATTTCTGTTTAATATATATTCTGCTTAGTACAACATTACTGATAGTAGCAAAAATAGTTGCTTAAAATGATTTAAAATAGGTATTTCTATCTAGTAAATCAATAGCTAACAATGTTTAACAGTGGGTAGAATTGTTAAATTCTAAGGGAAAAAATGCTGTCAAAATTATTTTTCATTATTCTAAATGAGATACCCATGCAATTAAGTGGGACTGTAAACTAGTTCAACCATTGTGGAAGTCAGTGTGGCGATTCCTCAGGGATCTAGAACTAGAAATACCATTTGACCCAGCCATCCCATTACTGGGTATATACCCAAAGGACTATAAATCATGCTGCTATAAAGACACATGCACACGTATGTTTATTGTGGCACTATTCACAATAGCAAAGAGTTGGAACCAACCCAAATGTCCATCAATGATAGACTGGATTAAGAAAATGTGGCACATATACACCATGGAATACTATGCAGCCATAAAAAACATGGATGAAACTGGAAATCATCGTTCTCAGTAAACTATCGCAAGGACAAAAAACCAAACACCGCATGTTCTCACTCATAGGTGGGAATTGAACAATGAGAACTCATGGACACAGGAAGGGGAACATCACACTCCGGGGACTGTTGTGGGGTGGGGGGAGGGGGGAGAGACAGCATTAGGAGATATACCTAATGCTAAATGACGAGTTCATGGGTGCAGCACACCAACATGGCACATGGATACATATGTAACAAACCTGCACATTGTGCACATGTACCCTAAAACCTAAAGTATAATAATAAAAAAAATCTAAAAAAAATATACAAAAAAAAGAATAAATGGCAAAACTATCATTTTTTGATGATATGAGCACTTATGTGACAACTTATCAGCTGAAAATCCATGGGAATATATAAGAAAGTATTCAAACTAAATAATGAAAATGTTTCCTTTCCTATATGTACCAGTTAAGTAATAACAAAAAAATCCAGTCATTGCAGCCATGAAAAATATAAAGTATACAAAAATCGAATTAACAAAAAAAAATGCAGGGCCAATATAAAGCAACACATATACACATGATTAAACAGAAATATCAAATACAAGATGAATAGATGGGAAAATACATGCCATGTTGCATAATGCATAATTCTGATTATAAATATGGCAAATATCCTCAACCTACTAACAATGTTAATATCCAATTAAATACCAACATTTGTAAATATGCCTTAACATTTTCAGCATTTCACTTTTATCTTTAAAAACTACATCACAATTTCAGGTGACTTCCATATTAATAATAGTACTGAATATTTACACATATAAGGAAGCTGATCATAAATTCAGCTAATATACTAACATCTTGGGTTTAGTTCCTGTTTTTTAAAGTTTAATTCAGATTGATAAGAACTTACAAGTTAACCTTTCTATGCCTCTTTTTCAGTGATTCCATAAATGGTCGTTATAAAAGAAACTGCAGAAATGAAAAAAGCTGTCCATCATAATTAAAGGTCAGGTTGGCACTGATCACAATCTATATGTACTTAAGGATCAATACATGACCAACAATCTTGTCTGGCTCTCCTCCTGTGGATTATTTGACTGAATGACTTTCAAAGCCTGTCTTTGTTTTGTGTTGCTATAAAGGAATATCTAAGACTGGGTAATAACTTACAAAGGAAAAAAGGTTTATTTGGCTCACAATACTCATGTCTGGAAAAGTTGAAGACTGGGCATCTGGTGAAGGCCTCAGGCTGCTTCCACTCATGGTGAAAAGCAAAGGGGAGTGTCGTGTGCAAGAGACCACATGGTAAGAGGGGAAGCAAGAGAGAGATTGGGGAGGTGGCAGGTTCTTTTTAACAACCAGTTCTCAAGGGACTCAGTTGAGGGAGAACTCAGTTACCCCTGAGAAAGGTCATCAATTTACTCATGAGGGAAGCACCCCCGCCCTACCTCCAATAATGAGATCAAAGTCCAACATTAGACTTGGGGGACAATCATTCAAACTTTTGCAGCCTATCACTATTTTCAGTTCTTCCACTTAGACATGTCTTTGCTCAAAAAGATATGGCCAAAAAGAGAAGGGGACTCTCAACCTTATTCCTCATCCCACACTCCCCAACATGGATATTTCTGGCACTCTTAGACTAAACCTGGCACTCCTTGACTAAATCTAGGATGTTAAACATTGTTTACTGTGGGCTAGTGTCATGTTTTAAACTATTTTAAACTATTACCTTGTTTGATAAGCAAACAATAAACCTTAATTCCAGATGTCCAGAGAGATCGTTTTTGTAGGTCTATCATTTTCTCACCCTTAGTTGAGAATTCTTGCCCAAGGCATACTGATCTGAGTTGCTGAATTCTCCAGATAATATCAAAGAGTAAAAAGCTAAGACTCATTGCATTGCATCACAGTTGTCCAACATTCAAGACAAAAGTTTGATCGCTAGAATATTTGACCACCTAA
This sequence comes from Nomascus leucogenys, assembly GCF_006542625.1. NCBI lineage: Eukaryota > Metazoa > Chordata > Mammalia > Primates > Hylobatidae > Nomascus > Nomascus leucogenys. Next base: position 38,953,121 of record NC_044401.1, on the reverse strand, counting down.
TCCTGTTATTTTTTTAAAAATTATTACTACTACCATCATATGTATCATTACATATAATGATGTATCAGTATAATGATGTATAATGTAATGATGTATAATAATGTATGATGTAATGATGTATAATGATGATAGGTGGCCTTCCCTAGTCCAGAAACTTTTTTGGGTTTGTACTGAATATTCTTTTTTTCAGTAACATTTCTTGGTAACATTAATGGAGCATCATAGTAAATTAATTAAACAAATATTTATTAGGATAAAAAAGACAAATAGTAATATTCATTAAATAACTTTCTAAAACAAAATCGTTTAGAATTTTGATAAAGCCCTTTCATTAGTAACAAATCCATGTTCATCCTAGCAACAGCAAGATTTATCAACTTTAATCATATCCTGAATTCAAACTAAATCTTTATAGACTGAAAATCCCAGCCTTGTCACTATGTAAGCATATGAAAACTGTTTCTTTTCCTGAACCACTTCAGTTTGCTCTCCTTTGAACTATCTTCCTGCCTTAGATCACAAACATCAGCAACAAAAGCACAAAATGCCATCTCCTCCGCTGTCTCTCAGGCCATCTGCAGATAAAATGGTTCTGAATGAATCAGCCCTATGAATTCATGAATCATCTGTTTACATTTATTGAGATAACAGCGAACAAATGATAACAAAAAGTGTATTAACTAAATGATGAATATGCTACCAGAAGCTGCACAAGACATCAATGAAATGTCACGAAGGCAATACAGGACTGTGTTTTACCTGTCAAAAGTTATTTCCAAAATAAATGGACCTTAGGCAGCATGGCCAATGCTTTCATTTTGGCTGTCTTAATGATCAAAGCACATCATTGTATGATGAATTCAGCTGTTTCAATCACAATGAGGGCCAAAATGAATGGATTAGATGTTCAGCTGTCCTGATCATCCAAAGGAAACAGATATGGTCTCAGAGGTTTAAAAGCAAAATGCTGGGATTTGGTAATATCTGAAAGTGAATAAAATTGCACCTTCATATGAAACAAACAGTCCATAGATTATAGCCAGTCTACCACTTATGCTCACCCTCTATCAAATTATCTGAATCTGGATTTCATAATTGAGACAACAGTAATAATATTTTAAAAATCACTAAAATTTACTGAGCCCTCAATAAAGTGCCATGCATGCGTATAAATGCTCTACAGGTTGTTCATTCATTCATTTCTTACAACAATCTTCTGAGAAGAGTACTGATATTATTCACATTTTAAAGATGAGAAAGCCAAGGCAAGCGGTCACATTTGCAAGCCGTGTACCTAATAATCGTGCAAGGTTACACAGCTAATAACTGACTCACTCTACTATCAAACCTCAATCCTTTCAGGAATAAGACTAAAACACTTAGTTCAAGTGAATATTAAACTACAAATTAACATATAAAGTCAATTTCTATTTATGCTGTTGCAAACAGAACAAGAGGAAGCTTTCCAATTCTACTAATGAAATTACCAAAAGTAAGTTACAGGCCAGGCATCGTGGCTCATGCCTGTAATCCCAGCACTTTGGGAGGCCAAAGCAGGAGGATCACGAGATCAGGAGATCGAGACCATCCTGGCTAACACGGTGAAACCCCGTCTCTACTAAAAAAATACAAAAAATTAGCTGAGCTTGGTGGCGGGTGCCTGTAGTCCCAGCTACTTAGGAGGCTGAGGCAGGAGAACGGTGTGAACCTGGGAGGTGGAGCTTGCAGTGAGCCGAGATCACGCCACTGCCCTCCAGCCTGGGCGACAGAGCAAGACTCCATCTCAAAAAAAAAAAAAAAGTTATATAGTGTATTTCATTATTTTTAATGTCAATAAGGCAATGTTGTATGTTAATAAAATAATATACACTAATAACACAGAGTCAACTTCAAAATAGGATAATGAGGAATAAGAATCATGGATAAACCCAAATCCCAGGTAAAACTAAATTACTGTCAACTCTCAATTATCAGACCACACACAAACTGTGAATAAGCCAGAGGGGCAATGGTGTTCACTTATTTCCCGAGCAGGCCTTAAAATTAAACAGCTTCTTACTGCTGGACCATCTGGGCTTACAGGAGGTTCAGTCAAATGTCGGGGCTGAGTCCCTTGGGAAGCATAAAGAACTCCTCCCTTCCTCAATCAGAACAAGTACAAGGTCTCTGCAGCGTGTTGGCCATGATCAGCAGAGCAGTTACAATGCGCAGAATTATTGACAATTGACTCGACCCAGTTACCCGATTTTGACCATAAGTGGAGTGGAATAATAATGGGGGAAATAATTTAAGCCCTGGGCATAGGGAAGGCCTTCCTAACAAAAGCCAGACCCATAAAAAAAAGAAGTAATCAATAAACTTAATTACTTAAACCCCAATTTTCTGTACTGCACAAAACACCATAAACAAAATTAAAAGATAAATGAGAAACAGAAAATATTTGCGATTCCTATGACATAGCCAATTTCCCTAATATATAAAGAACTCATATCAGTCAATAAGAAAAAGACGAACGAGAGAAACATGGAAAAACAAATTTTCTAAAACAAACTCTCTTAAAATTTTAATAAAGCCCTTTCATTAGTAACCAATCCATGTTCATCCTAGCAACAGCATGATTTGTCAATTTTAATCATATCCAATTAAAACTAAATCTTTGTAGACTGAAAATCTCAGACTTGTCACTATGTAAGGATATGAAAACCATTTCTTTTCCTGAACCATTTAAGTTTGCTCTCCTTTGAACCATCTTCCTGCCTTAGATCACAAACATCAGCAACAAAAGCACAAAATGCCATCTCCTCTGCTGCCTCTCAGGCCATCTGCAGATAAAATGGTTCTGAATGAATGGCCAATTTGGTTTTTTTGTTTTTTGCACACACACACATGCACTATATATATATAAGCCATATATAAAAAAATATATATATATGGCTTCTATTTATATATATGGCTTCTAAGCACACGAAATAATACTCTACATTACCCATAATAAAGGGAATGTACATTAAAAGTATATTGATGTATCAGGTAGGCAAAAAAAAATTATTTTAATTATTACACTTTTGGTTAGTTAAGGTTTTTTTTAGAAATGAGAACTATCTTGCCTTGCTACTGGGGCAATAATTTCTACAACTACTAGGAAGAAACCTTTGGCAATATCTAAAAAAATACAGGTGCATATACTTTCTGATGCAGTGAGTTAACTCTAGGAATTTATTTTACTGATAATTTTACGTATGTCCTTTCAAAAGGACATTTATACCAGATTATTCACTACAGAATTATTTGCTACATTAGAGGGATTGAAAACCATATAAATGTTTATTAAGAAAGAAATGTATAAAGTATACTTAATTCACATATTGAATACTATACAGCTACAATACAGAAGGAGGAAGTTTATTATGTACTGATATCAGGATGTATAATATGCTACTATTTATATGATAAGCATGTATTTGCTTTTATGTGCTTAAAATTTATCTGGAAGAATTTTTTTTTAAACTAGTAATTTGGGGGTTTCCTGTGGAGGACAGCTAGGTAGCAAAAGGACTTTTACTGAATATCCTTTTTAAAATTTCTGAATATTAAACTATGTGAATGTTTTAACTATTTAAAAATTTAAATAAATAATCTGGTTTTCAGACCCAAAATCAATACCTCCTTCATTCACTGATTGGGGACTGAGACTTGCCTTTAATAAGGCAGAATTTAAAGTCATAATTCCCTTTTCTAACAGTGTTACAGATCTCAGCAAAAGACTGTTAAGGAGGAGTGAAACATTTTTTAGATATATACTTGGCCCAACTTTCTTGTTTAAATATACTTCAATTCTCCAAAAGCCCTCTGAGGTTCCATCACTTGGTTATACTTGCAGAAAAACCAGCATTTTAGCATCACCTGAGACAAACAGGTATCAGATGAACCTGTTTGTCTCAGGTGAAGGTTTCGGAGTATGTGTTGGAGAAAGTTTCCTTCAATAATAATATACTTCTCCAAAAGTTTTAACAAGAGATATGTAATAATCTGAAAACAAATGATACAATATACAATGCAAAGCTAACTTTCATTCTTTTTCATAGACAGAACTGTAGCAAAAATAATCCTAGAAATCAAAGTTCGAGAAGAATCTCTTTGCAGGCAATAAAATATATATGTAGCAGAGGAATTATCAGGTGGTGGACCTATATAATAAATTAAGCTCTCAATAAATTAAGTGAAAGAATATGAAATAAGCTGAACAAAAGTGGAAATCCTAATTCCCCACATTTATTTCATTAAGGTTCAGGCTATTGAACTTATCTTTACCTTATCTGTAAATCAGCAGTTGTAGGGTTTGCCCGCTTATATGTGTGTGACAAATAGCACCAAGAAGACTGTATTAACTCCACTAAATCACTTTATGCCAATACAGGTATTTCGAGAAATAAATTGTGATCATTCCGTTTATATGGATTACACTTGTTTAAATTGCTATTTTTGTGTTTCCTTTACATTGCTTAGAAGCAGTCACATTTTAAAATTTGCTTTGTACCCAACTAAGCTACTATGAAGGAAATGCATATTTGTCTTTCTAAGAAACTCAAAGTGAATTTAGTTAGAACTAAACTAAATGGAGGCCTTCTCCTTCTCTGTCATTAGCTTCTAAGAGAATTGTTTGTGTTTTTGGACTCAATAAAGATTTTTCTGACCTTTAGCTGTCTGCAATTATTTTCTTAACCTCCTTTTTCTGGATTATCCAACTGTTTAATATATTCCCACAGAGTCTCTTGGCCTTTCAAAGTTTAAAGGACCTATTAGAAAAGAAGTTTGTGATATGCCATAATTTTACAGGAACAAACAAAAGGTCAAAGGACCTGAGCCCAGAGATGACAAGATGGTTCACTGGTAAATCAATACTAGGCTTTGTGTTGACCATGGCAAAAGATTTATGAGCAAAGGGCAAATCATTTAGAGGGTTCAGGGATACCGTGTGCTTGGGTAACATTGTTCTCCCTGCTCTTTTGCCTCACCTGAAAATCCACTTGATCCTCAATATAAATATAAATATAACAAAATACAAGTATAAAGTCAAATTCCAACACTTAAAATATTTTAAATGCAAATTTTTACATATATTTTCAATTAAATCCAGAAAGTATACATTCTGTGAATAATATGGACGTTAGGATGGCCTCATGGTTCAATAACTGGTGAATCCAGTTTCCATTTGAGTGTAGGTAACACCTTGAAATTCCTCCAAAGCAGTCTCTAGAAAATGAGGGTGTAGGATTAAGTGCACCACCAAATAAGCATGTGCCTAACATTTGTGGATTTGAAGAGATATGTCTGTAACTAAGGTAATTATGTTAAATTAAAGATCACTCTGATATCAACTTTAGTCCTGTAGATTGGAGAAAAAAAAATGTTCACAATTTGATTTGGTTAGAATTCCTCAAGGTCTACCTTAAGACTCATTACAATATAAGTCTTTGAGTGTACACGTATCCTATCCTTTTGCTGCCTAATAAGTAGCCACTAACTACTGTGAATATGATGAATTCAGATGTGTGTAAGTATAAAATGTGCACAGGTTTTAGAGATTTAATATGAAAAAAGTGTAGATCTCATTAAATTTTTACATTGTTAACACCTTAAAGTGCTCACATAATACTGGGTTAAATGATATTCTTTAAAGTGATTGTACCTTTTTCCTTTCCTTTTATTGTTGCTATGATTTAAAATTACACATGTGGCTCATATTTGTAGCTTACATTATATTTCTCTTGTATTTTATATGTATACACTTTAGCGTGTGATATACACGTGTGTGTTTATACAGACACACATATATTTCCTAATGAAAAGAAAAATATTTATTAGAAAGAATAAATTATAGAAAATATTTTCATAAAGCATACAGCATTTTTTATAAGGCCCCTCTAAATACTATCCAAGCAAAAGCTGTCTTTGAATGGCACAGGTTCAAGAATAGGTCACTAGAAGCTAAGCCTGATGCCCAGAATGTCTAGGGAACCCGGAGGGAAAGTGATAGCATGTCTACCTGTTTTAATCCCCCAGTAGCACAAGCAGTTGCTCTGGAGAAGTGCAATAAGCCGCCTTTTCAGATAAGGTAATACAAGTGATTATGAAGAAAAGCTTTGAAATCCATGCAGTAAATCATTTTTAAAAACAATGTGTTCAGAATTCTTGAGACTAATAAATTATTCTTCCTGTACTCTGGTAGTGTTCCCTACTTCGCTGGTTTGTAAAGGTGGCCCTTGGAGACTCTGAAACAGTGAAACCCGGTTTATTTTTATATAACATTTCAAGTACACATAGAAATTAGCCCCAAAGATTTTTTTTTTCCTCTTCCAATTGCCCTAGAATGAGGCTTCTCGCCACTAAACACTAGGGAGATGGTAAGAAAGATATAAATGTAAAATCTAATGTGTAATCTTTTTTGTAATTACAAACAAAACTGCAACACAGAGTTTTAGTTAAGTACCACATAGTCAGTACAAGTGAAGTTCCAGTGGCCATTTCCTTCATGAAGCCAAGACAAATACAAAAAACAAAGGCTGTTCTTCTTGTCCAGAGGTATTCTTGGAGGTAAATGTCAAATTTTACTCAAATGACTTACAGTCTTATAAATCGCCAGTCATGTTTTTATTTTATTGATAATTTAATTGCAATTAAAATGGATGCAAATCCTCCTCAGACCCCAAGTAAACCAAAGTCCACTCTTAGACGTTTCCCTGTGAGTCCAAGCCTACTCACCAGTAAAGATAATCAATATCATCTTTATTTTTCATGATGGCATCTTTTCACATTATATTTTGTATAGGAAAAAAGCATTTAAGCCTATTGAAAATATCACTTTATAAATAGAATATTTTAAAATATAATCGTTGATTCAGACATTCCACCACTATCAGATCATTTTCAGGATACCAACACAAGATTTTGGTGTTTCTTTGCTTTTTTATAATTGGTCTACATAGACATGTCTACACTATGTCCAAGTGTAGTTAAATATCATCTGTTGACTCCTGACATTATGCTGTTATTACCTTAAAATGGAAACATTCATTTAAAGTATATAAGTGGTGTACTTTTAAAGAACCTTTCTGTGGTTTTCCAAAAGCATTCCAAAGAGGTTACTTACGTTGCTTTGAAACTGGTTTGAGTTATGGGAAGGCCGTAGCCTCAGACTAGCAGCTGAGACAGCAAAGGAGATGAAAGTTTTTAGCTTTCAGATCCAAGGGGAAACACAGCTGCTACAGCTGGCCTGCTCAGATCTCAACACTTAGTACAATGATGAAGAAGGCGATAATGCTGTGTCTCAGCTTGAAAAGTGCATTAATAAAAACAATCCTTAAATAGAACAGGGAAATCGATTAATCAAATCTAGGCTCCAGGCTGCAAAATGAAATGATTTTTTTTTAAAGGCAAGGGAAGGGGAAATCCTTTTAGATTCTTAAAGATATCCACTTCTGAGACATTATCTTGACTAAATGAAATCATACGGAGGATGGAATATAACTTCTTAAGAAACTAAGTTTACCTTGGACAGGTACTTCTAAAGTTTCAACTTACTGTAATAGAAAATGGAAGTCTGGCAAATGTGTATCTTACATAATAGGTACCAGAAATGTCTCAGGCCACCGTTTGTGACTTTTTAATAGCTACACTGCAGAACACATGTGCAAAGCTGGTAGCTTGTGGAGATTAGTTCTGCCAGAATGTAGAATACCTGAGGCTGTACCTCAAAATAGTTGTCTAAGGAAGGCAAACATGCCTCCAGGAGCCTGTAAGGGAAGCTATGCCACAATATCTGGGTGGAGCACTTCTCCAAAATAATTACAAATATCAGACAAATGTAAGACCTCCCTTTTCAAATAATAACACCTTCCTTCGAAGGACTTCAAAGTTCTAAACAGCCATTATCTTATTAACCTTAACAACCCAGTTAGGTAGGTAAGACAGTGGTATTATTACACCTATTATTACGATTATTTTAAAGATACGGGCCCTAATTTGCTAAAGCCATATAACTTCTTCAAGGCCACACAGCAAGTTAAGGTGGAAATAAACCAGGGCAGCCCATCTTGGTCTAGAAATTCTTCAACATTCATTTGCAATGAGTCAGGCTTTCAGGTAAAGTGAAAAGTTAAGATAACGGAATGTATGACACTTCATATACATAAAATGGTTTTAGTATGTGTAGCAACAGTGCATTTAGAAAAAGAGAAATATGACAATAGGCTATAAAAGCTATCAAGTAACTAATAATCCATCTGACTTTTTTTTTCCATTTTTTCCTGTCAAAAGGTAACATAAAACCAAACTGTGTGCTTTGATGCTAAGAACACTGTTACTTTTTTTGAAAACAAACTGCAGTAACACTGAGAACACAGGAAATATTCTGTTTTTATAGTTTCTCAACAACCAAGGAAATATGTTGGTTCAAACTGGCCTATTAGCTATCTTAAAGGGCAAAATAGATGTTTATTTATTTAACTTATTTATCTACTTTTAAAAGTAGAAATTTTAAAAAAGCGATATCACAACTTCCCTAAGAAATATTAAATTGGCACAACAGTAATTGCATTACTTTTAAAGGCAAAACCACAATTACTGTTGCACCAACCTAATATTTTCATTCAGTCAATCATTCAACTAAATTTGTTCTAGATTCTGAGGATAAGGTAGTGAACAAAGGAGTCTCTGCTGTCATGGTGATAAGTACTAAGTAGGAAAACTAAAGCACAGTAAAGGGGTAAGAAAGTATACAACGAGGTGCAGGTTGCTGTTATATAGGAGGTCAGGGAATTGTCTTAGCGACTCTTGTACAGCACAGACCTTAGAGAAGGGAGGGGCCAAGTGGGCATCTGGGATAGAACGGCCCATGCAGAAGGTGTCCTGCAAATCTAGAGAGAAGTGACCACTGTGGGAGAAATGAGGTCGGAGAGGATTAGGTTGGGTGAAGAAGGACAGCGATCGTTATCAGGTTTGCAATCCTTCCAGAGATCTTGGCTTTGACATAAAGTGAGACTTTATCTTAAAGTCTGTCTAATCTCCAGGAGTTTAGAGTAGCACATGACCTGACCTACATTGTAGAAGCATCACTCTAGCTGCCTTGAGAAGAAAGAGGGTGTGGGGGCTGGGCATCAGAGAAAGCCAGCCGGGAGCTAACTTAAGTGGTTATTGCACTAATTTTCAGGTAAAGATGATGGTGGCTCGGTCTACCACAGTAATAGTAGTGGAAAAACAGGATGAGAGGCTAGACATATGTTTAAAGTAGAGATGGCAGAATTTTCTGATGGATTGGATGGGGGGCATGAAAGAAAAGAGAAGAGTCAAGGTGACATCATGGGATTTAAGTTGAGCAAATACAAGATGGAATTTCTATTTACTGATCTGGGGAATTCTGTGAGTGGAGTAGCCTTTAAATATTTGTTTTGGACACAGTACGCTTGAGGTGTGTTTTAGATCTTCTAGTGGGCATGACGGGTGGGCAATTCCGTGGAGCAATGCTTTGAAATTATAAAAGCTTAAGGGATCTTAACCAACTCCCTTCACTTACTTGTAGGGAAACATAGGAAATGTTCTCATAAACACATGTTTATTAGAGAGCTTTTGGCAGGAACCAGGGTATTTTGGACCCCAATTTATCTCTCATTTCATTATATCATGTTATAACTACATATGAAAAAATGGTCAAATTTTTATAGGACCTTTTAGGATGGCACTTTCACATGTCTGGCTAAGTGAAAGTGATTTTACTTATCACCCCTTCGGGAGTGCACGAAACAACAGTTAGTCTCTTTTTGATAGTCTGGAGTTATTATAACAATAACAACTAAGAAAAGTTGAAAATAAATATCACAGAATGCTGTCTTTGTGTCATTTAAAAATAAGTTTTATATATATATATATATAATCACATCATATCATTTTCCTTTTGTAGCTATGGTACATAAGATGTAAGAGTAAAGAGATTTGACAGGAGGTTCAAAGCATGTTCTAGGAGTAACATCTAACCTTTACTGTTTAATCCATGATTTTCAAATGTCTTTCAGACAGATAAGGCTAGAATAGGCCTTTCATGTTTTTGTTTACAGTCAGTCTCTCTCATTACACACACACACACACACACACACACACACACACTCTTATAGTTATGCACTGCATAACAATGTTTTAGTCAGTGACAGACCACATATACGACTGTGATCTCAAAATATTACAACGTAATATTTCTCTGTTTAGATATGTTCAGATAAACAAATACTTAGCACTGTGTTACAATTACCTACGGTGTTCCGTACAGTAACATGCTGTACAGGTCTGTGGCCTAGAGCAATAGGTCATATCATAAAGCCTTAATGTGTTCCAGGCTATATCACCTGGGTTTGTATAAGCACATTCTAGAATATTCACAAAACCACAAAATCACCTGATGACACATTTCTCAGAATGTATCCCTGTCATTAAGTGACACATGACTATAAATTTCCCTTCTGGGATGACATCGAGCATTGTTTTTGGCTGCAAAATTTCAAATGTGTGTTAATAAGCTTTATTTCAGAGTAGCTAAATAAGGACAATACTATTTTGAATAAAAGAAAGGAAGTAATACCAGTCCATGTTTTAAAATTTCTCAGCAAATTTTAACATTAACTTTAAAACCAGATAACAAGTTTAATAACAAACGGATAAAGCAGTCACACGGAAAATAATGGTTATAAACAAGAAAAACACAACAAAATAACTATTTATTTTATGTCATCCCCTTCTGCTGCTCAGTAATAAATGTCATAGGTAGAATATTGGAGCAAATATATAATCCAGATTATAACAAAAATATCTGTGGGTTTTAGGGAACAAAAATCCCATAGAAACTGTTACATGGAGGAGAGTTATGAGACTAAGAACAGGCCACGTGATGAGACAACCTCAAGATAGGAAGGCACGAGCACTGATGATAGCGGCGCACAAGGACTTCAAACAGAAATGTTGCTTCTTGGATTGGGGCACCATTCAACGCAGTACATTACACCTGTTATTTTCTTTCTTTTTTTTTTTTTTTTTTTCTTGTTGAGATGGTGTTTCACTCTTGTTGCCCACGCTGGAGTGGTGCAATGCAGCTATCTTGGCTCACTGCAACCTCTGCCTCCTGGGTTCAAGCGATTCTCCTGCCTCAGCCTCCTGAGTAGCTGCGATTACAGGTGCCTGCCACCAAGCCCGGCTATTTTTTGCATTTTTAGTAGAGATGGGGTTTCACTATGTTGGCCAGGCTGGTCTCGCACTCCTGACCTCAGGTGATCCACCTGCTGCCTCGGCCTCCCAAAGCTGGGATTACAGGCGTGAGCCACCACACCCAGCCACACCTATCATTTTCTTTGTGTAATTTTTTGTTTGTTTGTTTTTGGTCCTTCTTATTGGTCTATTCAAACTATAAGGTAGAAAACGCAATTGCAGAAGATTCTAGAAGATAAACAGGATGATTCTGTCTCTGGAAAGTCCTTTTCTGGTCTGGAAAACACCTCAACTGAAGGGATAACATGTTTTATTACCTTTTGCTCTTCAGTAGACCTCTTTTAAATAATTCTAAATAGATAAGATTACATTTTAAAAACACATGTTTCTTAGTTTATGTATGAATATTGTCATTAAAAAGACAATGATTAGAGTTACCAGTCCTTATGGCATTTGGATAAGTCAAGACTCTAACCAGGTCTCACTTTCCTCATCACAGAGTAGCTGTGGATATTATACTCCATGGACAGCACTTGGCACATTTCCTGGCATACAGAATATATTCAATAATTGTTAGCTGTTTTATTACTATATGGTTATCTATTAAATATGGTCAATAATTCTCACAGATAAACTATAAAAATTTATTCAGAAAGGGCACCTGAAAGCAGATGAAAATATATAAATCAATTTTATTAAATTGTACATCAGTACTGTCAAGTAACATTTATTGATCCTCGTCGATATAAAGTACAAATAATACAACGAGCAAGTTAATAGAATATTTAAGAATAAAACAACAAAAAGCATGGATAACTTTTTTAGTAGGTAAATCAGTCTTTGCTGTTGAGATTTTGATTTTTTTAGGTTAATTCTCTTCATTTAATCCAAAATAATGTATAGACTGTCAGCTAACACCTTAAAAAAAACTATTAAAAATTGAGTGATTTTTCTTAGCATAATATATTAAACAGTATAAGCAAACACTTACGGGCCATTTATGGCCAGTTATCAATAAGGTTATGAATAATAATTTCTTGATATATTTTAAATTTAAGAAACACATTAAATAATGTGTATAGTTATTCCCAGAAATTTAATCCATGTTTCAATTTAGAATCAGTTCCTAGGAAATGAAACATAACTTCTATTATGCATTCATTTTTAATGGTTTCTATCAATCCCTACAGCCATTTAGGGATCTCATTTAGGATTATAGGATATTTATAATTAAGCAAAGCAATTTAATACATGTTAAGTAGAAATGCAAAGATGATTTGTGGGAAGAATTACTTTAAACCTCTGTAACATATCCACAGACTCCAATTAAATGAGAATCTTTATCATTATAAGAGATTTCTCTCTTCGGCATGGAAGAGAATGTCAGTTCTACTTCCTGTAGTGTAGTGTGTTATAACAACTCTTATTAAATATACTTCCAGTGACAAAACAGGAGACTAGCAATTCAGTTATGATTAAGAAATCACCAACCAAAAATTATTTTAAAAACTGTGGTCAGCATCATGATTTAATTCATTTTTGTTGTAATTTTTCATTAGAATTATTTAATGCTTGCCCAGTGTTTAATCCTTTGTCCTCAATATTTTATGCCCTGTTATTTTAGCAACGAGAAGGAAGGTTCCTGTGAATGAGACAAAGGATTTAGGCAGGGATCAAATCATGAAAGACTTTGGGTAACAGGCTAAGGAATGTGGATTTTACCATGAAGGCAATAGGACCCTTTGAGAGATCTTAAGGAAGGAAATGATAAGTTTGAATTCACATATCAAATAGGTTTTCATAATAACTGTGTGACAGTTTCAAAGGAATGAAGTATATAGGCAAAGGCACCAGTTAAGAAAAGACAAAATGGTAGTGATGTACTGTGAGCTATTTGGCCAACAGATTCTATTCCTGGTGGCCATTGAATGGGAATAGGATGGTTAATAGGTTTATACATATAAAAAAGAAGGTGGCATTAAAAACTGTCTGGGCCAATTACATTCATGGAGACAAGCAAAAAAGAAGGAACAGATTGGAGGAAATTATAAATTCCATTTCAGACATTTGCTTTTTGAGGTGACTGCAGGATGTTCAAGTGGAAATGATAGTAAACATTTGGCACTTATCAGTCTGTAGCTTAGAAGACAGTTCTGGGAGTCATCAGTTACATAAGTGGTGTGAAGAGCAGGGGAGAAGAAGGAAGGAGGATGGAAGAAAAGGAGTAGTGGAGAGGTGATGGGAGGGAGGAAGAAAGGAGGAGGTAAGTTAAGCAAAAGTAGCACATAAAGGAGACAGAAAACTGAGGAGCAGCAAATACACATACACACTCTACATATATATTTAGAGAGAGAAAATATGTAATATTTGTACATATACATACAAATATTAAGTATAGGATATGTGCATATATATACAGTATATATACATATATAATGCATATTGTATTTCATATATAGTATGTATGTATGGGGTGTGTGTGTGTGTATACGTATGTATGTATTTATTTATATATTGTGATGTTTAATTTTGTGTGATCTCGGCTGGGCTACGGTACCCAGTCATTTGTTCAAGCAGCAGTCTAGACGTTGCTATAAAGGTATTTTTTAGACGTGATTAAAATTTAAATCAGTAGACTTTGAGTAAGGCAATTTACCCTCCATAATGTGGCTGAACCTCGTCCGACCAGTTGAACACTGTATTAGTCCATTTTCATGCTGCTGATAAAGACATACCTGAGACTGGGTAATTTATAAAGAAAAAGAGGTTTAATGGACTCACAGTTCCACGTGACTGGAGAGGCCTCACAATGATGGCGGAAGGCAGAAAGGACATCTTATGTGGTGGCAGGCAAGAGAGAATGAGAACCAAGAGAAAGGGGTTTCCCCATAGAAAACCATCAGATCTCGTGAGACTTACTCACTACCACGTGAACAGTATGGAAGAAACCACTCCCATGATTCGATTATCTCCCACCAGGTCCCTCCCACAACACATGGGAATTATGGGAGCTACAATTCAAGATGAGATTTGCGTGGGGACACAGCCAAACCATGTCAAACATCTTAAGAAAAAATGTTGAGGTTCTCTAAAGAAGAAATAATTCTGCCCCCAGACTGCCTTTGGATTCAAGACGGCAATATCCATTCTTTCCTGAGTCCTTAATCTGTGGGCATGCCCTGTAAATTTCAGTTTGCCTGCCCCCACAGTCACACAATGACGTGAGCCATTTCTCTAAGGTTCCCCTGTATACATATATATATATCTATATAAAATATACATAATAAATATGATGTATTATATATAAAACTATAAATATAATTTTATTAGTATATAATATTTATTACTAATTATTATATATTACATGTTGTATGTAAAAATATAAATACATACATATAATATATATGTGTGTGGGAGTGTGTGTACACATACAGAGAGACATACATCTTACTGGTTCTGTTTGTCTGGAGAACCCTGACTAATATAATCACTTAACAGTCAAGTAATATTTTTATGTGTCAAAAATATACATGCAAAAATATTAAGAAGAGCTTTCTCTGTGTGGCAGGATTATTAATACATTTTAACTTCTTCTTTATTCATGTCTATATTCTATGATTTTTCTTGAAAAAGCATGTATTAGTTTTATTTTATAATTAGAAACAAGCAACAAACTGTTTTAACTACAAGACTTAGAAATTCATAGTACAGCTCACGAATAAATCATTTTATTGCAAATATTAAAATTTTTCCAAGGTGATACACGTTGGCAATTGTATACGATTTTAATATAGAAGTTTGTCTAGAAAAATGCAATGAAGATTACAGGTTCCTTTCACATATTTCAACTAACTTTTATAGTTTGCCAAAATATTAAAGGTTTTAGAAAACATAGGACAAACAGGAGTTTTCCAGGGAACCAAAATTTATTTGTACTTCGATAGAATGATATAACCTATCTTAAAAAACATGGTTTTATCTTGAAAAGGATGTGAGTTGGTCAGCAAAAGAACGATCAAAAGGAAGGTCATAAAACAGAAGCCTTGTTGGGATTAACCATCCAACTATTATCCATTGAAGAGTATACCAATATATAAGCACATGATTTACCCCTTCCTGGGGACACACAGAGCATCTGATTCCGAAAAAAAAAATGCCATAAGGACCATAAGCCTGAAGCCACTAAACACTTGAATGGTACCTTGATCACTTACACGGATTTCATGTTCACCTAGCAGTATCCCAAACGGAGTCTGCATTTGTAGTTCCACTATTCAAAACAGAGTTGGTGTTTGGAGAACCTAAGTGCCCAAGTTAGCATTCTGGTTCACACACTAATACGTCTCTCTGAGCTTGATTAACGTTAAGTCTACTCTGAGAATTAGATCTGCTCTTAGAGTGCTAACAAACCAGTTTTCCAAGCCTGCAAAGTCAGGCAGAGCCTGGGCAACTGTAAATCCACCAAGGCAAGTTCACCAGTGCCACAATACCTGGATAGATTATTTGCTTTAAATAAATGAAACACCTCCGCGCTGCTAGGATATGTGGATTTTTTCATTAACATTTTATATTGTAAGTATTCAAATTAGATGGTCCTTAAGAGTTAGAATTTCTTAGATAACCTCACTAAGCTATGCTTTACTCATTATTATGTGTCTTTAAACTTTTCTGCTCAGCCTTCATGCTGTATCCTGTTACAGCTGATAAACTAGCATTACTTTAAGCTTAACTTTAAGACTAGGTCACAGACAAGAATAACAATGAAGAAAAGTCTGTTTTAAAGATCATTAAACAAAAAAAAATTGCTGTAAAAAATCCTCATGTGAACAAAGAATTGCAAAAGAAAAAGTATCACAAACACCCCACTCACTCAACATAAAATTATGAAAACTTTGGAGAATATTTTTTTTTTCCTTTTTAAATACTAACGGAAATGAAACTAGGAAACTTTATCAGGATCAAAAATTACTTTTACATGCTGTTTTTATTATACTAAGAAGAGAAAAATTTAAAACTCAAAATATAGCCAATTCCAAGGGAATATTCAGAAATGATACACTACCAGAACTTTCCTTTTTCTTTTTTTTTAAGCTTCAGAGTAACAAATTACATTCTAAAAGGAAGATCTATTTCCTAAGCAATCTACATAATGGTTGTAATTCCTCTACTGTTTTGAGCATAAGAAATCAGTTTTAAACAGAAAATCTGTATTACTGTTTCTAGGCCTTATTATAAATTTTTATATGGAACACAAAAACTGGAGCTAAACTTGAGAGGTACATTTATCCTACAACAAATATCATACCCTAGCAAAAAAAAAAAGAGTATGAGAAAATCCAGGGGAAAAGGCTAAGAACAACCACATAAACAAAGTGAATAAACATGTCACCAGAAGACGATAGACGTTATCTGAAGCCAAATAACTTTCCTATGCTTATTACAAGGATGTCATCCTGAGAGATAAAATATAGTATCATAAATTTAAAGGTCGCTGAATTTTTCAAGGTAACCCAAACATTGTAAGGACATACAATTAATTCTCTCAACATTTAGAGTATAACCAATAATTGCAAGAGTCCAAGCCATATCAGATGAAGTCTATATCTACTTATGTGCCCTGACCTTTAGGTAGAGTCCAACTTAATAAAAATAGACAAAATTACCCAATCTCCTTTGAGATATTTTATGTTTAGTACATAATGAAAGAAAAAAGTTTTTTCTGTTTAAAAATTATATTTTATATAACACCATTCAATGTTTTATATATTTTATATATACATTTTAATGAATAATCTGCATTTTATTAAAATACATTTCCACATTCTGGATAGCCAAAATATCCTATAAAAGAGAGACATTTGAAAAGTCTCACCATTATTTTCTCTAATACTAACAAGCACCTCCTAGGCCTATTTTTAATCTTTTAAAATTCTCATTTCAAACTAAGCTTTGACTTTTTCTAATAATGTTTACAGCATTAACTAAAGGCTAATTTTATTGGACAAGTGAGTCTTTAAAACAATTGCATTTGTATCTATACTCATTCAAAAATCACCAATTAGAGCTCTGATGATAAACATTATTTATGACATTTATTCACACAATATTCATCCTTTTAAAAATTGCTTTTTAAGGCCTCAAATGGGTGGCATAATCATTAGACAACAAATTTGTGAAAATAAATGTGGTTAAGTACTGAAAATGTCTACATAAAAAAGGTTGTAGCCTCATAGGTAAGTTTCATTTTTATCTATTAGACATGGGTACACATTATATGAGAAATACGTCTTACAATCAGAGTAGGTTAATCAGCTGTCTTAAAAACTTAACATTTTAAAATTTTAAATGTTTTATGCTTTAGGCAATTAATCATAAGGATTAATTTAAGAGTTAGCATCCATTGAGTCCTGATTCTGAGTGTGGTATTTTGAAGTGTTCCCTATTCTCAATAGCCCCAAAGATGTCAACTCTAAATATTCCTATTTTAGATACGAGAAAACAGACTTAAAGAGGTTAAGGCAGTGGTTCTCCAAGTGTTGTTCCCAGACCAGCAGCATCAGCATCGTATGGGAACATTTTAGAAAGGCAAACTCTCAGACCCCACCCCAGACCCGCTGACTCAGAAACTCTGGACGTGGCCAGCAATCTATATTTTATCAAGCCCTCCAGGTGACGCTGATGCACAATAAAATGTATAATCACAGCATTAAGGAAATTTGCCTAAGGATACACATCTAGGAATTGGTGAAACTAGACAGGAACCCAGGTTGGCCTCCCTCTTTTGAAACCCAGGCGTTAACCCAGTAACTCATAAGGCCTTTGGTTAAAGGCGACCCTTCTTCTCTGAAATCAGTGTTACTTTCTAAAAGGATTACTTTCAGTAGAGAGAGTGTACTGAACATAATGGAAACTTTGATGTTACCAAATCTTACAATGCCTCAAGGTCATCACTCTGACAAATGTTCAACTGTCATGTAGAACACAGGAAACATTCCTGATATATTGTCAAGATTTGAGACTGAAATATCGGATGCCTCCAGCTCCCAGCTAACTCAACGCCCCACCTTTGTCAGCCCACAAACAGGTCTTCATCATTAAACAGCGAGGAGTAGGGGGACAGGGCTTTAAGTGTGGCTAGCTCATAAGGAGACTTATTTAAATAAAGTTAGAAAGCAGGAACAACCGGGGACAGTCATTCCCTTACAGGACACGCCAGAGGAAATCGGGAGCTAGAGATTAATCCCCAAACCCCTAAAACTTTTCTCATTCATCTCTTCAGTCATCTCAGACCCCTCCTTCACCAGGACCAAAGGCAGACTGTTGATGATGAACTATGCTGTTACCTAAACTGCTGTCACTAGCCCAAACAATGTCATGAATCAGTGTTGGCCAGTCTCAGCAGCTGCAGATCCTTAGAAAGTGGAAAACTGGGCGAGGTGTCGTGGCTCACATCTGTAATCTCAGGACTTTGGGAGGCCTAGGTGGGTGTATCACTTGAGCCCAGGAGTTTGAGACCAGCCTGGGCAACATGGCAAAACCCTGTCTACCAAAAAAAAAAAAGAAGAAGAAAAATTATTTGGGCATAGTAGCGCATGCTTGTAATCCCAGCTACTCAGGAGGCTGAGGTGGGAGGATTGCTTGAGTCTGGGACGTGGATGTTGCAGATCTCACCACTGCACTTCATCCTGGGCAACAGAGTGAGACCCTGACCCCCACTCTGTCCACCTCCCCCACCCCACCCCCCGCCAAAAAACATAAAAAAGAAGAAAAAGAAAAATAGAAAGTGGGAGCCTGAAATGAGAGTAGGTGAGTATCCAAAACACTTCAATGAAATAAATATGAACAGCCAAATCTAGATGTCAGGTGTTCTAGGATTTAAAAAGTAATGAAGGCGGTGTCTAAGCATGACTGTTATTACCTCAGCACATATTCTGTGAACTGCTTTGATCTCAAACCTCCTTTTTTCTCAACGTGCGTCAATCACTCATTAATTCCACAACTCTCTGTTGAACTCTTGTCCTATGCCATGCAGGGTTTCTAAGTGGACTATAGCAGGGAGACTGGGAAGAGACCCTTGAAGTACTGCAGGAGGAAGTGAGTCATGCCAGGGTGACCGTAGTGGAGTTGGAGAGAAATATCAGTGATAGAGCTGGAATGTGTTTAGAAGTAAAGTTCTGCCAATAGAATCAATGTAAGAAGAGACGGGTTGAAGCTTAGGTTTTGAAGAAAGTACAGTTGTTGGTACAGGTTGAGTAACCCTTATTCATGGAACCAGAAGTGTTTCAGAGTTTGAATTTTTTTTTTTTTTTTTTTTTTTGAGACGGAGTCTCACTCTGTCGCCCAGGCTGGAGTGCAGTGTCACAATCTCGGCTCACTGCAAGCTCCGCCTCCCGGGTTCATGCCATTATCCTGCCTCAGCCTCCCAAGTAGCTGGTACTACAGGCGCCGTAACCACGCCCAGCTAATTTTTTTGTATTTTTAGTAGAGACGGGGTTTCACCGTGTTAGCCAGGATGGTCTCGATCTCCTGACCTCGTGATCCGCCCGCCTTGGCCTCCCAAAGTGCTGGGATTACAGGCGTGAGCCGCCGTGCCCAGCCAGAGTTTGACTTTTTAAAAGAAATTATGGAATATTTGCATTAACCTTACTGGCTGAGCATCCAAAATCTGAAAATCCCAAATCTGATTTAGGCTGCATGTAGGCACTCAAAAAGTTTCATATTTTGGAGAGTGAAGTTCAAAATATGAACTTTCATATTGTGAAGTTCAGATTTTTGAACGTTGGTTGTTCAACCTGTAGTGATAATATCTAGAATGGGACCAAGGGAATATAGAGGAAGAGATTTTTGTAGCTAAGGGGGTCAGCCAACTGAAAGGCCAAAGTGTTGAAGGTGTCATTGGGTGTTTAAATCTCCAAGATGGTGACAGACATTGAACTAGAAATAAAAACAATCAACAAGCTATTAAAGTTATTACTGCATGAGGGAGTGGAACTGGGTGGGCTGGGCCTCAGTATATGATAGCAATGACTCAGTCAAAACAAAAGCAATGGCAAAAGCAATGACAAATGGGATCTCATTAAACTAAAGAGCTTCTGCACAGCAAAAGAAACTATCATCAGAATTAACAGGCAACCTACAGAATGGGAGAAAAGTTTTGCAACCTACTCATCTGACAAAGGGCTAATATCCAGAATCTATAATGAACTCAAACAAATTTACAAGAAAAAAACAAACAACCCCATCAAAAAGTGGGCAGAGGACATGAACAGACACTTCTCAAAAGAAGACATTTATGCAGCCAGAAAACACATGAAGAAATGCTCATCATCACTGGCCATCAGAGAAATGCAAATCAAAACCACAGTGAGATACCATCTCACACCAGTTAGAATGGCCATCATTAAAAAATCAGGAAACAACAGGTGCTGGAGAGGATGTGGAGAAATAGGAACACTTTTACACTGTTGGTGGGACTGTAAACTAGTTCAACCATTGTGGAAGTCAGTGTGGCGATTCCTCAGGGATCTCGAACTAGAAATACCATTTGACCCAGCCATCCCATTACTGGGTATATACCCAAAGGACTATAAATCATGCTGCTATAAAGACACATGCACACGTATGTTTATTGCGGCACTATTCACAATAGCAAAGAGTTGGAACCAACCCAAATGTCCAACAACGATAGACTGGATTAAGAAAATGTGGCACATATACACCATGGAATACTATGCAGCCATAAAAAATGATGAGTTCGTGTCCTTTGTAGGGACATGGATGAAACTGGAAAACATCATTCTCAGTAAACTATCGCAAGGACAAAAAACCAAACACCGCATGTTCTCACTCATAGGTGGGAATTGAACAATGAGAACTCATGGACACAGGAAGGTGAACATCACACTCCGGGGACTGTTGTGGGGTGGGGGGAGGGGGGAGGGACAGCATTAGGAGATACACCTAATGCTAAATGACGAGTTAATGGGTGCAGGAAATCAACATGGCACATGGATACATATGTAACAAACCTGCACATTGTGCACATGTACCCTAAAACCCTAAAGTATAATAAAAAAAAAAAAAAAAAAAAAAAAAAGAAGGGGCATTGGGAAATAAAGTCAGCTTAAGCGCATGTCAAAGAAACAGGGGGAGCCGGGTGCAGTGGCTGGTGCCTGTAATCCCAGCACTTTGGGAGACAAAGGCGGGTGGATCACGACGTCAGGAGATCAGGACCATCCTGGCTAACACAGTGAAACCCCCTCTCTACTAAAAATACAAAAATTAGCCAGCTGTGGTGGCGGGCGCCTGTAGTCCGAGCTACTCAGGAGGCTGAGGCAGGAGAAAGACGTGAACCCGGGAGGCAGAGCTTGCAGTGAGCCGAGATTGTGACACTACACTCCAGCTTGGGTGACAGAGTGAGACTCCGTCTCAAAAAAAAAAAAAAAAAAAAAAAAAAAAAAAAAAAGACACAAAGGGTTTTAGGAAAGAAGGGAAGATAGATAGATAGATTAGATAGATAGATAGATAGATAGATAGATAGATAGATAGATAGATTAGATAGATAGATACATGATAGATTGCTGAATAGGTTTTCTGAGTGAGAACATAAGGAGTTTGGATTTGTGCATTTAATACAGATGTTCACGGAATGTGCAAAAGTAAAAATTGGAGAGGAAAATTGAAATATACTATATATATATATATATATATTTTTTTTTTTTTTTACTCATAAGGGGTCTCTAGTGGAAAATGGTGGAGAACCACTGCTTCAAGAATCGAATGATGTCCCTACTTATTCTAGTCTACCTGTGAGTAAAGACTTTCTCCTTGGTTCAGAGGAAACATGGATTTTTCCCTCAAAGGATTTTTACCAGGAGACTAAGAGAGATGACCAAAACAAAATCATCATGATAATACAAGGATAGAAGTAAATGAGCTTAAAGAAGAAAGATTCCTCAATGTAAGTAACTAGTCTAACCACAGACTGACATGGCTGAAACCAGTACTGGGCAGTCAGCCCTGATTCATTTTCCTTGCCCAGATCCCATGTGGCATCCCATGTGGCCTTCGGCTCCACCAGAGGTACATTTTTAGCCCATGCCAGAACCTTCCAGAACCCTTGAGGTATAATCTTTGGCTGTCCACTACTACTTGCATCTGCACTCACTCCAGCAAATGCTACCGTTTCCTAGAGAGGAAACTTTCCCACCTTGACCCGAAATTCCATCTTCAGTTATGAAGTCTCACTGTGGGGGTTTTTCTCAGGTATCCCAGATGGTTTCATCTGGACTGCCCTTACCCACTAAATTTCTTCTACCTCATTTTCATATGTGGTTTAGCCTTAGTCTCAATATGAGTTTTCAGGTTTCTTGTTCTTAACTTTTTCATTAAATGACCTTACCCATTCTTTTGTCTCAACTATCATATTTATGCTAATGAATTTCCTGTAGATATATCTGGCCTGAAACTCTTTCAATTTCTTTCTCAAATTTTTACTTTTGGACACTCCATGAACATCTGTATTAAATGCACAGATCCAAACTCCTTATCTTCTCACTCAGAAAATCTATTCATCACATCATTCCAATCTTGGAATGATGGCATCACCTTTCCCAGTTGCTGAGGCTAGAAAGTGTCACATCTTGACTCTACATTTACCTTTCTGCACATTCAGTTCAACATCCTGAACGTGTTTTATAACATCATTGCCTCTTTCCATGTCTACCGTCACAATCCTAGCTTCTAATACGCCTTCTGCACAACAGCCTTCCCACCAGTCCTGCCTGCCAGTCATCTCCCACATTGATTGACACTAGACTTTAATTTTCTAAGACATGACTTCTATCATTATTTCCGGGGGTTTAAAAGCTTCACTGCCTCCTATTATAGAATTCTAACCTCTTAACAAGGTTATACAAATTCCCATTTTCATTACATATTGCCATGAATCTTAGGCAAATGCCACTTCCTGAACACAGTATATGTCTTTGCTCTCATGTTACGTTGTTCATAGGACAACAAATACCTTTCCCTTACTCATCCTTCAGGACATACTTCAAAAGCTACCTATTCAAGAGAGATTTCTTTCTCTGATCTTCTTTTCTTCCCGTTAGAAATAACTGCAATTTCCTTTGTGTCCCCAACCATCTTGTTTATAGCTCTGAAATCCCTTGTATCTAGAAGTATATAGATTTTATTTCCCAGATAGACCGTAAGTTTCTTAAACAGCCTATGATATTTAATACAAGCTGCTCAAACAAGTGAGAAAAGAGAACAGGGAAAGGCTGCGTGCCTATGGCTTATATTTAAAATATTTAGATTTACGACAACCTAAGGGTAATAGACAGACCAGCCCTCCAAAGATGTCTGTGCCTTAATCCCTAGAACAGGTGAATATGCTACCTTGCATGAAAAACAGGAACTTTGTAGACGTAGTTAAGGTTCTTGAACTGAAGATAGGAAGAGTGGGCTAGATTATCTAGATGGGCCCCATCTAATCACAGGAGCTCTTAAAAGCAGAGAATTTTCTCTGCTTGCATTAGACCCCAAGATGGAGGAAAAGGAGAAGTCAGAGAGGCTCTAAGTGTGACAGAGACTCAACCACCTCGGCTGGAGTGAAGTCACCTGGAAAGCAGGAGAAGGCATAAAGGCAATCTTCAGGGAGAAAAGACCAGCCTCCGAATGACAGGCAGAGAAAAAGAAATAGGAACCTCATTCCGATAACCACTAGGAATTGAACTGCCAACAAGTTGAATGAATTTGGAAGTGAATTCTTTTCTATAGGCTTGAATAAGGGACGCAGCCCTATCAACACCTTCTTTCCAGTCTTATGAGACCCTAAGCAAAACACCCAGCTGAGCCCGCTCAGACTTCTGACCTACATAAATTGTAAGATATTAAGTTTGCGTTGTTTCGAAATGCTAAATTTGTGGCAATTTGTGAAGGCAGCAATAGAAAAATACTACAACAAATTAAAAGCAGAAGTACTGTCAAGGATGTGAGGATCTGAGTGTATTAGGGTACCACAGGATTGATTAATCCATGAAAAGTCACCTTAACGACAAGGAAAGTCTTCGTAAATTTAAATAAGTTAAAAGTTCATCATTTATAAATATGGTCCTCAGTTTCTTTTCTACCCTGAACATACTTCAGAGATATGATATAAACCTCTCAGCAATTAGCAGAGGGTAGTACTTGGGTGAGGAATGTTTATATCAGAATTTCCAGAGCATCATGTCATTTTGGTAACTCTGATATACCGTTTCCCTAAATTCCCCTCCATACTTTCTCTACTCCAATTAGTTGAGAAATAGCAGCTTAGAAATATCAAGGACCAGCTCTGAATTCTGAAGACATTATTTAATGAAGCTTACGCTAATGCTGCCCTAATAAGATCCAGTTTTCAGAAGAAATACTGACTACTTCTATAGCAGTTTAATATCTAGAAAAACAACAACAGTGGTTATGGGAAGTCGTTACTGAGTACTTACTCTGAACCAGGCAGTGTTCTGTGTGGCATATCTCATTTGATTCTTTCAGTAAACCAACAGAATGGTCTCTCTAAGTCTCTATTGTTCCGATGAGGAAACAGGAAAAAGGAGTTCACTAACGTGCCCCGTGTCTCACACCTACTAAGTGGTACAGGCCGTAGGCAATTTAGAGACAAATACTGTCAATACCGGATCCATTTAGAACTCTAAGAGCCTATGACATCCCCTGAAACTCTCTCCTATTTTATATAGCCCATACTTGTATTTTTCCCTACCAACTTTCAGATTTTTACAACCAAGTGCAGGAAGGAGCAGCCGGGGGGGAAATGTGCAAACTATGTGTGAAGAAACCGTGTGAATGCAGAAACCCAGCCAGGGCTAAGCCAGCAAAGGAGGTTCTGCAGAGGGACTGTCAACTGCATGCATGAGGTTGGGGAAGGTAATCTCCCTCCCACTGAGCCAACAGCTCCTCTCAGAAACTGCAGGACTAAAGCCAAAAATTACACTTGTTTTATAGTTTCTTCATTTCAGGGGATTCTTTGAATCTGAAATTTCATATACTTGGTTTCAGTCCACCATGTTCTTTCAGTTAAATTTCAGCTGCTTTTAGTTAGAAGGCCAGGGAAATATGCCAAAATATACCCAACAAATGCAGTCGGCATTGCACTGCAAGCTATTTCTGGTCCAACTACCAGGAGTTGAAAGAGTTAGGGATGGGAGAGTCCCTCCACCGTCAGAACCATTTTTGGCGAGTGCTAGATTGACATATGTCTCATCTGGGATAGTATGGAAGAATTCATGGCACACTGATTCAGCTGAGAATAACATAACTTTTTATGTTCTGCAATTAAAATTTATTGTTACAGCAACCTGTTGCCTGTAAAGTGCTAAGGGATTACTGGCATCACAGCAATATAAGGGCCTTCAGATAGCGTGCTTGCTGCTCTCTATGCTACTTACGTAGTTCACAATTAGATTTACTCCTTCTTCATCAGGAGGAATATGCTAACTTATTACTTTCCAAACTACACTAATCAATCCTATTCACCCCTCTCCCCCTAAACACAAGCAAACAAAACAAACCGTTGGCTTCATGGCTTATAAGGGAATGCCATTTACCTTTCCTTCAACTCTCTCCTTTGCCTTGAATGATGGTAGCTCTTAGCCAAAAGAAATAATTCTGGCATCCACAATGTTTATTAAAGTGAAGACAAATTAATTGCCTGGTGGAAGCAATATAATTTGACGGAATTTCTATATAAATTGATATAGCATATCTCCAAGGAAGCATATACGTGAGGGTCCTATACCTTAGTAATTTTAATAACATTTAATTTATAAGATGGCATACATGCAAATAGATTTTTCAGGCACAAAGAAAGGGAATAAAGAAGGCACTACTTTTTACAAAGCAATGCACAATATTTGAACATTGATTAATTTCCTAATTACTAAATTGAAGTTAAATTAACCTTGAAATTCATATTCAAAGTTGGATGAAGTAAATAGCTGTATTTTGAATTAAATGTCACCATTTTAGTATCTAATGGTTAGATCATGAGAATTTATACCTCTCATCTTAACTGTAATGTATGTGTGTATATATACATGTATACATATGTGTGTATATATACGTACATACACTATGTCCCTTTGTAGATCTTTTGTTTTAAGTCACCCCTCTAGTTTAACCCTATTTGTACACAAGAAAAAAAAGATTTTTTTTCAGAGGAGAGCAAGAAAAAAAGAGGGATAAAGAAAAAGGGTTACTGCTACCCAATGTTTAATTATAAGATCTTTGTGATTATAAATGGTTTGAAAAAATGGCTATAATTTTCTTTCACCTGATAAATTTTCACATTTGAACACTACATTTTGTATTTGATGACAATATCTTTACTAAAACAGACTTCTATTTTTGCATTACCATTCACTCATTTTCAAATGTGATACATTATCTGAATCGGACTGGTGATATTACACAACTGTTTTGCCTGGCTTGTGGGAAACTGTTTAGATCAGGATGTATGTCTTCAAATTTGACTTATTAATTTGAACTGGATTACTCAACCACAGATTCCTTTGTGCAGTACTTAGGGGAAGAACAAATAACTGGAACAAAATGTATAATCAATGCCAAATAAATAACAATAAATTGCTGTGAAAATTGCCATAAATGTCACAGCAACACTTCTGTGGTGAAAATGCTACATTGTTTTGATTTTTATCACTAGTGAGTATACTTTAATATCAAAATGACAAAATATTTTCTCACCACCATATGCTTTATTCATTTGGGGTTACATAAATCTGTTGTTCTAGTTTTAACCTAAGAATGTCCCACAGAAACTTAATGGCTTGATGAACTTTTTTTTTTTTTTTTGAGATGGAGTCTCGTTCTGTCGCCCAGGCTGGAGGGCAGTGGCATGATCTTGGCTCACTGCAAGCTCTGCCTCCCAGGTTCAAGCGATTCTCCTGCCTCAGCCTCCCGAGTAGCTGGGACTACAGGCACCCGCCACCACACCCAGCTAATTTTCTAATTTTTTGTATTTTTAGTAGAGACAGGGTTTCACCGTGTTAGCCAGGATGGTCTTGATCTCCTGACCTTGTGATCCGCCTGTCTTGGCCTCCCAAAGGGCTGAGATTACAGGCATGAGCCACCATGCCTGGCCATGGATGAACTCTTTTTTACTATACATATCACATACTGTCTTGTATAATACAGTTACACATTTACAGCTCATTAGAGTTACACTTTGCTAACTCAAAAGGACAAGACTCCTTAGTTGACAAACCAACATTCCAATATAAAGTATATTTAGCCTAACATTCAAACACTGGACATAGTTCTCGAATAGAGGATATACATATAGATCTCCTAATATCTTTATCAGTATCTATATGTAACAGATGGATTCAGCCAAATTCAACTGTAACAAAAGTATTTCTGGGAAAATCTGTCTCATGTTCATCAAGCAAACTCAAAATATTGCACATCATGGAAAATAAACATACTTATTTTCTTTATATTTTATACAAATATTTGTATACTTGTAATTGTCAATCTGCTTATAATTAAATTTAAAACAGGGAAAGGAAATAAAAGACAACAATATTACAAAATTATTATAGATGAATAACAATCATTTGTCAACCAAAAGCAATAGAACATTTAGAAAACTATTTCATTGTTTATTAATACTAACATTTGTGTGTATGAAAAACACAATTCATACAGGACAGCATTTCCCATAGGTGTCCCTTGGATCACCAGTGCCTAAAAAGGGATGCATTGTCCAAAATAAGGTAGAGAAGATAGGACTGCTAAATGCCACCATTAAGAAACCTGTTTTGCCTCTATTTGCCAAATTTATGCACTGCAGAACCCTTCTTTCCATTCGCACCCTCCCATGCCATTTCCTTGAATGTACATGGTTTAAAAAATAATAAAGAAGCTAATATTATATACAGCTAGAACCAGAGATGTATTTTGTAATAACGCATTGTTGTAGGGTAAATTTGCATAGTAGTCCAGGTGACTAAAATAAAATACATTTGGGAATCTCTGAACTCTCATATTGTTTAGTAAGTATTCACATAATCCTTGGTGAATACAGACACACCTTAACTTACATGATTTTAAAATGGAGATGTATAGTGATAGTTCATATAAGGCTCTGTCTATATTGCATTTATCTCTTGAGAATAGAGGGGCAGGAGTAGGATAATGGGAGAGAAAAATAAATATAGTCTGTAATTCCAGATCATGAAAGATCTCTACTGGTGTCACACTGTGATACTACATGTAGCATCAATTTACACAGGAGAGTTTTAGACTGTAATAGATGTGTTTGTGCTTCAGTTACCACTAACCAAGAATGCGATTACAAGAAGACAAAAATTTCCACTATGTTTGCCATTTGTATTTGAAAGGCTTGGTCTATCATTAATTTTGACAAATTGGGACACTATTTCCATTGAAGTTTCTGTTTATACTGGATAACAACTCAGTACTTCATTAAGGAAATTCCTTGCCCTTAACTTGAATATTTGAAGGGATCGTTTCTTTACCACAAGCCCAAGCAATCAGTTCCATTCCTGTGCATTCTTTTCTTCAGATTATTGTTCCATGAAGCTACCTTGTCAGGAAACTGGAAAATTGCCTCCTTCATTTCTATTACCTTAGAAGTACTTGTAGACTTATGATTATATCTCCTTTCATTCCCATGGGATAAGAGCAAAATGCTAGCAGTCTAAGAACACAGGAAATTGAAATTTTGTCACCTGCAGAGGACTAAAAAGTGTTTGATTTTTTTCCCCTTCTATGTTAAGAAAGGATCTCTTGTGCATGAAAGAAAATTACCTTCTTTTCAGTAAGACACATCTGGAAATATTCTTAACTATAGTCTCACAGAATAACTAAGAAAGCTGATACCAATGTTTTGGTGATTTATTACAAGAATGCAGTAGAGTCTTTAAGGGATGTTTTCTTTTACTCAGCTATTTGCTTGGGAATCATGCAACTGATAGCCAGAAACAGAATTTTCTCCACGGAAGGGCATTTGGCTCCGGATATCTATACACTGCATCAAAATGGAGTTGAAACCAAATAACCCAGTGGGCTCTTCGGACTTCCAGAAATGCCTTCCAGCTTTTTTAAAAGCCAAATCAGCTACAAATTTTCTTCAAGTGGCCCACAATAGAACCCTTATCTTGTGATTCATAAAACCCTCAACAGAAGATTTTTCTGCCATCTCCTAAAATCTCATACTGTGGGGCAGAAAATGTGACTATAGAAGAATAACACAATTTGCCTCAGAATTGAGACTAATAACAGAACCTCTCTGTCTATTCTTGTCTTAAAGGCTTGTTAGAATCTCGACAGGGAGGAAAGTTTCCCTGCTGATAGAGTTGTAGCATATCAAAAATGAATCATGAGTACAAAGAAAGATTATTCTGTTCAATGAGACATTTCTTACACCCTTACTCCGGCGACAGCATTTCTGCCTAATTACCCAATTACTACTGATGTAAGGTATATGCAGAGAATTAAGGGCATGAGGAAAGGGAGCACGTGGAGCTGCCAAGATGTGATAATACCATATTCCTGTTTCAGTAATGTACGGAAAAGATCAGAGCACAGAAGAAAATGAATATGGCAAACATTGCAACACACTCAGTAATAAGATTATTTTAAATACTATGAATGGTGTGCATGCAAACCTCGGAGGTCTTAATGAAAAAAAAAATTCAAGGTCTAATTTGGAATTGAAAAGGAAAAAAAAAAGACTACCAAAAAAGTTGACATTACCCAATACCCTACTTAAATAATAATAGAAATTAATTTAATATGTGTTTAAAATTTTATTTTCTTTTCTTTAAATAGTGGCATTGCTTTTAATATACACAGAACAATTACCACCTTCTTTAACAACATAGTCTGGTATTAGAGATCACACACTTTAATCCATAACTTAAGGCACTAGCCCAAGGTAGAAACAAAACTATAATTGATTTTGATTGTTAAAATCCTCATGCTAAAATTTCAGGATAAAATAAACATAGGAAAATTGAGCCTTATGTAACACTGAAGCAGGAAGGGAATTATGCACTCAAGCACATCATAAAAGGGGAAAAAACACACTTGGTACATCACAGCTGTCTTCCATTACATATAATTATCCGTTCTCAGCCTGAGCTGGTGAACAAAAGCTTAGAAAGAACAATGGGTATGTAGATGTCAAAAAGGCAATACTCCCCTTTAAATATGTAACCTGTCATTTTTTTAAAGAAGTGTAGGTAGAACAAGAACAACTTATGTCTGTATTATAAACTTTTTTATTTTCTCAAGTTTGCTTAAAGTGCTGTTAAACATATTGATCAAGAAGGAATTTTTGCTATCAGACAATAAATTATATAGTTACTTCTGCTTTAGAGTAAGAATAAAAAAGTTAAATAAAATTTTAACTTGGGACAAATAAGCATCATAGTTTTTTTAAGAAACTTTTTTATTGCAACAAGCAATTCAGTGAAATTGAAGTTTAACTATTTACCTTATTCAAATTTGTATCACCGTTATAACCCCAATATTTTTAGGGGTAAAAAATTTGAATTCATCTGCCTCCTTAACTGATCGACTTACCCAGTAATTAAACCTATGTGTAATATCATATGGGTTGACTCCATTTAAACCAACATTTTCTTGTGATAAGGGTTTTAAAATTTTATATTTGCTTTCTACCCACAAACAATACATTTTAAACAAACGTCGATCTTTCTTTACGTATGCTACAGTGAAACAATGTAATGAGGAGTAACTTTAATGTATAGCTCACCAACATTTGGTCATTCTTTCAAAGATTCAGATGCTTTCTATGGCTTATTTTACTCTGTTGCCAGGCTGGAGTTACAGTGGCATGAACGTGGCTCACTGCAACTTCAACCTCTTTGGTCTCAAACAATCCTTGTGCCTTAGCCTCCTGAGTAGCTGGGACCACAAGTGCACCTCCACACCAGGTTAATTTTTTTTTTTTTTTTTTTTTTAAATTTTTGGTAGAGGCCGTCTTGCTATGTTGTCAGGGCTGGTGTCAAACTCCTGGGCTCCAGTGATACTCCTGCCTCAGCCTCTTTAAGTGCTGGGGTTACATGCATGGGCCACCACACCTGGCCTGGCATGTTTATTTAAACTACCTCAGCCCCAGTTTCATAATCTCAAAGAAAGAATATTAGTAATACCTTCTTCACTGAATTGTTTGGTGGATTTAGTAAATTAACAAATGTAAAACAGTACTTGACACATAGTAAGCACTAGAAATTATTGGTGATTTTTACAATTAACTTTCACCTCAAATTCTTCCTTAACTTTAAAAAACTTGGATTGCATTTTATAATATGGTTTTCAAAGAACCACCACACCTAGCCTTTCTATAGCTTTTTGAAGTAAGTTGATACCATGGCAACAGAAAACAAAATCTTATGGAAAATATAAGTCACAAACTTAAAGCAAAGAACAATCTTATTCGTAAGGAGTATTTTTGTCTTTCATTTGTATTCACTGTTATTTTTCATCTGCACCAAATCTGTATACCACCTTTGTCTCTCTCATGGTTTGTTCACTTGATTTGCCTTAGAAGTCCTGACCCAACCCCATCTGTTTGCCTAAAAGTGACAGAATTCCGTAATGAAGTAAGTTAGTAATAATTCCAGAGGTTGCTGATATTAGGGTTTGTTCTGATACTCAATAGTATCTTCAAGCTCCCAGACTCTCACTTACGACTTCTACATGTAAGTGTGTTTTCCATGTTTCCTCTCGTAAGCAAAAGATGAATCCTGCAGGTCCAAGCATCTCATTCTCACGCAGTATTCTCAGAAGGACAGAAGAGGTGAACAATAAAAAAGTATTCTCTTGCATTGCCTTACAGGGAAGAAATGATGCTTACACAAGAATGTCCTCGAAAGGACAGCAATTGGTAGGAATAAAAGGCTTTCCCTTGCACTGCCTCACCAGCAGGAAATGTTTCCCAGAAGCACTGGAACAAATTTCCTCTGTAAAAAGGAATCATGGCTGAGCCCATCATCAATGGCAAGGATTTTAAAAGGGCTGCAAAAATTGCTGAGCCAATCAGGACTCATCCTCTGGGAGTGAACACAAGGCTTCTGAGGTAATTTCAAAATACTGTTAGCAAGAAAAAGCATTGAGCAGAGACCGAGAAGTGTCACAAGCCAACAATAGCTGAATCTTTGGACCTGGCCCTCTACTTAACTTAGCTACATGGCCTTGATGAAATTTTCTTTCCTTTGTTAACCTGTTTCCAGATATGCAAAATAGGACTAAAAATAACCACACATGCCTCATAAAATTATTTTAAAGGGCAAGTAATATAATATGTGTAAAGTACTAGGTCTATTCCTGGAATATAGAAAGCACCCAGTAAATTACACTTCTCGCTAGCTGTTAGGGTGATATCAAAACTATGAGATGCTGCATCACCTCTGTTAAGAAAACCTGCACTTGCTTGTTTTATTCTAAGAGTCACCTTCTGAAAGAAAGCAAACCAAAAGCCATGTGAAGACACTGATGCTCACGCGAGTGTGAATGTTTGGAGAGGGATGGAGAGCAGCACATGGCAGTGTCATAAAGCCTGGTTCACCTTTGCAACCCTGCATATGAGCCCACATTTCTCAGAGTCAGTCATTAGGAAGGTCTGTGGTTTTTCATGTGAGTCAGTTTCATTTTTATTATGTAATTTAGAATACACTGAGCTTTAGATTTTCATCTTATGCTTTAGGTTTTCATCCTTTCTATTGGTTTATTAAATTCCTTTTAAGAGATGAAAAACGGAGCTTTCTGATCTTAGCTCTAATTTCCTATGGCATCAGTTGATTTTTGCTATGTTGTGTGTGTATGTTTTCATTCACAGTGCTACTTAATTTAAATAAGATGACATAAATTTTACTATGGATCTGATAAAAATTAAGTTGCTATTTTTGCACAATTTTCTCTGTATTATACCTATATTTTTCTAATTGTGTTTTTACAATGTGTGAAAAGAATGCAGGTTAAATTTTCGAATCTACTGTCCTTTCATAGAGCTCAGTAGTAGAAAAAGACATTATTTGCATTTATAAGCTTTTACAGCAAAAAAAAAAAAATGAATTTGTAAAGCTAGGTTTTTGGTTTTATAAGAAAGTAACCAACTAATGAAAAATTTTGGTCTGACACAAGACCTATTTAAGAATTTCTATATCTATTACCTGAAAGTGGAATTATCCCACCTATTGCTGTAATAGCATGCTGCTGATGCTCAACTATACTAAAAACACAATAAAAATGAAAGAAAACCATCTGTCTTTGCTTTAATTTCATGACCCATCTATTTTAAACACAAGAGCTTTTCTCTCACTTGCTGTTATCGACAACATGAGACTTTAGGTTGAGTCTGGGTCTCTCTGGGCCTTATTTTATTGCAACTGTTTTATAAGATGTGAGCATAAGTTGCCTGGCATATCACTGTTTTCTGAGACTTGTGATTACATATACTCCAGCCTGGGGAATTTTGTGACTTCTAACAAATACTCTTTTCTGTGACTACTTGTTCTGACCATCCCCCTCCATTTCTCCTCAACCCATCCTCCACCAAACCTGACTGATGTTACAGTAAGTGGGGCCACTCCTGGGGGAACACAGACAACCTTCCCAGAACTGCCTGTGTGCTTTGATAGGGAAGTGACTCCCAGCTACGCTGAGTTTGGGGGAAGGCACAATTGTCTGGTTTGATAATCTTGTCTGGACTTTCCAACTCTGCTCTTGTTTCAACTTCCCCTGCTGCAATCTGAATCTATTCTGGAATCCTAAAGGACTGGGAAAGAACAAAAGAATTTTTTTTATTGTTACAAGGTTTATGACCTTCTGTTTGATGTTTGACAGTGAGAAGGATTAGTTTCTTTTCCTAACAATCATTAACTGCCTTTGCAGCCCTAACATTGTATCAAACAAGCACGATGAAGAAGAAATTCTGTTTAGTTAAAAATTCAAAATTAAATACAAAGTGTCAGGGAGGAAGTGGGGGAGTGCCTAGGTATTTAAAAGCAGATGAGTTTTCAGGTTGTAACACTCACATTATCAGTAAGCTCCGTGGACAAATCAAGGCATTTGTCTTTCCAAGGTCTTACTTAATTCAATAGCCTGAGTATAAGAGTTACAGAAATTCCCATGATACTGGTAATTCCCAAAACAATGTTTTTCACTTCAGAAATCTTAAGTGAAGAAATACTTATAATATGAAGTAGTAAGGAATGTTTCAACAGAGTAGGTCTTTGTAAGATTTACAAATTGTAATCTGTTTATATTTCTTAGCTCAGGAAAAACAGTACATCGTTTACAGTTGAAGAAAAGGAAAAAAGCCTGGATTCAACAAGACTCACCTGATAATGTTCTTTCCTTTCTTTCCCTTTGTGGAATAAATATGAAGAATTCTCATATTCTATTTTATTTACTCTAAATTCTTTTCCCTCCCAAAAACAGTCTTAGAGGGAATATTGAAAACTCACCTCTCTATATTAAAGGGTTATGTTTAAGTCTCTAAATCAGTCAGCCTCTCTCTACTTCCTACTTTTCCTTCCTCCTTTGACTCTCC
Organism: Nomascus leucogenys; assembly: GCF_006542625.1. NCBI lineage: Eukaryota > Metazoa > Chordata > Mammalia > Primates > Hylobatidae > Nomascus > Nomascus leucogenys. The sequence continues at coordinate 38,918,248 of NC_044401.1, read as the reverse complement.
AAGGGAACTCAGGTAGTTCTGTCAGTCAAAAGGGGATTTATTGTGCCACTGTACTTGGATCTCCCTCTGGAGATATCCAGTTTTGTCCTATCTCTTCCTTCGAAAAGAAAATAGATGAGCTGGCTAAACTGTTAGATCTCACTTCTGGATTCTCCACAGAATTCTGTCCATGGATTGAAACCCCAGCTGAAACAACATCAAAAACATGAATTCCAATTGTTTTTTCCAGAGTGATAGCATATGAACATGTTTTATTACTTGTCATGTGCTTGCGACCAAGTAAACCTCTTCTTACCTATGAGTTAATAAAAAATATGAAACCAATTTGGAAAATATTCCTACAAAAATTTCTAATATTTGAATCATATAAAGGGCTCAATATAAAATTAAATGATAAAGGAATACTTCTTCAAAAACTAATACTTACTACCATGTATATTCCTGAGAGAGGTTAGCAAATTTTTTAAAAATGCTTTCCCGGGAAGAAAAGTTGAAGAGTCAATGAATATTCATTTTCTGTGTTCACCTGTTTCTTTTCACGTGACTTCTATTTGGGCCATAACTTTATGCTGGACAGTTTATACTTCAATTGTCTCACTGAATATATACAGCAATACTATGACTAATATAGTTACTTTCATTTCAGTTTTACAGCTGAGGAAACGAGGACTTTGGAAATCAAGCAACTTGTCTAAGTTTGGATTCAAACTCGATTTGTTTCTGTAACCCATACTCCATTTATCACATACCCCCTTGGAAATCTAAAGAGAGGATTTTTTTTAAAAATGATATGTGACTTCAATTACTAACCTTAAAGTATGAGCAACGGGCATAAGCAAAGATTTTTCCATCTTGCATTTTCAAAACAATATATTAAATCAGATTAGGTACTAAAATATACTCAATCACTGTATCAAATTGCAGCACTTCTAAGAAAACTAATTTTAGCCAGTGCAAATATACTTAGCAAGCACATAGTAGGTACTAACTAAATGTTTACTAGGCAACTGCTTATTAAAATACACCTTTATTTCATTAATATGCTGTATTATTTTACACACATAAAACTCCATGTTGTGAAAAATGGTGAGGTAGTTAAAATAATTTTTTATCAAAATTTATAGCCCTTTAATAACTTTTTAAAAGCCAACTTAAAACTAATTTTAAATTATATAAAATGTTACCTCAAAATTTGCATTATAACTTATAATGTGAATGCTAATGTATATAATACTAATACACTGTAATAATATACATATTATAGTTACAATATGTGGTATTAACAACCAGTACTAGAGAGGCTAAAAATGCAGGGGCAAATAAATCTTTGAAAACTTTATGTCATACACTTTCAAGTATTCAATATATTATGGTTTGCTTTTGCTTTATACTAATTATTAGCTCAAAAACATTTATGTAAAAAATTGAACTAGAATTTTAAAGTATAAAAAATTTAAACTAACAAATTAGTCAGTTTTACTATTAGCATCAACCATTATAAGTAATTCTTTAATATAACAGATCAAAATCTCAGTGAAAATTCATAAACCACAATAGTTGTCTCAAATTATTTATGTTGTCAAAATAACAATAAGACTATTGTTACCTCAATAATAGTTACCTCAAAATAAATACCTCTATTCTATTTACCTTAGATTCAAATAAATAATTTTACATTCAAATTCAACACCCATCTGTTTCACTTTGAGAATGCACAAATAAATGAATCCAGTAACAAATGAGAGCTTCAACATATATTTAAAGATAGAAATCTGAACATAGATGAGGTATGTAGAACTGTACTGCAATGTTAAACCAAACTATCATAAATCTACTGAAAAGTCATGGGAAAATTAGAGAATTCCAAAACTTGGAAATGAAATTTTTTATTTTAAAGTTCTGAAAAACAAAATCAGACGAGTCTTCAGTCTGTACACAAATGATCTTGGCACTAATTTCAGACTTCTTATGAAGTGATTCGTTTTTAAAATAGATTATAAATGATTAGAAAAGAAAAGGGATAATCACTAACATAAATCATGACACCCATTAGGTTTTCCGGATAGTAGATCTGCAAATGTGATAAAAATCAAATGACATGGAGAAAGACTGAGAGAGACAATTAGTAAGCTTGAGAGCAAAAGCAAACTCAACACAATTAAAATAAAATGAAGAAATAAACCATAAAGTCTGGGATTGTGACATTATATAAATGATACAGATAAAATGTAAATTGAAAAACAATGAAGTCTTACAGTTAAGGTAGCCTGGTTTCACTGATTACTAACTCATAAAGCTAGAATAGAAAAAAAATTAATTGCATGCACTCGGAATAGCTTATGGAAATATTTACAAAACGTCCACCAGTCCAAAAAAGACTGAAGAGAGGGTACGTTGCCAACTGAAAACTATCAGAATTCTGGCCAAGTATCCTGGCAGTCTCCAAACATCAGAACATTCATTCAATTTGGTTTTAGGAAGCAAAACGTTACAGAGAGAAGCATGAAAATCTGTCCCACCTGGAGATTAAAAGAGGAATCAAAGTGAAAAATATCAAGCCCTTACCTGACGTTAGGAACTACCAACTAAAAGAAAAAGGAGTTATTAGTAAGTCCTTCACATGTATAATCTTTACAATTTAAAATCTACTTTGGTGTCAGATTTTGTTACCTGAAATCAATCATCATTTGCCAAAAGAACTATATCAGCATAGTGAATATAAATCAGGGCATACTTAATGAGGATTCACCAATAAATAATGCAGAATTCGCGTGCAAGACTTATTCACATTATAAAGACAGTAAAATGACTAGTGAACACAAAGTGCCAGGAATAGAAAGGAAAGGTTACTCACAGTTACGTAGTCAAGAAAAAACAATAATCTTCAAGGATGAATGATGTCGTATTTTGAGAACTCAAAACTCACTATTTCCATGTTTTGAAAAGTATCAAGTTGCACAGTAACATATACAGAATTTTCAAAAGAAAGATAAATTTTATAGCATTCAAAATAGTTCTACAGAGTGTAACCAAACATAAACCAGTGCATGGATTTAGAGACAACTATACTTGAAGAAAGAAAATCTTTAAAAAACTGTATCAACTTAGCTATGATCGTGTCTTGTTTTTATGAAGCCCAATTAACTTGATTATTTGTTGTGCTTATTGAGATTGTTGTACTGTCGATTAATAAGTTCAGAGAAATTCATCTTAAGGTAGTAAAAAATTTCGTAAAAAAAATTAGCATTTGGCTTTCAAATATTTTGCTACACACGTAATGCATTGCAATTGATACAACTGATGATGGTTAGAATAATAAATTCATTTGATCCAATGTGAGAAAAAGTAAAACCACATAAGAATACATGAAAATTCCACATTTAAACCAAATAGAAAGTCAAGATGCTCTTAAATAAGCCAGTCACTAACAACTGTCCGATGAAGCCCATTCAACATCAACATGGGAAACATGGTAAAGAACGTACTGTGGAATAGTCTATAGGAATACAACCTGGGAAAACTCTGCTGGGTTACATTTAAAATACAAAAATACATTGGTCAAACCAGATAAATACAAGAATAGATACGTGAAGACTCTCAACCAAAGGTGTGTCTTTAAAATTCCACTAGCTTTTTTTTTCTATTTGAACTATTAAGACCCTTTATTCACAGTGTAATAATATCATTTGGGATTAACTAGGTGTGACTGCATGAGTTTGTTTAAGGCCAATTACTATGTGGCTTGGTGTCTATGACAATCTCTGCACATTCAATAGGACATAAGCAAGAAGTATTATCGCTGCTAGATCCAGCAACCTACAACAGGGCCTGACATGTAGTAGCCAGTGAATACAGTCTATTAAATAGATAAATGAAAATTAAAATGATAAACACAAAAGCAATGTTACTGACATTTTGTAATACTCGACTTGATAATTTGGGACATACATATAATATCCACATTTTAAAGTATAATAAATGAAAAAGAACATAGAAAAGAGATTATTGGGGAGCATTTTAAGAACTCCAAGAATACATCTATTGAGAACAAGAAATTCTGATGTAAAACTAACATTTCCATGTGAAAGAGAATGGAAGGACAATGGAATAACAAAAGAAAGTCCGTGAACACTGTTCTATTCATTAGAACAATTCTCTGATATGAAATAACAACAAGAATAAAAACATCCCTAACATAAATCTAATTGAATGAAAAAAAAAATAGTACATTGGCTTAGGCTGAATTTGAAAAAGAAAAAAAAATCAAAGAGATATTCAGATATCTTAAGAAATACTTAAGAAAAATAAGTCTGGTATATTTTAAAAAATAACATAGGTCTAACTTTTTAAATAGTTTAAAGTAATGTGAACATTCTTGCACACTTCTAACTAGATTTTTAATTTTAGAATCTCTCAGACCATTCCTAAAGTATCCCTGTAAACAGAGTTAAAAAGTGTCTTTGAATACAAGGTAAGGCTTCCTGCTTTTCATTCATATAATGAAATATTATTCAACAATTAAAAGTAACATATTCATGGAGGAGCCTCCAATATGTGCTATGTCAAAAAACAAGAGCTGAGAAAAGGTAACATTAGTATAAAATTGTCTCACACTTCTTGAATTGTGTGCCACATTGAATATTTTACACCTACTTCAACTAAAAATGCATTTTGTTTAGGATTTCCAAATTGGGACTATAGCATATATTTGTGCAGGCATCTGGCTTCTGACAGCCTCTCGAACCTGCTGAATGACATGTTTCCTATGCACATCCTCCCAACACCTTATCAATTTTCACTAAGGATTTCTTTTGCTTAAGGGCCATTGTTCTCAATTTAAAACGATAGTACTTCGGGAATGTTCTTGTTTAAAATACCAATAACCCAACAATACTCTAATGCTGAGTAATCCAGGCTGTCACAATGAAAACAATCTACTCCCAAACCCATCTTCCAGTTCAAACCCAAACCTCAGCAAAACTCCAATGTCTAAATGCCATAGACCTTGCAAGATACTAAAAAGCTGTGAGATGTCTAATTTTAAAATACTGCAGCCAGGCGCGGTGGCTCACGCCTGTAATCCTAGCACTTTGGGAGGCTGAGACGAGTGGGCAAAAGAGTGAAACTCCATCTCAAAACAAACAAACAAATAAAAAAAAAACTGCATAATGGGCACCTGTATTTTTAACTACCTTGGAAATAACTAGCCAAAATAAAATAGACAAGTTACTGTCTCAATCATAAAAAAGTTAACAGTATCATACTTAAGCTAAATAGAGTATATGAAGCAAAATTTAATCTATCTGCTTATCTATCTAAAACTCTCATTGATTTTCAAAAACCACAAACAATGCAATAGAAAACTCATAGGAGGTTCTGTAGACTGGAAGTTGAATATCACCTTTTACAGTCTAGGTAAAAAATACCTACTTCCCTATATAGTTAGCAGATGACCATCAATCAATCAATCAATCAATCAATCAAATAGTGCAATTACAAAAACCAAAATTTTAAAGTGCATACTTGGCTATTTTGTAGTCAATATTATCCACTGTATTTGTTGCTGCTGCTCTTTGAACTTGTTCACTGTCTTGCTCCTGCATTTGTTTGCTCTTTCCTTAATTCACTGTGTTCTACTATACTTCTGCCTATTTAAACTCAACTAAATGGTATGTGTAACAAATTTTTTTATTTATGCTAAGTTGGACTTAATAAATATTAGTAAAGCATATAACTAAAACCTGGATGCAGATATTTATTACACAATGATATTACAGGCAGGGTTGAAGATATGAGAAAGTCTCATTTCTCTACCAAAATAACACAAATTTTAAATGATGTATACAGGATCTGAGTTGATGTATGTGTGACAGCGAGCATGTGTATGTCTACACATATATCACGCCTACAAGCTGACTGGATATAATGACATCATCTATTTATATTAAATTTCACATATATTTCCACTCATGGCTTGACCTATATACGAGCTTAGGGAAATATAAGCAAAACTGAAGTAGCATTTTTTATCTTATAAAAATTCATGAACATCATTACCACATGCTTTCATCCATTTAAAAAAAAAAGAACTAAATACCATCTGTGCATGATAGCCTAATTAGGGGATTAGAACCACAGACGCTTTGCTGGCTCACATGTTCAAGCACATGCCCCTTTGACCATTTCAGGGAAAAAAAAAAAAGAACAATAAAAACGTAGTCGGAAGCATCACTCTGGATTCAGCATTGACTCCTAGAGTTAACTAACCCCACAGAATTTAGCTGTCTGAAGTCCTTTTGGGAATTGGCTCTTGTTTTTCCTTGATGTGCATGTCTGCCCCAGCACCAAGCCTTAGGATAAACTTGGCATCACATGAATTAGGTTTAAATAAGTTCAAACAGCATTTTACAGAAGGCTTGTATCTAAAGTCTGCAACACACTGTAGGGACCATTGTTTCCTAGATTTGATTCCAATAATAGAAAACTTAATAATTCTAAATTGGTCTGAAAGAAAATAAATGAATGACAATCACTACTCAACAGTGATATATTATATATACATGACCCTACATAATGTGTAAAATAGAACCTGTAATATCTATTAAAGCATCCTGTTAATTTTGGGCCTATTAATTCTAGAAGCTCAGTCATACAGAAAAGTCAAAACACATCTCATTTATTACGATTGCTTTTCTTACCTTAAATTCCAATAAAATTAGCACGCTAAAACTTTAAACTATAAAGACCATGTAATTTAACATGCGGTAAATCCTACCAGTCCTACCAGTTAGGATCAGAAGATTGACTCCTCCACAGTTATTTAAGATGTTAACAATTACATATGTCCACAAAACAAGAGCAGTGAAATGTTGCTGTATTTCACAACCAGAAAGAAATATACACTTGGTAGATTAAAAGGTTTTCAACTTAGAAAATGAGGCTAATGAATAAGCACCAAGCCATCATCACTTACTGAATAGGGTAACTTTTCGTCCTCCCCACAAAGCACAAAGTTAAAAAAAAAATTAACATGGTAATAATAATAATCATCACAGACTCACTAATTGAAAGAAAGAGTAAATCAGTTAAGCCACCCAAATTGTTACAAACATACAAAAAGAAAATTGTTTTACATTTAAAATAAAATGCAAAATGTCAAGAAAATTGCAAATTTAAATGGCGCCACAACCAGGCCGCCGCTCTTTGAACCATTAGGCAATTGGAGATCTAACCCTTTTTCTGTGTTTTTTCTATTTCAGTTCCAATAGTGTTCCATAATAGGAGTGACCAGTCTGCTAAAGAGCAGCTATTTATGTCACAGTTTCATAAGACAGGTCTATGTCCAGCTGGAAATAACTTCAGGCATTTTCAGCCCAAACCAGCTCTGTATCTAGGTCTGTTCAAGTAAAATCGGGTCTACACAATTTCTCCACATTCTGATCCAAAGAGAAAAGAAGCCCTCATTTAAATATAGCTTAGAAAATCTGGAATTACATGCTATTCTTTCAGTGGTCAGACCCTGATAGTTATGGACTAGCGTATTCTCTTTGGATTCTGGAGGCCATTTCTTATGAATATTGGCTGCTGCAACAATTTCATATTGTCAACAGATGCGGGGATGCTGCTTATTCAGCTCAGTAGTGGTTGCCAGTAGAGGCTCAATGCTTCAGGCTGCAGCAAATTAATCCCAGCAGAGATGAGTTTTATTTGTTTCTCTAATACTGGGAAGAAATATTGATGAGAGGATTCTGAGCTGTATGAAGGACAAGAGACTGCTGGAAATTTCACCAACTCATTTTAGCATCTCCAAGTTGGTGGGAATGTGTGTTACGGAACCCCTCTTAAGTCCGCATTCCCCTTAGGGCATTCACCTCATAGACTGCGCTTTTCACAACAAACATTCAGTTCTTTGTTCTCCATTTACAGTGAAAAGGGTTAGTCCCATGTATGGAGATATTTATATCTGACACTAAAAAATTTGAAGAGAACAATAAAAATGCCACAAAAATTGCAAACAGCAACAATTAAAAGCATTTTTCTTTCATTGGCTAATTTTGAAGAGTATGGTTATTTTTAGACACTCAGCATCTTATATAAGTACTTTGTTTTATTGAATTTAATTATGATGAGCTAATTTCCCAACAAGAGCCACTATTTTTCATATTCTTCTCTTACTTCCTATTGATAATTCTTCCTCCACAGAAAGAAAAACTGGCAGATTTTATTATCGACTGCATCAGGCCCATGGCCTGATACAGCAAACACTCAAAGGAAAGGGAGAGGCAAGGATGGAAAGAAAAGTACTTTCCAGTTTTCACTAGAAATTCCTTTTAAATTAGCTTATGGGCATCCAATAAGATCAGAGTTATTCAATTTTGTATAAGAACTACTAATTTAATATTATACTTTTAATGGACATGGCCTTAATAGATCAAATGGAAAAAAACATAGAGGTTATGAATTCTAACTCTGCAATTACTGTTAGATGGATTGTAATAAGTAACACATGGATTTGAGGGTAAATTTTATGTCATTAGATGTGATGTTTATGTACCTGGAGCCTTGTTTCTCCATTTTTTAAAAAAAACTGATAGTATGTAAAAAAGTAGATTTTGGATACCTTTTCTTATTTTTTATTTTAAAGTTCCAAAATTCTACATATTATAAATTTAGGAAAAGTTTTATATATTTAAAAATAGTAGAGATACAGGGCTACATCTGGAGAAGGTATAACAAGAGCGGCCAATAGAGTCTAGTATGAATGCTAAATTTTCTGTTCAGTTTCCTGGACTGTAATTGTAAAAGGCGTCAAGAAATTGATAGTGAAATGAGGCCACTACAAAACTAAAAAGTAGTAAGTAATTTTTTTCTAAAACGATAGAAGTTGGATCATGTACTCATCTGCCTCACAGAGACCACGTGAACCTCCTGCACTTTCACAACGCCGCTGTGTACTGCCGTCCCTTATGTTTCCGTTCTCATCTTCGAGATCACACCCTTTCCTACTTCAAAATACAACAAGCTGCTTTGAGCTGACATTTTGAGCATAAGGCCATCATGCTGAATGAAATATCTGCCAAGTGTTTCTTCTCCACTGCATCTTTCTGTCACCTCGGGGATCATACATGTTATCCTCTTTCCATGTTTTCCAGTTTCTACTACTCAATGTCAATGTATCCATCCTCAATTCCTATCTCTCCAGCTTTCACCTCTGCCTCCAGGTATCCCTCTAATCTGTCCCTGTCATTTATGTATTTAATTCATTTACTCATTTTTACCAATTACTTGGGGAAAATATTTCTTAGCCCCTTTACCTTCGGGATAACACCTCGATTCTTCCTAATCTTTTTTTTTTTTTTTTTTTTTTTTTTGAGACTGAGTGTCTCACTCTATTGCCCAGGCTGGAATGCAGTGGTGTGATCTTGGCTCACAGCAATCTCTGCCTCCCAGGTTCAAGCAATTATCCTGCCTCAGCCTCCCAAGTAGCTGGGATTACAGGCATGCGCCACCACGCCAGGCTAATTTTTGTATTTTTAGTAGAGATGGGGTTTCACCATGTTGGCCAGGCTGGTCTTGAACTTCTGAACTCAAATGATCCTCCTGCCTCAGACTCCCAAAGTGCTGGGATTACAAGCATAAGCCACTGCGCTGGGCCATTCCCAATCTTTTCTCTCATCTTCTTCTCTGTGGTAGAAGCACTGAAACAAGCCATTGTGTTTAGTTTCAACAGATTTTTGTTTATTGGGCATTGGTGCTCAAGGTTTTAATTTTCTAATTTCTGTTAGTAAAAAAAAAAAAAGTTACGTAGGTGGCACAGCAGAATTTAGTATACTCGTAAAACGTACTGATATTTCCCGATAACTTCCAAATGCTTATTTACATGAATAATCACTGACCTGACTACAGCTGTTTGTCTTCAACCATATGAGATATAGATATGTATTATAAACAGGATCTCACTCTGTTGCCCAGGCTGGAGTGCAGTGGCATGATCAAAACTCACTGCAGCCTCGAACTCCTGGCTTCAAGCAATCCTCCCACCTCAGCCTCCTGAGTAGCTGGGACTACAGGTGCACATCACCATGTCTGGCTAATTTTCTTAATTTTCTGTGGTGACAGGGTCTCAAACTCCTGGCCCCAAGTGATCCTCCCACTTTAGCCTCTCAAAGTGCTGAGATTATAGGCATGAGCTACTGTGCCCTGCTAAACATATGATATTTAAATTCTGTACTATTCTACTATACTGATAATGATTTACTATATAGTATATTTTAAATATAGTATAGTTTTTGTGGGTTTGCTCAAGAGTCCAATCACCATCTAAAGACCTACTTTCTCTCCTATCTGACATCTAAACTTTTTGAGATTCATAGAGTTTAGATCTAGAAGAGATTTCAGGGTGTAACACTTTTGAGAATGAGAGGCCTGAAATTCAGAGAATAAAAGGGCCAGCCCAATGTTTCACTGCAAAGCTAGGATGGGGGATTATGCTGCATGTGCAAAATCAGACAGCCTGATGCAGCCCTCATGTATGGCCAGAGTGTGCTGGGTGGTTTTGGACTGCAAGTGAACAGTGGGGAGAATGAAGAGAAAAAGAAAGGCAAAGGTGAGCTCATAAGGGACTTTCCCTGTGTACTGCTGACACATGGTAGCCACTCAATACATTTTTTAAAAAATGAACACTTAGATGCCAAGCAAAGGAACATGAATGTTATTATATACCTAATGAAGAATCATTATAGGATTATAATGAAGAGAATGACAATAACAGACCTGCATCTTAGAAATTAGTTATAGAAGCAATGCAGTGGAAAATGGATTTCTGTGAGATGTTACTAAAAGCAAGAAAGCCAGTTATCAAATAGCAATAGTCCAGGCTTGGTGTGGTGGCTCACGTCTATAATCCCAGCACTTTGGGAGGCCAAGGTGGGAGGACTGTTTGAGCTCAAGAGTTCAAGACCAGACAGAGCAACATAGTGAGAACTCGTCCTCTGCCAAAAAAATTCTTTAAAAATCAGCGAGGCATGGTGGCACAAATCTGTCATCCCAGCTACTCAGGGGCTGAGATGGGAGGATTGCCCCTCAAAAAAGAAAGAAAGAAAGAGAGAGAGAGAGGGAAAGAAAGAAAGAGAAAGAGAGAAAGAGAGAAAGAGAGAAAGAGAGGAAAGAAAGGAAAGGAAGAAAGAAAATTTAATAGTCCAGATAAAATATGATAAATTATTCCTGGATTGAGACAATAACATAAGGAAAAAGAAGAAATAGCCTCTCTCTCTCTCTCTTTCTCTCCCTCTGTGTGTGTCTGTATGTATTTCTCTTCTGTATGTTCTCATTATGAAACTCAATTGCATTGCTTTGTACAAAGGCTGCATGTTTAAGTCCCTCCCTTATATCACTCTAACCTGACCTCATCTATAAGATGTCTTATGAAATAACCTTCCTAAAGATCAAATAATATCATGAAGAATTCTGAGCATTCTCACTATGCAGCCACAAAAAAGAAGGAGATCATGTCCTTTGCAGGGACATAGATAGAGGGCTAGAGGCCATTATCCTTAGCAAACTAACACAGGAACAGAAAACCAAATACCGCATGTTCTCACGTATAGGTGGAAACTAAATGATGAGAACACATGGACACATAGAGGTAAAAAACACACAGTGGGGTCTCTCGTGGGGTGGAGGGCGGAAGGCGGAAGAGGATCAGGAAAAATAACTAATGGGTACTAGGCTTAATACCTGGATAAAGAAAAAATCTGTACAACAAACCCCCATAACACAAGTTTACCTATATAACAAACCTGCACTTGTAACCCTGAATTTAAAACTAAAAAAAAAAAAAAAAGCTGAGCATTCTCAAAAATATTTCTCTTGAAATAAAAGTTCCCCAAATTCCATTTGCCAAATAAGAAATTTCCATCTATGCAAACCAAAGTAGTTATATTGGTAAAGTAATAACAATAACAATAGCAAGAACACTTGACACAGAAATGCATATATTTATGTGCCAGGGAATATTCTACATTATTTTCATGTATTAACTCATTTAATCCTCACAACTTTATGAGGTAGATACTATTATTACCCTCACTGTATATTAGTAAATGTGACACAGAGGTTTACTCACATGTGTAATAGCAGACATCTACAAAGATTCAAAGACTAGATTTGAACTTCATCAGCCTGACTGTAAATCCTACATGAAATGTTTAATTTTAGAAAAATTATGTTCATACAGCCCTGCCCATTTTACAGATTAATAAATGAAGTAAAATGGCATGTTCAAGAGCCTACTACTGATTGCAAAATTTTATATATATACATATATATATTTTAAGTAATTAAAGATTCATTTGAAGAATATTACCTATGTATGAACAAGTTTATATTTTTGTAAAATGTCTTCTAACATTTGATATACAAGACTTTATCTTTTAGTTTTGTTTATTAAAAAACCAACATCAAATAGTTATGTCAAATATTTAATCAGTTATGCTTTTGCTACAATAAAGAGTTAAACACGAGTAATCAAAATTGTAGTATTTTAGAATATATATCTTTTAGGAAGAAGAAACAATAAGAAAATAAGCTGATCAAAACAATAATACTTTTCCTTTGAGGCTTCTTAACTCAATTTCATATATTGCCAACACATTTTATCAGTTTCGTTTGTTAAAAAATTGTACTGTGGCCAGGCGTGGTGGCTCACGTCTGTAATCCCAGCATGTTGGGAGGCCAAGGCGGGTGGATCCCAAGGTCAGGAGTTTGAGATCAAGCCAACCAACATGGTGAAACCCATCTCTACTAAAAATACAAAAATCACCCAGGTGTGTTGGTGTGTGCCTGTAATCCCAGCTACTCAGGTGGCTGAGGCAAGAGAATCGCTTGAACCCAGGAGGCAGAGGTTGCAGTGAGCTGAGATCATGCCATTGCACTCTGGGTGACAGAGTGAGACTCCATCTCAAAGAAAAAAAAAATTGTACTCTGCACTTGTAACTTATGTTACCAGAGTAAAGATAGAAGATGCCTTTCAAAAAGCGTTCAGTCAATAAATTATTATTACTACATATACCCATATTTATGAATCTCCAAAACATAATGTGGAATATATGAAGCCCCATTGAAATAATACATATTATATGATTATACTTATACAAAGATAAAAAACCATTAAAACTAATATAACTAATATATGGTGTTAGAATTCCAGGTAGTAGGACTTTGGGAGAGACAGGAATGAATAATGATTAAAAAGAGCTCCAAGGAGATTCTGAGTTGCTGGTAATATCCTGCTTATTATTCTGCATAGTAGTTACATAAATGTGCTTAATTGTTAATAATTGTTTAGCTATACACCTTTAGTTGTGTAATTTTCTGTATGCATATTTCAGTTAAATTTGTATTGTATAAGACATCCATTAATAATTAACTTAGCAAATATTTTGACCACCTCATTATGTTGATAATACTGTTCTTAGTATTGAAGAAAGAAATTAATATGGATACAATAAAATTAAAATCAGAACTTGGAGAGTAAAGGAGAGAGGAAAGACACGAGAAACATACAATATGGCATGATGGCAGCAGGTTGGCTTAGGAATGCTGTGAGTCAAACAGGCCTTGGATGAAAAATTTGCACCATCACTTCTTAGTTTGGGACTCATCTGTTAAAAAGGGCTGCTGAGAGGACTGAATGAAATCCATAACCAGCCTTGAGTCTACAATAATTCTCTTGCCCCTCCAATGCTCTATAAAGTTGTATGTACATGTAAATGAATGCTTAATGTAAGCTATAAAGATGTAAACAGTTAGGAAATTTAAGAAGATTTCCCAGAGATGACAGCGGAGCCAATACTTAAATCATGAGCTAAATTTCATCTAGATGATTTCAGGGGGCATCACGTATTTCAGAAAAACAAAAGATCACAGACAGAGTTATAGAGATATTTAAGTCCAAGAATACTTAGTAGCATTTGTAAGTATCCGTGGAGGAGAAGAGTGAAGAGTTGCAAAAGGGGAAGCCTGACAGGTATGTTTAAACCACATGGTGACCAGCCTTATATACTAACAGGGCTGTTTTGCTTGGCTTGCTTCTATCCCACAGTTAAGTGGTGTAACATGGATATGTTAGGCTCACCTGGTTGCTTGAGATCTGAATAAAATCAGCTCAAACCTCCCTTCTAAGTCAAATCCTAAATAAAGTTTTAAGCCCTATCACTGAATCCTGCTTCGGCAGTTGTGGTTTGTTTCATATTGCATCACCAAGTATAAGACTCAGCCTCTTCCCAGGTTTTCACAAGAACACGCCCCCCCCACCAAAAAAAAAGCCTTTCCAGAAAGCATTTGTGACTTTAATGCTCTTAATCCTCTTGTCTCAAGAGTGAAAAGATCATAAGGAAACTGCATTGCACAAACACATACGACTTCCAATTAAACAATAGACGTTGTATTTCTTGGAACATTGCCTCACATCCAAGGGAATTTGAGGACAGAGGAATTCATTCCTGTTATCAGTTCATCCTTTCGAGAATGCAGTTTTGATCAATTAAAAGTTTCCGACAAAGTCAACTACTGAAAAAGTATTTCTCTAGATTACCTTGTATTTGATTAATCACAATATCCCAATCCTGATATTAAAGTAAAAGCAATTCTAATGTAAACCATTTACTACTGGTTAGCCATTGATTTTCGAAGTTGGAATTTTTATAGGAGTGTTTTCAGTATTTAGGCTGATCATGGGAAGGTGGAGTTTAAACTATTGAGCTACTACAACAAAGCTACTGCTAGTCTTGTGTGGTTAGAGACTTAAAATATCTAATGTGTGTATTCTAAAAACAAGCCAGATTTCAGAAATTCATTTTCTTGCTCGAAACACACACAGACACACATACACACACTATTTTTAGAAACTTAGCTTAGTTAAAATTAAGTAACCATTTCAACCTTAAGATGAATATCGTCAACAAACAAACGATTACAGAAGTCCTTTCTCCATCTTAAAACAGTAGTTCTTTACATTTCATAAAACCCTCTGGGCTGCTTTTTTGTCTTGACTTCAAAGAGATATATAAGCTTAGATCAATTTTGCAGTGGTATACTGCATGATGAGAAACGAGTCCTGGCTCTGTTTCAGGTCATGGTGATCCAACCTCCAAAAATACTAAAAACTGTGTAAGTCTTATAAAAATGCCCTCTAGTAGCTGTAAAATAGCTAGCTATTACATTAAGATTGATTTAAGATATGTGAGTCATTTGAAAAACTAACTGTTCACCCTTGGTTGGATGTTTTTGTATGTCATACTGAATATAAACAATGTAAACAATGGGTCCTCTAAAAAGCACAATACTACAGTTCTCTTTTAGACAAGATGATGCATTCTGTAGAAAGATACACTCTCTTAAAGGCAATACAGAGAGCAGGTTTCAAAGAACATGATCCGACCTTCATAGATGCTGCAATTTCAAGAGTTAAACTATTAGGACACATTTAGAAGTGATCATAAATGAATTCAATATGAAAATAAAATGTGTTGATGCTTTGGTAAAATATTGTTGTTGTTTTCTTGTTCTATAGTTATATTAAGCAATTTTCCCCAATATATGTTCATATATGGTTAAAAAAATGAAGGATGAGCCAAGACAACACGGTTTCTCACATATGCCAGAGCAGCGTATTAGGGGAACCCTAGAGGCTACAAACATTCCTTCTTTTCAAATTAAATTACATTTTCAAGTTTACTGTATGCAGAACCCTAAAATTAAACTAAATCCACCAACTTGACTTTTTTAGAGAGCCGTAAGTAGGAAGAAAGCACACATGTACGTAAGGGTACACTCATAGAAACGTGATTTTCATTAGCATAGACACAGTCCTACAGTGATTGATGCACACATGATGTTTCTTCCTAGTTAGGCAGAAATGCTAGAAGTCAGCAATTTGGTGGGAACAGAGACTGCCATGTATATTGCCAGTTGGGCAGCTTGACAATACGGGGTTTTGATTCCTGCTTGGGAACTATGTGTTCGTAACAGCACAAGCCTCATTTGGATGGAAGGAACACAGAAAATAACTCCGAGAAAAAAAAATGACTGGGCAAAGTCAGTCAGTGAAAAAGGATATTTTGAGAAGTACGTGAAACTTAAAAATTAACAATTATAATACAGGATCTAAAAGACACTAGACTGGAAGAAATAAATTTTTGATAAAAATACAACTTTCCAAATTAATGATACTAAGACAATACTTGCTGTTGCTCTTCCATCTTCCTGCCTCCCTCAACTCTGTCAAATTGTACTCAAATGTCACTCTCTCAGCGAGGCCTGCCCTGACTCTTCTAAACTGGGACCGCTCTGTGTCTATCCCACGGCACTCCCTATGCCTTCTTACTCCTTGGCTTTCTTCCGTAGAGTTCATTACCATCAACCATGGCATATGTTTTGCTTAAGCTCTTAATAGCCATCTTTTTCCCATTACAGTATAAGATTTGTAAGGACAGGAGTGTTTTCAGGTTTGTTCACTGCTGTACATTCAGGATTCAGAAATTTCATGGCCAGACTAGGTATTTAATAACCATGTATAAATAAAGAATTCTGCTACAGACTGAATGTTTGTGTCCCTCCAAAACACATAAGATAAAGCCTTAATCCTCAATATGACGGTAGGTGGAAGTGAGGCCTTTGAGAGATAATTGGGGATGGGGTTAATCCCCTTATAAAAGAGGAAGAGAGGCGATTTCTCTCTGCTTGTATGCACCAAAGGAAGGTGAGGACATAACCAGGAAGAGGCCATCATCAAGAATCTGACCACGCCGGAACCCGACTTCTAGACTTCAGAACCTTGAGAAGTAAACGTTGGTTGGTTAAGCTGCCCAGTCTATGACAATTTGTTATAAGAGCCCAAACTGATCAGCACAAATTCTCATTGGTGAAAATGGTAAACTGGGAAACAGCAAAAGGATATTTTTTTTGTCCATTAAGACATACTTTGAACTTACTTTTTTAGTTGTATTTTTAATTATCGGAATACTTTATATGTTGAATACATTTATATTAAAGATGGTTATGTTCCTGTGCAATCTAAATAAGTGGCTTCATTTCGTGTTTTTATTTATTTACTTAATTTAGTTTATTTAATTAGAGCTGGGATCTCACTATGTCACCCAGACAGGAGTGCTGTAGCACAATCATAACTCACTGTAGTCTTGACCTCCTAGGCTCAAGTGATCCCCCTGCCTCAGCCTCCAGAGTAGCTAAGATTACAGGTGTGCACCACCACGCCCAACTAATGTTTTTTTAGACATGGAGTCTTGCTATGTTGCTCAGGTTGGCCTCAAGCAAGTCCTCCATCTCAGCCTTCCAATCATTCCTTTTTTATATTAAAACAGTAATTTCCACCCTGAGAAATAAAGTTTTATTACACAAGAATGTTAAGAGAAAACAAGACAGGGACAGGTTGACACAGCTATAAAGAATGAGTCAAAGATGTGTGATTACACTCCAGTTTCAGTAAGGTCTCAGTAGCTTAAATTAGATCACCCTACCTGCAAGTAATGATTATATACAATGGAAAAAATACAAAAACTCTTAGAAGGCACTGGAGAGTGACTAAAAACAATAGGCAAAAAAAAAAAAAAAAAAAAAAAATGGAGAGACTACAACCTTCAGAGAAGGAAAATCTTGGACAGACATTTCACAAAAGATATAAGAATGGCCAATATGCACAATTAAAAAAAATTCAACATCATGAAGCATCATGGAAACACAAATTAAACCACGGTGAGATATATCCCATATCTACTGAACTGCCTAAAGTAAAAAGAATGATGACACCACAGATGGCAAGGACAGCAACAGCCCTCTTCCATTGCTGGTAGAAATGGTACAATCACTTTGGAAAACTATCTGGCTGGTCTTTTATAAAGCTCAACATATACTTAAGACAGGAGTTAGCAATTCCACTCAAAACTACCCAAAAGAAATAAAAACATATGTCCATAAAAATGCTTATACAATAATGTGTTAGCAGCATATTCATAATAGCTGAAACTGAAAATAATCCAAGTGTCCCTTCGTACAAGAATGAATAAACAAATTGTGATATATTCATACACACAGAATTCTACTCAGCAATAAAAAATGAATGAACTATTGATGTGTGTAAACTCATAGATGAATTTCAAAACATGTTAAGTGAAAGCAGCCACACCAAAAGAGCATACACTAGTGATCACATTCATATGAAGCTAAAGGAAAGGCAAAACTAATCTGCTGTGATAGACGTCTAAACAGTGGTTGCCTCTCCAGATAGGGATTGACTAGAAAAAGTAATGAGGAAATTTTGGAATGATGGACATGTTCTATTTCTTGACTTGTGGTTACATGGGTTTGTGAGTATATTCACCAATAGTGATTGGATTAGATACTTCATTGTATGTAAATTTTACCTCAATAAAAAAGGCAGGCCGTGCACGCCTGTAATCCCAGCACTTTGAGAGGCTGAGGCAGGCAGATCACTTGAGGTCAGGAGTTTGAGACCACCCTGGGCAACATGGCAAAACCCTCTACAAAAAATACAAAAATTAGCATTAGATTCTCATAGAAGTTCAAACCCTATTGTGAAGTGCACATGTTGAGAGACTTAGGTTGCATGCTCCTTGTGAGAATCTAATTTTCCCACCCCATCTGTGGAAAAGTTGTCTTCCATGAAACTGGTCCCTGGTGCCAGAAAGGTTGGGGACCACCAGGTTAGAGCATGGACTCTGGAAGAAATACCTGGTGTGAAAAGCCCAGCCCTGATTGGCCAGATTATCATCTTGCACAAGCGTTGTAATCTCTGTAAGCAGCATCTGAAATGGAAATAATATATGCTGCACTGTGATGTGTAGAGTAATTGTAGGGATCTTTACAAAGTGTTCAGCACAGTGAGTGTTAAGAGTAATAATAGCTCAAGAAATGTTTATCATCATCGTCATCATCATCATCATTCAGAGTTCCAAATGAAAGGCTAAAGTGTGTCACTTTAAATCAGTTGGGATAAAAGGCTGCAAAATTTTTGGTAGGTGGATCAGTGAAGAAATACTTAGTTCATGTTTCTTAACAGTTTAGTTCTCTTAATTTTTATGCCTAAATGGTCCATCTAGATATATCAAGCCATTTCTAGTTGGCTTCATATCATTGATTTGCCTGATATCATTTATATAAAACCAACTACATAGTCACAGGAATTCATTTTCCCATCCCACTCTCAAAAGATAAATATCCCCTATTTCCTTAAAATTCAGGACTCCTGGTCCTCTCCTCCATCAGGTAACCACTGCTGCCCTTTGTTCTTTCTCCCACTTCAGTCCCCTGGATTTCAGGGAAGTGCAACCTCACACTGGCAGGAGGAAAGACCTCTCCCTTCTCCCATCCCATTGCCATCACAGTGTGGTAAGCACAGCGTCCTAGGAGATTTGTTCTTGACATCTCAAGATAAAATTCTCAACGCTTGTGTCATAGATTCACTGCTAGGCTTCATGTATTGTGCTATGGTTTAAATGTGTCTTCTCCAAAATACAGGTGCTGAAATTGAATGTCCAATGTGATAGCATTAAGAGGCAAAGCCTTTATGGGGTGATTAGGCCATAGGCGCTCCTCTCTATGAAAGAGGTAAGGCCCTTGTAAATGAGACTTCACACGGTATTCCGCTGGCTTCCCCTCCTGCCTTCTGCTATGTGGAGGGACAGCATTCCTCTCCTCTGGAAGATGCGACAATAAGGTGCCGTCTTGGAAGCTCAGAGCAGCACTCAACATGTAACCAAACTGGCTGATGCCTTGACCCTAAACTTCTCAGCCTCTTCAACTGTGAGAAATAAATTTCTGTTCCTTATAAATTATTCAGTCTTAGATATTTTATTGTAGCAGCACAGACTAAGACATACTGGCTGTTTATTAATATTAATCCCATATCTTATGTATAAATATTAGCTAAATAATTTTCCTAAGCAGATTTAAGAATTAATCACTATAGATTTTAAGGAGGAAATAACTTCAAAGTGAAAACAATGCACTTGTATTACACTTTGTGAATAAACTTCTACTTTATAAATAAAAAATGATGTCTTTTTTTTTGAATTTCATACAAGTAGATGCTTTTCCACAGTAAAATAAAATTGATTTCTATAAAAACATGATTTTTATGATAGATTTTCCTCTAGGATCTGGTACTAGAAACTTCTCTCTTTTGAAAAGCCATCATGAATTAGTACAGGAAAGACCACAAAAGGCTGCTGCTCCTTTCTCCATTCTGAATTTTGACATATTTGCTTTCCTTAGCTTCCCTATTCATAAAATGGGAAGAATGAATCTATAAAACTTCTTGTAAGATTTCTGAAACACCCAGAGATAAGGTTTTGCCAGAAATGTTTCATCTTTTCAACACTTAGCTGAATCTCAATTTCCTTGGCTGAAAATGAAAAGAGTTTAGTTTTTCTTAAAAAGCCAAAAGCCACATTAAAAGAATATATGGCTCTAACGGTGGGAAAATAGATTTAAAAGGAACACACATCAATATCTCCCTAAGCCAACACATCATTCATTTTCAGAGATAATGTGACAACTACAAAAATTCAAAGCTATGAAAAGCAAGTAAAACAGCAATTAATGTGTCATATTTATCACTATGTTATATACATTTCTACTAAATTTTAAATCTAAAGAAATGAAAAAAACCGTAGGTAATTTACATTTTAAAATAAACAGTACGGAATACTTTTCAAATACCTAATATTTGTTCACCTTTTTAACAAATTATAAAATGTACTCAGATATTAGATAAAAGATACATTAATCTGCTTTTTGAAATCATATTTATATTTTTAATGTATTCATGAACAACTTTTAAAATAGAAAATGTGTTTTCTAGCACATCTAATGAAACGAAGACCAATAACAAAGATGAAATGAAGAAGGAAAAATCTCATATACATGTTTTGTCTTAAAAATACCTGTCAACTACTGAAAAACCAATTGGGTTAAAGAGAAAGAAGAAATAATACAGCAGAAACAAATTATCATTGAAATCCACCAAAACTTCCCAAAATAAGAATCCTTGCTGTTCTGCCCATTGTGGCTGCCATATGTGACTGCAGGAATCCCCAAACACAAGAATAGAGTCTTTCAAACTTCTGATCATATCCCTGGTTTAGGCCCACCTCAGGCAGCCTAAGATTCTGTTAATCAATTAGCTGAGGTCCCTGCTAAGGCCAGAAAGAGAACACTGTAAGCGAAGAGGCTGGAGCACATGGAACAAAGCTATCTATTGCAGTGGATGAGCTTTTCTTGTGCATATGCACACTGGCCATTGTTCCATTCTTGAAGAATCACATTAATCAATGTTCAGAGGCTGCACCTCCAAAACAGAGAGTTGGCTGTTCATCAGTGATTTATTACAGAGCCCAACACGCATTTGACATGAAACAAGTAGAGAGTTTGGAAACTGCCACCGGAGGGGGAAGGGGAAGTATAATTTGGAGTGTGATGGGTGCTAACGCAGACACAAATCAGCTCCCTTCAGCGGTCAGAAAGATACTGCTGCTGACAATTAGGGTTACAAATATCCAGGCTTTCGTTGAAGACTAAATGTATTATTTTGGTCAAAGAATAAATGCAGAAGCTTTAAACATGAATAGAAAAGAAAAGGGAAGAAAAGAGAGAAAGAAAGAGAAAAAAAGTAAAATTCAAGAGGGAGCAGGTTGTAATCAATTTTAAAAGGCCTCGTTGTTTTTCAAAATTATTTAAGTTTTTGAACTAAATCCTTGCTTATAGAATATATTTTGAAATGCTATCATCGGAAAGAAAACTATACCTGCCCACTGCCTTGTCAAGTGACAGAAATTATAAATCCAACGTAAAATTAAGCATAAATGTTAGACTCACTCCATTGCACTAATTAAATATCCTCTTACTTAACTGGATGACCAAACATAAACACAGTAGTTTCTCTGAAAAGCAACATTTTCCTTGGAAGAAAAATGATTTGTTCTTTGGCAAGATTTGGCATTGCTATCACAAAAGTTGATCAAGTGAAATCATTGACCAGGGAACAGTGGTTGTGTTGTGGTTGTCATTTTAATTCTCAACATAATTTCTTTTGGACCAAAAGTCATTTTTAGAAGTAACAATCACATATTTTAAAACAAAAATCTGGACACAACATTTGATGTATTTCAGATGACCTACTTGGCAAGAGGAGTACATTTTACTGAATTGGGACTCTCCTAGAAAATAAGAATTATATTTTTGTTGTACACTTAGAAGCAATCCTCAAAATGTCAAAGATTGGAAGAACGCGTGTTTAATTAATCCTTTTAGATAAAAGTAATTATTCATCACCATTCACGTATCATCAACTACACAAGACATCTAAACCTTCAGAGACTTAAGACTACAAGAAACAGCTGCTTTTGGCCAATTATATTCTGGACTGTCAAGATTCATAATACTCAAACAATTCTTTCTCCCCACTAAAATAGAAAAAGTTATTCATATAGGTATGGTGATTGTACCAGGAATTGTAACTGGATTTAAAATAAGAGAATACACTCAGAGAGAATTACATTGTCCTTTCTTTGCCTCAGTTTACTCAGCTGTAAAATGGAGATAGTAACAGCACTCAACAAGCTAAGCCATCATATCCCCAGTGACCTGCACCTATACATCCAGATGGCCTGAAGCAACTGAAGATCCACAAAAGAAGTGAAAATAGCCTTAACTGATGACATCCACCATTGTAATTTGTTTCTGCCCCACCCTAACTGATCAATGTACTTGGTAATCTCCCCACCCTTAAGAAGATTATTTGTAATTCTCCCCACCCTTGAGAATGTACTTTGTGAGATCCACCTCCGCCCGCAAAACATTGCTCCTAACCCCACTGCCTATCCCCAAACCTATAAGAACTAATGATAATCCACCATCCTTTGCTGACTCACTTTTCAGACTCAGCCTGCCTGCACCCCAGTGAAATAAACAGCCTAGTTGCTCACAAAAAAAGAAGGAAAAAAAAAGTTATTTTAGTAAGTGCCCAATAAATGTTGCCGTGTGTCTAAATTTTAAAATATTGATAGATGTGACCATTTCATCAGCGCTTTGAAAATGCTTTTCTAGTCAGTTTCTTGTATTTGTTCATCTTGTGTTCATATAGGAAAAAAAGGTGGGGGTAGAGTGGGACAAGAAAGAGGAATTCCTTGAGCTCTAAAGTATCTGCTACATACACCGCTAATCCTAACAATGAACACATCCGCCTACACAGAAATAATTCTTAGTTCACAATCAATGGAGCCAGAATAGCAAGAGGTGAGAAAATGCAACAAAACTGTATGATTTACTCATACCAGCTGTGTATGAATGTGCATGCATGCATACACAATTCCACACACATTAGGTTCGGCCATCTATCTATAGCTATGTTTCCGTAAGGAAACAGTTTGGTGTCGTGACAGTGAACAGTATCTCACCCTTCTTATTCTGTACCTTGACAGTCTAGACTAGTGATTCAAAAACTTGGCTGAGCAATACCATCACCTGGGACCTTTTAAGAATTTCAAAGCTCAGGCCACACCTCCACTCAATTAGTTCACAGACTCTGGGGAAGGAACACAAACATCAGTATTTTTTGAAGCACCACCCTCCACCCACACCCCACAGATGATTCCAGTGTGCAGACAAGTCTGGGAACCATAAACACATCAAAAGCAATTTCCAGGCAGGTAGCATGTTTAGAAGTCAGGACTTGGAATCGCTCTTATATATCCCTATATATCCCAAGTAGTTAGCATATTTGTCATTCGGTTGATGTGTTCATCAGCTGAGTTTACAGAACTTTAAAAAACGTTTAATTACAATCTTAAATTAATGGGATACATTTTGAAAGGACTTCTGTGTTGCACTTTTGTTATTTTGAGAGCATAAAAGATTGCCAAAAACACATTTCCAAAGGGCTATCAGTATATTATTTTTATATTTATTATAGTGCACTATAAATTTATTTAAAGCTAATTATTTTTAAAAGAAAATTGTAAAGGGAATCAACATTTATATCATTATTTTTCAATGCATGTGCTTACTCATAATTCCCACATAACTAAACAAGAAGAAAACTTCAGAGCCATTGTTGAAAACTAAAAAGTAGTCTACTGCTGATAGATCTTTTTTTCTTGAGTTGTACCGAAAAGATGATACAACAAAGAGATGTTCAGATTTTGCATTTGGATTTACGAAATGCTTGTTAATCTACAACTTACACAGTGAAAGGTAGAACTCATGTGATATAGTTAGTAAACCAAAATACAAAAAAACCCCAGAGTGCTTATTCATTTCCAAATTTAAATATAATATATAAATGCAGATAATTATGAATTGTATTACAAAATGAAATTGCTTTCAACAGTATCTCTGATGTTTTCGGACTTCCAAATTTAAATAAATAGATATATATTTAATTTAAAACATATATTTTAAGTCCTAAAACATACATATATATATATATATATATATTATTTTTTTTTTTTTTTTTTTTTTTTTTTTTTTTTTTTTTTTTTTGAGACGGAGTCTTGCTCTGTCGCCCAGGCTGGAGTGCAGTGGTGCGATCTCGGCTCACTGCAAGCTCTACCTCCCGGGTTCACACCATTCTCCTGCCTCAGCCTCCCGAGTAGCTGGGACTACAGGCACCCACCACCATGCCCAGCTAATTTTTTGTATTTTTTAGTAGAGACAGGGTTTCACCGTGTTAGCCAGGATAGTCTCGATCTCCCGACCTTGTGATCCTCCTGCCTCGGCCTCCCAATATGCTGCGATTACAGGCATGAGCCACCGCACCTGGCCCTAAAACATATATTTTTATATATCTATGGAAGTCTGTATATATTTAAATTTGGTATATATGGAAAATATATATGGAAGTCCACGTATATTTAAATTTGGTATACATGGAAGTCCATATATAAATTTTGTGTATATATATGTAAAGTGATTTTTCTACCTTCTTATAACATGTCATGTCTGTTTTCAGTTAGTTTGTAAACAGAATGAAGAAACCAAAGGGTGAAGTGGGTATGACCCAGGTGTTGGCAAAGAGAGACTAGAAAGCCCAGAGGTACCAACAGTGTATGTAGTGCATCCCCAAACTCCAGGCATCCCCCTGAGTCAGAGTATTTGTTCTTTTCTCTCACCTACAACTTGATTTATTTCCAATGTCCTGTGCTAGGACTGGTATGCTAGTGTTTACCAAATTTTGGAGTCATTAACTGGCTCAATGTTAAAATGGTATTTTTGGATCTATATTGTCACAGAATAGAAACATACCACTTTGTTTGAAAGATAAAGCAATTAGAGGCTGAGGGACAACTTACATAAGTAAGTGCATTTTGTGAAAGTGGAAACCTCAGCTCCTATAAAAATGTCATGCTGTGTGACTTCATGTACCTCACAGCCATTAAAATTGTGGGGACCTTTCATTGCAAAGAAAACAAACATTATAATCTGATTAGGCAATTAATAGAAGTGACTGCTATTAAATGGTTATATGTTTTTAAATCATGGTAAATACTTATTTCTATGCAATTTAATATTCAATAAAAGGATGCATGGTTATGCCACACGAGGTAGTTCACTTTAGTTCTAACTTATATAATCCTATCTTTGTGTTAGACAGTATCTACAAACTGGGAAAACTGGGAATGTTTACTCTTCAAACAAAATTTTTAAACAACCGTAAATATGGCATTGCTATAAAGTAACAGGAAAAACATGCTTCAAAAATAAATTAAGATCTTATATTCAAAAGTTAATATTAAACATTGTTCTTTCATTTAGATGGCAGGAAGAAGAAACACAAGTGACAGCATATATTGACAGATTTTTAATCACAATTTCTCTCATTTTCTGCCTGTTTACTACAAAACGGCGATGGTTTTCCTTAAAAATAATATCACGTAGAAAAGAACACATCCTGTCGAATAAAGGCACCTTCGAAGAATTCATTGATATGATAGGTTAGCATCTGGAACTTAGACAATAAAATAAATGCAGATAATTAGGAACTGTATTAATGAAATGAAATTGCTTTCCACAGTGTCTGATGTTTTAGGATTTCTTGTCCACAAATAGTCTGAAGCACTGCAGTTGCTGTCTGGGTACTAGTCAGAAAAGCCTTTGGGACTATGGATGGACGTGTGAGGCTATTATTTCTGGGCTTTGGCAGTAAGAAATACGATCTGTTTCCCAGGAAAAACACTGAAATCAGAAGACATGGTAATTCAGATTTCAACCACAAGAAAACAAAAAGTTCAGTTACACGTAACTGCACTTTTCTAAGATAGAATCAATAGTAACATATTAACAACTAGCTGTTAAATTAATATTTAATTTGGTTTGCCAGGGGAATTCTTAATAAATTCTGAATTATTTCATGATTTCTATATTCCTCAATGTCTTTATATGCACATCATGTAAAATAGAAAATTGTGGCTAAATATTTAATTCCCCAAAGAATAGGAGAATAGATTCACGGGTCTTAAAAATATTACTTTGAACGTTTCAGAATATTTTGACAGACCTAAGAATATAATCTTTTTCAGTTCTTACACTACAGCTCTAATGGAAGAACTTGCATGACATTCTTAATAAAAATGCTGGCTGCCAAATTTACAAAAAATATTTACGTTAACAAATACATTGATGTTTTAAAATTAATTGGTCTTAGATTTAGCTACACAAATACAGCAGTTTCAATGATGAAAAACATTCCATTCCTTTAATCTTTGCCTACATACTTGCTTAATAAATGAGTGCATATGTGCTAATGCTCAACTGTGCAGATGTTCAGCTATGATTTTTGAATACTGAAAATATTTCCAAATTTATTTTTAATATTATCTTTAAAACTATATATATATTTTGAGTCCCAGAATATGTTGACCAATTTCCAATATAAATGTTACTTTTTTCTGCAAAATAAATGTCATGTTCTTGGATGGAAAGAATGGAAATTGGAAACAGATAATTTTATAGTATTAATTTGACAGAAGTTACAAAAAAGAAGATAAAATAGAAAATGAAACGTAACACCTTTATTCATCTCATCTGTCTCTTTCTCATTACCCCATCCATCAAGACATTAACAGCCTCAGTACAGAGAGAGAAATTGCTTGTTCATGTATTATGAGACTCTTTTCCAGATAAGTGGCAATTTGTATCCACATGAGCAATGTATGGCAATGCCTCATCTGGCCCAATGCAGTATGCAATTTTGCACACAATGTCATGCTGACCTGAAGTAACTAGGATGTATTCGCTTGTGTAAGAAATATAATGCATAGGGAAATATCGCATTCATGTCTTCCAGCCCACAATTTTATTATGCCATGACAATCAAGAACACAGCAGATGCCACACCTGCAAATATTAGGAAGTTAATTGACCAACGAAATATTATCAGGAATTTTCATTCAGGCAACAAAAATAATAAAGTTCACTTAGATTAGAGATAGCAAAAGTTTTATATAACTCTTAAACATGTACAAAGAAAACAATTTAATAATGGATGGGAGTACGCCTTAAAGACATTTTACTTTAAAATATAGTAAATATAAAAGAGGAGCAATGTACAATATTAAAACTTATCACTAATTATAGATAATTTCTGGTATCCAGCAGGGATTTCTGAAATAATGCCATTTATTTTAAAATGCTCTTTTAAATTGTCAGAAAGCTTTTAAAACTATTTTTGACTCAAATCAAGAGGGAAATTTGACTGCAGTGGGAGTAATGCGTCTCTCCCTAACAGGAGTGATTTAAATCTGTGAAAAGTGAGGCCTGACAGGCATAAGTTGGCTCCTGTCTTTTGATATTTAGAAGATGCATTAGCTCTCTTTTCTTGACAGAACACAGTATTCCATAGGTAGATTAGACCCCATCAAATGTCTACACTAATAACTTTTGTGATTGCCCATCTTTCCATTAGAGTGGCTACTTTTTCCGTTGTTTTCTTTCTGTCATTTAGTCCTGGGGTAGGGAGGGGAAGATTGGTCTGATGAAATGTACGTATCCTTTATAGTTCTTTCCAGGAAATCACGTTTATTTCAAAATTTTATTTTCTTTCCAGCATATTACATTTTATTTTATTATAGACCACATCCATCCCAACCTCTGGAGTCCTTGATAAATACCAGCCTAGAAAGCAATGGAACTCAGGCCATCACTTAGTGTCACAGATCCATGACCACTTGACACTTTGGCATCTTTGATTACTTTTAAAGCTATTGTAGGGGTAAAATATCTTCTAGGATGTATGAAATAAATATCTAGAATTTTATAGAAAGCTCTAAATAAATGTAAGAAAATGTATGCTTATATTTTTAGTATGTGGTAAAGCAGAGGTGTTTTTAATATGCAAATCATGCTTGAAATTAAAGAATAAATTTAAGCTCCATTTTAGGTCAAAGGATTCTCTTATCATATTGCTATCTCCATTGAGATTAAATTTCTTTCTTGACTTGCAAATGTTAGGTGACAGAGCTTTTTTTTTTTTTTTTTTTTTTTGAGACGGAGTCTTGCTCTGTCGCCCAGGCTGGAGTGCAGTGGCGCAATCTCGGCTCACTGCAAGCTCCGCCTCCCGGGTTCCTGCCATTCTCCTGCCTCAGCCTCTCCAAGTAGCTGGGACTACAGGTGCCCGCCACCACGCCCGGCTAATTTTTTGTAATTTTAGTAGAGACAGGGTTTCACCATGGTCTCGATCTCCTGACCTCGTGATCCGCCCGCCTCGGCCTCCCAAAGTGCTGGGATTACAAGCGTGAGCCACCACGCCCGGCCGACAGAGCTTTTTTTAATTCAAAACTGATTTCTTTCACTTTATGTTCTATTGGCTTTGATACACAAAGAATAGCTTTTAAGTATGCTTCAAACTGCAAACTTTTACTTACATATGTAATTAAATGTTCATTTTGTGTTTTCTTAAGAAGGCATATTAATAAAAAAAATTTATATAAAAAATAGGCTGGGTGCAGTGGCTCATGCCTGTAATCCCAGCACTTTGAGAGACCTAGGCAGGTGGATCACCTGAGGTCAGGAGTTTGAGAGCAGCCTGGCCAACATGATGAAACCCCATCTCTACTAAAAAGACAAAAATTAGATGGGTGTGATGGCAGGCACCTGTAATCCCAGCTACTTGGGAGGCTGAGGCTACTCAGGAGGCCGAGGCAGGAGAGTTGCTTGAACCCAGGAGGTGGAGATTGCAGTGAGCCCAGATCGCGCCATTGCACTTCAGCCTGGGCGACAAGGGCGAAACTCCATCTCAAAAATAAAAATAAAATAAAATAAACATATTCATTGGCACTGAAACATTTATTGGTACTGTCCAAAAATTCCAAGCTATAGAGTTTCATTTTTTCCTTTAGTTAATTTATTTTCACACCTAAGCCACAGAAAGATGTCATTATGGTCAAGTAGAAAAAGATTTTGAAAAATTGCTTGTTTATAAATACAGAGTTTTGAAAACTACTCTCACAGGAAGAGGCAACCACAATTTAATAGGGCAAACAGAAACATAATTCTCTTCAAATATTTACAAATATATCAGTAAAAATTATAAATGATATAATTAATGTTTGGCAGTTTTTATTAATATAATCCTCAAAGAGGTGCATTTTTAATCCTTTTTTGCAACTTCAAATGCCACACACATCCTGTACCATAAATATTATGGTCTTTCAATTTGGGAAACACAAAGTTTAACTATTAAACAATTAAATACTTTCTCCATAATTTGTCTCTGACTTTTGAAGTTTTGTCCTGCGACACACCCATACCCAACACCTGCCTTCCAACTTAACTTCAAAGAGATATTTCACATAAAAGCACGTGAAAAGAGGGAAAAAAATCTTGACAGCCATGCTTGTTTTAATCTCCACTTTTAATTAAAAAAAAGTATAAAAAGAACAAATTTAGATTTACTTTAACAGAAAACTGGGACAATAAAAGAAGTACACACACACACACACACACACACACCTTGCTGCGCCCCTGATATTAGAATTCAGCAAAATAATGAAACATAGAAATTAATAGAAGAAATTCGACTTTATGTAAGTGTGGTTTTCTTTATTTATTCGACAGTTCATTTTCTCAATTATTAAACTAATGAAATGATTCCTTACTATACCAATATCATGGAATCAAATTTATTTTCAAATAAACCCAATTCCATTCTTTTCTATATGTTTGCAAAGAGATATTTAAATGCTTAAATCTCTTAGGCTGCATAATAAAAGAATTGAGTAAAATAGAATAGACCACACTGTCTTGGTACAAATTCAGACTCTGCCATTTAATAATTAAGTGATTGGGGTAAGTTAACTAATCATTTGAGGGTATTCTCCTGATCTACAAAATAGAAGAAAAAATGTTTTCTTATCTCAGAACACTGTTGTATGAAATAACAGAGTGGCTCTTTATGAAGCATTTATAACAGCACCTGACACTGAGTACTCAATAAACATTAGATGATATGAGTATATCAGTTAGATAACTATGACTATTACCAGTGTATGCATATATACAACATATATATACATATATATACAACATATTTATACATATATATACAACATATATATACATATATATACAACATATATATACATATATATACAACATATATATACATATATATACAACATACATACACATATATTCAGTTATTCAACAATTCATTCTCAATCATATACCACACTTATTTGTAGGTGTGTCTGTCTGTATCATACCCAGAGGGTGTGAATCCATTCAGTAGCTTGAAGTTCACTTACAAGAAATTTGTAGGTGCTCATATAACTAATAGCAATACTGAAAGGAACATATAATCCATTTTACAAGTTTTAGACACCATAGCATTAATCCATTGTAATTATTCATGACAGGTAGTACATCAGACAGTTTCTTACACTGGGACCAAATTCCAATTCTTTCTTCTGGCTATTAAGACTCTATCCCTGGCAAAGATGTAACTAGGGGAGAAAAATTTCCAAACATCAATATGTCATTCTCTACTCCAATTGCATTTATATCCATTAGGAATTGGGGCTGGATAAATAAGCTGCAAAAGTAGCTCAGAATCCCATGCTCTCAGTAAAGGTTGGAGTGAACTAAAACATGGTAAGAATCATCCAAGAGAACTCAAGCCCTCTGGGTTTGTCTGTGTGTATGTATATGTATACGTATACATATGTACATATTTGCTGATATTGGAATTCAGCAAAATAATGAAACAGAAATTAAGAGAAGAAATTCTACTTTGTGTAAGTGTGGTTATCTTTATTTATTCAACAGTTCACTTTCTCAATTGTTAAACTAATGAAATCATTCCTTACTATACCAATATCATGGAATCAAATTTGTTTACAAATAAATCCAACTCCATTCTTTTCTGTTGATGGATAACTTACTGTAACACCAATAATAAAGTCATATTTACTTGGGGTCTTATTTCTAAATAATTTCCTAAGTTGCTTCTACCATATTTAAAAGTAATTAAAACATAAAGATGCTGCAGGAAGAATATACAAACACTAGAAATACTAAGTTATGAGAGATTACACCTTTATCATTAATTATGAATTGAAGTGGCTGGCATACTTTTTCCTAAGGAACTCCACTAAAAGGTTATTATTATTTCTGCTTTCACAGTCTACTTCTAAAATCTAAGAGTACGCTGGGATACTGAGAGGCTTGTGAGTGGGGGTCCGGGACTAAAGAAAGAGAGATCTCTCCAACATTACAACTCTGCTGATGGGGTTGGGTGCAGCGGGTCATGCCTGTAATCCCAGTACGTTGGGAGGCCAAGATGGGAGGATCACTTGAGCTCAGGAGTTCAAGATTAGCCTGTACAACATAGAGGGACCCTAAATTGGCCAGACGTGGTAGTATGCGCCTGTAGTCCCAGCTACTCAGGGGGCTAAGGTGGGAGGATGGCTTTAGCTAGGGAGATGGAGGCTGCAGTGAGCTGTGATAGTGCCATTGTACTACAGTTTGGATGACAGAGCAAGACAAACACACACACACACACACACACACACACACACACACAAACTCAGCTGTTGATATCAAATACTAAACAAACTGATAGATGACTATACCTGGAAAAAATGTGTATATACACACATTCACACATAATAATATAATTAAGAACTCACTATAAACAAGGTGCTATATTTCATACTTATATGTGTCTTAATATTCACAATAAATCTTTAAAGGAAGTACGATTACTCATTTTTTGATGAAGGGACGAAGCCTCAGTGAAGTAAAGTAACTTGCTAATGTTAAAACAATCATTAAGTGGTGGGGGCAGGATTTGGATCTAAGTACGTCTGACTTTAAAACCAGTGTTTAAACCACTAAGATAGTCTTCTGCAGCTAACAGCATGACTGTCAAGGTGAGGTATGCTGGTAGAGCATACAAAACAACATAAATCTAATCAAAGTCTAAGAATGTTATAAATGTGAATACTTTTTTGTTGTTTTTGTTTCATTTTTGTTTTATATATATTGCTATTGCTAACAAAATTCTTATTTCAGAATCCTACGATCTTTCCTGCCATATTAGACTTTCTCTGACATTTATTATGAACAGACCAGCTGTCCTCCATCTCTCATAAAACAGCTTCTAATTCACACGGAATCCTGTGCCCCAAGCTCCTCTTTCCTGTCTTCTTTAAAAAGCGTATGTCACAGCTGCATTTCAACTAGGCTCAAGTAGTGCCTTATCTGTGAGCCATCTCAATGGACAACTAACATTTTGAAGTGCACACAAAATGGGACCAACGGTGTCTTACTGATAATTAAAACCATCCTGACAGCCACTGACTTGGCCTTTATGATGCAGCTTCTCTCCATGTTTGCCCAGTTAAGTCAACATGTCTGCACCTGTAGGCTGTCTTATGATGAATCAAATGTGAAAAGTGAAGTGATCCTTAAAAATCAGGAGGTTTAGACTTATTTTTCTTAAGATAAGCAAATCTCTTGGACCAAATATGTATGAGTACATGTAGTACATCATTATTCTAACAAAGGAACATTAAACATTCTGATACTTTAAAAGCAGTTGTTCTCAAATGGTTTGATGCCAAGACAGTTTTGCACTCTTGACAATTATGAGGACCTCAAAGTTCTTTTACTTAATTATATCTATTGATATTTAGCCTGTTTGAAATTAAAATGTAGAAAAATGTAAATACTTATTGATTTACTGTAAAATAAAAATAACTCCATTACATGTTAACGTAAGTAACACTTCCATAAAAAATAACTGCATTTTCCAAGACATAAATTTTTTGAAAAAAAGACATTGTTTTACATTTTTGCAAATTTATTTAAATGTCTTGTTTAATGAGTAGACAGATTCTTCTATCTACTTCCTTATTCTGTCTGTTACAACTTGTTGCTTTGTTTAAATGTATGAGACTATTCAGCTTCATAAAGACATCGAGTTGGGAAAGGGAGAAGTATTTGAATAGCCTTTTCATATAATTTGGATTTTCTCCTTTCATACTACACTAACACTCAACATGTGGTAGATTTTTAAAGGTTAGTGTAAAAATGAAATCTAAAACCACATCACTCAACATTTTGCAATGTTATATTAAAATCCACTGTTCTGTGCTGAACTTCAAATAGATCCTTTACCCATGCATGATTTTGACCTTGCTGGCCCCTGAAAAGATCTTTTAAAAACACTGAGAATCACAAAAAAAAAAAAAAAAAAAAAAAAAATCTCTGAAAATACTATGAATGAATCTAGCACAGTGACAAGGGAAGATGTGGAATTATACAAGTAATTTGCAGAAAGGTTCAAGGTCTTGGCTAGTTCATACCAGCATTGTGCAAATTAGAAAAGAGACCTTCCTTGAGGTTTTGAGATTCAGCCTTTCAAATCTGACTCAGGGACGTACAGTGAGTTGGACTATAACCTTCAGTTATTCCCTTGACCAGATGACCTTTTGCAGTGAACAAACTACCAACTATATGTGGTAGTCCCAGTTGCATTTGATAAACAAGGGATGGCAACTCACATGAAAAAGAAATATTACACTCGTGAGTCATAACAGTCTCATATAATTTACGTTATTTTCTAATTTTCATTCCTTCACTTCAGAAGTGTATCCATGACAAGTTTGACAGTAAAAATCATGGTCAATAGAAAGTCATATCAGGTCTCAGCTGAGTGCCTTCATTTCATAACATGTGAATTATATGGGAAAAAAGAAGGTACATTAAGAAAAACATTAAAAGAGAAGAAAATCTATTTTTAAATCTTAATATGAAGAAAAATTTTTAAAGTGAATAACTCCCTTCAGTTAAGAAGGATAACAATAACATTTCTAAGCCTTTTGACTTTATTTCCTAATGGAAGGAAGCTGTTTGCCACCCAAAGTATCATTCATGGAAATACAATGAAATATGAATGAGATTCTAAAATAGTAAATTGTATAAAAAACAAAATAATTATAAACTGACATCGTTATGTATTTCTCTAAAACTTGAAGTCACTAATTTTAACTGGCCTGCATCAACTAAAGAACATATCAGTGAAGAAATATATATTTATAACTGAATTAACATTCAACAAAAAAATCTATTTCATTGCTCTTTTAATTATCCAGCATCCTGCAATGATTCCCAGACTCACAACACTCCCTTATTCAATTTATTTGTACTTAGTTATGATATAAATCTAATTTTTACCAACATAACCTACCGTCAAGAAAACCAGCTATTTCCCACTATATCTGGTGACCAGAGGGCACAATTCCAGAACTAAGGAACTGCTAATCATCAAGGTCTTTTACAGACTTGTGCGTTGCGGTAAATATGCAATTTTGTAAAACATAGGGTTCATAAATGATGACTCATATGTACTGGAGATTACCAATCAGTCTGAGTAGCCATTTAAAATGAATATATTAAAAGCCGGTCATAGAAAAATTACTGTATTTGGAACTAATTGTGGTTCTTTTCCCTTTACCACTTTCTGTGCTCATTAGAGTCATATGCTGTGCGAATTCCTCCCTTTTGGAGAAGTAGACACTATTGCATTCCTTACAGCATTAGTTTACCTTAGCTTTCTTCTAAACCAAACTGCTACAGCCATTGAAAAGTATAGTAATACAGCAGCAGTGGTAAGCACAGTTTTTACTCCACAGACGAAAAGCATGCATGGGCTGTGTAGCACATTAATCTGTACTCTAGAGATTGCTAGAAACCTTTCTAATAGTTTAGTCTTTAGTCTTTTTAATAGGCCTTAGTCTTTCTAACAGACTTTGTCCACCTTTCAATATAGATACAATGAAAACTAAAATGCATTCCATACTCTACTGTAAAAATTCTGTTTTAAAGTTATACTGATAAAAGCACTGGAAACAACTAGAATGAATAAAAAATATGAACATTAAGTTTGAAGCAACTTAAAGATTACCTTTAATTACAAAAAGGATCTAAATTACAGACATACAGATGGTGAGGCAGAACGAAAACATGATTATGTTTCATGTCTCTTTTAATAATGGTGACTTATGGAGCTCTCCACTGCAGGACAGCAAAATAATGTTTAGCATGAGTATTTCTATTGATCTAAAGTTCCCTAATGCCCTGTGAGAGTCAAACTGCAATTGGCCTACATATATTACAAATATCAAAGACATTCTTCTTTAAACAGAAAAAAAATTCACATTAAATTTAAAATTGTTACAAAATAAAAACAAAAATTGCATATATATACAGTAATAATTTTTACATTCACAGCAAGCATTATGTCATAATTTTCTTATTGTTTAGATGTATTTAGTTGGTCAGAAAGGAATATGTAGCCAATGTGAGTCTTCTACTGTTAACAGGATGAGAGTCTTGCCCAAGAGTTGCAAACACAAAGGTTATTTTTCTGAGGGTAAAAGGAATATACATTAAACTCAGTGACGTGTTTCTTGAGAGGAGTCGCTCTCTGTCGCCCAGGCTGGAGTGCAGTGGCATGATCTCGGCTCACTGCAAGCTCCGCCTCCAGGGTTCACGCCATTCTCCTGCCTCAGCCTCCCGAGTAGCTGGGAATACAGGCGCCCGCCACTACGCTCAGCTAATTTTTTGTATTTTTAGTAGAGACAGGGTTTCACCATGTTAGCCAGGATGGTCTCAATCTCCTGACCTCGTGATCCACCTGCCTCGGCCTCCCAAAGTGCTGGGATTACAGGCGTGAGCCACCGCACCCGGCCTCAATGACGTGTTTCAAGCATAACAAACATCTTTTATCTAACTACATTTTCTCAAGAAACCTTCTGATTACAATTTGATTTCCTGGCAACAAAATAATTTATTTGTGGTGGTGAATATTTTGGTTTCCTAATAAATAAATCATCAACCTGAAAACTAATCAATTACTATTTTTATTTCATTTTTCCTTTGAAAAAAGTAATCACTTGATATTTATGCACATGAGGTCAAAGATAAAAGAGCAATTCCAAGAGAAAAATCTAGGGAAAAAAGTATTTTTTTACACCACCAGTGTATTTTAGTAAAACAGTTATTTAATTTTATGATCATGAATTATGCAACTGAAATGATATAAAAGATAATTTTAATAACCATGAATATTTTTGCTGATTAACTGTTTGGTATCCTAAATTGATTCTAATATCTTCAGCTATAAAAATCAATGATGCTGTAATAAAAGAATGAAATTATTTGACCCTGAAATTCTTCAAAATTTAATTAATGTAAAGTCAGACTTCCATAGATACATTTCTTAAAGACATTAAGAAGATGAATATGGATATTAAAATATTCCTGAATCTTAACATTATATTACTTAAGGATAAAGGACTTCTTTATTTTGAATGCAAGAACAAATGATGGATAATAAATTTGCAGCTCAAAATGAATAATCTTCAATATATCAAATACTTAGCAGTATATGTTTCTTAAGGATCCTGCGTGTTCCTGTAAAATAAAGCTGCTGTTAAATTCCCATTTCAGCCACTTTATAAATTTATCTTTTATATACATAACAGATGTAAACATCAAGAAAGTTTTGCATTTGTTTTTATTTAGTTTCTGTAACTTTTTTTACTGTTCCATACAAAATTACTTCAACTCATACTTAGGCTCACCCAAGGACTGGCAAATTTGTGGAAACACGAGAAAACGTGGGAATGTTTTACTATTTCTAATCCTACTAATAGCAAATCTGATTCAACTCCTAGAAGGGATCAACGATAATATGAAATGTCATCAGGTAATTCGTGAGAGTTAACCAGAATCAAATATTAGGGCGATCTTGTAGAAGACTCCGAAGTGGATAAAGAGGATTAGGATGGAGAGAAATGAGAAAAAGAAATGGCAAATGACAGGATATGACCATGGTTTACAGAAATGACCCTCTCAAGTCAACTAAGCAAATGTTTCTACAATGGTTTGCTCATATGCTTGGCAAATATTTTACATATTACTTTGGGTACAACATTCTCTCCATTGCATTAAAGATCACAGTTTGGAAAGGCATAATGACACATGCAAAAAGCAATGTTAAAGTATATTTTCTAGAGTAGAGGTTCTCAGTGTGTGTTCTCTGAACCAGCTACATGAGCAATACTTGAGAACTTGTTAGGAATACAAATTATCAGGCCCCACCCCACATCTGCTAAATCAGAAGATCTGGGAGTGAGGCCCAGCAATCTAGGCTTTAAAAAAACATCCAGGTGATTCTGAAACACACTAAAGTTCAAGGGCTGCTGTTCTAGACTTCAAGAAAACAGGGTTTGGGGGTAATTATACCCTGAGGAGAAAATTAAGTCAAAGAGATCATTCAGTTTGTCACAGCACTAAATAATGCCAACTATTCCAATAATGTGTAAGTAACAGAAGTTTACAATGAGAAAACATGGAACCACAGACATGAAAGAACTTAAAGGAAATCACAGATAATTGCATCCATACTTGGAGAAGCTCCAAAATCCAATCTATGGCAAACAATTGTGATATTCACATCTGTAGTTTTAAAATTCACTTTTGTAGAGCATAGTTACATAAAAGCTTTTATGGAATTGATGTATGGAGAATTCAGGCCATGAAGTTTATTAAAATGAATTTGAGTGGTTAAGTTTTAAAGAGCAGAGCATCTACTTCTTGTAAACACGGGTTTCATGTACGTGCTGAACCCCCAAACTATTTCATTCAGAGTTACTTTGTGACTAGTCCTACCTCTTTTATAGATATGAACTGTATTCGTGCAATTGTCTGTGCAACACTTGGACAGGAGATATGGAAATAATGTCTGTTGTGCTGCTGGAAACTGCTGATCTTGATCTTACTGAGTAAGGTGTCATGCACTAGTAACCCGACCTTTAACCTGAACTTGCCTTTGGGGAATTTCGAGAAGGACTAAATCAATTGATATGGTCATTGCAGTTGAAGGACTTGTCAAATTTTTTCCAGTTTTCAAAGGGGGTAATTGGAATCTAAAATGGCCTGTAAATTACATGGAACTACAGTTTTCAATAAACACAGAATCTAACACATTTTATTTCTTCTTTATATTCTATAACGCAAAACAGGCAAAACTATTAAGCACCACCTCCCAAGGAAATGCTGAGATAGTCTGCTATTTTAATTCCAATACATGTCCAGTGAGTCTTTCTTTAGTATAAGAAATGAAACATACTGTAGTTTAAACAAGAGAGAAGAAATATTTTTTTAAATGAAATTTAACAAAAATATTTTGATGATAATGAACTAATAATTCCCCCTAATAACTTCGTAAGTCTGGAGAATACGGAACACAGGGAAGAAAGTTCCCTTACACAGCTTAAAGAAAAAATACTTTATAGATGAGCCTAAAGATAATCTTGATTTTACAGTTAAAAAACAGTTAAATTAAGCAGAATGATTTTAATTACAAATACTGGAATAAACATACATATTTTTCACCTCTTTATGCTATGCCACGAGTTGCATTTTTATACTGGACAGAAAGAGGCCATGGTTTTTAACATCAATGTATGTTTTAAATTATACTAATAAGCAACATATCAGCTGCGAGGTGAGACTACGTTGAAAAAGACGGCTTCAGCTTACAGAAAATACCAGCTGTCTCCACTCTGTGAAGACAGATTACCACCTGTCCTGTTATCTTCCATACACAATACAAGGCACGTTGGCCATTTTAACCAGGATAACTGTACCCATATGTCCTTTAATTCTGGTCTGCATGCTGCCTACCATTAAATATTCGTAATGGATCATTGTAAACAGGAGATTAGCATGGGAGACAGGGTGTTAAAGCTGAGTCTCAGCCTCTGTTTTATTAAACTTCCTTCCTTGTTCTTGAAACCTTGTGCAAGCTGTAGTATCTGTGATAATATCGTCAATTTTAGCTAAATAGTGAAGCATCCATGTGCAAACAGAAAACTGTGAGTTTATTTTCAAAGCTGTAGAAAACTCAGGCTGTATGTCACAATAATTTAAAACCTAAGTTACTATTTTTAAAAAACATTAATTTTTCAAATGATCACATACATAATCTGAGAGTAAACATCAGATGTTTAACAAAAAGAACGTTATCTTTAGCTTGAAGAATAAAAATGTAGAATTGTGTATGAGTCACAGGAAGGGTTTCTGCTGGTTACTGCCCTCTTGAACGTCCAATTTTCTCCTTCTCACTTAAAACAATTATATTGTTGAATGCACTCAACAGAAATAGTATATGCAAAGAAGCACAGATTTTTTGATATGATTTTTTGTTATGACAGCTGAAAAATGTTACCTTTATTTGAAAAATAAAATGTATATTTACCATTATATCAGTTCTTTGACTAACTTTCCAGCCAATAAATGGAGATGGTTAAATAAATGTGCATTTCTACAATGGAATAAATGGAGTAGAAATAATGTGCATCATATTCAAATGAATTTATCTACTTGGCCAGCCTAATATGTCAGCAATAGTATGTGAAGTAGGGATGATGAGATAGTGAATTCTGTTTTGGTGACTGTAGGGCTAACCCAGCTATACAGAAATCAAACCCAAAATTGTGGCCCTTTTATATTTACATTATGTATTGCATTCAACTGAGCAAGGGACGTAACAAGAGATTCACCGGTGCCTCTTTTGCTCAGTTTTCAATTTTTAAAACGTCAAGCCAATATAAATTAATCCAAAAGATTAATAATCTAGAGCAACGAGAAATCATTTATTTAAAAAAGAGTAAAAAAATACATTTAAAATTCCACTGATTCATTTTGGATTAACTAGAAAGAGAAAAATAATTTCAAATATAATCTCTCCTTTGTAAATAGTAATAAATTCCAGTCCTCACAAAGGAAAATAATAGATTGATGTTTGCAGATGTATTAATATATTGTCTTACGGTGTTATGTATATTACTGAAATATTTTATTTTTTTTCAACTTGTGAAATGTTAGAGTTTCTGATTAAACTTTGAAATAAAAAGAATAAAGAGAAGCAAGTACAGATTAAAGAAACACATTACAAAAGCTTTCTTGATTTACAAAACTCTTCTTAAAGGAAAGCAGAAAGCTATTGTAATGGTTAAAGACAGAGCCCTTTTATGTGTGCACATGGGAAGTACTTCTAGAGAGGGTTGTATTTCCCTAGGCTAGAGACCAAGAAAACTTCACGGCCTCAGGCCTTGAGTTTTGTGGTGAGAACAATTCATTCATTGAGCACTAAGATTCAGTAATCAAAGTATGAGGACAAGGGTGTGATTTTCATCTTATCTGAGGACAACGGAAAACCAGTTCAAAAGAAACAAATGGCAGTAAGAAAATGGAACCTTCCATATGGCTAAAACGTTTTAATGTATGGGCCCTTATTTCTTCACTTTTAAATTTCATTTTGTATAAATCACTGACTATATATTATGCCAGAAACATATGTTGTGCTTCACAATTTGCAACAATAATTTCATATTACATTATTCAAATCTCTTCAAAACTCATAGTCTATATAAACCATACTGCATCAAAAATGGAAAGAAATAGACAGTATACGAATTTACCAAATATTTCATATCAACAAACCATAATAAAGAAAAACATATGCAAATTCAAAGGTTAACAATTACATTATTTTTCCAACCCTAGTTTATTCAGTGGACATAGGAATTTTGTTGAAAAGGTTTAAGGTTAGAATGCCCCAAGAACTAGATGAAAAATCGATGTATATTTAGTATACGTGCCCAGTGTCCAATCAACATCCTATTTGGGCTCCAGCGGCTCCAAGTATTTCCCTGACACTACTCCAAATTTCAGTGAATGGCCACAAGAAACAAAAATATAAATCAATGTCTTTATTACACGTAACGTGCTTAGTTTCTGAACAAGAGCCCTGAAAATAGTTGCTTTTATTTTTATATAAAATTTATACATTTTATTTATAATTTATATTTATAGGTATATATTTTATTTTATTTATAATTTTATATTTTATATCATTTATACATTTTAGAAATTATATATATATATTTATATAAATATGCTTTTAATTTTACCCATTTAAACTTAACTAAACCTTATGTAAAAATGAAAATAAATGCATACATGAAGAAAATACATTCTTAAGGTAAGATAATAAATGCCATATCAATTATCTATTACATAATATATGAATGTACTTTCTCAAGGATCAGCATAGAAAACTTGGACATCTGCCTGCTCCCTTTTTGCATTATTAGGTGTTTGATTAAAATTAAGATACAAATTAGAAAAAAAAAAACAGTGGCAAACTGAGAAGACAGAAAGGATATAGAAAATACAGGTCCTATCAGGGCACCCTTATTCCGCATGTGGCATGATAAAGTAATGAAACACTATCATCTATTATGACAAAGTCAAATTTAGCCTTTGTATTCTGGGATCCTGGAAACATAATGCTCAAATATATGAAACTGACAGTGGTTTTGATTCAGACTTACCGAAGATTATGAAGGCACCTAATAGTAAGAAACACCTAGAATGTTCAAAAAGAGTTTCCTAATTCTGAAAATATTTCAAAATTTGAAGAGATAAAAAGAAAATTATCACCAGGTGTTTCCGATTTAATTTTAACCGCTTCTGACAAAAGTTTAAAGGTATTTATATCCAATTTCTACTTTCAAATTAACTTCATAATCCTCCATTTTTACTTCCAAATGAAATCATAATAAAAATACAGAGCAGATTAACATAGATTTTTACCTGATATAACATATTTCCAGTATTTCCACACATTTTAAGAATGATTAGTTTTTCCTCTTACCACTTTATGTATATTATTTATGCCAACTTTTATAAATATCTTGTATACTTATTGAGACATAAAGTTTTATTATTAACATAATATTTAGTAAAATTTACCAAAGATATGCATTTAAAATTCCTTCCTTCCTTCATTTCTTTCTGTTTTTCGGGTTTGTTTTGTTTTTGTTTTTGAGGCAGGGTTTTGCTCTGTCACCCAGGCTGGACTGCAGTGGGATGATCACAGCTCCCTGCACCTTTCACCTCCTAGGCTCAGGCAATCTTCCCACGTCAGCCACCCAAGCAGCTAGGACTAGGTGTGCGTCATCATGCCTGGCTGATTTTTAAAAAATGTTTATAGAGATGAGGTCTCACTATGCTGCCCAGGCTAGTCTGGAACTCCTGAGTTCAAGTCATCCTCCTGCCTTGGCCTCCCAAAGTGCAAGTGCGTGAGCCGCTGTGCCCAGCCTAAAAAATTCTTTATTCTGGGCCAGTCGCGGTGGCTCACACCTGTAATTCCAGCACTTTGGGAGGCCGAGGCGGGCGGATCACGAGGTCAGGAGATCGAGACCATCCTGGCTAACATGGTGAAACCCCGTCTCTACTAAAAACACAAAAAATTATCCGGGCGTGGTGGCGGCACCTGTAGTCCCAGCTACTGGGGAGGCTGAGGCAGGAGAATGGCGTGAACCCGGGAGGCGGAGCTTGCAGTGAGCAGAGATCGTGCCACTGCACTCCAGCCTGGGCAACAGAGCGAGACTCTGTCAAAAAAAAAAAAAATTCGTTATTCTTTTTCTAAAGTGTCACGCCTGCAATCCCAGCACTTTGGGAAGCCGAGGTGGGTGGACCACCTGAGGTCAAAACTCGAGACCAGCCTGGCCAACGTGGTGAAACCCCATCTCTACTAGAAATACAAGAATTAGCCAGGTGTGGGGGCGGGTGCCTGTACTCCCAGCTACTCAGGAGGCTGAGACAGGAGAGTTGCTTGAACCTGGGAGGCAGAGGTTGCAGTGAGCCAAGATCACACCACTGCACTCCAGCCTGGACAACAGAGCAAGTATCTGTCTCCAAAAAAAAAAAAAGAAAAAAATGGAATTAGTAAGCAATACTGTTTTTTATTTATGTAATCTTTTATAAATATTTCCTACCTTATATCTAATCAAAATTGGAAGCTTTCTGCAAAATTATAGTTGTGATTTTGACTGTAAGTATGGTATTATAATTCGATTTACATTTTTCAGTCTGGTTAAGTAGTGTAGTTTCTGGAAATTACTATCTAGCTTAGTTCACGTGGGTAAGAGCCTGGATAGACATTACTGCATGAATTCAGGTATTATATTTTTGAAGAAAACAAAAGAAGCCCATACGGTGGCTAAAAGCTGTCATAACCATCTTCTTTGAACTAGTGAGACCAGGAAAACTTTCACCGACAACTTTACTATATAAGTGTACCTTGAATAAAGAAATGACTTAAGCATTAGCAAATCAGGTAAGTCTGAAATTAAAATATTTCATTATGAGCTCTCAAGCTATATTACTAAATTCTTATTCCCACTTAATAATGGTTAATGTCAGTATAGTCAGAGTTTGTTTTTTTTTTTTTTTGAGACGGAGTCTTGTTCTGTCACCAGGCTGGAGTGCAGAGGCACGATCTCGGCTCACTGCAACCTCTACCTCCCGGGTTCAAGCGATTCTCCTGCCTCAGCCTCCTGAGTAGCCGAGATTATAGGTGTCCGCCACCACACCCAGCTAATTTTGGTACTTGTAGTAGAGATGGGGTTTCACCATGTTGTCCAGGATGGTCTCAACCTCCTGACCTTGTGATCCACTAGTCAGAGTTTATTGTTAAATGACTATTTACTTATTTTAAAAATGTAAAGTATTTTATTAACAGG
Organism: Nomascus leucogenys; assembly: GCF_006542625.1. Taxonomy (NCBI): domain Eukaryota; kingdom Metazoa; phylum Chordata; class Mammalia; order Primates; family Hylobatidae; genus Nomascus; species Nomascus leucogenys. The sequence goes on along the minus strand of NC_044401.1, from coordinate 38,874,050 downwards.
GACATCATCTTTTAGAAAAATAACAAACTTTTTAAAATAATTAGGAAAACTTAAGCCAAATTATACAAATTTAGGCTATTTTGACTGTGAGGCCATCTTAAATAGAAATGTAATTTGTTAAACATGGTAAACTCACTTGTTTTGCATCTAGAAATAATTAATTTTGTAAAATCTGAATTTCCATCCTGAATCATCAGCTATAATAAAGAAAAAGAAGGCATACTTAAGAAAGAACTAAAACTGCAGTGTCAAGAAGTCCTTAAACATCCGGAACCTTTAAGCGGAACTTGGCATAAACTCAGATCATGTCCCAGTAAGATAATTTCTCTGGGGACATATTGCTCACTCAGCTTTGAAGGATTTATTTTAGACAGATTTGTCTGGCCTATTAACAATTCTAATCCAAAGAACCTGAAAAAGAAAGCAAGGAAGAAGGAAATGAGTTTTTTTTCCAACCACAACTCTGAGCTTCCATTCAGAAAATATCTTCCTTCATTTTATACTTTCCTATGTGAATTCTTATTAATATTTAAGGACAGAAGCTACTACAAGACAGAACCTACATTGTTATGTGATTGTTGTATTTCTTTAAGTACATAGCCAGAAATGCACATGGAAATGCCATGCAAAGGCTTTCAGTACATATTAACTGATGCTGAATAAAATTGGTAAGAAGTTAAATACGAAAACATTAGATTGTGAGCATTCAAGTCTGTGAAGAGTAGATTTTTAATCAACTATTTAAAGAACACATATATATGGTAAACCGTTTATGGAAAATTATAAAAGAATTCTAATTTATTCCTTCTCCCATGACATAGGATAAATTGTGTTGATGACATTTACATCTATAAATGTAAAAGAAATCAGAGTGAAAAGCCCATTTTGCAAAGAGAAATACATAAAAATTTGGAATGTCTGTGGTCTATAAAAGACCCGGAGTGCTCATAGGATGAGAAAAATGTATGAAAACCAACCATGACAGAGAGTGGCTTGGAAAAGTTATTAACCCAGGAAAGATTCTAACATGGTATGGTAAATTTTATTCAATTCAGAGAACTAAAATTAGTTATATGAATCATTATCCCTTATTTGGCAATTTGGGGATTTTGTTTCAGTTAGTTTACAGCAATCTTTCCTAACTTAGTGTTTGCTCTGTGTTTTATACTCTTTAGGGTATAAAACAATCTCTAGGTAGTCTGTTAGAGGACGGCCAAAAATAATAAAAGACTGGCTCAATTAGATTCTGGCTTTCTTTCTTAAAATTTCCAAGTTTAGACTGTCAGCTTGAGCTTTTCTTTGGTCTTTTCAGCTGCCTTCTAAGGTACCCTGAAGTTAAGAACAAATATCCGTATGTCTCACATACTTCTAGGAAACCTCATGTAGAACACAATACTCACAGATCCTCACAGCCCACCACCGTCAAGTACTCTGATACAAGAAAAGGAAGCATTCTGGCAATTGTCCTAATCTAGGTAACCTAATTCTTCAGCACATGTTTCTGCAGCCAATTTAGTGATTCTTTCTTGTGGTTCTGGAGCAAAGGAAAGTACCACACTGTCACGATTTTACCTACACTTACAAATATTTTACCCATTTGGAAAAAATGTCAATGACACATCGACAATATGTTATTTCTAAAGTGTCATATTAAAGATAATTATGCCTACAACCTCAGACATATATCAATTTGTGCTTGATTTTCTTACCGGTTATTACATCAGACCATAGGGAGATTATGGTTACCTGAGCTTCAAACAGGCTCAAGTGTATCCTCACAAAGTGACACACTGGATCCTCTGAACGGGGGAATTCACACATAGCCTAGCTTAGACAGTGCAAGGCCAGATTGAAATACTGGTACTTTCTCATCACTGAAAGTTACTGGCCAGAGATGAGTAATTTCTTGCTTATTTTTTTACGTTGAAAAATAAAAGGTGATTCTGACAATATAAAACAGCAAGGTTGAGAATCTATTAAATAGAATCAAAGTAGATGGGCTTAAAAGAAAGCTGAACATGGCACAAGAATAGCCTTGTCACTGCAAGAAAATGGAAATAGTATGTGCTAACCCAGTAAGCCAACTGAAGCTTTACTGCTTCCCAGCTATTTACTTAGTGGATTGTCCTGTCAATATCTAGGCTTTAAAAGATTACCTATTCCAGGTCAGAAGATCTCAGTATTGATCTTGCCTGGACATGACCTCCCTGGTCACGTTATTTTGCGGGGCCAGATTAAATAATGGTGTCTTTACCCAAAGCTACTCTGTCTTTACACCATAGAAAAAGTTGAGGAAGGTAAATCGATAGAGGTTAAAATTATAGGCCGTAATAAAGGACAATAAAGGCAAAAAGAAGAAACAACCAACTATCAGTTCACCTCCTCCTTTTAGCCCATCTCAATTTTTACTGGACGAATCCACTTTTTAGGATACTAATGTTGTGATAACTTGATTTGTTAATAATGCATAGATATCAAAGCCACAGCTTAATCCTAAATGCAGAACATAAAGGTCTGGAACCAATTACCTGTGGCGGGGTGAAAATGTAACAGCTTCATGTGTAAGGAGGAATTAGATGTAAAACAATCCTAACATTGTACTGACTGTTATCATGATTGAGTGTGGATTTGGAAAACAAATAGGAAAACGTAAATTAAAAATTGCATATTTTGCAACATACTGACTGCTATAGTAACAATAATATTCCCAAAGGAAATAAAATATATCATGCCTTAGCATTATTTAGTGAGAAGGTAATTGTCTTACATACAAAACGAATTTGTCCTACATTTCACTTTCATGATTAAGAATCCTTCATGATTAACGAAAGGCTTTAAATGTTAGAGATAAAATAACATAAGGATCATAGGCATGGGTAATTTTTTTTTTTTTTTGAGATGGAGTCTTGCTCTGTTGCCCAGGCTGGAGTACAGTGGCACAATTTCAGCTCACTGCAACCTCTGCCTCCCAGGTTCAAGCAATTCTCCTGCCTCAGCCTCCTGAGTAGCTGGGATTACAGGCAGGTGCCACCACGCACGGCTAATTTTTTTATTATTTTTAGTAGAGACGGGGGTTTCATAATGTTGATCAAGCTGGTCTCAAACTCCTGATCTGATGATCCGCCCACCTGGGCCTCCCAAAGTGCTGGGATTACAGGCATGAGCCACCATACCCAGCCTTTCTTTTCTTTTTTCTTTTTTTGACAGAGGGTCTTACTTACTCTGTTACCCAGCCTGGAGTGTAATGACACGAATACAGCTCACTGCAGCCTCAACCTCTGCGCCATCAAATGATCCTCCCATCTCTGTCTCTCAACTTAGCCTCCAAAGTAGCTGGTACCACAGGTGCAAGTCACCATGCTCAGCTAATTTTAATGGTTTACTTTTTTTTTTTTTTTTTTGAGATGGAGTCTCACTCTGTCGCCCAGGCTGGAGTGCAGTGGCGCAATCTCGGTTCACTGCAAGCTCCACCTCCTGGGTTCACGCCATTCTCCTGCCTCAGCCTCCCGAGTAGCTGGGACTACAGGCACCTGCCACCACGCCCGGATAATTTTTTTGTATTTTTAGTAGAGATGGGGTTTCACCGTGTTAGCCAGGATGGTCTCGATCTCCTGACCTCATGATCTGCCCGCCTCGGCCTCCCACAGTGCTGGGATTACAGGCGTGAGCCCCCACGCCCGGCTATTTTATTTTTGCAGAGGCAAGATCTCAACATGCTTTCCCCAGACTGGGCTCCAACCCCTGGCCTCAAGCAATCCTCCTGCCTCAGCATCCCAAAGTGTTGGTTATAACAGGCATGAGCCACTGCGTGTGACATGGCAAATTTATTTAAACTACCTGAGCCTCGGTTTCATAATCTGAAAGTAAGAATATTAGCAATACCTACTTCACTGAATTGTTCTGAGGATGTAGTAAATTAATAACTGTAAACCAGTGCCAGACACATAGTAACACAAAGTACTGGCAATCGTTACAATTAACATGATCTTTCACCTCAAATTCTTCCTCAACTTTAAAAAACTTAGACTATTTTATAATATGGTTTTCTACAAAACAATTTATCCCACTAAGTCAAATATAAAATAGATATAAATTAATTATGTTAGCTTGACTATTTAAATCTCAATTTTTTTCCCTTTGGATCTGTTCAGAATTTCAGTGGCAATCATGCATATATATATATATAAAAACACAATTTCCACAGCATAAGTGCCCTCTCCATGGTGCTTAAACATCTTCCAAACATCCAGGAATGTACTTAAGCAGTTTGATTAGCCCCTTACTTCAGATAAATGAACAGTTTTGTAAACAATAAGTGCCACACAAGTCATTTTGAAATGAGAGATTCCCTGTAGTACAATAAATGTCCCAAATGGAATGCCTCTGAAAGAATACGATTTTGTTCTCAATATAAGCTCACCTTATTTTAGGAAAGTAACAAGCATTTTTCAAAAGTTTTTGAGTAACAATACAAATGGGTATGTTTGTATATAAAATATGTAAAAGTTCACCAACATAGAAACACACTTTTAAACAGGGAACAAAATCTGGCATGAATAGTTAAAAGTTTTCAAACTATTATGTACAAGGAAAACACAACACATATAAAAGAATAGAAAAGAGCTCTAACAGTCTTTTTTTTTTTTTTTTTTTGAAACAGAATCTTGCTCTGTCCAGGCTGGACTGCAGTGGCACGATCTCAGCTCACTGCAACCTCTGCCTCTTGGGTTCAAGCGATTCCCCTGCCTCAGCCTCCCGAGTAGCTGAGGCTACTGGTGCACACCACCACGCCCAGCTATTTTTTCTTATTTTAGTAGAGACGGGGTTTTCTTATTAATAAGAGAAAATTTCTCTTATTTAGTAGATCATGAGGTCTGCCCACCTCGGCCTCCCAAAGTGATGGGATTACAGGCAGCTCCAACTATTTAAGAAATCGAAAATACAAAAGATAAACTAGGTTTACATGGTATTAAAGGCATGTACAGGCAGTCAACATAATAGTTGCTGTGAGAAGATAACTCAGATAAAAGGCTAAAGTTGCTCTTCCAAATTTGAAGACCAAAAAACTAACCCCTTACCTGAATGGATTCCCTGACCCCCAAAAGTCATCAACCAAAAATGTTTAGGAAAATCATGGAGGAAAGTGCCTTCTGGAAACAGGCTTCATTTCTGCCAAAAATGATCATGGTGTACCCTTACCTATCCATGTACCCTAGACAGACCCTCAAAGGTCCTATCATCAGGCTAAAAGGCTAAAAACGTCAACAAAAAATAAACAAATTCTCATAGAAAAGCATAATTTCAAAGAAAAGTTCATAGGCATGGTAGTCAGAGCTAACTAATTTAAAGTTCTCTCCCTGTCTTTCTCCTTCTCCTTCTTCCTCTCCCTATCGTCTTTCGATTACTTTTTTATAAAACCACTGTCAATCATCTTCTTCTTCTTCTTCTTCTTCTTCTTCTTCTTCTTCTTCCTCTTCTTCCTCTTCTTCTTCTTCCTCTTCTTCTTCTTCCTCTTTCTTCTTCTTCTTCTTCCTCTTTCTTCTTCTTCTCTTCTTCTTCTTCTTTCTTCTTCTTCTTCCTCTTCCTCTTCTTCTTTTCTTCTTCTTCCTCTTCCTCCTCTTCTCTTCTTTCTTCTTCTTCCTTCTTCTTCTTCCTCTTCCTCTTCTTTTCTTCTTCCTCTTCCTCTTCTCTTCTTTTTCTTCTTTCTTCTTCTTCTTCCCCTTCCCCATCCCCTTCCCTTTTTTTTTTTTGACAGAGTCTCATTCTTGTTCTGTCGCCCAGGCTGGAGTACAGTGGCAAGACCTCGGCTCCCTGCAACCTCTGCCTCCTGAGTTCAAGCGATTCTCCTGCCTCAGCTTCCCGAGTAGCTGGGATTACAGACGTGCACCACAATGCCTGGCTAACTTTTGTATTTTTAGTAGAGATGGGGTTTCACCATTGTCTCGAACTCCTGACCTCAAGGGATCCACCCGCCTCTGCCTCCCAAAGTGCTGGCATTACAGGTGTGAGCCATCGCGTCCAGACTCACTGTCTGATTTTCTTTCAGGCACTAAGACTGCGGTTTTGCAAAACCATTAGAAATATCAGAAGTTCTAAGGACATCAATGACTATTTAATAAAGATAATTATCTGTTATCTGGATAATGCCTATCTCTGACTAGTGCAAATTATTTTCCAATAGTTATCCAATTATGCAATTATTAGGCAAGATAACATATAGCATTACCCTCTTATAGACAAGAAAATGAAGTCACAGACTTCCAGAGACATTATCAGATCCTTATCTTCGAGCCCCAGAAAATCAGCTTCAAGAGTTAAGCTCAGAGTACATTCATTCACTAAACATTTTTGAGACTTTTTCTGTGCCAGGTACTGTTCTAGATCAGCAGTTATTAGGAGTTACAAGGTCCTTATCCTCACGGAACTGACATTCCATGAAGGAAACTCAATGGTAAGCAAAAATATCTCATTCACACGATCCCATCCCTGGTTTGTTTCATTTCATTTATTTTTTGCAAGTCATTTTCTAAAGTGGAAAGGGACTGATTAATATCTTCCCCTTCCCCAGGACCAGAGTGACTGTCCACAGAATTGTAAATTGCCACTGGACAGATTCCAGAGACTTCAGCTGAATCAGAGAAAAAGCTTTAAATGGTGCGTGTAATGCTTCTCTATAGCAGTCTCCGCTTTTCTAGAAAATTGAAATGCCTCTAAGGGAAGAAAAAAATGATGTGACTGGAAAGAAGCGGAAGAAGTGAGAAGCTTCTCATTCCAGAGGAAGTTACTCCTCCCTCAAGCCACCTCTCCAGCTCATCAGCTCAAGCTGCCCAAGAAATCTGTCCCCATAGGAGGTCCTCTGGCCTCTACCCTTCCGGGAGCTTCAGTGGAGCAACAGCTCTGATTACTTGAGTTCCTCTGAGAAGGTGAATGAGGCCATGCAAACAGTCCCTCAAAGCAGGAACTTGTGTTTTACGTGGAATTAATGACCAATGTTTTCAAATTGGTTAATACTTGCATTTATAACAGTACTTGTTATATATGTGATATTATTGGGTTATGACTTGAACTCCTTGGGGATGGAAAAAAAAGGTAATGTCTAAATTGAGTCAATTCTGCTATCCAACAAAAAGAAAAAAAATTACACATATATAAATACATATGCACACATATATGTATATGTATATATACACATACACACATTATAAAACATGATGTATAGTTCTGAGAAATGGTGCTTTTGAATAATAAAAAAGTGAATAATTAGGAAGACATTTACATCAAGCTTTCTAATATACACTTGGTATTCTAAAATGTGACAATTACATCTAAACTTGAAGCTGCAAAATAATTTCAAATTAAATATTAATCAAACGTACAATTATATCTAATCAATTTCATGCTTTGCCTTTTTAAAGGACTAAAGCAAACTGAAATATAAATTATTTATAAGAAAAATAATCTATAATAACATGGAGCTAATTATCACAGTCATTGCAGCAGTTCAGGGCAAGGTTAGCGGGAGAGGGATTCCTTTGTTCATATTTTCCCCCTCTGAAATTTCATGAATAAATCATATGTTTCGACTTTATTTTTAAAAAATAAAAAATATTTGGATCTGCCATTCTAAAAACACTGAAAAACAAAAAAGAGCTGTAACTGCATCTGTAACAGGCATATTAAAATATTTCTTCAGTGTGTGTGTGTGTGTGTGTGTGTGTGTGTACTTTCTGGGTTCAATAAAATCCCTTTAAAACTGAACCACTCCAGTTAAATTAACTTTTTTCCTGCCTCCCCTAAGTAGCACTAATCATTATAGCTTAGAAAATTGTTATTATCAGCACATCTCAGTCAAAGGAAGCAAGATGCAATGGCAAAGGCTGTGACATTCTAGTTTCTGAATTTTGTTCTCACTTTAAACAAAAGCAGAGTGGTCCAAAAATTATTAAATATTTAGACTCTTAAATATTTAATCTCTGTAAATTGTTTTACATTTACACGGAAATATTTATATTTTAAAATACTTAAATTAATAATTTTGATAATTTAAAAATAAAGTAGCAATTGTTTTTAAATCTATTATTTTTTAATTTAATATTTTTAAAATCTGAATTTCAAATTATTTTCAAGGTTCTATGTTGTCATGTCTTTTAATTGATTTTCAAGCAGTACATGTTAGGTTATTAAAGTAAACATTGAGGTAAACTTTTACAGTATACATTTAGCTATAATGTTAATGAATACTTTTTTCTGCTTATGTTATATAACAATTTAGGGAAAATTGTGCTTATTTCTAGTGATGTCCATCAATGCATATTCCTCTTTAAATACCCATGTATAATATCTGCTGTTTAGTATAGATTCTGAAACATAATTTTATTCCACTTAAAGTTCGCTAAATTTTATAGTCAAATTTTATAATCTGAACTAATGATCAGAATATGTATTAAATAATGTTGTACTTGAAGCTCTTTTGAAAAAGTTGAGCTGCACTGCACACTCACAAATATGACTTCTAATTAGTTTATTCTAGAAAAAAATTATTTGGTTCCAAATAGGTAAAAAAAAAACGAGGCATAAGGCAGAGCAGGTATAAAAATATGGATAATTTGTGTGCAATCTCTCATTTCCACTGTGGGAACAAAATGTAAATTGTACCTTACCCTTCAAATATAAAGAATAACACCATTTTTCATTGATGTTGGTGGAAGAGAATCTTTGTATACAATTCTTTTATTGACAAAAAATTAATAATAATACTTTTGTGACCTGTGCCAGGTACTACAAGGTATATACAGTGGTGAGAAACAAGTGCCAAATATAGAAGAATGAAGATTTCCTCACAATGCAGGAGTGACATACTATGATAAAGGGATAGAGGGTGGTCCATTTATGGTTACCTTTAACTTGTAGTGAGTGTGGGAGGAGTGGGGATAAAGAAAAAGAGCCCGGTCGGAAGTGATGGCTCTGCTGAACTCTGAAGCAAAATGGACTTTTTTTTTTTTTTTTGAGACGGAGTATCGCTCTGTTGCTCAGGCTGGACTGCAATGGCGCCATCTCGGCTCACTGTAACCTCCGCCTCCCAGGTTCAAGCAACTCTCCTGCCTCAGCCTCCCCAGTAGCTGGGACTACAGGTGCCCACCTCTACACGTGGCTAATTCTAGCATTTTTAGGAGAGATGGGGTTTCATCATGTTGGCCAGGCTGGTCTCAAATTCCTGACCTCATGATCCACCCCCCTCAGCCTCCCAAAGTGCTGGGATTATAGGCGTGAGCCAGCACTCCCAGCCAATATATACATTTTACTAGATCAAAGGGATGGGGTTGAATTCTAGGCCACAATGCCAGGGTCATACAGATCCTTGGAAGTCATTTTTCAAAACTAAGACTTTAGAAGCAACTGAGAATCTCTGAGTGAGCATCTAGAGGGACTGATGAGATCTGTAGTTGCAAAGGAGTATTCCAGTTATTAAGATGAGAAATAATGGCGATTCTGATTCGAATTGCAAAGGGAATGGAGATACGTGGGAAAATACCGAAGCTGTTCCAGAGAAAACATCAGCAAGACCTGAGGCTCAACTGCTGTGGAAAGAAAGGAGGGGAGAATCAATCTCAGGTTTCTGGTCTGGAGGGTTGGATGGATGATGGTATCGTTATCATCCTTAGGAAATAATAGAGGAAAGTCAGGAATGAGAAGCAAGATGAAAAGTCACATTTTGGACATTTGAGCTGCAGGTACCACCAGGACCTCCAAATGGAGCTGAGTGTAGAGGTCCAGGCTGGGGATGAGAGAACAGAGAGTGAATCAGGACAAAATTGCTACGTGAATGCAAGGAGGTGGGTGTGGTCATTCAGGGTAAGTCATAAAGCAAAAAACAGAGCCCACGACAAATCTTCAAGAAATGGAATATTTTAGCTCTAGGCCAAGAAAGACTCAGCCAGATGAATAAGAGGAAAATCATATAAAGCCACTATACATTCTCTGTATGGCCTATCTCAGGCATTAAATTTAAACCAATTTGGTTAAATGTCCTAACTTCGGTTATAGGAAAGTTGGATGCAATCCTGATATAGCTGGGTGCCATGAAATTCTAGGAAAGAGAATATTTCAGAAAAGAAGGTCAACTATGTCAATTGCTGACAAGAGGTAAATTATATCCATTATAAAAAGCAAAGTTTAGAAAGCTGAGATCAAGGCCATTAAGAGTAATAGGATATCAGTGAGAGAGTGGGATAAGGCCACACATGGTACTAAGCATCTCTATGGAAAATGTCGGTAAAGCTCCATATTTGAATTGCCTATGTTTACAATCTTGAATGGGCTCTTATTATATTCTTCAGTATGGGATAGAAGAAAACATTCCTGGAAGACAAAATGGAAACAGAACAGGACATTCTATTCTTACTCTTACATTCTGCAAATAAAGGAATCATGAAGGTAACCACACATCCAAACCTGAGATACCGAGGCACTTTTAAAATTGTATTTTCTTCCACAGAATATGAAATATTACACAAAATGTCTACCCAAAACGTTTTCTGGGAAAAACAAGACAGATTATTCATACAAAATGTTTTTGCAGTTCATGTAAGTGTGGAAGTCACACTAATTGAGATCCCTTACTCGTGTATCATACCATTTTTGAATATTTTAAAGACGGGAGTCTTACAGAAAAGAGGTATGTTTAAAAGTCTGTTTAAAGAAGTATCTTCCAAATTATTTTTTAACTGTCAAAATAATAATTCATTAGTACATATTTTGAGAAAGGCCACAGTGAAATATCTAAATGTTAACCATGCCATTAACAGCAGCTTTATAAACCTTCAAAGATATATTTGTCATAAAACACAGACCATGTACTGATATATAAAGAATACGTATCTTTTCATAATAATTATGTGGACTTGTGTATGAGAAGATGACTAACCCAGGAGAAAGAAAGATTATTCTAAATGTAACCATACGTGGAATTAGTTTTTCAGCATTTGCCCTTCTGAAATGAAGAGACACATTCTTTGGAACCATACACATGGAAGGAATCAACCAAAGAATGAGCCTACCATAGTAAACAGCAGATGTTACAACAGCTACAACTCACATATACTGCCTGCTGTCAGCCAGGCACAGTTCTGAACACTATAGATACGCCAACGATTAATCCTTCCCAAACCTCTATTAGGTAAGTATAATTCATATCCCCATTCTACAGGTGAGAGAACTGAAACACACAGAGACTAAATAATTTCAGCAAGATCATAGAGCTGTACTAAATAAACATTTATTAAATTTGTTGAAAACAAAATTTGTTTTGACTTAATGACAGAATTAATTGTCTCTAACTAAAAAGAGTATCCACAATGTCCACTACAGAAAGGAGTCATTGGATAGGGTTAACCCATTAAACTAAAACAGAACAAAACGCCTCCTAGAACAGTTCATAAGAAATGCATTGATTCGAACTCTGAGGGAGGCTTTACGAATTATTACCAACATGGTCCAGAAAGAACTCATTTAATGGGAGACAATACAGTGACCTAAGTGTTAATTACTTTTTAAAAAGAAAAGAAGAAAAGAAACAGAAAAATGTTAAGGAATTGACCTTATTGCTTACCAGTGTTAGAGTCCAAACACAGAATTTTAGGGCTGCTTTGCGTGATTTAAGCAAAAGTGACAAGCAGAGAGAAAAGCAAATATCCATAGATTCTCGATCCACTGGTCATATAAATATTGTTCCTCTTTCATCAGTTATTGACTCATTACTGGTTTCTTCCCAGGGGTGGTCCCAAAGGAAAATATTCTAAATTATATTTTCCAAGAATTCCTTTAAGCAAGAGTCAACGAGATTGAAACCTGTACTACACTTCCATTTGAGAACACTCTCATAAGCTATGACAAGTGCTGAGTTACCTAATTAAAATGCTCTAAAGGTCCTTCTACATCAAATGCTGGCTCTTAATCCATTTTTCTGGTGCCTGACTGAGATGAAAATCTGATAAAAGAGTAACTTAATGTGACTAAATCTACATACTGGACAGTATTACCTGGTAAATATGTACAGAGTTGGGGAGGGGGAGACATTGAGATAATATAAATCCTTTCGTGGAGGTGGTATCTTTGCCCATTTTCTTTTTAACTTTTTAGCTTTTATTCTGAATTTGCTCCATAATTTACTGGATAAGATTTAAAATGTTCTCATTCAGGCATACTAAATAACTTGATCATAAACTTTTATTTCTCCTGACAAATGTAAAATGTCATTCGCGCTATTAAAACTTCAATTTAAACCCTGGGTTAAATACAACACAATTTAAAATGCGACTAAAGTTACAATTTTCACTTTGGAGACTAAGAGACTGAGATTAGACTTAAACATCAGATATACTGAATGAAAAATTAGGCCCCAGATAACCAGATGCACCTTTCCATTTTATTCTTTTTTAAAGACAGTCCTGTCGTTGTGTGTATTTATTTTATCCCCTACCAGACAGAAAAAGAGAAAGTAAAGGTTGCTCAGTCCTGTTTTGCATATGTAAAGTGTCTCAAGCAACCTCAGGAAATTCAGGCACTGTCAACACAGAAATTATTTCTTTTCCAGTATGTATGTATGTATGTATGTATGTATGTATGTATTTAGAGATGGAGTCTCGCTCTATTGCCCAGGCTGCAGTGGAGTGGTGCCATCTCAGCTCACTGCAACCTCCACATCCCGGGCTCAACCAATCTTCCCACCTCAGCCTCCCGTGTAGCTGGGATTACCTGGTAAATATGTACAGAGTCGGGGAGGGGGAGAGATTGAGGTAATATAAATCCTTTTTATCTTATCGGGCACCACCATGCCCAGCTAATTTTTGTATTTTTTGTAGAGACAGGGTTTCACCATGTTGCCCAGGCTGGTCTCAAACTCCTGAGCCACAAGCGATCTGCCTACCTCAGCCTCCCAAACAGCAGGGATTACAGGTGTGAGCCACTGTGCTTGACGGAAAAACGATTTCCTTATCAGTCAGGAAGAGATGAATCCTCTTCATTGTCTATTAACCAATCGTTAGCGTAAGAAACACAGGTTGAGATTGCACTGAGGGGTCACTACACTTAGAAAGAGAGCTTTACATTTATCAGAGCCTAAAAGCAATTCATTTGGCTTCTTGTATTACTGGAAGTCAGCTAAATTCCCCAAGTAATGTTATCCCCAAAAGAGATACTTAAATATTCCAGAATGAAAGAAAACAAAACAAATAAAACCTCCTAAGGAAATAGTACCTGCTGACTGTATTCTAAATCCTGTGCTCTCAAAGTAGTGTTTGAGAGCATGCGAACTCCCTAACTATACAAAGAAGTTGTTGGGAAGTGAGTGAAAAAGGTAGATTAGACTGTTGCTTGATGTGGCATTATGATGCTTATGATATTCATCACACAGGAAGTAAAATATTTCTGAGTTCCATGTTAGATCACTTCACTTCCAATAGGCCAGGCATGGTGCTAGGCGCTTGGGATGAAAAGACAAATACTACATTTTAAGGCGGTGTCCTGGGAGCCATGTGAGCACAGACCGCAAGAGGCTAAACCCAGTACACTGGCCACATCATGGTTTTGGGAAAGGGGGACCCTAAGCCTACAATAAGAGAGTGACAGGTGTACTTGCCAGAAGAGCACATTACAGGTAAGAGAACAACAGAAAGTATACTTTCTTGGGATGGTGATGGGATGAAGCACACCAAACCGCTATAAGCCATTTTGAGCTAACAAATCCTAATCCAAACTCCCAGTTCCACTTGCACAGTCACAGGCTTGACCTTGACCTTGTCATCAATTGCATCTCCTGAAAATCTCAACTTCTACTATTTAACTCTCCAAAATCAAGCCAAATCTTTGTTCCCCAAATCTAATCCTCTCTCTTTTCTTTTCATCTCTATTACTACCACCAGCTTCAAACTATCAACATTTCTTGCCTGGAATACCAGAATAGCTTCCTAATTGATGTCCTCTGATTATCATGCAACTCATTCTCTACACATGTAACATTCAGGTACAACATAGGTGATGTTTTAAAATGTAAATCAGATCCTGACACCCCACCATTGCATATTGCCCGGTAATATCCGCATGTAATTCAACTCTCAGCTCTGACTAAATTCCTTCCTGGCACTTGTCAAAATTAAGCATAAAGTATTTATTTGGCTAGTTGCTTATTTTCTTTCCCCCCGCCCCTCCCACCTCCCATTATCCTGGAATTTCCATGAAGACAAGAATCATTTCATTTTTGGTCACCATTGACTAGCTAGAGCTAAATAAAATGCCTGTAAGAAGTTACTTAAAAAAAAAAATCACTTTTTTTTTGGACAAACTATATTTTGGTATTCTTCAAATTTTGATTCAATTTCTGACTAACAACATTTTCTTTTCTTTTCCTTTTTTTTTTGAGACAGAGTTTCACTCTTGTTGCCCAGGCTGAAGTACAATGGCACGATCTCGGCTCACTGCAACCTCCGCCTCCCAGGTTCAAGCGATTCTCCTGCCTCAGCCTCCCAAGTAGCTAGGATTACAGGCATGCACCACCATGCCCATCTAATTTTGTATTTTCAGTGGAGACGGAGTTTCTCCATGATGGTCAGGTTGGCGTCAGTCTTAATCTCAAGTGATCTGCCCACCTCGGCCTCCCAAAGTGCTGGGATTACAGGCATGAGCCACCGTGCCCAGCCAAAAACAACATTTTCAATGTCCATATTGTGTAACAAAACAACAGAAGAACTTTTATCCACCAAGGATATTTAACCATGTTTTATTCTAACCTGACAAATCTATGATACAGCAAGTATAGATTTAAAAAGGTTTAAATTGTCCAGGTACAGTGGCTCATGCCTATAATCACAGCACTTGGGAGGCCAAGGAAGGGAGATCACTTGAGACCAGGAGTTTGAGACCAGCCGGGGCAATACGGAGAGATCCCGTCTCTACAAAAAGTAAAAACAAAACAAAACAAATAGCCTGGTGTAGTGGCGCACAGTTTAGTCCCAGCTACTCAGAAGTCTGAGGTAGGAGGATCGCTTGAGCCCAGGAAGTTGAGTCTACAGTGAGCACTGATTGTGCCACTGCACACCATCCTGGGTGACAGTGAGACCCTGTCTTAAAAATAAAAAAAAAAAGTTTAAACTGATAATTACTGAGAGCTTCAGTTAAACTATACAGTATTAATTAAAATTAATTATACTAAGGTTTAAATTAAACTTGTGAAGCAAAAGCTTTAAATACAAATGATTCTCAAGTTAGTCTATGAATATGAGAAAGATTTCTAGCATTTAAATAATAAGTAAATGAGGATTAAAAAGAGTGATCTGATGATAAGGCTTGAGAGATAACCAGATGCACCTTCTCATTTTATTAGTTTTTAAAGACAGTAGTGTTGATACAAGGAGACACTGCCAAGAATTTCCCATAAATAACCAAATACTGAATTGATATTCTAGACGTCTCAAGGGGCTTTATTTATAGCTAAGTATCAACTAGTGCCGAAATACTCATCTTAGCACTTTTCAGCATGTATGAATATCAGCTACTTTTCAAGAAAATGAAAGGAGTAGCTCATGAGACTGGTAATAAAATACGTCACTCTTAACCCCAAGATTACCAGATTGAATCTGTTCCAGGATAGTGCATCTAGTAATACTGAACACAGTTATATTGACAGCGGCTGTTCTGTAGCATCCAATCTAGAGAGTCAAACTTTTCCATTTAGTCGTTACGACATAGCTGACTATGTATTCCAACATACCTAATGCCTTTTTTGGCCACCTAAGAAAAGAGTAAATATTATTGAACAGTAAATCGCTTTCCATAGAAAATAAGAAAATACATATGAAATACCTGCTTATAGGATCGTTCTGTACATAATGTGCAGGAAAAAAAGACTAGACGTATACACATCCAAAGTTCAATAGTAGTTATCTCTGGATAGTGGGATTGCAAATGCATGTATATATTTTAAAAGTGTTCTATAATTAGCATGTATTACTTCTGCAATCAGAATGTAAAATATAATTTTAGAATTTTTTTATAAAAATGATTTTTGTAAGCTTATAAATCATCTTAGCTGACCTGTGATGGATAATAAAAAAGGAAATTGTGTAAAGTACTCCTAATCTAAGATCTTTCTAGCAAGTTGCTAAGGATTAATACACACTTCTGTGAGATTAAACACAAAAATAAGAAGCTAACTAAACAGATATGTGAGCCTATAATCTGTTTAACTAAGCATAGTTTTAAGATAGACTATAACCTGAGGTTATTTACTGCTAGAATGAACATTACATTCTCTGACACAGCCATGTTCTCTAACACTCATACTGAAACGGTCAGCAAACTGTCCTTTTCTGCTGAAATGCCCATTGAAACTCAAATCTTCTCTTTCTGCCCATTAGCACTGAAATCTCTCATATGGATTACGAAATATGTTTCTATTTTGATATTTCATATTAACTATTCTTTGGAAAGCAAAATCCAAAAACATAGAGAGAATTTCGTGTGCTTTTAAAAGAAAATGACAAGTGTCTTTTCTCTTAACGTATATCCAAATACTTCTGCTTTTTTCCCATCAAATACAGAATTCATGCTATATTTACTTCAAGAGATAATGTGCCTATACCTCACTTATGAAACAATTTAAACCTGATATTTGGATGCAACAGGTGAACTGATGGACTCACTACTTACTGACATCATTGAGATACCATGATTTTCTGATTTTTATTTTTTGGTCATTAAAGATGACAAAATAACTATTAATAAAAATCCAAATATATAGTTATGCAAGGCAATGACAGAAGAACATATTCTGAGTGATAGCAAAAAAGTCTTCAATTATGTCATGAAACTTAGCAATATGGCTTCTTAAGTGGACAAATATAAATTGAAAAAGAAAATTTGAATATAAAAGTTAAAAAAATAAATTTGTTCCTGAAACAAAACTGAGTGGACTCAAGATTATTTGCATGTCCTGCATCACCAATGAGGATCCAAAGCGTCAATTTCCACATGATCAATTTCAAGAAGGAATTTAGTATTTCCAGTATATTCTTTACTTAATCAGAAATTAATTTAAAGAAATTTAATGAAGCATTTTATTTAAATTTAAGTATATTAGCAAATATATCTTCAAATTAAAAATAAAGTAAGACCTGATCTCATTTTTGAAATCAGAACTGTCCAAGTTCCCTTCAGATAAGAGGATTTGTTTAAATAATCTTTCCGTTCTCCAGTGTCTAACCATAATGGAAGTAAAGAGAAAAAGGTAGTGAAAGCAATAGCAACAACAATTGAGACTTATGAATTATAACCATGTGCTAGTAACTGTGTCATATATTTTACATGCATTATTTCATTTAATTACGAATCATTTTTGGAATAAAGAGCCAGTACATTTTAGAGTATACGTGTACAGAAGAGTAAAATGGTGTTTAAAAATTGAAACTAAACCACCCTTTAACAGTCTTTCTTTGAATACTGAAAATAAAAGTAAGATATATAAAAACGTTTTAGAATCTGATCAAAATATTTTTAAATGGTACTTTTTTTTTTTAAAGACAAAAGTAGAGGAAACAAGGAATATTTTAAAAGCTGCAATATAAAGCTAGTTCAACTTCAAACATAAAAAGTCTGTCAAGTAAAGATATATACACATATGCATGTGTTTCCACATACATATATTTATATATGGCTTTTCTGCCCTCACCAAAGACCATCTACTTTCGCCAAGGAGTTAGTTCTAAGCTGTGGTGCTGATATCTCAGAACTCAGGGATTCTCATCTATTCTAAGCTCAAAATGGAGGTACCCAATTTCCAGTCTTCATTCTATCACTGATCTGCTCTTTTATATTGAACAAATCTTTCCTTCTCTGAATCTTCCTGAGGATACACACATAGACACACACACACCAATCAATCAAACAATATTTCATAATAGCGTATTCTATTTCCACTCCACTTCATCTCATCTGAACCAGTTTACCCCTAGGAGTAAACCTTCCATCTTCCATGGACTAGATTTTGGAAATACATTCTATCGTACCTAGGTAAACATGTGGCTACTCAGCATACGTGGTCAGTTCACGTTCTCATTTTACCCACATAAGGAAGACTGTATAATTTCAATTCTAAGTCACTTTAAGAAGCATAATTTACTAATAATAACAATGAAAAAACATAATATATTGAAAGCAGCGAGAAAATATTCCTTCAAAATGCATACATTTTAGTTCAAAGCAATTACTATTAAAAAGCACTCCAGTTAGTAAAATCTACAAAAGACATAATCTTTAATTAATTAGCAAAATATATATATATACTTTTAGGAAAAATAGTTCTTCTATGGTTTTGCTGCTAAGATAGCCAGCAGATGTCTGCCTAGTCTGGAGGGAATGTTTCTTCCTCAGGAGAAAACAGCTTAAATGGAAACAAATAGCCATATGCTGACTGTATACTGCTTAATAGATGATGTAGACAGCCATGTTCTACAATAGAAAACATGAGGGTCAAGGTTCAAATTAACTTTCTTTAAACTTCAGTGAAATTACCCAAGATCAAATTGCATATTACATATAAGTCGTGTCAAAGATCTGCACTATCAATTTGTGACAGGCATAACATGGAGTCCTAAGTTTAATCATTGGTGACACTGGGCAGAGGAGAATAGACCCACAAAATATTTTCCTAATAAACTTTTAAATAGAGCTAATGCAAAATAAGCAAGAAAATACAACTCGTAAGACCTTCTTAGAAAGTTGGGTTTGAAACTGAATTAGACAAATACTGAGTTTTTATGTCTCAAAAACAGCAAAGTATTCTAAATTAAATAATTTCATATTCTCATCAAGATATGATTATTGGTTTGCAAAGAAAAATAATCAATGAAAAATAAATTTTAAAACCACATTTGTCGGCTGGGCGCGGTGGCTCACGCTTGTAATCCCAGCACTTTGGGAGGCCGAGGCGGGCGGATCACAAGGTCAGGAGATCGAGACCACAGTGAAACCCCGTCTCTACTAAAAATACAAAAAATTAGCCGGGTGTGGTGGCGGGCGCCTGTAGTCCCAGCTACTCGGAGAGGCTGAGGCAGGAGAATGGCGTGAACCCGGAAGGTGGAGCTTGCAGTGAGCCGAGATCGCGCCACTGCACTCCAGCCTGGGTGAAAGAGCAAGACTCCGTCTCAAAAAAAAAATTGTTTTATAAAATCAAACTTCAAATAATTACAAGTGAAATTGCTAGAGATAAAAAGTGCTATACATTTCTTAGCATTCCAATTTTTTGACTTTATAATTGTGTGAGATAACTTTAACTGCATCAAAACTGTTTTTGAGAAAAAGGTTTACAGCTTTTAACTACACAGCAAAGAACAGCAGCAAAACATTAACCAATATCTGCACTGAGGTCTACCCTTGTTATAATAGGGATATAAATGAAAATAAAAATAAACAATCCCTCAAATAACTGATAAATAGAATAACTTTGGTGCATTACTTCAACTTAAATATTAAAGGCACAATAGACAAAAATATTATTTCTATACAAAAATAAAGGTTTTAAATGGCATTCTATATTAATTTTTTTTCAGTGTTTGAGAGGTTGACAATTGTTAGGAACCAAGAAATACAGTTGTTGTTACAGCTGTAAAACTTGGTTTAAAGGCAAATACAACACATAGAAATGTTTTGAAAGCATTACCAACAACGGCGCTATGAAACCTGCGTTGCCTCAAGACACTTTTCGTGAGTGTTTTTACTTGGAGGTGATAGTTTCACTAAGCAATTAGATGCAAGCTTTGTCTTCCTGTGTCTGGGCCTTGGGGAAAGTAAGAATAGTTCTCATTGAACTTCTGGTACCTAAACCGAGGAAACATTTTTTAAAGTAGTAATATTTTCCAGGAAAAAATAAAACCCAAACTATAACAATACTTTACAGGCTTAACTGACAGCAAATAAAGTCCATGCTTCCCCCTCACCTTTACCCTGTTTATGTCATATACAAAAAGCTAGTTTTGGCTTTAGGACTCAAACGTCTTAAAAATGGTGAATTAGCAGTACCCATCGCCTAACATAAATAACTGAAATACAGTGAATGAAATTACCACATATCCATTTGTAGTGCACTGTAGCATGATTTTTCTAAATAATAGTTTCTAGACTTTGTAAACACACAAAACCTTTCTAACTGAAGAGTATTTCATTTTTCCAAAAAACTTGTGTCTAAGTCATACAATTTACAATTTGCCCGAATGAAAATATGCTTTTTTTTTTTTCTGAGTCTCAGCCTCCAGAGTAGCCGCAGCTACCGGCATGCACCACCAAGACCAGCTAATTTTTTTTTTTTTTTTTTTACTTTTTGCAGAAATGAGGTCTTGCTGTGTTTCGCAGGCTGAGTCCTGGCCTCAAGTGATCCCCTGCCTTGGGCTCCCAAACTGTTAGGATTACAGGCATGAGCCACCATGTCAGGCTGAAAACATGCTTTTAATAACGACAATTAAACTAGTATAAAAATTATTCAAAGCAAACACTACTCAAATTTTTTCAGGGTTTCTTTTTTGTTGTTGTTTTGTATCTTTTTTTGAGACGGAGTATCACTCTTATGCTCAGGCTGGAGTGCAGTGGTGCGATCTTGGCTCACTGCAACCTCTGCCTCCCAGGTTCAAGCAATTCTCCTGCCTCAGCCTCCTGAGTAGCTGGGACTACAGGCATGCGCCACCACGCCAAGCTAATTTTTGTATTTTTAGTAGGGACAGTGTTTCACCATGTTGTCCAGGCTGGTCTCGAACTCGTGACCTCAGGTGATCCGCCCGCCTCGGCCTCCCAAAGTGCTGGGATTACAGGCACAAGCCACTGCGCTTGGCCCAGGGTTTCAAACATTTATTGTCACTAATAAGAATGTTTATTATAAAACTATCCTTATTAATATCAAACTATATTTGATAAATATTTACTATATATATTTCCCCATTTAAAAGTATATTAATTGTTCCTGAATATTATCTTCAAATATTTTTAAAGTACATATATTAAATTGTATTCAGTAAATTATAATTTTTTTTTACTCAGGATCTTGAAAACATTTTGGAGACATACTGATGAACTCATCCTAAAATTTATGAGCCACACATTAAGGGGCTCTGTATTTGAATATTTTGCTGGTAAAAGTGATATAATGATCTCATGGCTGGTTTCAACTCCATGATTGTATGTTTGTTGACTAAGGCTAGAAAGCTTTTCCCATAACGGCCTCTCAAGGTAATGGAATGTCTAGCTAAGAAAGAGAACTTAACTGGCAACTAGTAGTATCTTTAAAATATCTACACAAAAGCCAGATTAGAAAAGACAACTCTCTACATCCTAGTGCATTCAGAGTATCCTGATCATGTGGGGGTAAAACTAAAGGTGTTTGAAAAGGAAGCTGTAGAAAGTAAGCATTTAGTCCTTTTGTTCAAGTCCATAACTTTTTAAAAAATTCTGACAATGATAAAATGAGTAGGAAATAATACAGAAAAAAGGGTGATTTTCGATATTTGAAAACATCAATGTTAGTAAATACTTCACTTATAAGCAATTATAATTCCTGAGAACAAACAATCACCATTTTGCCCTCTGGAGTTTCTTATCTACCAAAACAGGAGCTGGTTTAGGTCATCTATATCACCTTTTTGATTCTCTAAATTTGTTTTCAGATAACTTAGTTTTACCTCCACATAGAATAATTATTCTTAAATATAAATGTGTCAAAAGTTACAAAGATACTAATATCATAACTTTGAAACATGACTTTATCAAAACATGCAGTTGGTCCTCTATATTCATGGGCTCTGCAACTGTGGAATCAACCAATCACAGATGGAAAATATTAGGGGAAAAGAAATGATAGCATCTGTACTGAATATGTATGGGCTTTTTTTCCCTTGCGATTATCCCCTAGACAGTACGGTATAGCAACAATTATTATATGAGCTATTGTACATCATCTAGACATATTTGTAAGTGTATGGGGGAGGGTGTTCATAGGTTATGTGTAAATACTGTGTCATATATAAGGAACTTGAGCATCCATGGGTATTTGTATATACAGCAGTCCTGTAACCAATCGCCCATGAATCCTGAGGGAGGACTAGACATTCTTTTATAAACAGGTCAAACATTTAAACTTATTTTGCATGGGCTACATTCAAGTTGGCCTTAAAAAATAAAAAAAGCAAACTAGCCTTCTGTTATGATGACAGCTGTCATTCACCTCACTAATTTAGTTCTGAGACCTTTACTGAGAGTCAAGACAATAAGAGAAAGGTCATAAGTTCATTGTTAGTTAACTGTGAATAGGCAAATATAAACTAGATTGTAGAACTTCAAAGAAATATTTTAAAAAGGAATAGCTAGTTTTAACATGGTTTAAAATGGTTACTTTAATTTTTATTGTATCTAATTATATTTTACACTCATATCAGACATTTTTGGCATTCTGTCTTAAGTAATATGAGGCTCTGGGAGAGTGATCAAGTCATTTACATTCTCTCGGGCTGATTTCAAGTTAATAACATGATTGAGTAATAATAAATAATAAAAGGATTGAGGAAATTCCTTTCTACATTTATGATTTTATAATTATATAAATGTATAATTTTATACTTAAGTTACAGTTGAATACTGAAGACAATTTGGGAGACTATGAAAACTAATTATATAATTAAAATTTTGAGCATAAATTATATTAACATATCGATTATCTTGGAAAAACACCATATATAAATATATACATAGTTATGTATACAGTTTTATAGAAAATTATATATAAAGTGAATTTTATCTAAATTTCATTTGTCTCTCCAATCCCTATGTAATTCTCAATTTTTGTCATATTATATACAGCAGGATCCTTTCAAGGGAGTGAATCATTTTGGCTACTCCTTGAATGTAGATAGAAAATAAAAGAAGCCCAATCCTTATTCAACTGCAATACAAGTCTAGCCTATAGATACAACAGTTTAATGGTTAGTCAATACATCCTTCTTGAGGGTAATTTCAAATGAACTGTATTTGGTGCTAGTGTAAATAAACTGGACCATCAACTACTTGAGGATAACATATACCTGTTTTCTTCCAAAGGCACCTCACAGTAGCCAAGAAAATAAAATATAAGGCATATATGTATACTTTTTTGATATAACTTTAATAGCAATATATTTCTAAGAATTAGAAATGGTTTAAAATCCTAACTTAAACTGCCAGTTGAAGGTATTTTTCTTAATGAAGACAAATTTTTAAATCCCACACTATCTTATTTATAGACAAATTCTCATACGTAGATATGTATAAGGGTGTGTGTGTGTGTGTGTGTGTGTGTGTGTGTGTTTTGCCTATTCACAGGCATGATCCCACTACTGATCAGCATGGGAGTTCTGATCTGCTCCATTTCTGACCTGAGCCTGTCCACTCCTCCTTCGGCCAACCTGGTGGTTCCCCATTCTCAGGAGGTCACCGTACTGACACCAAACTTAGTTTGGACACACAATGGGCATGGTGCAGTACAGCCCAGAACTCCTGGGCTCAAGCAATTCACTTGCCTCAGTGTCTCAAGTAGCTGAGCTATAGGCACCACATGGTTCCCTATTCAATATATTTAAAGGTAACAAAGGAGGGGATAGAACAATTTTCATAAAATTTTCCAACAGAAAATCACTCCCAATCAAAAGTCAAATCGTTAATCAACTCTGTGTAAATTCCAATTAAGCTTGAATAACAAGTTAGGATGAGAAATACAGAAAACTGAAATAGTAGATTGTATTCATATACAAAGCTAGAGATTATCCTCAGGTAAGGCCTGAGATACAAATTCAACTTTTCAATGCCATGATCGAACAAATGATGCCACTCCGCCACTCCCCTCTGCCAAGCACAGAGTGCCCAGTTTACTTACTGGCTACTTCCAGCGACGCATTGTGGCTCACAGCCTCTCCAAGGTAATTCCTGGCTACACAGACATAGACTCCTTCATCAGGTCTACTTTTCCGTCCATGTACTATACGTAAGAAAAATAAAGATCCACTTGGCAGCAACATTCGGTGTGAGCGAGGGTCATCTTTGTCTGTCTCCACTCTCTCTCCCCCTTTGTACCATTCAATAGTGGGTGTGGGACGGCCTTCAGCTTTGCAGTTCAAAGTTGCGGGCTCTCCTTTTGAGACAATCAGGTCTGAAGGGTGTTCAACAATGCGCGGTGGAAAATCTTCCTGACGAAGACGGGAGCCTGCAGAAGAATTAACAAAATATCTTCATATAACACTTGAAAACAGTTAATCGCTTATTTTAAAAGCATCGGCTTAACCATTACTATTTAAACACTGCATAACATCGGCCTAGCCTTCCTACCCTATTTACTAAGGATCTTTCTGGTGGCCGCCTTGACTACACCTTCCAATTCCTGAATCCTTTTGGTATCCACTCAGAAACTTCTCTCGCTTACACATTGCCCGTGCAAGTCCTGTCTACTCCTCAAATCCCTTATCCGCAAGTCCTTTCAGAACCCATTACATTGTGTGTTTATGCCATGCATGTGTCCATTTCTGCAGAGGAATGTGTTTATTACAAATAATGGCACGGCTCTCTGGAATCTCCTTTTAATGAACATCAGTCAACACTTTAACAAAACATATGCAGCTGGGCGCGGTGGCTCACGCCTGTAATCCCAGCACTTTGGGAGGCCGAGGCAGGTGGATCACAAGGTCAGGAGATCGAGACCATCCTGGCTAACAAGGTGAAACCCCGTCTCTACTAAAAAAATACAAAAAAAAAAAAAATTAGCCGGGCGTGGTGGTGGGCGTCTGTAGCCCCAGCTGCTCGGGAGGCTGAGGCAGGAGAATGGCGTGAACCCGGGAGGCTGAGCTTGCAGTGAGCCGGAATCGCACCACTGCACTCCAGCCTGGGTGACACAGCGAGACTCTGCCTCAAAAAAAAAAAGAAAAAAAATATGCTATATACTAATGAACATTTGCATTCAAATATATACTAGAACTGTCCTTTATGTAGACTTTTATATCTTCCTAAATAAAGTATATACACTTCCCTAGTTTTTATTAATAAATTAATTTTATTAATAATAATTCATATTTTAATAGACTTCAGAGATGAAATGCTAAGTACCTGAGTTTAAATAATTAAATATACTATTAAATGGAAAAGGATACCAAGTGAGGGGCTTCATTCTGGACCTTACATATTACTTAATAAATGAAGCCCTGAGTGTCTATGGCACTTAAATATTCTTTGTATCTGTACCTTATTTTTTCCAATGAGATTTAATCTCAAAAACAGGAATGATGTTTCATATTTTATAACATTCCTATCTTATTTCTGCTTATATAAATATGTAAATTTATCAAAGATTTCTCAAATTCAACAGCCAAAGGCCTTACTGAGAGTCCCAAACCATGCCCTCATCTGGTGTTTCAAGGTCAATGAATAAGGCAAATTAGAAATCAGTCTTCCTCTCTCTGTCCCCTAGCTCTTCCCAAATTCCTCCGGAAAAGTTCTCAAATTACTCTGCTTAGCCTCATCTATATAGCCAGCTACCATCACAAGTCCAACTACCATCCCTTTCTACCAGGATGTAGGAAAATCTCTGAAATAGTTTCACTTCAGTGTAGCCAGATGAAGGCTCTGAAATGCAAATGTAATGTGGGTTGTCCTCTACTTCAGTGGCTCGTAAAATAAACTCACTGCTCTTAAGGTGAGTCTTTAACTAGACCTACAAGAGCTAGCATGTTCATTCCCTGATCCACCTGTCTAGACACTTCCTGTTCCATGCTTTTCTCTGCTGTCTTCAGCCTGACTTCTGTTAGCTCCAGGAGAACCTTGCACATCCTCCTGCCACATGACTTATGCCTGCCACAGGGCCTGGGCTTGAAGTAATCTTACAGTAGAATACACCTACTCTATTTCAAATCTCTGCTCTCCCTAATCTTTACAAGAAAGTTAAAACATTGGTTTTATAAACCGAAATACAGCTACCCTTGGTAAGAATGGTCAGAATTACAATATATAAATGTATTTGTGATGCTATTTGTCTGTTTTTCCCACCCTTCTGTAAGATCTGTGGGTCTGGTTTTGCTCATGGTATTTCTCTTACGCTTGGCAGAGTGCTGTGCACATTACAGTACTCAGTAAACCATGTGTTGAATAAATGACAAAAAAGAATGAAGTGCTGACAAGAAAGACCTAACTAAGCAGAATGAGATGAAGTTTAACAATCTTGCATTCTATGACAAGACAGGAAAATATTTTATTTTTCAAAGTTATAACTAATACGTATACATTCAACCTTTAATAGACTGTAAGCCCTACACGAGGCTTATTTGTATCTAATTTGTAACTACTCCAATTAATGTTTTTTTCTTAGTGAAATATATTAATGAATAATGAAAGATCTATTATTTGCTCATGTCCACCATGAAACAAAAATTGTAATTTGAAATGCTAATAGTTTTATAATCTGAAACACTAATAACTTTAGCTTAGTGCATGTACACAGCATGGTACAGATTCTTTCAATGAAACTAAGCTCTAGAAAAGGAGGAAATAAACTAGGAATATGAAAGAAAAAAATTACTTGGGAACTCATACTCTCCAAGGCTATGTTGAAGCCAAGTGAAATTCAGATTGGATTTTATATTAGTCATCACAGTCAGTGCTATACAACTTCAGAAGATTAAGTACTGCAATATGTTCTTGGCCTTTACCTTGGCTGGAATTCTGAAAGGTGGATGCTAAGGAGGATTGACTGCTGAGGAGATACTTATTTAATTAAAGCAACTTTTATTTTAAAATCTGAAAGTCCATTTCAGATAGAAAATAGGGATATATAGGTTGTTACGAGAATACAAAGAAGGGTCACCTAAGATTGCCTGAGCAAGTCAGAGAAGAAACTCAAACACATTACATTTGAGATAAGCCTTGAAGCATGAGTCAGAAAGGGAAGACAGGTGATGATTTCACCCAGAGGCACAGCTACAGGAATATGTACACTTGTGGGACCTGCAAGCTGCTTAATATGGCCTGAGTATAAGGTGCATTTTAGAGACTGTGAAGTATAAGTCTGAAGAAATAGCTAAAATAAATAACTTCTTGGGCTTTGTACACTGAGCCACAGTTTTGGAACCCAGTGGAAGGCAGCCAGAAACCATTAAGAAATGTTAAGCAAGGGATGAGTATCATTAAGGTTGGTTTTAAAGAGCTCGCTATTGGCATGAAACTGGACCTAACGGGATGAGCTAAGAACGAATTAGTGAGGACCCATTTCAAGCAATAAATCTGAAAACCAGGGGCAAGCATGGTGGCTCATGCCTGTAATTCCAGCAGTTTGGGAGGTCAAAGCAGGAGGATCACTTGAGCCCAGGAGTTCAAGACCAGCCTAGGCAACAAAGGAAACCATGTCTCTATAAAAAATTCAAACAATTAGCCAGGTGTATGATGCACACCTGTAATCCCAGCAACTCAGGAGCTCAGGTGCAATGGTCACCGGGGCCTGGGAAGTCGAGGCTGCAGTGAGCTGAGATCGCACCACTGCACTCCAGCACAGGGACAGAAGGAGACACTGTCTCAAAAAGAAAGAAAGAAATCTGAGAGCCAGAACTTAGACACTAACAGACAGAAGGGAAAACAGAAGGAAGAATCTCAAGACATTAATTCGTAAAATCAACAGTCTAGCCACTGACAATATGGAGTAAAAGGAAATGCAAATACACAGGATGGAGGACAGGCAGAGGGTAAGGAGAGTCCAAGTTTCCTGTCTCTGTAACGGGTGAAGAGCAGTCTCACTGAAGGCAGGGAATAAGAGAGTGAAATTTGGTAAGAGGAAGAAGGGCAAGGAGATAATGAGACATGAAGAATTTGGGATACTTCTAGAATATCGAAACGGTGCTGACAAGCTGTCAATTGTATATCCTTAAGTTTGACCTCGAAAAAGAAATCTCAGCTGGAAAGTCAGTTAGAATACAGCCACTGATTAAATGCATAGTAAAGATCAAAACTGTCTGGGGAAGCCAGGCCCAGTGGCACACACCTGTAGTCCCAGCTACTCAGAAGGCTGAGGTGGAAAGATCCCTCGAGCCCATGAGGCTGCAGTGTGCTATGATCACACCTGTGAACAGCCACCGCACTTCAGCCTGGGCAACATAGTGAGATCCTGTCTCTAAAAAGTTTTGTTTTTTTGGCCAGGCGCAGTGGGTCACACCCGTAATCCCAGTACTTTGGGAGGCCGAGGCGGGCAGATCACCAGGTCAAGAGATGGAGACCATCCTGGCTAACACGGTGAAACCCTGTCTCTACTAAAAATACAAAAAAATTAACCAGGCATGGTGGTGGGCACCTGTAGTCCCAGCTACTTGGGAGGCTGAGGCAGGAGAATGGCATGAACCCGGGAGGCAGAGGTTGCAGCGAGCCGAGATCACACCACTGCACTCCAGCCTGGGTGACAGAGAGAGACGCGGTCTCAGAGAAAAAAAAAAAAAAGGGGTTTTTTTTTTGTTTGTTTTTTGTTTTAAGTCTAGAGAGAGGATGTACAGGAAGTAATGGCCAATTACAGAATCTGGATGTCGCCCAGGATCCACTAAAGTGCAGTGTTGCTGAGAGTTCACTCTGCCCCTGATGTGCAGTCCCCTATAGCGAAACCACAACCAGTATATGGCTTTGGGAATGGAACTCAGGACCAAGTTTTTACCATGATGTTTGTACACAACAATTCAGTAAATGTCTCAGCAATAAAAATGTTTTCCATATTATTAAATGCTAAATTTCTCAAAAGGCTCTATGGAATATTCTTTCTTCAGATTGTTACTAGGCATTGCTTCAAGGAAGAGTTGCAGTTCTCAGCGTGATTAGTCTGCTAATGCATACCATGATGTACAAGAAGAGGGGTATAATATGTAGCATTTCCCAACTTATTTGGCCACTTAACTCTGTTTTATTTTTATTTTTTGCAGAATATCCCACTGAACTTTGCTTCTAAGAAACATACTTCAAGAGAAAATATACACTATCAAGCATTTAATAATTTGAACAGAATGAATAAGATCAGCAAGAAACCTATTATTTGACTATTAAGCCAATACCTTTGGAGGTTATAACAAAATATAGAAATCCCACATTTCTCATAATGTATAACCTTCAGGAAAAAGATCTTCCAATTTCTGAGTGATATTTATGACTGACTGGTTAATAATAAAAACCGTAAATGGTAATCATCATCTTTATTAAGAAAGTATAAATTATTATTTGTTATAAAGTCTAAGCAGGAAGAAAAGGAATAGAAAAGAAAACCACTACTAATTACCCACCATCTTCTGTATTACAACAACATCTTTATGAAGTGTGTGTTGTTATATCTGTGTCCATATGGGGGAACTGAGACTCTCAGCTGTCATTCAGCTAGGAAGTGGCAGTGCTGGAATTCAATCCTAGTCAGATTCAAAGTCCTTGCTCTTTCCAACTATTCCATAAATACTGCTATGGTTAATTAGTTAAAATCCATAGAGAAACATGCTTTGTTCATGCTTGCTTCCAACACTGGAGGTGTTCACTTTGCACTTTGATTGCTTACTTTTAAAATATAGATCATAAAAACGTCAAGAAACAGTCAAACCTGTTGACATCTGGTGTGCTTTCCCCATGCACAGAATATCTATCTGTAAATGATTTCGTAGTTGCTTCACTCAGTAGAGACCCTGATGATGAATAAATGGAGATATAAAGCTTTCCATGAACTGTGCCATCTTCTCCAAATATGAGCTTACATTGCTGAGTAAATATCCTTACATTATCAGTTTTTCATATTCTGAGAACCTCAATTCTTACACAATTGTTTGCACAATTAAAATTCAATATCATAGGTTTCCAACTTTTTTCCTGCCAATATACTTGAGGGAAAACCTATATCATAAATACTATATATAAAACCTATATATATATGTTATATATCATATATAACCTATATTATAGATATATATAACTCTGACTCACTTTCTTCAAGGAAAACTTTAAGGGAGTTACACCAAGGCCAAATATGGAAAAGCATATATAAATCTCATGAGAGTGCAGATGAAAGGTTCCAAGTACCAGATATCAGTGATTGCAATCTTCCGCCCTAAAAGTGGTGTCTACCTTCACTCTGTCACAATTATTTATAATATTATATATTTACATACAGTACATATATATAAAATATTCGACTCATTATTCATAAAAAGCTTTCACTCTTCATTCATAAATACCACATTCCTATAAGACATCTGATAACCATCATTCTAGTTATGTTAATTTGTACATATTTTATGTAATAAGATACAAAATTTATATCCCAATTGGCAGAACCAACTTCCAGGTTTCAACCACATTCTGCATAGTAAACGTAATAGTTACAAGAAGAGGGGGTTAAAAAAAAAAAAAAACAGACTGATGACATGAGGCTTTTAAAAAGAACTAGGATGATACTCTTTCCGATACTGTCAACTGCCCTCTGCAAGAATCCTGGTAGAATCTTGAGAACTCACTTCAGGCAAGAGTAGCATCAGGGAAAGAGCAGGGCAGGATTCCTTCAACAACTGCCCAGTTGGAAGATAAAATATAAACATGAGTGACTGAAATATCTAAATATTTACACAACCACAGCTGGAAAAAGATAGACACATAAGTGCTAAGTATTTCAAGGAAATCTATCAAAGTCACATGAGATTTATGATGAGGAAACCAAACTCCTAGCTGGATGTAAACTGCTTCCCCCTCCGGAGAGGTCACTTTTACACAAACACAGAAAGTAACCATTTAAGAGACTGCTCTTGTTACTATTCTGTTGAGGTAAGCATAAACATATGTATTAAAAGAATTATATATATAATTTTATTCTTTATTCATAGATATGATTTTTTCTAGCATGACATTAATATTTATATTATGGTTTTGTTTATCTGTGTTTCAGGTCTGTTTCTTAATAGACAGAAAAAACAGTACTTATTTTATTAGTAGTTTTGTTTTGATCCAACTGTTTTCATACTCTGCTGTATAAAATTAGAAAATCTAAAATGATTAAAATATCTGTCTCCATCAAATATCATATTAATGTATCTTGCAGAGCAAAAATTCTTATAAAACTGTTAAAAGCAACAAGAGGAACAAATTCAGTGAGTAGCTGACAGATACACCATAAATATTAATAGACAATTTGGTGACATCTGTCCAAGGTGGGGAAGGGGATGTATATAATTGCCTCAAGGCAATTATATATATAATATATAAAAATCTATATATTTATATATAGGTTCAAACCTATATTCTTAAAAGAGCCTTGCTGCTTAACACTTTTATTTAAGCTCCATTTACATTTTAAGGAGCAGAGCTGCCTCCAATTATTAACATAAATCCTATCATGGGCACTAATGCTGTAATTTTCCTGTCAGAATTTCATCCTACAAGAAGACATTTGTTAAAAAATAAGAAGGCAGCACCCATTAATTACTCACTGTGCAGAGCAGATTTAAATACCCTCTATTAAGTTACACACATTTCCAAATACTCATGCTTACTGTTGAAATAAGAAGTATAAAAACAGTCCACACTCTACAAAAAAAGCTAAGTACTTTCACCCAAAATTATATATAGTACATGAATACAAGGAAAATGGAATGGATTATAATAACATGATTACTGTATTATGCCATTTCGCTCAGCTACTTTGTTTTATTCTAATGTCTCTTGATTATAAACTTCTATCTAAGAAAACACTATTTAGAGGAAAACTTTTCCAGTCAAAATTTAGAATAACCCTAATAATTAACTGAGTGCCATTGGTAGAATTTATCATCTAAAATGGTTACCAAAATAGACCAAAAGGAAATTCCAGGAGTGAATGCCTGGTGTTTTTGTAATATTCCTAAAGAATCTAATATCGTATGGCTATGTCCCCAGAGATACGAAAAAGATTGGCAGTAGCATAAGTTACATTTTAGAAACAATTTTGCCTCCCCTCTCCCACTGTTAATAATACATAGACAACTAAGTAGGAGAGGCTTTTCTGTCATGAGACCCAAATATCATAGGAGCTAGAAGGGCAATAACTGCAGAATTGTCACTATTGAACCAATTCAGGCAGGATTTCATCCTGGGCTGTAACTAAGGGAACTGGAAGGTTGAAGCTGGCTAGCTGAGTTCATTCTTCCTATTTGCCCCTTAGTAAAATGCTCAAGTAACATGCAAACTGAAGAATTTTACTTTCTGTAAAATACCAAACAAATATATTTGCATGTGTTAAACTCCAAACTCTCTCAATCTCCCATCCACCAATCTATCCATCAGTTGTTTACCTGTATATTATTCCTATACTATAGCATGAATTGTGTTAAGCATTGGCAGCACAAAGAAATATGAAATAGAATCCCTGATCTTAACAGCCTGAAGTCCACCAAGGGGCGCAGAAATAGTAACAAGAATAATATTGAAAAATAAGCGCCATACAAGAGAAGACAACAGTAGAAGAAACTGGAATCAAAGGAAGAAACAGCGTGAGGGTAGAGGGACATAAACTACTCTAACACCTGCAGGGAAAGTAATTAAAACTAGAGACTGGATTCAGATGGTCTCGGTTCAAATCCAGCCTCTGGTACTTCTTAGTTGTTTGAACTTGAATAAATTGCTTAAACTCTCTGAATATTAGTTTCTCCATCTGTAAAATGAGGCTAAAATAATACCTACACTTTACAGGTTCGCATAAGTTCTAATGCACAGAATAATATTACATTGATCCATGAGTTGGAACCATTAATCAAGTATTTTGGAAGTTGTCATAAGCACCATTATTTGATTTTAGACTCTCCTCCTAACTCTTTTCTGGAATTACATTAGGATTCTTAGTAATTTTATAGATGAATTAATTATTTTCCCTAGATTTTTAAGAAACACTGAAAATAAAGCTAAATTTTTAGTTTTAGTTGAGCATTCAACTTAAAATAATTTTCCACTTATACAGGTCTTGGCAAGTTTTGGCACAATTCCAGCAAAGCATCTTTCAAAAGACAGAAAACAAACAAAAAAAAAACTAGAGCATTTAGCAGAGCCAACTTATTGTTTTACTGAGAAGCATCAGAGACTGACTAACTAAAGCCATCTATAATAAAGCATCTCTGTTCCTTGTGGAAAATATTCCAAATACATCCACTGGGTAAATGTATTGCTTTCAAAATTTTAAAGACACACTAGTGCTTTTAAAATATTACTGAGTGAATAGTCACATTGTTTTTCATCTCCTTTTCATTAAAAATACAAAAATACTATGGGTAGCCAGAGTATAGATTGTGTGTAATTGTGCATCCATAATACTCATTCTAATGGACCAAAACATTTAGGTCTGAAAATAGAATATAATACAACAAATATAACATAATATAATATAGTAGCTTATTTCAGCTGTTAGAACCAATCAGACCTTTGAAATTTCACTGACAAAGGAGTTTGGACAATATTTTCAATCATGAAAAACAGTATTTGGGTGGTCCTAGGATTTTTTTTTATTGCTATGGAAATATAGTTAATTATAATCTTGAGTTTTCTTTATATTAGAACAAATTATATGGTACTGCAATCAACGTGAATCTGCACTTCATTTCTTTCTTTATAATATAGAAATAGCAGATGGTTATATATTTGAGCCAACTATAACCTCAATATACAGAACATGAGCAGATTACTCTATTGAAGTGGCAACTTAAAAGTACTCTTATAACTTATAAAATAAACCTTGCTTAACAAAACTACTTTGTTCTCAATTTAAATTTCTAAGGAGAGAATTTCTTTTTTCTGAAGTTAATCTTACTTTTGTGTTTAAAAACTTTTTTTTTTTTTTTTACTTTTATGTTCAGGGGTCATGTGCAGGTTGGTTATATATTGTCATGGTTATATACTGTGTCATGTTATTAGTTGTGTTGTTATATAGGTAAACTGTGGCATGGGGTTATATAGGTAAACTGTGCGTCATGGGTTATATAGGTAAACTGTGGCATGGGGTTATATAGGTAACTGTGCGTCATGGGTTTTATATGGTTTTGTAAACTGTGCGTCATGGGTTATATAGGTAACTGTGCGCCATGGGGTTATATAGGTAAACTGTGCGTCATGGGGTTATATAGGTAAACTGTGTGCCATGGGGTTATATAGGTAACTGTGGCATGGGGTTATATAGGTAACTGTGCGTCATGGGGGTTATATAGGTAAACTGTGTGCCATGGGGTTATATAGGTAAACTGTGCTCATGGGGTTATATAGGTAAACCGTGCGTCATGGGGTTATATAGGTAAACTGTGCGTCATGGGGTTATATGGGTAAACTGTGCGTCATGGGTTATATGGGTAAACTGTGTGTCGTGGGGTTATATGGGTAAACCGTGCGTCATGGGGTTATATGGGTAAACCGTGCGTCATGGGGTTATATAGGTAAACTGTGCGCCATGGGGGTTATATAGGTAAACTGTGCGTCATGGGGGTTATATAGGTAAACTGTGTGTCATGGGGTTATATAGGTAAACTGTGTGCCATGGGGGTTTGGTGTACAGATTATTTCATCACCAAGGTAATAAGCATGGTACGTGACATGTATTTTTTCTGAACCTCGCTCTCCTCCCAATCTTTGCCCTCTGGTAAACCCCAGTGTCTGTGGTTCCCCTCTTCGTGTCCATGTGTTCTCACTGTAAAACCATGTTTTTAAGCTATCAATTTAATGTAAAAACAAGTATGAATATAATAAAATTCCTTAACCACAGGAGGGTTTTTAAAATTATAATAATTAAAGTAATATTTTTGAGTTCTTTGTCTAAAGAGTTACATCAGATTTTCACGGAATCTGTATATTACAGATATAATTCACCAAAAGTCAATAACCTAAAATCAATTAAAGTACTAAAAATAAAGCTTTCAACTTTTTGCATTAGGCAATCATACTTGTGTTATACTTCAATAACCCTTGATTCTAGGTGAGTTACTAACGCCTGCAAGATAGCATATGGGATTGCAATTTTAAGGATAACTGTCTAAAAACAATTATGCTTTTAGAAAACAAAATACTTAAAATAACCTTTTAAAAGATTACTGAGAAATCCCTATAGGAATGCTGTCAACTTCACTCATTTTAAAAACTCAGTCAGTACTTCTGACATGAGTAAGAATTCCTGAAGAAAACCTTTTACACATTAGCAAACTAATTGTATTCTTTCTCTCCGGATATCTTCCTAATATCTTTCTCATTATATCTTGGCTTTAGCTCTTGCAGATTCTAAGGGCACCCTAGTAAGATACTGAGAGGCAGCTTCTAATCATTTAGCACACAAGATACAGAAATTTGAAGGTATTTCAAATGTTAACTTAAAATCTAAATTTTAAGTAATCATAAATACTTAAATTGTATCCTATAGTACATACTTCAGTAAATATTTAAATGAGTAATTAGTAATCTTTATTTTCTAAACGGGTAAGTAAATAATTCATCATTCCAAAACAAATGTCTAGTTGGTCTAATAGACAAAATAAGCCATAAATATTAACATATACAACTTTTAATGCAAAAAGATTAGAATCCCCCAAATTTTCCTAATTCCAAGAACGTTTTATTATTGATAATATAATGTCTACAGCATTTATCATTTTGTATTTTAATGCAACTTTGAAAGGGAAATCTATTACTTAAACTATCTTGAGAGTGGTTTAATTCTTAATTTTGAAGGAAAAAAGCCATAAAAACCAGTTTTGTTGAAACACTTGTGTTTAATAAATAAATAATTAACCATAACTGAAATATTTCCACATCCCCATTGCCTGAAACAGCACCTAGCATGTGGCAGGTACTCAATAAACATTTGTTGAATGAATAATCAATAATAATGGAAGAAGCAAATGTTAAGTGATCCCATGGGTATTTATACCTAGTGGTATAGACAAGCATCATTCTTGGAGGCAGTCAGTGTACCTCTGAGCTGAAGATAAAATAAGGAATAGCCTTAATTCTGCTTATGGGAAGCAGAAATCCACAAGGGAAGGGGGCCTTGAAGACACGGCCTCCCTGCAAGCAGTTGGCTACACAAGGCTCTTGGCCCATTCACAGCTGGAAGCTCTCCTTAAATTTAATTCTGAGGACACTGAAACCTGAAACCTGAACACAGTGTCACGCGTGGTATAAATACAAGAATTAACAGAGGTGAAAGTTGTACAATTCTAGCTTAAAAGACAGATTGAGAAAAAGACAGAAAAAGAAGAGACACGAGACACAGAAGAAAGGTCTGAAAAGAATCTTAACATTATTTCTTAGAGGCTGTTGAAAAATGTATAGTTTTTGTTTCCTTCTCTATAAGTTTGTGTCGTTTCTAAATAATCCATGATCTTCTGGTGTTATTTTCATAATAAGATATTTTATTTTAGAAGTTCTAAAAACCAACCAATATTTTTTGGGAAAATATGGAGAAAATAAAATTGCACCTTTGTTAACTCTTTTGCATTCACTTATTCATTCAAAATATATGTACTAAATGTCCATGCTGCACCAGGTCTGAGCTACATGCTGGTGATATAAGAATGCAAAAAAAAAAAACCTTCAGAAAAACAAAAACAGTAAGTGGTACCTGTCTCTCTCTCTTTTCTTCTAGTTATTAAAGATAATACAGTTAATACAAATGACAAGTGACACTGTGTGCACTTAATCAATGCATATGCACTTACCTACCTCTTAGCCAGCTTTTTAGCATGGGGGGCCATAAACAACGAGTAAGCAAATCTGAAAGTTGTGTATGCAGAACTGCATGCAACACGGTTAGAATGAGTGGGAGCAAATGCCTTCGACAAAAATAAGATTTCCTGGAAATGTGAAAAGCCTGAGTGAGATTACGTGAATAGAGACCACAAACCCTGAGGCGCATAGCTGCTCAGTCATGCCCTGTGTGATCCCTAGGAGTCAAAAGACTGGATATGGATTTAAACCGATTAACAGGTATCAATTGCCTCTTCTCTTTAGGAGGCAAATAGACCTAATTGTCTTACTTATCTTCCATGCCATTACACGCTAATTCCTAGTCTATGCTGCCCAGGGAAAATCATTTATTTAAACTTTAAATTATTTTTCACTTCACATTTGATTATTTTTAAGCATGTGTGAGATCCTTCAATAACAATAAACCCAATTACATTATTAAAATATACTTTCTTCCCACTCAGCCTGTAATAACTGATATATCTCAGTATAATGGGTTTTGCTCTAGCTTTCTGCTAGCACAGAAACTACAAGTGAGATAGAGAGAGATGCAGCATAAGATTCTTGGTTTTTTATATATAAATTTACTTTGTCATTAATGTTAGGACAATATATAATACAGTCTTTTGAAAAAATAAGAGGATTTTTCTTTTGAAATAAGTATTTTGTTTACTACACGTATGCATAAACATCTGCTCTGGAAAAACCTAGAGCGAGGTTTAAAATATGGATAACTGTTTTCTTACCTGTTCAGTCATCATCTCTGGGTACAAAGACTAGTAACTGGTCTTTACAGGTATGCAAGGTGGTTTCTAACGTACACTAAAGTTTGGGAATCTTATTCCTTAAAGGGCTTTGAACTAAAACATTTAAACATTTGTTAATTCTCAAAATAACTTTAAATTGTACTTGGGGAAATATTCAAGTTATAATTCTTATTTATCCATTAGGCTAACATTTCAATGGTTTAAACATCATTTCGAAACACAAATAATTCCAAATTTTGATGTGTTTGAGAATTAGACATACCCCATCGTTTTAGGACCAAGTTCTGAGAAATGCCTTCCAGTAAGTGCCCTCAGTTTGAAAACAGGAGTATCTCTTTTTCTGAACACAACTTTCAAATAAAACTATATATTAAAAAATCCACGGATTTCAAGTTTATTGGTGACTTAGTAAGATTAACCAATTCTTTTAAATACAGGAATCTTCTCCTAGGTTGACCAATTCATCCCAGTTTAACCAGGACCGTCTCAGTTTAACCAGGATCATCCCAGTTTTAATAAAGCTACCTCAATCAGTCCCAGGT
Source organism: Nomascus leucogenys (assembly GCF_006542625.1). Lineage (NCBI taxonomy): Eukaryota > Metazoa > Chordata > Mammalia > Primates > Hylobatidae > Nomascus > Nomascus leucogenys. The sequence continues at coordinate 38,835,958 of NC_044401.1, read as the reverse complement.
AAACCAGGATGCTTGGTCACCCTTTCTTCTTCTTCCTTTTTTTTTTTTTTTTTTTCCCTTGAGATCAGGTCTTGCTCAGTCGTCCAGGCTGGAGTGCAGTGGTGTGATCTTAGCTCTCTGCAGCCTCAACCTCCCAGGCTCAAGTGATCCTCCCTCCTGGGACCACAGGCGTACACTGCCACACCCAGCTCATTTTGTTTATCTTTAGTAGAGGTTTTACTATGTTGCCAGGTGAGTCTCCAACTCCTGAGCTCAAGCCATCCTCCTGCCTCAGCTTCCCAAAGTAGTGGGAATACAGGCATGAGCACTGTACCGGCCCACCCTTTCTTCTTAATAAGTCAAGTGGAACAGACTGAAAGAACAAATATCCCATCAAAAAAATGAATCATAGTAACTACTACCAAAAAGCATATTCAAATTGTCCTATGATATAAACTGTTTTAAAACAAAGAATGCATTACATCTTAAACTACAGCAAATAAACATCACAGCCGGGGGAGGGGGGTGGTAAAGAAAAACAAAGTATCAGAAGTTCTTCGCCGACTTATTAACCAAATTAAAAAAAAAAGTTCACTGAAAGGCAATATGTGTGAAAGAAAGGGATTGTCACATTACTATCATATTTGATAAATTGTAGTTTTGTTGTAAGAGTAGAATAGTCTACCCTCTGTGAAAATACAGAAATAAATCCAATGCAAAGAGGAAAACTACAGTAAATTCTCTACTTGTTTTTTATATTAATTTTAAAACCAGAGGAATAATCATTGTTAAATGGCAGAGACCTGAGAAAAAATAATCTAAAACAATGCATGGAAGTAAAATTATTTCAACTCAACAAATATTTACTGAGTCACTATTCTGTACAGAGCCCTATAGATTGTAGATAGAAGCCCAAAATTTATAGATTTATGGGCCTGTGATACAAGTATAGTAGACAAGTGAAGACAGAACAGACCCACAAAAGTTCAATGCAGAGCTATACCACAGATTTGCCAAAAGTTTTGTAAATTCACCCACTATGTCATCAACGAGAGATATATGCCATCTAAAAACTTCACAATGCTACCATGAAAAGCAATATAGCAAGATCTGTGACAATATAGTATCTGGTGTTTAATACACAGCACAAATTTCAGCAATGGTAAATTCCTTGATTATTTCCACCTGATTCACAACTGGGGTTAGCTTGGAGGTTGAAAAGGTATAACCAAGGAGTATTAGTTAAAAGCATATGCTTTTGGGGAGTGGGGGAGGGTGGCATGATTAAATTGTAAGATCGAAAAAACAGCCAGCTATTTCTGCAGCAAAAATTGTCTAATCTATCCAGGCAACAGTGGTGCCTGTAGTCCCAGCTACTCAGGAGGCTGAGGTGGGAGGATTACTTGAGGCCAAGAATTCAAGGCTGTAATGCACCTATGATCACAGCCGTGAATAGCCGCTGCACTCCAGCGTGGGTGACACAGCAAAATCCCATCTCTAAAAAAACAGAAAATTAAATTTAAACTTAATTTTTTTAAACTTATCTAATCAGAAATATAGTGCCCTTAAAAATGAATATCTGCAAATATCTACCGATGCAAATAGAGGTAATATTAAAACATAATATAGCAGTATACTTTTATAATATGTTAATATATAGCACTATATATTTTATAATATATTAATATATTATATAGCAATATGTATTTGTAATATCTATATTTTTATGTATTATACATAAACTTAAAACAATTATTTTATATTAACCTGACTAAATAACACTATGGAAGAAGAAAAGTTAAAATAATACATAATGGGTCCAGGCACGGTGGCTCACACCTGTAATCCCAGCACTTTGGGAGACCGAGGCGGGTGAATCACGAGGTCAGGAGATCGAAACCATCCTGGCTAACATGATGAAATCCCATCTCTACTAAAAATACAAAAAGTTAGCTGGGTGTGGTGGCACGTGCCTGTAGTCTCAGTTACTCAGGAGGCCCAGGCAGGAGAATTGCTTGAACCCAGGAGGCGGAGCTTGCAGTGAGCCAAGATTGCGCCACTGCCCTCCAGCCTGGGCAACAAAGCGAGACTCCGTATTAAAACACACACACACACACACACACACACACACACACACACACACACACACACACAAAATGGTACAGGGTACAGAAAATACTTAAGGAATTAAGTATTTTTACTGGTTTTTCCCTTCACAAACTTTTTCCTGGCAAACTGTAAGCAGATCTGTTCTTTCAGTGTTTTCTGTTTTGCATCACCCTAATCATTGCAATACACTGTATGTATAGCCAAATGGAATCTTATTTCTGCCACTTTTCAGAGTTCCCATTTTCCTTCCTAATAGTTTTGAACGATAATGTACAAAATACTATTTTAACTGCAATTTACAGAAAATTCCCTCTCTCTGAATTATTACCACTCTACATATACTGGCAATACTTCTGCGACCTTCAAACTTAGAGATATTTATCCCTCTTTGCAACTCTGACACCCAAAAGTATGCAGAAGCCCTACCGAATTACAACAATTGTAAATTTTTCATACAAAAAAAATTTGAAAAGACAGGGAGAGATGAATCAACATTTTTCTGGAACATAAGATGCATAGGAGATGGTCAAGATGACACTGCTACCTTGTATAATCCACAGAATGCTTGTTCTGACTTAGTTCTTCACAGTTAGCTGCACTGATGTGTTTAACAAATGGAGCTTTCTCAAAACATCTCAAAAGCACACAAGTCAGATTTTTTAAAAATTATCTCTTTTATCTTGAATGTCAGGTTAGAACAATAGCTAAAATGTACTTACGTTCCAATTTGATTAGGCGTTTTAATTCTCATAACACCCACAACACTCTGAAGTGGACACTATTACTATCCATAACTTGCAGATGAGAAAACTGAGGCACAGAAATGAAATAACTCATCCCAAATTTCACAGACACTAACAAGTGGAACCAATGTTCAGACTCCTACAGTCTGTTCCAGAATGTGGGCAGTGAACCGCTAAACTATAATGTAAAATAGTGCAATGGTATAAGAATTCACCTTGTACAAGAATGTACTGCATAGACCCAGAATTTTTTTTTTAAGTCCTCAAAGTTAATTTAAATTGAAGAAAACTACAAAACATACTTTTGTTGTATGTGGTAGTTGGGAGGAGAGAAGGCAGTAGATTCATTGTCACAGTACTTGGGCTTTTCTTCTAGGCCCATGTTTTTTTTTTTTTTTATCTCTCTACCCTCAGTTACTAGGTCAGTTTCTTCATCCATAAAATGAGGTTAATATAGCATGTTAAAGCTGGAATAAGAACAGATAAATTTGTCAACCCTCACATTTTCCAAACAAAGGGAAACTAATCACTAGAGTGAAAATACTTGATCAAAGTTGACAACAAATAATCCCCTCTCACTAGAACCAGGATGCTGTTCTAACTCTCACAAACACCAAGTTAGGAGTAAAACTTTCTGTAAAAGACACTAAAGAAGAGATGTTCTTTGCCTGTTCAGGATGTGCTTCAAAGTGCCTGTGAATCTTGAAAGTGGAATGCAAATCTCTCTGGGTGTGAATGAAGATATAAACACAACAGTCTTAGAAGAGGGTCTAATCTTTAAAAATATAAGTATAATTTTCTTTAAATTTTTAGGTGAATTTTTAAAAAGCTCAGCATGGTAAATCACTTGCACAATATTTCGCAAATAATTTGCAGTGGGCTGAGAGTCAAACTTAAAGCGGTAATCTCCGGGGCCTGCCATCCTTCCATGGTACTGTCAGAGAACACTGTTTCTCCGCCTCGTCATTTTAAAACTTCTTTTCGGCCGGGCGCGGCGGCTCATGCCTGTAATCCCAGCACTTTGGGAGGCTGAGGTGGGCAGATCACAAGGTCAGGAGATCGAGACCATCCTGGCTAACACGGTGAAACCCCGTCTCTACTAAAAATACAAAAAATTAGCTGGGCGTGGTGGCAGCGCCTGTAGTCCCAGCTACTGGGGAGGCTGAGGCAGGAGAATGGTGTGAACCCGGGAGGTGGAGCTTGCAGTGAGCCGAGGTCGCACCACTGCACTCCAGCCTGGGCGACAGAGCGAGGATCCCCCTCAAAAAAAAAAAAAAAAAAAAAAAAATTCTTTTCACATCTACTGTTCTCCTGATGCTGGACTCAGTACAAGACGGGTGAAGTAACACCTGTTATTATTACCCCTTGCCCAAGCAGGAAGTTCAAGTTATTTTCTGTTGGGAAGTACTTTAGCAGACATTAATATTGTTAAGAAAGATAACAGCTATAGCAGGCACTCGGTGTTGAGCATGGAGTATCTTAGTATCTTCCAGGTAAGCACTGGGCATTGGATATATGTGATCTCATACTTGATATATACATATTACCTTGCAATGCTGATGATAGGAGGGTGGGTATGAAGAACTAACCCTATCCTTCAAAACCTGATACAAATCTTTTAATCTAGGAGTTCGGCATTTAGAAAGATTAGAGTTTTCAAGTTGAGAGAGCTCTCAGTCCAAGAAATATGGGATGAAGCACCAAAAGCAAAATATATACAGTACATTTCCAAAGAGAAAACACAATCAAAAGTTAAGTGAAGTGGGCAGACTCCCTTCACAAAGAATTTGATGCCTTGGATGAACATGGTGGGTTAGAAATAATTTGAGTGGATCAGAGATTCTTTACCTCTGAAATTATTTGGAGTTTCGTGTTTATGAACATATATGCATTTTTTTAGAGAGAAGATCCAGAGAAAAACCTTAGGTTCTTTTTTTGTTTTTTGTTTTTATTTATTTATTTATTTTTTTGAGACGGAGTTTCGCTCTTTTCGCCCAGGCTGGAGTGCAGTGGTGTGATCTCGGCTCACTGCAAGCTCCACCTCCCAGGTTCACGCCATTCTCCTGCCTCAGCCTCCCCAGTAGCTGGGACTACAGGCGCTGCCACCACGCCCGGCTAATTTTTTGTATTTTTAGTAGAGACGGGGGTTTCACCGTGTTAGCCAGGATGGTCTCGATCTCCTGACCTCGTGATCCGCCCGCCTCAGCCTCCCAAAGTGTTGGGATTACAGGCATGAGCCGCCGTGCCCGGCCCCTTCAGATTCTTTAAGAAGGTCATGAATATAAAACAAATTTTAAAATAAAAAACAAAATAGTGGGTGTATTAGTTTTTTGGGGCTGCGATAACAAAGTACCACAAAATGAGTGACTCATACAACAGAAATGTATTGAATTGCCTTGCAGCTCTGGAGGTTAGAAGTTCGAGATCAAGGTGTCAGTAGGGGTGGTTATTTCTCAGGGCAGTGCGGGAGAATTTGCTCCACCTCTCTCCCAGCTTCTTGTGGTTTCCTGGCAGTTCCCTGGTGGCTGCTGCATCACCTGTCCTGATCCCTGTCTTTATCTTTACATGGTGTTCTCCTTATAACTCTATCTCTGTGTCTAAATTTCCCCTTTCTATAAGGGGAAATTTGCAAAGACCTCATCTTCAGATAATGTCACATTCACAGATACCAGCGATTAGGCCTTCAACAACATTTTGGGGGACAAAATTCAACCCATAACCATAGGATAAGCAGAGACGTATGGAAAGCGTGTCTCAAATGGGGTGTACAGGGGCAGAAAGGGAACAAGAAGAAGCCTAGCGTGGTTTATATGAAGGGTTCAGTTAAAGACTAGTGAAAATAGGAGTTAAAAGGCAAACTTTCGCCAAACTGTAGAGATCTAAATACGTCCAAAAAAATGCTTTTTGTTCTTAGCCTATTAGCAACACAGAAGTTCTTACAAGATTTTCAGAAGTACAGTGACATGATGCAAATGCTGTTTGGGAGTACTCAATTCACAGGGCTAGGCAGAATGAAGAGCAGTGGGAAGAGACTCAACACCTGAGAAGATAACCATCCCCATAATACAGGAATGGAAGAACAAAGGTCATAAAAATGATTTAGAAATGAAAAATTTCGAGAAGCTTTACGAAGAAAGAACTTATACAACTTAGTCCAATGGCTCAGAGTTTTAGGGGTCTAAAAGATAAGAGGAAAGCAAGCTTAGGGTTTTTGTTTTTTTTTTTATTTTAAACCTGTGTTTCATTTGAAACCTTTTTTTTTTTATTTTTTATTTTTGTAGAGAAAGATTCTCTCTATGTTACCCAGGCTGGTCTCAAACTCCTGGGCTAAAGTGATCCCCCGTGCTGGGATTACAGGCATGAGCCACTGCGCCCAGCCTATGTTTCACTGTGAGAATGCAAAAAAAAAACTGTCAATTTAAGGTCTTTTTCATACATTATATACAACTTCAAACTCTAAAAATTTTTATAAACCAACTTGAGGTTCAATAGATGATATAAACAATGTTGAGGTGAATTTCTTTCTCATAAACATAGAGTTTACTATTTCAAGGACTGTATGTTCCACATTGTAATTAATTATAATATATACTATATACTTTCTGAAACTCTCCTAAAACAATTTCCCTTGATAACTTATAAATTATATTCGATACGTTTAGGAAAATTCTACCAAACTAGCGTAGTTACATTCAAGATTTAATGCTGAATTCCATGCACATTTTAACCAGAAGCTTTTTTGATGATACACAGAATCCAATGGAATGCAGCAGTTTTAGGACAAATTCTGGAGGTTGCTTAGTTTCCTTTTTTCGTATCATCTTTAAGCCTGTTTTATAAAGTGATAAAATATTTAGGCCTTTCCTACTTCTTTGAGTAGAGTAAGAAATGTTCTTTGGGGGAAAGTTCTTTAGTGGGAAAATCCCTTATACATCAAAAAAGTCTTCAGATGATTGTCATTCCAAGGACAAGTTCAAGCCATCTAAGTAATTTATCTTCTTTAAGTATGTTTATTCATTTCAAAAAAAAAAAAACATGCAATATGTTATTTAATCAGAAGCATTTTTAATATGAAACTCACTCTTATAAAGAAAATGTCTGCTCCTACATAAAAAAGTAGTATTTAATAAGAATAACTTCAAAATATAATTTCTCACTCCATAAAAATTATACTGGAGCAAAAATTCCTTGTTCTTACCCTCTAATCCAGCATTGTCAAAGATAACTTTCTGCAATGATGATGAAAATGTCCTATTACGTGCTCTGTCTGAAAGAGTCGCCACTAGTCACAGGAGGCTTTTGAATACTTGAAACTGAACTTTTTTATTTCATTTTATTTTAATCAATTATATTTAAATAGCAAGAAGCAGCTGGTTATTGGGTTAGACCAGGGGTCCCCAGTCCCCGGGCTGCAGCAGCCTGCATTACCCCCTGGGCTCCATCTCCTGTCAGATCAGTGGTGGCATTAGATGCTCACGGCACAAACCCTATTGTGAACTGAGCACGCACGGGATCTAGGCTGTGCCCTTCTTATGAGAATCTAATGCCTAATGATCTGAGGTTGGAAGTGGAACAGCTGCATTCCAAAACCATTCCCTGCCCCTCGCTGTCTGTAGAAAAATTGTCTTCTAAGAAACAAGTCCCTGATGCCAAAAAGCCTGGGGACCTGTGTGTTAGACAACGTTTTCTAATCTATGGTTAAGTGAAAATAAATGTAATGGGGGAAATCCCAATCTATAGCAACAGCTTTTCAACACTGGCATACATTACAATGAAAATCTTAATTCGTATCTACTGATATTTAACTGCTCGGTACATCACAGTCAACGAGTGAGGTGGGGATTGCTAATAATTCAGATGTCAGAGAAGCCCACTTCTGATCTACTAAACTAAATCTCTTAGTAATGTAATTTAACAAGTACCAGAGGTAATTCCAAGGCACATTAAAGTTTGAGAACACCTAATTTATTTCGCTTACAATCCAAAGTTAAGTCACTGCTTTTCTCTAACAGGAAACAGGAATTTGTACTGCTTAACTATTGAATTCTAATATTAAAACATATTGCTTTAATTTAAATACAATCGGCACCTCTTAATCGACATTTCTTATAGAGCTCCATCTCCTTAGAAACGACTGGAAAATAAATTATTTCACATTTTAAATACCACTAAGTATCAATTAATTTCCCTGGACAAATGCTACACTTCATCAGATCTGGTCTCCCTGTAGATCCCACAGTAAATGAATTATCTGCTTTAATTATAGCACACAACTCTTTCTTCAGTCCTACAGCTTTAAACCCATAGCCTAATATTTGGTTACATATATCTATGTGACAGTATTCTGATTCTCAATTTCCTCATCTGTAAATGAAATAAAACTGGAATGAAAAAACTCTTACCTCACAGGATTGTTACAACAGCCAAATGTAACATACCTAGCAGAGTGTCTGGCACATATGTAATAAATGCTAGGTATCCAGTTTCCTTCCTTTTCCTAGTGACTGTTTTTCTATTTATTTCCCTTTTAATATACTCCATCTGTCAATACTGTTGACGGCTGCCTGAAATCATTTAACTCTTACTTGCAGGTTCAGGGCCAGAGAGCCCCAGAGCACTGCTTCCCTCGGCAAGGGAACTATAAGGACATGTGACTCACCGGCTTCTCATCAAGTCAGTCCTGTAAGGCTGTTCTGCTATGAGCTGGCCATGCTTTCCCACCTCCCCACCCCCACCCCATCATTGAAGCTCAGCTATTGTTTTATCACTCCAAGCCAACCCCTATTCCTACAATTCCAAGCCAAGCCTAGTTCCTGTAACTAAAACCTAACTTCCCTCCTTCCAAAACCTTATTTTGAGGTTTTGCCTTACATCTATCTAACACTGCCCATTTCACTTTCTCCAAGAGAGAAAGAAACTAGGCACTGAAGTCTTCCCAGAATTTATACTGAACTTGGGAGTGGGAATGCCCTCAACGTGGACATACAGCATTTGATGTATCTTGTTAAAAACCTTTTTGTTTCTAACAAGCAATCATGACCCTCCTTCATTATTTGTGGATTTCTATAGCTGTAGGGCTGGTCCCTTATTTTTAGCATTTTTAAATTTTAAAACGTTAATCCCTTATATAAATACTAACAATCTAAAAAGATCCATAAATCTAATAAAAATATTTCAACATTATATACAGCAAAATGATTTATTTAACTTATAAGAAAAGATGGATAACTAGTCTTAAATTAGGGTGAAATTAAATGGTATCTTTAAAAAAAGAAAGGCAAAGAGAAATATTTTCAAACTGGCTATATAGTTAAGTTCATAATTCTCCTGAGGTTTACTTGCTCTAATCTTCCAAAGGTGAATACATCATAAACTTGCAAGTCATGTTGAGATTAGAATGGCAAACAAGTGAATGTTTTCATTTGAGTTTAAGAAACTATGAGTGGACGGAAATCAATCGTTCATCTTAAACACAGTTTATTTTTAAAATTCTATTACAGAAGTATCAAAAGATCTGCAAGTTTTATGTTATCTCACTGGAGAGGGCATGGAATTTAATTTTAAAGATAAACCACTTTTATATGTCAATTTTATAAGGACCTTGAATGCTAACAAAACACTCAGGTGGGAGCCACAGGAGCCATGAAATGGAATACATGTCACTTTATAGGAAATGTATAGAATCTTATTTTTTTTTTTAAGGCAGAGTCTCACTCTGTCTCCCAGGCTGGAATGCAGTGATGCGATCTTGGCTCACTGCAACCTCTGCTTTAGCAAGCCCAGCTAATTTCACCATGACGGGGATGGGGTTTCACCATGTTGGCCAGGCTGGTCTCGAACTCCTGACCTCAAGTGAGCTGCCTACCTGGGCTTCTCAAAGTGTTAAGATTACAGATATTCTTAAATAAAACAGATATTTTAAAACGATCAATTCTTTGGTCTTCAAAAAGAAAAAGTCATTAAGAAGAAACTAAAGAATCCAATTTGGCCAAACTTCACTCAGTCTTCTTTCTTTTGTGGGAGTTGTTTCTAGTTCAATTCAATAACAATAAAAATAAGAAAGTATAAGTTTTTGCATTCTACAAGGTGCAATGCATCCTTCTTGGCTGACAAATAGGTTTCATTCAAATAATATACCAGTAAATTGTATATTACATTTCCTTACTGGTAAGGTTAAAAGATGAATTTTATAACAGGCACAAATAGGTACCAGTGTTTTCTGTATTTCATCTTAATGAATCTCCATGACATTCCTATTTTTAAATATTTACAGATGGTTAGAAAGGAAGGCTCAAAATAATTAAGTACTTTGTCTTAGGTCTAATTTTTAGTAAATAACTTAAGTCTGTCTCATCCTACTCCAGTAAGCTGAAATCATCTGATTTTTGTGAAGCTGAAGTATATACGAGTGGATCTCAAAACCTTATTGCATAAGCATTGCTCTATAAACTAATAAACTACTCTTTGGAAAAGTGCTTTTTCCCTTAAATATAAGAAGATAGTTATAATTGATAAAATATATGGTTTATTTTTAAAATTACTAAACTCCTAGAAGCTTTGTTTCTCCAAGTCAAATGGCTGCTAAAACTATAACTATTATCATCACGGAAGCTCAGATATGTAAATCAGGTCCCCACATTCATAAAGGATGAAGGTGAATGTGGTAGAAGACAGCACTACAAGTCTACAAACAAAAAGAAGACTTAACTTTCATTTCCTTTTCCTAGTAACTATTTTGAATCACGTATCAGTTATACTGCTAATCACTTGACACAGAATGTTGGAAACATGATAGCAGAGTAAGGTTGACAATAACTCCTGACTCTAGATCAGGGTATTTGAAAATGACTATAATCTTAGTAGAATCAAATAAATCTATGGTGAACTCCACCTCCTGGGGGTTCTTAGTCAATCCGCTTGGGAAGTTCGGTATCATCTGAGTATGCCTACTCAATGCTGCATGTGTTGCACTGAAACAGCAGCCTATTGTGACGTGTCTGGCAGAGCCACATGTGGAGATTTTAATCCCTCACATTTTCTGAAGTTTGTCTTTCAAAAAACCCAGAAGCCAAACATATGAAAAGGATTATTTTATACAAAAATCATATGGACACAAACTTAATTTTCCATTGCACATCAAACTAAAAATAAACAATAATTGAAGAATCTGGTTTTTGCAGACAGAGTTAAATTACTTTATTAAATGTTGCTAAATACTCATTGAGTTACGACTGAAACATATTTCACACAAAAACAAAAAGATAGATGAAAATTTTTCTCATTTGAAACTTTTGCAGTTTTAAAATATAATCTTTTTGGATACATAGGGGAAAGGGAAGGAACTACAAATGGTTATTATACCAGTTTATATTTTACAGCACATTTTATTTCTCAAAATGAGAGTACAGAGGAGTCAAAGACTCATTAAAGGCAAAGAAAAAGAGAAAAAGTAAACTTATAATAACTACTTCAAGAGAATATTTTTTTCATTATATTGATTTTGAATGCATTAAATACTTTTCAAATGAATGATTTCCCGGCATTGATGATTTTGTAGGACTGATAATAATATTTACTTCACAGATTAAATAATTTAGAAAAAATTACTCAACTCGGTAATATATGTTCCATAATGATGTCTCCTTTCTGTCTTCCTTCTTTGATGCTGGCTAAGCAGACCAAAATAATTTCTGATTTAGAATAATACTACACTGCAGGCTGATATAAACAGCTCTTTTATCACAGGCGTCCAATCTTCAAACGGTGAACTATATCCACCCCTACCATATTTTAAGGTACTTTAAAGTGAGATTTATTTACATGTTTTAGAAACTAAAATCATAATTGTTGTTTAACTATCACTTCCCCAAATCTGAAAACTAAATAGGTTAAGAAGTTCTGAACTCAAATGACTTGTTCAGGGATTTTAATATTAAAATAATCTATAACCTAAACTAACCATAATAGTAAAATAATTACGTAACTATTAAAATGACAAAAAAAATCTTTGCAGATGTAATAAGGAAATCATCTTCCAGAACAATTATAATTTCTCCCATTTAATTCACAAGAAATGGATGCCTTCATCATCCCATTTACCATAGGGATATGGGTAATGATACAGTCAAGTGACTCACCCAAGTTTATCCAGTCAGTTAGTAATAGGGCTACGATTTCACTCTAGGTCATTTGATAGCAAAGCTCTTCTCACCATAGTTGATATCTCTGAGTGTTTATTGTTAGTATAGATTGCAAAAAAAAAAAAAAAGTCACTGTATCCTCAGATGTGGCAACAATGGAATTAAGAGTACAAAGAATATACACATACAATACTAGAATACACATATGACAGCGTACTAGAATACACAAAAACAGTTTCTTAGATTTGGTTCACAGTAGAATCACCAGGGAAATTGCTATTAAAAATGTCCAGGGGCCAGCTGTGGGTGGCTCACGCCCATAATCCCAGCACTTTGGGAGGCCGAGGTGGGTGGATTGCTTGAGGTCAGGAGTTTGAGACCAACCTGGCCAACATAGTGAAACCCCTTCTCTACAAAAAATACGAAAATGAGCCAGGCATGGTGGCGGGCATCTGTAGTCCCAGTTACTCGGGAGGCTGAGGCAGGAGGATCCCCTAAGCCCAGGAGGCGGAGGTTGCAGAGAGCCAAGATTGCACCACCGCACTGCACTCCAGCCTGGGTGACCTAGCAAGACCCTGTCTCAAAAAAAGAAGTGTCCAGGACTCAGCCCAGGGATTCTGATTTGGTAGGTCTAAAGTGTGCCTCCAACTATGTTCATTCACCAGAATATAACCTAAAAAAATGACTGAGAACTGCTGATACACAAAAAAGGAGGTCTTGCTACAGGAAAATGGGTTACCCTCAAAAGAATAAAATGGGTAAAGTGGCCAGGCCAACCATACTGTTCAACCCAGGAACCCTGATATAACTCTAACCTGCCTAACACAAAACCAAAATGTTTAGGGATCTAATGGACAAATAAGAGAGCTTCTATGCAATAGTATGAGTTAGATAAAAAATCAAATACTTTGTACTGACATCTTTTAAATCTTTGGGGTTTTTTGTTTGTTTGTTTGTTTTGACAGAGTCTTGCACTGTCACCCAAGTTGGAGTGCACTGGTGCCATCTTGGCTCACTGCAACCTTCGCCTCCTGGGCTCAAGCAATTTTCCTGCCTCAATCTCCAGAGTAACTGGGATTACAGGTGCCCGCCACCATGCCCACTTAATATTTTTGTATTTTTAGTAGAAAGGGGGTTTCACTATGTTGGCCAGGCTGGTCTCAAACTCCTGACCTCGTGATCCGCCTACCTCAGCCTCCCAAAGTAGTGCTGGGATTACAGGCATGAGGCACCGCGCCCGGCCTTAAATCTTTTAAAATATCTCAAAAGTTAATTAAACACATTCCTTATAAATAGTCATAACAAGGAACATAGCCATTGGTCATATGAGTTAATTCTTACACAGATGACTATAGTCCACAGTGTAATTTTATAAATTCCTTTTACTTCTTGCATCAACGAAGGGCTTAGTTTGAGTATTTTCCAAGAAGTGTCAAAAGCAAACCTTTGAAGGTCTATTAAACAAACAGGACCGTTCTTTCAACATCTGTGCTTTGAAAACCAGGTCAACGCTACATAGTATAATCATAACATCATCCCTTTCACAAACATGAAAAATGGATCCACAGATTTACCTTAAAACAGCTCTAGAATTTTTCATTTTGAGAATTTGATGATGTAATATTATGATAATGATATTATAATTTAAAAACAAACAATGTACACAACTCTGGTCAGGGCTGTACTAACTGGAGTTATATTATGAGCTCACTAACATATAAAGAAATTAGACAGTGGGTGGCATTCCTAATTCCATTCATGATTCATTTTCTTTCATGGATTCGTTTAAAAGATTATTAAAATCATTCATTCCCCCTCATTGTTAAGGGACAAATAGAAATTTTCTTCAGCTACATATTAACTTCCCATGGTGGCAATTTTTTGGTGATAGTGGGAAAGTCCTTGGCCTGTACACCCTTCCTCCGTTTTTCAGATAACAGGTTCCATTCCTAGATCACAGTGGTAAGCAAAGGCCTCAGGCTGGTGACACCAATTACTGGTACCAGAATACACAGATGACTAATGTTGGGGAAATTGGAATCCTTCCTGGGATTTTCCTACCTGGAGCTGGCAGGGGAAAGCTATTAGATTGTGAGATGCCAAGCATCATGTTTGCTCTTGCACAGAAAAAAGATCTGTCTGTAAAGGAGAAAAATAAAACAACCACACAAAAAGAAGCAGAGAAAAGAGAACCAAAGCACACTGATGGCACTCAGTCATTAGTTTCACTTGGCTTTTAAGTCTGATCCTGCCGATGCATTTTCCATGGCTTGAGCAAATGAGTCAATGAGTTTTTGTTGTCTTGTTGATACTCCATGAGTTTCTTTTGCTTGCAATGAAATAGTCATAATATACTAATTTTCCTATTAATTCCAGCTTTTCCTCCCTTAGACTGTGTCACCATGGAAAACTTGCTAGGAGTTTTATGTTATCACCCCTCCACTTCTCCACTGCCTTCAAGGCTCTCTTTATCTCCTTGTCTTCCATTAAGCCTTGTTAGACCAATTATCATCCATGTCCTCTTTGTACTGAAAAAAACTACCTATCTTCTTATCTATGACTAATAATCAATTATACACCTTTCTCATATATATACATATACATACATATATATACCTATATACACATATATGCGTATATACATACATATATACATATATATATATATATATATATAGCTTCTTAGGTTAATAACAGCTTGAAGGTAAACTTGTTTGCAATCACCACAGATTATTACATACTTCCAAGCATACAGGGCAATTAAATACATTCTGGCATACTTTTCATATTTTTCAGTGAGAACTGAGGAAGTAATGTCAGCTAAAAATTTAATTTATTCAGATGAAAAAGGTTACATAAATATAGCATGTTTATCATATATTGGTTCTCTGAATTGTTCTAAAGTTTTTATTCTAAACAATAATGTCTGAAGTGGACATGTAGTACAGTTACATTAAGTTTCTTAGAGAATTATTTTCAAAACTCTCGAGTGTGTATCATATTTTCCTTACAAATATGTAATCAGCATTGTACAACTTTGGTCTAGCAGAAAGTTCTAAGACTGAATAGATGAGCTACCAAAATGAAACTGTTAAGTATTCACCAAATCAAAAGCATTTTTCTTAAAGCAAAATATTCCTCCTGTTTTAATTTCAAAAAAAAATCAGTAGCGAATAATTTTTAAACCAACTTATACATGAATTACTTATTTTCAAATATTACAGGCATCCTATGTTATATTTGCATCATGGGCCAATATAACAATTTCTATTAGTGTACAAATAAAGTCCATGGTACTCATTTCTCTTGAAATACAACATTAAATGAATATGTTTCAACAACGTCAAAGAGGGAGAGAGAAAGAAAGGGAAATTCCAGTGATTCAGAACTTTAGACTTAGGAAATTAAAAAAAAAGAAGAAGAAAAAAAAGGACACTTTTCTTGATGGAATGTGTTTCAATTGAAAACCGAACCAACACTCATGGTAGCGGCTGTGGATTCTTTAGACAGATGGTGCCAACAGACCAGTCGATTAGTCAGCTTGGCAATAGAAGGATAGATAGTTTTACGAAATGCCACCAAACTCAATATATGAAAAAAAGAAAGAGGCATGAATTTGTACTCTGATACTTGATCCTGGTTACTGCATGGTTGTAAAATAGGCTACTCTTGTCACCAGCAGTTTAGAGTTTCCTCATTAGATTTTCATAGAAATGGTTCTCAGAACGCAAATACAAATCCCAGAAGGGACAGCTGGGTTTAACAGGTGAAGAGATCACATCTAATGGTTTTTCTATCCAAGTTCCTCTGCTGATTTTCTTTCTTGTTTTCATACCTAATATAAACTAACAATATCTATTCCTATTTTTCAAAGATACATCATTTGAGAATGGATAAATGCAGGCAAGCAAATACTGTACCCCAAATTTAAAAGTCCCTATTTATAAATACAAATACAGTAATTTAATTTTTGGTTGCTCAAGGTAGAATTCTATATTAGATTATATTTAGTCAAGTTAAAACTAGTGTTCAATAATTTTTTCCCCAAGAGCCTAAGACCATGTCTACTAATGCTGCCAAATTAAATCAGAGCCAGAAAGTTTAATTTGATTAGTAATTTTCCTGGTGAGTTTGGGGCCCTTCTAATGTAAATTAGAATTTTTATTAAAATGGGAATGAAAGCAGGATACTGAGCCCTACAGAGAAAATAGTTAGTTAAGGAAACGAGTCCTGCCTCTAAAAAGTCTCTTAGACTAATCTCACCCTTATATCTTCAATTTATACTTAAACTAAAATATCTTCCACACCAGCTCTGATAGTAAAAGCCAGTTAAGTGTACATGCTAATTAGCTCTGAATATATCATAGCATGTGAAAGATAATCTCCTATGTTCGTGGCTTTGCTTACATATAAGGGGAGTTTGATCAGATAAAATAACTCGGGTAACAATTTTATCAGTGGTTTCATAAAAATAAAGCCAGTATGCCCTCCTGTTCCCTTCAGAGAGAATATTGAGTGCACAGTGGATAAAGAGAATGAGATTTGGGTCTTGGAGAGACTCTCAATTCTGCCATTTAGCTAGCTGTGTAAACCTGGGTGACCAGTTTCTTAACCTTAGTTTCCTGGTTTTAAAAAAAGGGAGAGGGGATAACCATTGACAGGAAATGAAAGATAAAGTAAAAAAGACTTAGTATAGCCTGACGCAAAAATAAGCTTTTAATAAGTTTCTTTTCAAAGCTAAAGTTTTTAGATCACAAATTTCTGGCCAGCAAATGAGAGATGTTGAGGTCAAGAAAAAACAGAATTGTTGAATGTGTGACTATATAAACACTGAAATTAATTTGTCCACCTCTTCCATAGCCCAAGGTATTCTGCAACTAATACAAAAAGGAAGAAAAAAGTACCAACTCTTAAGTGGTGAACATAATTACATTTCTATATTCATGTGATATTGCAGGCCATTATTTCCTAAAGTTCAACTTTGATCCTAAAAATGCTTTACCTAGTTTAAGGCAGCATAAAGACCTTTACTCAACGAATACTTAAAATATACAGCATAATGTAAACATCAGCCTAATTTTGTTCTTTTGTTAATCGTGTTCTTGTTTTTGTGTTTTCTAAATCCTAAGTTTAATCAGAATTGGTTCTTCATAATATTAATAGGCTACAGCATGGAATAAGTGCTAAACGAAACAGACTCAGTGCAATACACATATTAGAACTGCTCCAGAAAGTGTAGAGTCTTAAAATCAAGAGTAAAGAATTAAGGCAGAGTACTGAGAAATAACAGTGGCAGGAAAAAAATGGATCTCCATCCTATACTATGCAACTGAGACTCAGGGTTGTCCTGCATCCCAAAGTTCAGACAGGAACAGTTACCTGAAGAATAGAGGAAAAGGATAAAGTAGCCCTAAATCATGTGGTTTCATTAGTACCGTTAGTGCCTATGCACTTCTCGAGCCTGACCTGAGGTTGTCTCCACTGTGCCCGTTAGGCTTTCTGCTTATCAGGAACCTGTGAGACTGAGAGATCCCTCAGGATTCCAGTCTTCTGTCTGCCCAGATTTACATGCAGCCTATATTTTCGGACAGAGCTTCCGGCTTAAGGCACGTACAAACTCAATTCTTACCTTTATGGTACCCCACAAACCCCTCACTAATTGTCAAGAAACTCTTGACCCTTTTCTGTCTCTCTACAGCAGCATTTGCCCAATTTTAGTTCTATCTCAATACTATGCTGATTCTGTATTTTCATCAGTAACTAACTGAACCTATATACTATATATACAGCTATTCCTTTTTGAAGTCTTTCTTCACTTAATATAACCAAGGGTGTATTCCTTCATTGTGAGAACACTAATAATGAGTCCAGCAATTAAAGTACATGAGATAGCCCTACGCATAAGAGAGCAAAAACAATATATTAATTTTCTCCAAAACATCTTTAAAGACCACTATATATGGTTGCCATGTAAACTGCACAAATTATAGCAAATCTATATACACCTCCTTACATTTCAACGATAAAATCAGAATTTTGTGAACACCAAGTGCTGTTTTCTTTAAATTTCTTCATGGTATTTGAAAAGGGGATTCAACTAGAGCTTTAAAACAAAACTCAAAATTGGTAAAACAAAAACAAAAACAAACAAAAAGAACACTTCTTTCTCTTGTAAAATAACTATGGCCATTTAAGCAGAATATTTCCAATTTTCTACAGATTAAATCCCAAACCCTTTACCTTGTCAATTAAAATCATCCACAACCTCAACTCAGTCTATCTTTTTAAACCTCAATTCCCACAGTTTTCCTCTAGAAAAATCAGATTACTCACTGAGATTCCCACACGCTTTGCTTTTTACTCACACACTTCCCTCTTCCTAAAATTTCCTTTTCTTTCCCATTACTCTCCTTTTTACTCTCTTCTTCAAGATATATGATTAATTAAAAGCACTTTTTCTGGCTTGAAATGATTTCTCCCTGAAAATTTTTAAATCATTTTCCTTTATTCTGAATAATTACTTAAATTGCATATAATATTTATTTTCTTCTCTCAAATGGCAATGTAACCTCTTTAAGAACAGGAACAGAAATTTTTACATTTCATATTCTAACTGTAGCAATTAGCAAAGGATTTTGATTCAAGCAGTCTGTATACAAATATATATTTTTTTGTTTAAAAAAAGATTATTCCGTAAGCTACACTGAAAAGAAGTAAAGGAAAGTATAAAGGAAACTAACCATGAGAAAATAAAAATCTCCTGATACACCTAGAAATATGTACCACAATGTTAGTGTCACACATTCAGGGCTCCTTACTCCTACTCATTGATGTATGCACTACTGCTCACGCCAGTAATTAGGGTCACTTAGGACCTTACTGAAACTCTAGCCAGTCTCTGTAGGCTGAGAAAAAGTACTTAACAGTCTATTAATGTTTTTAATATCTATATATAAGCTGTTTTAATGTATATAAATGAATTTTAAAATAATTATAATAGTGCCATCTAAACTGGCAAGACAAAATGCCTTGCTAATTATTTTTAAACATTAGCAATACATTAAACATAAACTGCATGTATTCAAATCTGCAATATGCAGCTCCAGAATCTTACGTTATTTTTGCTCTTTTTTCAAATACAGAAGAGTCTCAGTCTAGTTAGTTAAAGATTTCAAAAGTTATCAAATTGAATTGACTGCAGATGATATTTTGATTTCAGATTTACACATTATAAATGACCTATTGGTTCACAGATTAAAAAACCAATAAACATATATGCTTCCATCTAGTGGCCAATTCAATTAACCAAGGTAGTGGGGGGATGGAGAAATGAAGAAGGGAAATCCATGTGTAACTTGCAATCTCCTTTGAACCAAATAACCCTGTCTTCCTTGGACCAAAGTTTCTAGACTAGGTGTCTTCAGTTTTTACTTCTTCCATAGACTGCTGCCTTACATTTGTTTGAAATGCTGAGAAATGACAACACTAGTATTAATAATACTAATGGCGACAGGCACTTTGGGAGTCCTTATTGAATGTCAGGCACCACACACAATATTGCACATATTATCCCTAAGCTTCACAGTGACATTATAAAGTAGGTAATATTATCCTCATCTTGAAGGTAGAGAAACTGAGACTCAAAGAAGTGAAGGACTTTCCCTAATGTCCTATACTAGTTAGCAGCACAGGGATTCAATTCACATCCCGGTCTAGTTCTGCTGGTGCAGAGCCTTGTACTTTTTCCATAATATTCTGCACGATTAAAAGGAAGTACAGTGTATAAAAAAGAAGTAAAGGGCTGGATGATCCTAAAATAGATCTTCCCCCTCAGTAATGAAAATCTGACTTTACTTAAACTGAATGAGTTAATTTTAAAGTTCTGTAGACTGTATTCCCACCATCTCCCTCCCAGCTGAAGTCAGATACAGCTAGAATCTATTCTCCAACTATTTACAAACCTCTTTATCAACATTAGTACTCTTCAAGTTCTGACATCTCTCTTCAGGGCAGAAGTATTTATTTAATCAACAAGTACAGCTTGAGGAACATCAGGCTCTTATTCATGGTTAAGTAATTAAAAACGGAAAACACATCACCAAGTGCTTAATATATGCAAGTATGAATTGGTTCAATTGGTGAATGTTTCCCCAGACTGCATTTGTTTCTTATGGACGGGTGCTGTGTTCCTGTCCATGCCTCATGGCTTTCACGGTTTGCTAATTAGTGCTTTCCTAATCCCATTCAGAAAACTAGAGCAAGTTTGTGCCATTCCCCTTCCATAAATGGGTGGTCACTGAGATTAGGTCAAGCCAACTCAGCCTACAATAGCATCCTTAATCAGCCAACGTGAAATAAAAATGAGGAAAAAATCCGGGCTTTTATCTTCCACTGTCTTTGGAGCTAATTAAAATGCACAGGCTCTTCCTGCCGTTACAACCCTGCTGTTCCATACACTAATAAGGCAACAAAAGGTGCTGAAAGCAATGGACTGAATAATTGTTGAAATTTACAGTCCCTTTAAGGCAACTGTTAAAAGATTTCTGTCTCCTCAGCAATGTAGATCAAATTCTGACAAAGTATCACTAAGGAAGATCTCTCACATTTATATTAAGAATCTCAGAGATTTGCGGAAGCTTAGGATACTATAAATTGATGACTGTTTTTCCTGATACTGTTTTACTTCTTTAGCTTTCAACCCCCTTTACTAACCAAAGAGTTAAAACAACACTATATTCATTGAAATCAGTCCCCAGAGTGCAGAGGGAGCTCTGCTGTTTTAAGGGAGTCTATGAAAGCCCACTGGCATAATAAACAAAAAGGTGGGAGGGGGAAGTGGGAGAAGACAGGATGCGGGCAGAGGGAAAGAAAATGAAACACATGCACACACACACACACACACACAGACACACACACACACACACAAGTGATCTCCTTGGGCTCATACCCTTCCTAGTCATTTTACCCGCCAAAAATAAATCCTTAAATTAATAATCAACAGTAATAAAACTGCTTTCTAAAATAGAAAAAGCTTTTGATCTTCCTGTTCCCTGCCTCAGGATATTCCTTTATATTTATTAAAATGCACCTTGAGCATGTTACAAGTAAAACAATAATTTCCTACACTTTAATACATGTACAAGCATATAATTTAAGAAAACATTTGCCAAGGAACACCATATGTTCCAAACACATATATTGAATTAAATTCATGTTATAATTATATTTAAAAATCAATACATTAAGTAAGAATTCAGCATGTTCAAAGAGGCACATTAGCCCAAAACTGTAATTATAAGAAACTGACCTACCTTTCTAAGACTGAGCAGGATGTTAGATGTCTGGACAGATGGTAAGGATTACAATCGCCACTCCTTGCCTCCTGTCCCACATATACCTCAAAAACATCCATACAAACAACATACAAACTTTCATCTGTGTTTGGCATAATGTCACCATGCCACAGCATTATGAAAACTCCAAGAGGAATCAACTACTTTCATGAACCTACACAAAAACTCTAAATGTTTTAAAAATATAAATACACAAGGTTACTATTTTAATAAAGCATTCTTTTCCAACAGGAGAAAATTCTTTATACCAAAAACTTAAATATCTTCTTGAATATCTTCATCACAGGTTTCTACATGTAAAATCGCTGTTTCTCTGAAGTCTGATATTCGTTTAACACAAACACCGTAACAATAGCTACTAGTGTTTGTAGCATAGGAAACTGGTTGAAAGATCTTCGGTTAAAAACACCACCACCATCAAACTTTCCATTTTATGTGGAACTTCGTTTCCTAGGTCTTTTTTCCCCCTTGCTTTGGTATATGTAATTCTATAAACCTCTTCAAAACACTTCAGTCCATGGAAATAAATAAAATTTACACCCCTGGTAAATAAAGCTAAAATGACTCAGAAAGAGAGATAATATTAGCTATGAGGAAATAATTATTGGAAATAATTTGTGAGTTTTAAAAATATTTTAATTTAAACTATAAACCACTATGAACATCCAAACTGTTGTTACATTCTAAGCCATCAAAGTCAGAGAATGATGACAGTCGTTCGTATAAAACATGGTATATGTGTTATATGTGTTAATAGTTTCAGCGAGATACGAAATAGATATTACTGTTTCATCCATTATAGAAATGGGAAAACTGGAGCACAAATGTTTAAAAAAATTCGACTTTCCCAAGCTCACATGGCTGGTAATTGGGCATTGAGTATGCATACTTAATCATATGCCATTCTACATAATTAAACAAATTATAGTATATTACAGTTTATTTTATAGTACTCTATAGAATAGTAATGGTTCACATTTATAAAGGGTCATAGACTATGAATGTTAAGATCTTACACAAATTCTCATTTAAATCTTTCAAAAGCCCATTACCATCACCCTCTTACATGACTATCAAACAGCATCTCAAATAACAAAGAGATGCCCCACATTCACTACACAAAACTCAGTAAGCAGTGGCACTTATGTCTAGATTAAATACTGAACTTCTTGTTTTAATTGTGGTAAAAAAAACATAATGTGAAATTTACCATCTTCATCGTTTTTAAATGGACAATCCAGTAGTGTTAACTATATTCACATTACTGAGAAACAGATCTCCAAAACTTCTCTTCATCTTGGAAAACTGAAACTCTATATACTCATTAAACAACAACTCTCCCTTTTCCTCTACCCTTAAAGTACTACCAGGGCTCAGGGAACAATACCCAAAGTATAGCACTTTGTCACACTGAGCACTGTTGGATTAAAATAAATTGGAAGGGCTTGAAGGCTGCCTCAGAACCAAGGACTTCCCAGCCTTCTCTCATTTCTCCACTCCCATCCCCTGGCCCCTTCCAACACACACACACACACACACACACACACACACACACACACACACACACACACCACAGTGAGGGACTTTCCCTAGAAATTCCTTAATCTGAGAAAAACTTCTTCCCAATGAAATCCAACTGTCTTAAAACCCCCACTGCAGGAATCTCACAAAAAAAAAGACAGAAAAGATTAACTATCCAAGAAGAAAAAGACTAAAAGTTGTTGCCACATCCAGACAGCCTTGTCCTGTATTGTACTGAGGGCAGCTCCCAGAGGTTACCTGGGAGACATTATCTGCATAATTAGACAACCTTTGTTCCCAGGGAAGTTCTGCCTCTTGCCTTTCCAAAAGTTGTCATCACCTCCCCCAAGAGCTCTGAGGACATTTGTCCCAGGCAATCCTGTGTTCTTTCGGCTCACTGATTTCTCCTAATAATCATTTACTACCCCTCGGAATTACCTACACCCCAATTCCTTCTCCTTTATGAAGAGGGGTATATAAGTACCTAAATCTCATTGGATTTTTGAGTAATCACTCTCCTATGATTTTCCCGCCTGCATATTAATACCTTTGTAAGCCTTTTCTCCTGTTAATCCATCCATTGTCAGTTAATTACAGTGAACCTTCAGAGAGGACAGGGGAAGTGTTGCCTTCACTCCTACAGCATTCAAATAATAAGCATTTTTGCATCATACACACATCTATAAACAAACACATATACATCCCACCAAATGGTAGTACTGGGTTTAAAATTGCATTTTTCTTTAAGAAAATAATACCTTAAAATTATAGAAATATCAGAGACGCTGATTTAAAGGCATTTACATTGTAAAAGTAAGCCCCATAGCTGCCTTTTTGTAATTTTTACTTTTTTTTTTTTTCAAGATGGAGTCTCACTCTGTTGCCCAGGCTGGAGTGCAGTGGCGTGATCTCGGCTCACTGCAACATCCACCCCCCAGGTTCAGGAGATTCTCCTGCCTCAGCCTCCTGAACAGCTGGGATTACAGGCATGCACCACCATGCCTGGCTAATTTTGTAGAGATGGGGTTTCACCATGTTGGTCAGGCTGGTCTCGAACTCGTGACCTCAAGTGATCCACCGGCCATGGCCTCCCAAAGTGTTGGGATTACAGGCGTGAGATACCACATCTTTTTTTTTTATTTTTTTGAGACAATGTATCACTCTGTGACTGGAGTGGAGTGGCATGATCATGGCTCACTGCAACCTCTGCCGCCTCAGCCTCCCAAGTAGCTGGGACTACAGGTGTGAACCACCACACCAAGCTACTTTTTCTATTTTTTAAAAGAGATGGGGTATCACCATGATACCCAGGCTGGTCTTGAAACTCCTGAAATAAAGTGAGTTTTTACATTTTCACACAAGAAAAACAGCTGAGGTCACTGTGAAAGGTTTTAATGTGCTAATCACAGCTACCTATCAGAGCTAAATGTCTGAGAAAGGGAAACTTGAAACTATGTAACAACAACTGAAGAACAAATTTACACACTCCCTTTTCACCTTCTCCCCCTATACACACATCTACAGGCTAATTTCCTAAAGGGAATACAAAAACAATTTTTAAATTAAATTACCACATGCACTATATTTTTCTTCACTGGTGAAACGCAAGTGCAAAGAACCCTGGAAGACATTTACAGAATCTGCTTCTCAATTCTCAGAGTTCAGGACATTCGCTATAAGGCTGATCAAAGCATTTCATACTTAAATGGCCGTAAGATTCAAGTGTTCAAACTTTGCATAATAAAAAGGCAGAACAATCTATCAGAACCAATAACATAATCTCCATTTGAGAGGCTGAATCACACTTGACAACGTAGAGAATAATACAGAAAATTACAAAAAAGTTAAGCAACAAAACACAAAAA
Organism: Nomascus leucogenys; assembly: GCF_006542625.1. Taxonomy (NCBI): domain Eukaryota; kingdom Metazoa; phylum Chordata; class Mammalia; order Primates; family Hylobatidae; genus Nomascus; species Nomascus leucogenys. Next base: position 38,811,248 of record NC_044401.1, on the reverse strand, counting down.
TCTTTAACATAAAGGAATAGACAGGTCTGATTTTAAAATAAATAAATGAAAAGGAAAGGATGTGACCACTCTCACCTATAAATACAAATATTTGAGTACGTAAGTACTTGAGAAACTAGCGCCATCTTGGTTTCAGCTGGAGGGCGGTTGGCGTGGCAGGGGGTGAAGGGTGACACTGATAAGTTTATTGAAAGTGAGGAAGGCAAGCTTCTTAAGAAGAAAAATTTAAGGCCAAATGGCTCAGTTCAGTTAGTACAAGTAACTTGTAATGTGGAAGTGGCAAAGTCCAATAAGGTGAAACATAAACATGGTTAGGAGAATTCATGCTATTCATGCATATTATCCATGAATCCATGGTATCCATGCATTAAAAGTAACATTATTAATAACAAAGAATAATATAAAGAAACTTACATGATCAAGGCTTTGTGCCAGACACTGCTCTATGCTATACTAATATTTTACTTTATTCTCTCAATAACCTAATGAGAGGACTGTGGTGGTGGTGATGATGAGGATGATGATGATGATGACAATGACCATGATAATTTTATATATCCACTTTAAAGAAAGGGAAACGGAGGCTTATAGATATCAGGGGAGTAAGCTGAGGCAGTCTGACTCCTGAGCTTGTGTTATTTCATGAGATTAAGAAAATTAGCAGTTATTGCCAAGCTTGCCTTCCCCAAACCACAGCTGAGATGATTCAGAAGGTAGATGAAGGGAGAGAAGCCAGCTAAGAGTCTGTTTCAATAAACATCAGGTTCACAACAGAAGGATGTGAGAAGTATATAAGCAAATAATCAGCAATACTTATGTCGGGAAAATAACTAAAAATGAAGCGAAAAATGTTATAAACGTATTTTAGTGCCTTTCTGGTCCATGCTTTCAGTGTATTTCTCTGCTCTTTTAGCTCTCAGAGCTGTATGATGAGTGAGCATGATGTAGTCTTTCCTACTCCCCCTCTACCCCAGAAAGGTTTTCCTTGTTCTTAGTTAAGGATGTGGGAAAATGGGCCACTCGGACAGCTGGCTAACAGATGAGACTATGTAGGCAACTACCACAAACTTGCTCCGAGAAAGTAAAACAAAGTGATGGCATTAGTATAAAAAGGCAGTATTTAAAAGGTGTGAATGTGAAATGGGGAAGAGAAACACAGTTGACCCTTGAACAACATGAGTTTGAAGTGCGTGGGTCCACTTATACGTGAATTTTCTTCAGCCTCTGCCACTCCTGAGACAGCAAGACAAACCCCTCCTCTTTCTCCTCCTCCTAGCCCACTCATTGTGAAGATGAGGATGAAGGCTTTATGATGATCCACTTCCATTTAATGAATAATAAATATATTTTATCTTCCTCATGATTTTCTTAATAATATTTTATAGGCCAGGTGCAGTGGCTCACAACTGTAATCCCAGCACTTTGGGAGGCCAAGGCAGGTGGATTGCTTGAGCCCAGGAGTTGGAGGCCAGTCTGGGCAACATGGCAAAACCCCATCCCTACAAAAAATAGCATGGTGGTGCGTGCCTGTAGTCCTAGCAACTCTGGAGGCTGAGGTGGGAGGATCGCTTGAGCCCAAAAAGTGGAGGCTGCAATGAGGTGTGATTGCACCATTGCACTCTAGCCTGGGAGACAGAGTGAGACTCTGTCTCAAAAAAAAATAATAATAATATTTTCTTTTTCTAAGTTACTTTATGTAAGAATACAGTTTTACAGTTTATAATACATATAACATACAAAATACATGTTAATTGACTGTTCATGTTATTGGTAAGGCTTCCAGTCAATAGTAGGCTATTAGTAATTACATTTTCAAGGAGTCAAAAGTTATACCAGGATTTTAGACTGCACGAGGGGTCAGCACCCCTGGCCCCAGTGTTGTTCTAGGGTCAATTGTAATTTTATTTTGTAGCAGGGTTTCTCAGACTTGGCACTACTGACATTTCAAGCCACAGCATTCTTCATTATGAAGGGATGTAATGTACATTATAGGCTATTTAGCGGCATCCTTGGCCTCTACTCACGAGATCCTAGTGGCAGAGCTGTAACAGCCAAAGTTACCAAATATCCCAGGACAACTGTTTTCGACATATTTAATGTATTTTTATTTAGTTTTGTTTATTATTAATTTTTATTTATACAGAGCAGTCAAGATAAGATTTGCAGACGGTAACAGGGCTGGAAATTCAAACAAAGCCTGGGAAATACATGCTGCTAAAATATCATGGAAATTCTGCCTAGTCAGATATCAGCTATACAGAGTTAACATTCAAGTTATATGGATGATGAAAACCCCAACAACGAGAAGAAGGAGGGGCAGCAGAGTCCAAGACAAAGCCTTAAGGAGATAACATGAAGTTAATGGTCATGCACAAGAAAAGACATGAGAAAAAAGTTTCGGAAAGGAAAGAACAAGCTTATGGCATCCCATCTTCTCCAGAGCCATCGGCAGCTTGAAGAAGGGTGCAATCAGAGGCAGAGTTCACAGCAAGGTCCAAGAAAATGAGAACCCAGATGACACATTTGCTTTGAGCCAAAACGAAAGGGCTCTAGAAAAGCATTTGAAGCCACCACCTCACCATCTGGTGCCCTGGATCAGTCCTTAATTACAATCATGGAATGAAAGAGTTAATGTATATTCTAATATGCTTGGGTCACTAGCAATTCCTATCAGCATAGGTTCTAATTCCATGGCAGCATTCAGTGAGGAAAAAAAGAAGAAAACCTTTTTTTTTTTTTTTTTTTTTTCCTGAGTTGTGGATGCAAACCAGTCAACCATACTGGCCAAATCCCAACTCTCCAATCGCTTTGTAATATATACTATTCACCCAGCCTGGAGTCTTCAATGACAGCTATTCATGTGTCCCAAGCTGATCAAATGCAGACCATAGCGATGGTTCAGCACTACTTGCCCTTATTGAACGAACAGAAAATGTTTCCTTCTCCATCTGGTGCACAAACTCTGCTGCTTCTTTTAGACTTTTAATGGAGTGTCCTCTAAATGGCACATCAGAGAAAACATTTTGATCTGAAGAACATGTATAGAAGGCAGCTACTTGTTCAGCAGCAACCCTGGCCTTTTGGGATATGTGAAGTCTTGGTTCTGAATAATGGGGTTGAGGGGGGAAAAAAGCTTTTACTGCTATTCTAAACACCCCTTAGTCTCCTCTGACTCAAAGCCGCTAATTATGCCAGGCAGGCTGAATGATGAGTAGTGGTTTTGTGATCCCAACTATTGTTCAGTAGGGCTGAGATCACCAATGCATTTTACTAGGTATAGAGAATTTGAAGGGAAAAGTCTGAGTACTTATTATCTCTTTGTTTTCTTAAACAGTGCCTATTTACAAACTTTTCACTAGTGAGTAAAAACATTTACTGGCAATAAAACACAGCAGTGTTTCTGAATGTTAACCTCTCCCCACAAACCATGATGAAGTACTCTAAGTTTCTGGAAGAAAAAAAAAACACTGCTTTTTTTTGTGTGCCATAAACACAGGGTGAGGTGATGGAAAGGAAAGAGTAACACATTTAAAAGAAGAAGAAGAAAAAAGAAAGAGTAAGATATTTAGAAATAGTTTTTTTTTTAAAGAAGTATATGTTTCTTTGGAGCTACCTATACACAAAATTAAGAAACTATACATTGCCTTTACAAAACCACAATAAAGTAAATTAAAAAACAAGGTATCACAACACACACACAACAGATGGGGTGTGGGGCAGGGAGACTCTTAAGCCTCAAGAAATTATATCGGCAATAAAATACAGGGCATGAGAATGAAGAAGAGTGCAGCCAAGTAATAAATCCTGTGCTTTCTGAGGGAGACTAGCCATCCTTCCTTTAGGCAGATGTTTATTTTCTAAGAAGTGAGGAGGGATACTATTAAAACATTTATAGTTTTAAAATATTTTAATTATCTCTGGTCCTTGCCTTCATAAAGGTCCTTGAGGTAAAAGCCATGAGGTGTAGGGGAGGTGGAGATGGTGAATGGGTACCAAAAAAATAGTTAGAAAGAATGAATAAGACCTAGTATTTCACAGCAAAACAGGGTGACTATAGTCAATAAGAACTTAATTACGCATTTCAAAATAACTAAAAGAGCATAATTGGATTATCTGTAACACAAAGGAGAAATGCATGAGGTGATGGATACCCCCATCTACCCTGATGCGATTATTACACATTGCATGCCTGTATCCAAATATCTCACATACCCCATAAATACATACACCTACTATGTACCCACCAAAATAAAACATAATGATATTATATACAGTTGCTAAATAATTAGAACTGTACCCAAATATAAATAATAAATAATTGATGAACAAGATAAAAAGTGAAAACACATTTGTTTTCTACACACACTGTATATTCCCTTAATAACTTCTGGCGTTATTGAACACTGAGTGAACAGACATGGCAGTGTCTTCCTTCGCATCATGGATAGTGAAATGATCTTGGGAAAGAGCTGTGATCATGTAAACAACCTAACTATCCAAATGTCATTTTCACTTAGTGGACTGTAAAATCTTGCTCTCTCTTTTTCTCTCATTCTTTTACAACTTAATTCTAAGTTCCCTTTTTGTCAGCGTTGTCGTCACAATTAAACAGAACTAAGAACTAAAAGGCAATTTTTTACCGAGAAATGTGTTTATCTCACAAAATTACCAGACTTCTCTATCTGGTGCAATTTTAGGGAGGATTTCAATTAGTAAAAGTTCAAATTGAAAGAGCTATGAAGATGGAAAAAGACTAACACCTTCCCTAACTTACACAACATAATTCTGAAATCTCTATTATAATTTTTGTGGTCTAACATTTCCCTTAGAAGGCACACTACATTACTTTTATCTCCAGAGACCTTTTATCCCCACCTGCTGGAAGCATGAAACATAACTGGGTCCAAGATAATCATTGACACATTTCAGGAAGAGAAAATATTTACACGAGTTAGATTTTTAAATCAGCTGTTTTAAGCTATATCCTTTGGCGCGTTATTTCTGTCACTGAAGTAATTCACAACTCTAAAACTCTTTGTTTTGTAATTGTTACAAGGTTTATTCTCTTCTATTACTTTTAAAGATTTAAAATGGGCTGTTACATTGCGTCAAAATTGTCAAGCAATTATTCTGCAAACCAAATAAAGGAAATATATAACAGTTGGATACTAGCCAAATTATGATCCTTAGGAAAGACACTGGTATGGAAAGATCACATATCACATATCTTGAGTTATAAGGAATGTGATATACGTGGTCTGTCATATACCAGAAAAAGATGCTGGGATAAGAGCTTCGAAAGTAAGATATCAGTTGGTATCACAGAAGTAAAAAGTAGAAGAGAGAGGCTGTAAGGTGTAGGGAGAATAGAGGGAAGGGAGAGATTTGTTAAAGGATATAAAATTACGGGTAGCTAGGAGGAATAAGTTCTGGCGTTCTATATCACTGTAAAGTAAGTTCTAGTGTTCTATACCACTGTGAAATGACTATAGTTAATGATAATATAGTTTCAAATAGCTAGAAGGAGGATATTGAAGGTTCCCAACACAAAGAAATAATAAATGTTTGAGAGGATGGATATGCTTACCATACATTATATGTATTAAAACATCACTAGGTACCCCATGAATATAAACAGTTATTCTGTGTCTATTTAAGAAAATAAAATTTAAAAATAAAAAAATTTAAGGCCGGGAACAGTGGCTCATGCCTGTAATCCTAGCACTTTGGGAGGCCAAAGCGGGCAGAACACTTGAGGTTAGGAGTTTGAGACTAGCCTGGCCAACATGGCAAAACCCTGTCTCTACTAAAAGTACAATAATTAGCTGGGCATGGTGGCACAAGTCTGTAGTCCCAGCTACTCAGGAGGCTGACGTGGGAGGATCACCTGAGCCCAGGAGGTAGAGGTTGCAGTGAGCTGAGATTGCACCACTGCACTCCAGCCTGGGTGGCAGAGTGAGACCCTGTCTGAAAAAAATAATAATAAATAAAAGTAAGAAATTCACTATTTTTAACAGAGGAAGACAGCTTTCTTTGCCTAGGATATAACATTGAGTTTTCTCAGTGGAAATGAAAGCAGAAAACAGCTGCCTTGCATTTTCCTTCTGTTGTATAAATTAATTGTCATTGTTGATTATTCACTAATTTACTTTAAAAAAAAAACCCTATATACCATTGAAAAAAGATCCTTCCATTGGACAGGAACGTTTTTGAATTTAATATATAAATTAAGTTAATACGCTTCTGGATTGCTTAAATATAATTGTATATAATAAATTATTGAGTGGAAGCCTAAAAAAGTCCATAGAAAAACAAAATAAAAGTCCATAATGCATATAAAAACAAAGTATTTGCCTTTTGATTAAAGAATTGTACACCTTAGTGGTGTTTAATGATAGCAAGAGCCACTGCAGGAAAAAAGAAAGAAAGGAGAAATTATCAGCCAACATTAGATTTCTCTTTTAAACTAACTAGGATTTTAAAATTTTTCCTAAGAAAATATTTAATACACTAGAATATTTTTCCTAATGCACTAGATTTTGTTTCCCCCTTGGTGCTCTTTCAATCATTGTTGATTGATGATATGCCATTTTGGTCATACTGAATGTGTAAGAATAAATGAATAAACTGTTTTTTGGCTAATATTCCACAATGTTAAATTACAAATTTCCTCCAGCATTTAAACAGGAGAGCAGTGGAGTGTCCCTGCCAAAAGTTTGCCACCCGCTACGAGCATATACTTCAATGAATCTAAGACAGGTTTCTGGCAAACAAGTCAGTTTTCCTTGTTAGCTAATTATAAATAAGTAAAAGTGAGGACAAGTTGGTTACATTACCATAATCTATAGCTAGTAACAAAGCAATGAGATTGGATTCATATTTTCAATATATACTTATTGAATGGTTATTATTTACAAGTATTGTACTTGGCACAGGAGAAATCATAAACAAAAAAATTAAGCATCTTCCATCCTCTTTCAAGTCTACATTTAGTTCACTCTAAAGAGAGTAAGGTACGTATATTCTTTCTCAAATCTCCAAATCAGTTCTTCACCTTTAGTTAGGCTTTATTAAAATTTAAAGAACACATTTTATACATCAACTAAAAAAACTACATATCAGGCTATTTTCAGTAACTAGCACTCATAGAAGTCCCATCAATAGTTGCTGAATGAGTGATAAGAACAGCAAAATGAATTAATTCTGGATTTACATATTTATAAATGAAACAGCAAGCAAGCTTAATAAAATAAAATGGCAGATATAAGCTCTTACACATACAGTTAAAATAAGTATAATTTAAATTGCCTTTGTAATAGGAATCAGTCTGTGGTTGTTCCTTTTAAGGGTCTAATAAATCACTGTGAAAATATTAGCACTGTATTCCAACCAACCATGTTAATTATTACAGGTAATAACAACCTACATTAAAAAATCTAAATATAAATTATATTATGGATAGGATTAGCAATTGATTAAGGAGGCAGATCAGGCACACACAACGCCTCCTCTATTTCTGAAAACCCACTGAAATAAATGCGCAAAGGTACTAAAGGAAAGTCCTGAGATGGAAAAACAATTGGGGTAGGAAGATGGGTACCACCAATGAACAAGAGATATTAGTACAATTTGAACATGTCCAGGAATTAAATAGAGCTGCAGCTTAGAATCTACTGCAAAAAAGCTCTGGAAAATGTAGAAGTGTGCTGAAGCTTTGGAAACCAAGATCCAAAGTCAGCAGGAACTTTAGAAGATGGATGTGAAAAAGGAACTGAAGACAAAGAGATTAATTGAAGGTCTGTATAAGGACAAATCTTTCACTTATCATCCCCTCCCCAAATGCAGGCAAAAATCAGGCAGCTGGCATTTACCTCCAGCAAAAATAGCTGACCCTTTCCTGGTGAAACTGAACAAACTGCCAGGTGAAACCTGGTATAATGCTCACTATTTGATTTGAGTGATCCTGTAGCCTGACAGCTGGCTTCCTGGCTTCCTTGCTGATCCTAGTAAAGCGAAAGTCTCACATTTTCTTACACAGAATTCTAAGTGATAATTCCACATGGGAATCAGTTATAACACAAAAACAGAGGACTTTCATTAACGATACAGTTGCTTATTCCATAGGAAGGATTATCAGACATACGAGAAAAAGCAGCAGGATGAGATGGAAGGGCCAAATTTAAGAAACTAAACATTGACACCAGAGGAAATGGAGCTAACTCAGGCATCATAGAAGAAATTATAGAAAAAAATACTAGAGAATAAACTCAGACATATTTAGGAAGATATTCTATCTACAAAAAAGCAAAATCCTATGAAAAATGAATAGAGAACTAGCACATACTTGTAGAAATTAAAAGTATGACTACATTTTAAATTATGGCTAAAATTAAAAATGAAAACTGTGTCACAGGCCTACAAAGAAAACAGTCCAGATTATAATGTAATGATAGAATGCTCTGGGATAATAATTTCTACTAATAAGTGTAAGACTGAATACAATTATTTGACAAAGAACATGGTGCCATATGCCTTCCTAATGGATTTCAGATTGTTTAGGCATCCATGACTACCCAACATGTTTCAGGTCAAAGTGATACCAATCCTGGATCCTGGCGTAGATATCATCTTGCTAAGCCAACCTCCACATGTCATTTCCTTGGTACATTTATTGGTCCAAAGGTAGTATTTATCTGCAGGTGGCTCAATAAGACTGATGGGAAGGGCTTACATTGTTAAGCTGGAGGAGGGTTTCCTCTCACTATTGCTGAAAGTGAAAGAAGGATCCCTAGTTACCACTAGCAACAATTTTGCCTAAACAAGGAAAAGTAGTCCTAAGTAGAAGCAGACCCTGGCAATGACAGGAAATATGCAGTGCTTGATGACATTTGTGAGCAGTTTGTGTCACTTGAATTATTACTTGTATGACATAATACATTTACTTACTGTTTAAAGTAGTGTGAGTCAAGGTGTGCTGTGGCTTGCTGGTAAAAGCTACACAATCCCAAAGCCACTGTTTAAACAGAATACAAATACCCTTGGAGTTGTGGCGTGTGTCAACTTTGTCTAAGGCATTTAAAATCAAGACCAAGACAAGTAAAAAAAGAGTCTAGAAACACAATATTATCACACATTGTTTCACACTAGAAGACATTCAAGAAATTCAAGCATGTCTGTGTACATCTAGTGTTTTCCAGAGCAACAAAACCCTTGCTCTAAGAAAGCTCTGAAGTGGATCAGATTCTTCTATTTACCAGAAGCTGAAGCAGCAGTAAGGACAAAAGAACATGCGAAGATTTTCGTTGGAGATGAGAATACATATATCTAGTTAGCCATGGAGTGGCAGAAAAGCTGAACAATATTTTATCTAAGTATTTCACAACACTGAGCTCAGACTTTCTCAATTCTCCTCTCATAATCCCACCATTTATAGAATCTAACTCAATTTTAAATCATCAAAGGAAATCAACTCTGAACACAAGAGGACTGCATTCAAGCCAAATAATGTAAAATTAGTTCACACTTGTGAATCTGACATGTTCTTGAATCAGACACGTGTGGGTGGATGGATATGGTAAAAAGATTAATTTTAACAATAAGATGCTCAAGGGTGCATGCACAAGCACAAGCACACACATACATACATGCATACTTTCAAAACGTTTCTTTAAAAATCCTACTTAACAAGCGTACTCAAATCCTAAGTAAATTGCATTGTAAGGAGACCTTATTTTCCCCCTCATAGTTGTAAATTCCTTGAATTTGAGTCAAATTTAGGCAGGAATACAAAGGCCTAAAAGCCTGCATCTACTCACTTCTTTATTTAAGTGGAGGCAAGGGTGTAATACACTTATATATGTAGTTGAACCCAGTCAAATCAGTTCTTAGACTTATTAGGGCATGACGCTGTTGACACAAGGCTAAGTGAGAAGCCTTGACCTTTGCATTTCCGCCATGACCTCAGGGACCAGACCTCGTCATCTCACCCCAACCTTTACAACGTGAATCACACCAGATCGGGTGGCTGTGTTTTTTGAAGGATCCATTGGCCCAAATGAAAACTATTTACTTTGCCCATAACTGTTCATTCCTATGAGGCTTTTGTTTTATTATTTTGTTTTCCAGGGCTTCCAAAGTGAAATCTATTCTACTTCTGTAAAAACAAGATGTTCTCTAAATTCTTTAAAGTTTGCATCAAAATCTGTTAAGCCAAAATGTTTTCTTTTTTTTTTCCCACAAAATCCTGTCATATTTTGACAGGAATTCAAAGCAAAGCAAAAGTTGTGTGTAAAAAGGGTGTTAAATATTAAAGGAGAAGAAAGAGAATGGTTATTTTACTAGATACCAGCTTTAAAAAAAAAAAATGACTTGGATGTTATAGTTTCCAGCACTTACATGAAGTTTCTCATGAGAGGCCTCAACAAATCTAGTCATTTCAGCCAAATTGACCTATATAGATATCAGACTTTATTTCTCATCTGCCTTTAAGATCAATATAGATACAGAACAGAGTTTTAAAAGGAAGCTTTCGCCTTTTAATTCCATTCCTGGATGGTCACAAGTAACCTTATGCCCTCAAACTCCATTCCTCGACTGATATCCAGGCTCCAAGATTTGAATTCAACCAGTGAAAAGGAAAGGGCTGTATCAGATTACCCCAAGTATTTACTCAGATAAATGGTAAGGATGGAAGCATTTGGGGGGAAGCTGGATCTATTAAAAACAGTGGAGAAAAAAGGGCAATTTTCCCCTCTAAATGTGCGCTAGCATATTTTATGGAGGTAAACGGCCTTCTTTATGTAAAAGATAGTAAATCTGTTGATGCCGTTTGCTAGGATAGCGTTATCTTAACAAAGGGCATCACATTCAGGGTTTAAGGTATCTAAATCTCAGCAATGTGAAACAGGACTTTTAAAAGAACTTTCAATTGGAAATACCAAGTAAATGGGTTCACACAGCATGAATTTTATTGTAGACCAACCTAATTTTCACATTTTCCTCTCTAAAACAAGTGAGTCATTTGTTCTCTGTACTCATAATGGAAAGAAAACAAGAGTTTCTTTGTTTGTGTACATTAACTCAATGCTGTAAAAGTCATGCAGCCAAGCTTCACTATACTTTCACCTTTAAACCTTAACCTGACTTGTAACAATATTTGTAGCCTCTAAAATTACACTGGTTGCACCCAGACGGAGTTAATCACCCTTCACTGTCTCAGTGAAAAGTATAATGACCTACCATTTAATGGGAGGCCATTAAAACGCTAGAAGGGGCAAGAATTCACATCGTGTGTTTATACATACCTCACAGACATGAATCCATACATTCAGCCTACCAGGACAGTTTTCATATGGCACTTGCTTAGAGAACCAGATGGAAACTAATGACTGCTGTACACTCGAAGCCAGAAGTGTCTATTCTGCTGTCTTCTGTAGAGCACCTTATACTTTTAATACTGACAAAAATTAATTCTAACCAATTCCATCTGTAACTGAACAAAGAATAATCCAAATCAAAGTTGGGTAACTGATGATATTCTTTTCTTTCCCTAACTACCGTTGCTTCCAACAAAAGGCACATTCATCACCAGGAGCCTTGATTTCTACCTGCAAAGTATGTCCCAAATCCTGCCTTCAGGGCTGCTACATTGCACAAATCCAAAGGGTGGTATCTGGTCACTCATGGTGCCTAGGCTTGCTCCAGAGGGTGGTTAATGACGCCAGCAAGCATGATGAACCTGAAACTGAGCAACACACAGGCCTGCACTGCTTCTATCCACCTCCCTACTACCACCTCAGACACAGCCATTACCAAACCCTTCTAAAGTGATCTTTTAAATCTCCGCCCCATCTCCACTCTTGCCTCTATAGCCCGTCGATCGGGAGCATGTTGGGTAATCTTTTCTGTTTTTAAAGTAAATCATGTGACTCTTCTGCTTAACACCATTTTAATTCACATTTGAGTTCTTTAAAAAAGTCTAGGTCTGAAGACAACAGCTCAGGCTTGTAATCCCAATGCTTTGGGAGGCAGAGACCGGAGGACCACATGAGCCCACGAGGTTGAGGCTACAGTGAACTATGATGGCGCCACTATACTCCAGCCAGGGCAACAGAGCGAGACTCTGTCTCCAAAAAAAAAAAAAAGAAATTAAAAAGTAATAAAAAAGTCCTTACTAGGCCCTTCAAACCCCTAAATTAGAGAATAAAAAGTGCGTACCCACAGGATCAGGTAGTTAAATAAGAGCAACACAGGCCAGACATTCAGATGTGGGCATACATGATATAAGTGAAGGGTACTGGCAAACCAGAGAACATGGGGGCTGCCTAAAGGGGCAGCTCCAGTCCAGCTCCAAATGAAAGATTCCACATGGGAGGGAGAATCTGAAGTTATCAGACCATCTAGATTTTTCAGAGAAGCTAGAAATCTGGATTTTAATGAAAAAATTTCAATTTTTTTATGTTACCCCAATATTTTTAAAACAATGTGAAATAAATCAAATACCTCCGCCAACTGGTATATAAGGCTCTTGGGTGATCACTTCTCAAAACAATCTCCCAAGCCAGGCCTGGTGGCTCACACCTGTAATCCCAGCACTTTGAGAGGCTGAGACAGAACTGCTTGAGGCCAGGAGTTCAAGACAACCCTGGCCAACACATTGAAACCCATCTCTATTAAAAAAAAAAAAAAAAAAAAAATCTCCCACTTTATCTCTATCCTTGGACAATCTACCACTTCTGTTTCTCTAATTTATCAAGGTTTTCCTGCCTCCGAACCTTTGTACTTATTTTACCCATGAATTTCTACATTTCTTCTATCTAATAGTGGCCTCTCTCTGCAAGTCACTGAAACATCACCCTATTTCCTACTTGATTCTCTTATAGTGTCTCATCCTCATGGAAGATTTGACCAGTTCACACTGGTAAATTTAGTCTACAAGGAATGGCTTTACTGATGTATTAATAAAACCCTTTTTCAATAAAAATCAATGCAGAACATATTTAAATGAGTGAACAAGATAGATCCACACATATAAACACACACGCACACACACACACACACAAACTTTTGAACTTCAGGCTAACAAGGTTATTTGTTAAACATCTACATTAAATTGCTACAAATATTGTTTGTGTGTACACAGATACATAAACGTGTGTATACACATAAGAATACATGCTTGTAAGTGTATGATTTATGTGGAGGTGGATTAATATATAAGTAGATATTAAGCTACCACAATGTTGTTCTGCCAGATGGACTCTTTTTAAGGAGTATCTTCATGTAGATATAAGACAGTGGTTCTCAACTTTTGTTCCCCAGAACACCTGGCAATGTCTGGATACTTTTGCCGGTCACAAATGGGGGATGCTATCTACTGGTAGTGAGACAGGCCAAGGAAGGCTGCTAAACATCCTACAATGCATAGGACAGCCTCTACCACAAAGAATTATCTGGCCCAAAATGTCATTAGTGCTGGACTTGACAAACCCAGATAGAGTTTTCTCCTTCCTCCACTCCAATTTTGCCAAAAGAAGGAATAAGCATCCCACATTTTTGGTTTTTGGGTGGCATGGAATAATTTCAAATGTTCCTCAACACCACTGTGAAATAGATCTTTTTTTATAAAAAAATATTGATTGTTTCTCTGACCACTAGCACATAGGTTCCATGAGAGACCAGGAAAAAAAGTGAGTTGTTTGGTTTGGTATGATTTTGGTATTCACCTAGTAGAGTGGTGATCCATTCTAAGCATTCGAGAAATGAACAAATCATTCCAGTAGCAGTAATTCACTCTTCTGTGCTTCACATTCTCCATGTCATTAAATGTTTGTTCAATCAATGCACTCAGATTGAAGCAGGAGACACTGTATTGGGTTCCAGGCACACAGAGATCAAGAAGAAATCCACCATACCCTCAAATTATTCAAAATGTGGAGTGGAAGCAAACAAATGTAAAATACAACACAATATAATTGATACATTCTTACAGCAAAGACACGTACAGAACACCACAGTAGCACACAGAAGGGGCCAACTCCCCTAGACTTGAAGAATTGGAGTTGGGGAGGGGAGGATAAGCATCCTCCTGAAGTGATGCTTGATCTGTCTTATGTGTGCTGAGTATTAATTAGGCAGCAGGGTAAGAGGAAGAAAGAGCATTTCAAAAGATGAGATCTGACAAGTTGCATACTGCAAGCAGTTTAGCATCTGTGGGGAAAGAGACGGTTTATCTTTGGAAATGAGAAGAGTAACAATAAAGACCTTAATGTGTAAACATCAATGAATTTCTGTTTTAGTATATGTTGGACCAGACTTCATTATTTTCTTCCCACTCTGAGATTCAGTGAACCTCTAATTTTATTCTAGATAATGTTACATAGTGATTGCTCAGTAAATATTTGTGAAATTAAATTGTAACTTGCACCTACTCCATACCCCATGGTTTTTCCAAATCAACAGTGTATATTGCAATTGCAACGTACTTATCGAAGAATAGACTTGTTCAAAATTGAAGTGAGTGCAGCTAAAACAGACTCAGAAATAACCATTTCCTTTAATTTTTCTCTTCGTTAATAACACATATGTCTAATCTTAAGTACCAGCTCATAGTATTTTAGTCTAAATAGTAATAGTAATAACAACGGCAAAAGCAGGCAGGAAGAACTAGTTTTATTTTAGGCCACGTTCTGTCTCTACCTGCTTGCTCTCAAGCTTCAATAGAGAAACTTGCCCTATACTTACACTCAGATTTCTCCTAAAGCTGAGTCTCTACATCAGATTATTATCTTAATATTTTGTAACGTTTCAGGCATTGCATTTCATGTTTTGTAAAATGCTTAGGTGGACAACCCACTGGCATCACAAAGTCAACCCAAGTGCAATTCCCAGTGTTTCTTGTAAACATAATTGTTCTTCCCTTACCGCTTAAGTCCTTGTTGTCCATGTTAGTCTAGTCTCCTGATAGTCACCTGAAATCCCTTCCTGCTGCATATATTCTATCAGTTCTATCTGTTCAATCTACTATTCAAAAACAGTTTATCTTTCCTCTTTGCTTCATTTCCAGTAACAATATCTTAACTCATCATCTCTCCCCTTCATTAGTTTAATAGCCTAATCCAACTTCCATGCTACTGGTTGAGAGATGTTTCTATCCCATACTATTTTGGATAGGCAGTTACCTACATAAAAAGCATTTAAATGGTTTCCTTTGCCACATAGTTAAAGGCAGTCTACTTAACACAGAATAAGAATATCTTCAT
Organism: Nomascus leucogenys; assembly: GCF_006542625.1. Classification (NCBI taxonomy): domain Eukaryota; kingdom Metazoa; phylum Chordata; class Mammalia; order Primates; family Hylobatidae; genus Nomascus; species Nomascus leucogenys. The sequence continues at coordinate 38,795,988 of NC_044401.1, read as the reverse complement.
ATTCTGAGACATACAAGTGGCCAGGAAAAATATGAAAAAATGCTCCACTTCACTAATATTCAGAGAAATGCAAATCAAAACTACAATCCATAGCATCTCACACCACTCAGAATGGCTATTATTAAAAAGTCAAAAATAACCAATGTTGGCAAGGCTGTGGAGAAAAGCGAACACTTATTATACACTGTTGGTGGGAATGTAAATTAGTGCACATACCGTTAAAAAAAGTTTGGAGATTTTTCAAAGAACTTAGAACAGAACTACTATTCAAGCCCCAAATCCCATTAACCAAAATAAAACAAATCAACCTACAAAAAGATAAATACACTTGCATGTTCATGACACTACTTACAATACCAAAGACATGGAACCAACCTAGGTGCCCATCAACAGTAGAATAGATAAATAAAATGTGGCATGGAATACTATGCAGCCATTAAAAAGCATGAAATCATGTTCTTTGCAGCAACATGGATACAGCTGAAAGCCATTATCCTAAGCAAATTTACACAGGAACAGAAAACCAACTTTCACATGTTCTCAATGATAAATGGGAGCTAAACTTTGGGTATTCATGGACATACAGATGGGAACAATAGACATCGGTGACTACCAAAGGGGAAAGGAAGGAAAAGGAGCAAGTGTTGAAAAACTAACTTTTGGGTACTATGCTAAGTACCTGGCTGACTAGATCATTCTTACCCCAAACCTCTGCACCGTGCAATATAACTCTGTAAAAACCCTGCAGATGTACCCCCTGAATCTAAAATAAAAGTTGAACAAAAAAGAGAAAATCTTCATATTCTGACCATAAGTTTATCTTTACAGGCACCTGATGTGAAAATAATTCTAAATTATTGATGGTTTCTTCAGTATACATACAACACGATTTTTCTTCTCTCTGCAGATATATGTTTTACTTATGATTAGTCTGATGGGCAATCAAGCAAAACAGATAGAATATTCATTAATATTTAGTTCAAATTTTCTTTAAATACTCCTTGACCCTAGTAGGAAGTACATTTTCCCTTCTTGCACTTCTATTACCATGCGGGTGTGTGTTCATCATATTCTAATTATTCATATGCCTTCCTCAATTATTAGACAATGTGAACTGTATTAACTCGTTCCCATGCTGCTATGAAGACATACCTGAGACTGGGTGATTTATAAAGGAAGAGGTTTAATGGATTCACAGTTCAGCATGGCTGAGGTGGCCTCAGGGAACTTACAACCATGGTGGAAGGGAAAGCAAACACATCCTTCAAATGGCAGCAGCAAGGAGAATTGCAGAGCAGAAGAGGAAAAGCCCCTTAGAAAACCATCAGATCTCTTTGATGGTAGAACTTTGTCAGATGGATAGATTGCAAAAATTTTCTCCCATTCTGTAGCTTGCATGTTTACTCTGATGATAGTTTCTTTTGCTGAGCAGAAGCTCTTTAATTAGATCCCATTTATCAAACAACCCCATCAAAAAGTGGGCAAAGGATATGAACAGACACTTTTCAAAAGAAGATATTTACGGGGCCAAGAAACATGAAAAAAAAGCTCATCATCACTGGTCATTAGAGAAATGCAAATCAAAACCACAATGAGATATACCATCTCACACCAGTTAGAATGGCAATCATTAAAAAGTCAGGAAAGAACAGATGCTGGAGAGAATGCGGAGAAATAGGAACGCTCTTACACTGTTGGGAGTGTAAATTAGTTCAACCATTGTGGAAGACAGTGTGGTGATTCCTCCAGGATCTAGAACCAGAAATACCATTTGACCCAGCAATCTCATTACTGGGTATATACACAAAGGATTATAAATTATTCTACTATAAAGACACATGCACATGTATGTTTACTGCAGCACTATTTACAATAGCAAATACTTGGAACTAACCCAAATGCCCATCAATGATAGACTGGATAAAGAAAATGTGGCACATATACACCATGGAATACTATGCAGCCATATAAAACAAGGAGTACATGTCCTTTGCAGGGACATGGATGGAGCTGGAAACCATCATTCTCAGCAAACTAACACAGGAACAGAAAATCAAACACTGCACGTTCTCACTCATAATTGGGAGCTGAACAATGAGAACACATGGACACAGGGAGGGGAACATCACACACCGGGGCCTGTCAGGGGGTCGGGGAAAAGGGGAGGGAGACCATTAGGACAAATACCTAATACATGTGGGGCTTACAATCTAGATGACGGGTTGACAGGTGCAGCAAACCACCATGGCACATGTATACCCATGTAACAAACCTGCATGTTCAGCACATGTATCCCAGAACGTAAAGTAAAATTAAATAAATAAATAAATAAACCATCAGATCTCATGAGAACTCACTCACTATCACGAGAACAGCATGGAAGTAACTGCCCCCATGATTCAACCACCTCCCACCAGGTCCCTCCCACGACACATGGGGATTATGGGAACTACAATTCAAGGTGAGATTTGGGTGGGGACACAGCCAAACCATATTATGAATTTTGTGTGTAGTGACCATAACTAATTTTGTTTTCATATCATCACTGCCTAGAAATCTTTGACTTATGGCAGGTACCCAGTAAAAGTTATATAAATTATCCTAAAGAATAGGAGAGAGTTTTACTGTACTTTTTCTGCCCATCTATATATTAGTTTCTGTAAGATGCTAGGCAATTTTTAAAAAATTCTTTTAACAATAATTTGAGGTTCTCAAACTCTCTAGATGTTTCTCAGCAATCTCAAATATAGAGCTTATCACTATAAATTCCTAAAAGAAGCAATTCAACACTTAAATGTGTCTCTTTAATAATACTGAAGGCAACCTCACTGTGAGCTCTTTACTATTACATTTATGGAAAAAAATCAATATTAAGGATAAGCAAAATATTAGATAACAAAAACTTATTTAATTTTCAGTTTGGAGGAGAATGTATTATCTTTTCTTAGATACACTTTTTTTTTTAGAATGTTAAAATGATCAGTTTAGAATTTCATTCATTCAACAAACAGTTACGGAGCTCCCACTATGTGCTAGGGGGTGTGGTAACTATTTGGATACTTTAGTTCTGTAAAATAGCCATGGGTCATCCCATACAGTGACAAGAGACTATAGATATCTACAGGAGAATCTGTAAGTAAGGAATTCAAGGAAGGCTTCCCTGATAAACTGACCATGAGCACATGTGAAGCAAGTGGCAATGACAGGCATACATGAAATGCTGGCCTGGAATGAAACAGAAAACATGAAGGGGGATATGTCACACTCAAGTTGGCAGCATTGGAAATTAGGCTGCTCTTTTGGTCATGGAACCTACACTTCTCCCTACCTTCTTCAAATTTCTTCCAGTATTACTATTTCTAATTGGTGCTTAATTAGCATTAAGTATCAATAGTCCAATATTTTGCTGCTTTCTTGGAAATACATATTCATATGAAGAGATAAAATTAAATAATACCTATAAGAAATATGTGTGTTTTGCATTTAATGTATCCCTCATTTACAGATAAGGAAGATTTAGAAAAGCTAAATATAATCAATTTCACAGTTCACCAGTGATAGTGTCAAAATTAGAGTACAGCCAGCCAGACACACAAAATGTGATAATTATTTATTAAATGAATGAATGACTCTAGAGGCCAAGCTGCTAACCACCATATTACTCCATAAATATTACTGAATTTCCCAGGCTTATGTCAATTGCTAACCTGAAAATCATGTTCTTAAGCCACAGTATTAATGCTTTCAATTTCATCTTTGCTTTCTTGAGGGTGTAACTTAACTAGCAGAGAAGGAAGTTGGAAACAGTGTCTCGGGATTCAAAAACATTTTCAACAAGCGAAGTTTGCAGCTAGTACTTCACCTGTCTTTAGAACTCCCCTCTCTCAATGGAGCCCACTGTATTGCTCCAGGATTCAAAAGGGCCTCGTTTTTCTCCATCTTCCAGACTTCTCAGTCCCTGTGCCCATCCCACACTCCACAGGAAAACCTCGATTCCCCAATGCTAAAGAGCTGAGCTCCAAGTAAAGGAAGATCTATAATCTGATTAAAATAATCACAGTAATTGTAAATCTCTTAATCCTCTTAGAAGCAGTAACATTTTTTTAAATGTGGGAGTGGGGAAGCAAGCTGATATAGCCTCTAATTGTTGGCATTTTTGTACAGTATAAACATTATTATATTTTTCTTTACTGGGATAGAAATGGCTATCACACTGACATGGCAATCTGCCCAGAAATCTGTCTCCAAACTGTCAAATTAACGCCGAATTTTCCTTGACAATGCTCATGCCTTCTCTGCTTTTGTTTGTTTGCTGTTTTGAAATCACCGGGAGGGGAGAGTAAATTATTTTTAAATTTGGGGTTTGTAAATTGGGGTCTACACCCAGAACTAACATAAACTAGTTTCTTTAAAGAAAAATAAAGCAAAACAAAACAAAACAAACAAAACTTGATAAAGACTACTTAATTAGGAAAATAATAATAGAAACAATGCAACAATTCATACTAAACAGAAGTCAAAACACGCCGAACACTCTTTCAAGCACTTTACATATGTCAACTTATTTGGTTTTCACAGTAACCCCATCAAGTAGATACTCATATTATCTCAATTTTAATGATAAGGAAAGCAGAAAAAAAAAAACGGAAAGCACAAAAAGAAATTCTATGCATTTTACTGTGAAACATAATGAAAAATAAAAATTTCTATTGACATAATCCATTCAAGGTGACATGGCTAGTTGGTAATGAAGCAGGATTTCAAATCTAGGTATTTTAACCCTGAAGTCTTACAACCTATGCTCTACTGAAAAGCACACTGAGGAGAAAAAACTCATTGACAAATAATCCAGCTCACTGTGTTATTCCCAGGTTAAAAACTACAGCACTTCAATTCTGGAAGAGACTGAAATATCCACTGGTTCAATTCCTGCATATTACAGATGAAAAACGACATACCCATGGCATGGTGAAAAACTACTTAATGGTAGATTCAAAGCCAGCAACAACCTACTCTAAATCCAAGACATGTTTTTCTCCTGCACTATACCACAATCAGTCTATAGAAAACCCATAGAAAAATCCACAAACTCCAAGCCAAGGTAGACATGCAAAGGCCTTAGCAATCTATTTTGTGAGATCCAGCACAACTATAACTGCCGAGTGCCCCCATTTAGAAATTACTTCTGACTTTGGTGCTATACAGCATTTCTACCACAAGTTGTTCCAAGACTTTTGATTTTTTTTTTTAAACATGGGGATGTAAATTTGTGATATTTGGCAATTTTGGTATTTCTTCTTTCATGTGTTCATTTTTCTGTTTTTAAAATAACAATTTGCTCAAAAATCGGAAGACGTATTCATCCCTTCTATAACTCCTGTCAAAGCAAAGTCAAGAAATTCATACTCCAATTTTATTCCCCAAATCACTTATTAATTCACAGAATGACATATGTGCAGGTTGTAAGCAATTAACTAGACATAGATTCTCGTAGTTTGAAAGGAGATACAGATGAGTGTACGCAATATGGCATGACTGTGGGCAAAGACAGTATGTAGAGGGTGCTAGAGAAACATAAGAAATACATCAAATCTATCCTGGGTAGGTGAATCGGACAGCGAAAGTTTACTGGAAGATGAGACACCTGTATTGATTCATTAGGACAAACAGGAATTGGAATGGAAAACAGGGGAGGGAAAAGGACAGACAGGAAAGGATATAGACAGTGTATCCCCAAATAGAGGAAGCAGATGTTAGAAAAGCCAGAGGAGTAAGAGTGTATTCACGTGGTTAAAATTGGTGCCCTAATTAGGCATGTGCGCAATGTAAGCACATCAATAATTCCAACATATCCAAATACAAGGTGCTGTCTCATAAGAAAATGAATTAAACATTGTATTTCTATGGTTCACAAAGAAGAAACGGTCTTTGTAAGGAAATAAGGAGAAGAAATAGTTACGGTCCCAGGGACAATAAAAATCATCAAAGCTTAGACAAATTAGCCAATATATTCTCATTACATTCTTCTAAAGGCTGCAGTTATCATCTGTAGAAACAATTTCCAAAGAAATGTGGGAATCTTGGCCGCCTTTTCAAATAATGAAGAATCCGTTATTATTGGCAAGCTATTTTGTCAAGGCATCAGATAACGCTCATCTTTAAACATGTCTCCTATGGACAATAAAATACTGGTGACGGTTTCCAGCTTCAGATGAATCAGCTCTCCTTGCCCAGGGCACATTACCGCTCCTGACCTCTTCCCTGCCCGTGCCTTGACCTTCTCCCACTCAGACGTTATTCCCTTCCTCATGCCTGTGAGTGTCTCATATGATTCCTGAGCTGCAGCTCTAGAATTTAGCATGAGGAGGGCTGCCCTGATAGATGTCTTACATGAGTAATGCTCTTAATGATCCCCAGTGGGACTACCATATTATTCCAGCAGGATGAATCATTCAGACACAAAAAGAAATTCTATGTATTTTACTGTGAAACAGAAAGAAAACTAAAAATTTCTACATTTAGAAATATTTTTCTTAAATTTTGCAAAAAATGACCAAGTTTTCCCAATGAAAAAAAGAGTTAACAAAAGTTTCTTCACATATTTAGTTTTGTAGTATATCTCAACCACCTGAGCGTATTATATATACCATTTCTATGTTGCCTAAAGAAATCCTCCAAATGTTATTTTAGAAGCATTTATGAATTATGCACAAGATTCCTCACAGAAATGCTAGATATTCTCTTGAAAACTCTGCACAAATCAATATTTTGTAAGTTAAATAACATTTTTCACTGACAAATTATTTCAGAAATGCTTTCTTTTCATTTCTGGTTAATATTCAATTGTTAATGATTACTGACCCTTTAGACTAAGCTTCTCTCCTGAAAATATTTCTGTCAAATAACTAATACTCTATTAGCAAATAATAAAACAAATAAGGGAAACTAGATTTCAAAAAGAATCCCACAAGAAATACTTGCAGAAGGTAGGGACTTCTTTGCAATTCAGCCACAACCTCGATTTTCTTTATTTTTATTTCTTAAAATTTCTTTAATGTATTTTCTGAACATGTAATTCATATGCAACACAGTGGTGCATCTCTTAATAGCAATCAGTAAGTCTTTAAGCCATTTTGATAACTTCTCTTCTTATTCAAGAATATATTTATTTATTCAGCTCATCAGGGACTCTTAGCACATCAAAGGGCTCGTGGTTTTGTTGTCTTTGTTTGTTAGCTTTAGGACAAAAGAATAAACATAAACAGTAAAACTGATCACTTTGCCTGGCTCAACAAATACAATTTGTAAAATGTAAATAGCTACCAATAAAGGAGAAGCTTTTGGTTAAGTAAGCCATTATGTAAACATTTAACTAGTAACCATACAAAGAAGGGCAAACAGCAGAAAAATGAAAAGGTAAAACACAGAAGATAACAAAAAGTAAGGAGATACTGATGTAGAGTAGAAATAGGCAGCAACAGATAGGTCAGCTGGCCATAAGATGAGTGGTGTAATACTGCAGCCACAAAATGATGACTGTATACCATATTTGGTGCAAGCACTTATAATTATTATTAATTCACACTCAACTACCCATATTTATTGGTTAGGAAATTGTATTTAAAAATACAGATTTATGTTTCCTCTTGAAAAGTCCATCTGAAAGTATGTCTACATTGAGGCTGTATTTCCCTGGAGCAAGATTCAGCCAGCCACTCTTTGGCCCTAATACAAGCACTTCCTTTCTTATACAGACCTTGTATAGACATTTCAGTTTTCAACCCTTACAAAATATCAGAAAAACAAAAACAAAAACAGAACTCATAAGTTTTATTTGTGAGACTGTGACTTTAGACCAGACTTCAGATGGTTCCGTGGGAAATAAAGATGAAAAGACCAGTTATCTAGCTTCTTAATACATCTTAAATCTCCTGATCCAGAAAAGCATGCCATCCCAGGATACCAAGGGAATATTTATAAAATGCAAGATTTGTTGGAAGGTTAGGAGAAAGTTAAAAGTCATTTACATTTTTAAATAAAAAGGAATGTAGACTCCTCAAACTTGACCTTACACTTTAGAAAGACACTGGCTAATTAGACATATTTAAAACAATAACAACAAAAACAACATAACCAAGGGAAATGAATCTGTGTCAAATGAGAAAAATTTAAAAAAAAAAATGGGCATCTTGTGCCTGAAGAATAACAAGTTTAAGCCGGGCGCGGTGGCTCACGCTTGTAATCCCAGCACTTTGGGAGGCCGAGGCGGGCAGATCACGAGGTCAGGAGATCGAGACCACGGTGAAACCCCGTCTCTACTAAAAATACAAAAAAATTAGCCGGGCGTGGTGGCGGGCGCCTGTAGTCCCAGCTACTCGGGAGGCTGAGGCAGGAGAATGGCGTGAACCCGGGAGGCGGAGCTTGCAGTGAGCCGAGATCGCGCCACCGCACTCCAGCCTGGGCGACAGAGCAAGACTCCATCTCAAAAAAAAAAAAAAAAAAAAAAAAAACAACAACAAAAAAAACAAGCTCAAAAAGAACAAAATAAATCTCTTCAAAAACTGAAACTAAATTAGATTTACCTTGGGTAGCTTTGGAGGATAAAACTAAGGCCAGTAGGTCAGGAATTAGAATTAGGTTTTAGCTTAATATGCAGACAAGTTTTATAAAAATTGTAAATGTCTATGCTCTGAAGAGATAATTCCTGAAACAGAAAGTAATGAGGAAAGAATAAAGACTGTGTTCAGGGTACCACAGAGAGGGCAGAAGGACAGAGAGACAGTGATATTCCAGGTACCGTCCAAAGGATTCTCTGACAGATTGAGAATAAAAATACACATAGCATTATATCAAAGTCTGTTTATCTGTATACTGCTATCCATAACCTCAAAGAAAATGCCAGAAAACAGATGTCTTAATCTCTAAGAATTAGGTTATCAAATTTATATTTATTTTACTTTCACCTTCTCTCCATTTAGTTGAAGCATGTTTTAAAATTATTTATTTTTTAAATTGACATATAAAAATTGTATGTATTTATGGTGTACAACATGTTTTTAAATATGCAAACATTGTACAATGGTTAAATCAAGCTAATTAACATACGCATTTTTTTTATGGTCTAAATATAAGCTCACTCAGAGGTCATCATGCATACCTCTATTAAATCACCTACACATAGGCCAGGCTCGGTGGCTCAAGCCTGTAATCCCAGCACTTTGGGAGGCCAAGGCGGGCGGATCACGACGTCAGGAGATCGAGACCATCCTGGCTAACATGGTGAAACCCTGTCTCTACTAAAAATACAAAAAAATAAAAAAAATAAATCACCTACACAGCAATCAACCATTTACTGTAAATTCCTTAGGCACAGGGAATAAGCATTTCTTTCTACTTTGTTGCCTGGTTAGATGACTGAAAGAATGAATGAGATTATTAAATAATGCTCTTTACAATACAACAATGTCAAAAGTGAAATTCTGTAATAACCAATAGCTGTAAAGTCTACCTCTTAAAGCAGGTTTTTCAGATCCCCACTCCTAAGTGCACCTCTCAAATACTTTCCCCTAGTCAAACAAGTCATCTCCACTATTTCTCTCAGCAGTCTTTGGGAATCTACTTATTCCAGGAAGAGTTTCCTGACTAAGTTAATCCCCTGACCCACCAGTTCCCAAAATGCAATTCTCCCTTCTTTCATCATATCAGAAACATCTTTGATTTATGTAGTGCCAACAATTCACTAATGTAAATCGACATTTCATTTTGTGGTCTATATGTACACAACTTGAATCTTGTATTAAAAGCTCTTGCACATTATCAGGTATGCCTGAAATATTCCTTAAAATGTCTAATAGCAGCAAAAGTCAGCAGCTGCTTAATAATAATTTCTTATTATTATCACGATTGATAGTAGTTTACTGGGGAACAAATAATGTTATTAAGCTCCATTAATAATAAACAAGTAGCATTAAATGAATGGCAAACTGCAAAGCAATGGATGTACTAAAATATATTTATCACGAAGCATGTATGTGTGTGTGTATACACATATATGTATATGTATACTATGTATGTATACATATATGTATACTATGTACTATACATATATATGTAATATACATATATATGTATATTACATATATATGTATAGTACATAGTATACATATATACATTTATGTATACATACATTTTTTTTTTGAGACAGTATCTCACTTTGTCACCCTGACTGGAGTGCAAAGGCATGAACACAGCTCACTGCATTGTCAACCTCCTGGGCTCATCCACCCCCCTCAGCTTCCCAAGTAGCTGAGACTAAAAGCATGCGCCACCACACCATGCTAATTTTTTTTTTTTTTTTTTTTCTATAGCGTCTCATTATGTTGCCCAGGACGGTCTCAAACTTCTGGGCTTAAGCAATCCTCCCACCTCAATCTCCCAAAGTACTAAGATTACAGGCATGAGCCACTTCACCCAGCCCTGAAGTGTGTGTGTGTGTGTGTGTATGTTTTTTGTTTTGTTTTGTTTTGTTTTGTTTTGAGATGGAGTCTCGCTGTTGTCGTCTGAGCTGGAGTGCAATGGCACAATCTTGGCTCACTGCAACTTCTGCCTCCCAGGTTCCAGCAATTCTCCTGCCTCAGCCTCCGGAGTAGCTGAGATTACAGGTGCCCACCACAACGCCTAGCTAATTTTTTTTTTTTTTTTTAGTAGAGATGGGGTTTCACCATGTTGGCCAGGCTGGTTTCAAAGTGCTGACCTCAGGTGGTCCACCCGCCTCAGCCTCCCAAAAGTGCTGGGATAACAGGTGTGAGCCACCATGCCCAGCCTGAAGTATATTTTAAGACAGTGTAAAAACCTTAATAAGAACCAAGTCTCAAATAAGGGAAGGTTTTAGATATGATACTGTTTTGATTAGTGATATAGAGTAAGAAACTGGGGAAAGCTTCAATCTTCATTTAAGCCTTACGTAAACTCCCAAACCTATGCAAATAGATGAATATAAATATACAATCCCATCTACATATTTGGAAATAACTTTGGAAGACCACTAAATTCAGCTGAGAAAACCCTACCTAAGAAATTATACAACAGCTGGGCCGGGCGCGGTGGCTCACGCTTGTAATCCTAGCACTTTGGGAGGCCGAGGCGGGTGGATCATGAGGTCAGTAGATCAAGACCACGGTGAAACCCCGTCTCTACTAAAAATACAAAAAAAAATTAGCCGGGCGTGGTGGCGGGCGCCTGTAGTCCCAGCTACTCGGAGAGGCTGAGGCAGGAGAATGGCGTGAACCCGGGAGGCGGAGCTTGCAGTGAGCCGAGATTGCGCCACTGCACTCCAGCCTGGGCGACAGAGTGAGACTCCGTCTCAAAAAAAAAAAAAAAAAAAAAAAAAAGAAATTATACAACAGCCATAGTCAGAAACACATATTTAAAACAGTAAGAAAAGCAAAAGAATGGTATTCCCAAAACCAACTGCATTACTTCTGAAAGAGTACTGATTACAGTGCTGTTTTTGATAGCTATCACAGACTTACACAGGTTTCACTGGCAGGAATTAGGTGAACCAATGTTAAAGTCTTTCTTTGTTTTCTGTAAAACTTGTCATTGGAGAAGAACACACCTTTAAAGGAATGCTAATCCCAGATTCTAACTAAGCTTCTGCTTAACGTGTTTTATTATCAATAACATCTTATCACCATTGATTATCAAAATCAAAAAATGAAAATGAAAGAATCAGTTCCTTATAGAAGTTGGATAACGCTGATGCTATTTTCTCTATAACACAATTCTACTGACACAATTGAGCTGTCATAAAAACTAGGTGGTACTTACAATTTCAAATTTATTCCACAAACTGAACAGCACTGAAAAAACCATGTTATGGGGCTGGACTTACGTTTCTGTGTTGTAGGGTGTGTAATACCAGGGTACACTCTTTTTTGTGGGTTATCATGTGACAAAGAGAAGAAAGCAACAGACAGTAAGATGTAACATAAAAATCAAACATCTAAAAAGGAACTAAAACAGGTTGGCAGCATGATGCAGTTCCCTCCGAAAAAAGCATCTAAATATGTTCTAAACATATTTTACACTGTTTCGTATACATTCATTATCTTTAAGTGTGTTTGTAGAATTGTGAAAAGCAAGAATTCTGAGATGAGACAGGCTAATTTTATATCCTCACTCTACTACTCTGACTGGCCATAGTTAAAGAGCTTAACTTGTTGAACCCCATTTTTCATACTGACGGACAGGGCTAATAACAACACATTTTTCTAATGTGATTGTTTGAAGTATTAAATAAGATAAGGCATGTTAGCACTTTGTCAAGCAGACAATAACACTCTAACTTTTAGGCCTTATCAGTATTACCATTCTTATTAGAGATATTATTGATTCCTAGTGTTTCAGGTTTCGTGTATACAACTGGGCCTATACTACTACATCGATCATTTAATAAGTCACTTGGGTTTTTTCATCATGTAATACCTATATTTATTTATCTATATCTACATATAGACTCCTAAAAAGCAATGAGCTCTTAAGATTCAATGACCTATGACAGGAGAAAAGATCAAATAACACAGTGAGTTTCTTTTTCTTCATCACCATACTGAATTTAAATCAAAGCTGTCCTTAGGGTGCTTGTGTTCAATCTGAATTCATGGAGACTAATAGCAATGATCTTGTCAGTGAATGCGCCTCCTATTTGCATAGATATCTGAATGAAAGCTTTACGTCTCCCCTGTTTTTCTTCTACAGATTTAGATTTTGGAAATATATTACTAAATTCATTAATTTTAGCAAGTGGTCGTTCTACCAGATTGCTAGGAAATTTTCACTTCTCTTCAGATACAAGGGAAATGAACAGATGAGTTTTATTTTCCACAGCCTGTACAAGATGGTTTACTTTACTCAGACAACTTGCTAATGGAACGGTCTGGATATACTGAAATTACTTCCCAAACCAAGCAACTAAAGAAGTTTAAAGCTACCCAGAGGTATGTGTAGTTAACACATACAAAGGTACTTTAACTCAGTTTGTTGTATGAGCAAGGACCATCTTAGTGACGTTTCAGAGTGACAGACTTCCTTTTCAATAAAGCCTAAGTATACAAAATCAGCTTTAGAGCTATGCAGCTAAAAGGCAGACATGTTCTTGTATAGGAAAGGAACTGCAATTAGATACACTTCTTTAGCCAAATTAAAAGTCCACCATTAGTGAAAAAAGAAAATCACAAGCTAAACAAGAAAATGTAACAGCAGGCAAGTTAAGTTGGAGATCAAATCATGAGACTTAGTGTATCTCATTAGCACTGTGTTGCCAAATGACATTGAAACAGACATTTGTGACCTGATTCATTCATTCTTTGGCTTCATTTTCTCTTCCTACTCTACCTGAAATTGCTAATAACATAAAAGGGCTTCAATCACGTTAGTGCAGAGAAGCTAAAACCTAGCCTTCTACCAATACCCAGGAATGAACTTGGCAAGTTGGTGTTTTTTATATATATATTTTTCCATAATGTTGCATAAATTATGACCATACCTAACATGATCCAAAGACTTTTATGTCATATGAATATTATCTTGTTATGCTCATTGAAATTATAAGTTAAATCGAGAGATAACATATACCTGAAATGGCTTTTCAAGAACTTAATAGTCATACGTAACAAAGTTTTTTACTCTTTAACTTTCTATACAAACTGGCCACACGAACTGTGTTTCAAGCAGAACACTGCAAATAATCTTAGAAGAGAGCTTTGAGGACTCCACGCTCCTTTCATGGCTGACTGTGGACAAGCTGTCCCCAGCTCTCAGGTCCTGTACAGATGAGTTGAATTTAGACATACTTTGAATTTGATACTTTCTGAAATCTAACCAAGAGCATCTTGAGAAAGTGTTTTAACTGTGAGCTGTTATTGCCAGAAGTAGCTTAAAAATGTTTTCTAGTAAACCTTGCTCTACTTAACTGAAAGACTAACATGATTTGAAAAATAGATCCCCAAAATACTGTATTATTAGGAACCAAAACCGACTATTTCCTATATGCTGCATACAAAGCAATCACTTGACACAAAAAGACTATATTCCCACTTAACACAGAACCACATTGCTCTGTTGACATTTGCTTGTATCCTTTGATGGTGCTTTTAACGCTTCATTTAAGTGTCAAACTAGGTGACAAGCATTAAGCCCAGATAGACTATTTAGTCTCATCTTGTGACCCTAGAACATTTTCTACAATTGCTTACCTTCTATCCACTTTCCCCCAAAAATAATATGAATTAATTAAATAAAATAAACAGAATGTTCTTTTCCGGCTCTAAGCCATGGACAGCTGTGAATGCCACAGAGGTACTTCTTTCCTTGAATAAAGTCAGAAAGATATGCACAGTCATGCTGTTCAAAATATTATTTTATGTGTGGAACAACACTGTCATAAGACGTTTGGAAGCCAAGTAAAATCACAAAAGAGGATTTGTAGCAGCCTGTTTTGGCTGAAGGGAAATGAGGCTGAGCTCTCCCATGAAGCAAGCAACATGACACCTTTCGGTGTTAGAAATAGCCTTTTGGATGGTTAAAAAAGAGAGGAAAAAGCAAAGCAGTGGAGATCAAAGCTGTCTCCCTGTATACTACAGATCATCTTTTTTTCTTCCTCTTCTTCAACAGCAAGATTGAAGGAAGGGGCTGAAAGTGGAGGGAGAAGGGGAAAGGAAATCATGCTAATCCAGAATTGTAAAGAATGGAAGTAGCCTTTTGATCTCCACAGGATGGCAACTTTATTGGCTATGCATAAGCAGTTTCCAACCAGCTGATGAACCAGGTATGAAGGCTCCACTCTTCCATGATCAGTAACCATGAAGTGAGTTATCTGTGAACAGCAGTCAAGCAGAAGGCTCATCTACTGAATGATCACCAGCCCATACTCAACCCAGAGCCGAAGAGCAACCACAGGGGAAATGATTGTCTCTCCACAGGCTCTTCTGTGAGGAGTACCAATTATTTGCCTTGGGATTCAGAGCAGAGCAAAATCCTTCCTCAAGTGTGCAAGAAGAACAATGCCATTCATTTTCCAAAATACAACTTGGAAGCCACGTGCATCTGCATCACCGGCAGACAATGTTTTGAATCACATTCAGTCTCCTCTTTTAAGCATGCCAGAAAATGCAGACATAATCAAGGCTGAATGTGAACTGGTTAGACGATGTAAAGAACTGACTGTCTTGCCCAGTGATCTAAAAATTAGAGACCATTTTCTTAATGACAGGAAGAATAATGCCTTCCTTCCAAATTCTCAAGTGTTCAAACCACAGTCTTATTTAAGTGGATTTTTTTTGAGACAAGTTTTAAAATAAAAAGTGAGTGAACCATAATCTTTCTTATTTAAATTCTTCATTTCTCTCTTTCAACTAGGAAAATGCACAGTAAAGAGTTTTAGAGCTAGCTTGGTTCAAATCCCTGCTGAACCACATTCCCTAACTTCTCTATGATATAGTTTCCACAACAGTAAAATCAGGGCACAGTAGTATCTTAGAAATAACAGCATATATGTCATAGGATTTTTATGAGCATTAAATAATGGTGAGTGTTTAGTAAGTGATATCCTAGCTTCACGGTATAAGTAACCATTTTCATGAAGTTTCTTATTGCACCTAGAGTTTGAACTCCATCTCATCTTTTAATTATTTCCTCCTTTCACTTCACTGGTCTCCTTTAAGCAAAAGCGTTACCATACAGAAGGTAACTACTTGGTGTATCAGTCTTCTATATACATTGAGGCAGTCAATATTCTAAAGTCTTATCATATGTAGTTTAAAAAAAACTGTTCTATTGATTCATGAAAGAGTTAAACATGCTTCAAATTGCTTTTTTTTTGTTTTAAAAATGCAATCTAGTTCTTTATATAGTTGTTGAATTTAAGAGAATATACACTGACATCATATTTTCAGAAATCCACTTTTTGGGCCGGGCACACTGGTTCATCCCTGTAATCCCAGCACTTTGGGAGGCCGAAGCAGGCAGATCACCTGAGGTCAGGAGTTTGAGACCAGCCTTGCCAACATAGCAAAAACCCATCTCTACTACTAAAAATACGAAAATTAGCCTGGCATGGTGGTGGGCATCTGTAATTTCAGCTACTCAGGAAGCTGAGGCAGAAGAATCACTTGAACCCAGGAGGCAGAGGTTGCAGTGAGCCAAGATCGCACCACTGCACTCCAGCCTGGGTGACAGGGCAAGACTCAATTTCAAAAAAAGAAAACGAAATCCACTTGTTGGATTTGCTTCTTGCGCTGTGTGTGGTCAGGGGGCGTACTCCCACTTGGCTGCTCTGTCTACTTCCACTGTATCCCTGCCTGTATCTTAAAACGAGCTTAATTCTAGACCTCAGTTTCTACCACACTTCCCCGGACTTCTGCTTTTTGTTTATTTCTTTATTTTTCTTTTTGGTGCCTTTCTTTCATGTAGTCTATAGATTACCTTAGGCCTAATTTTAAATTGAATGGTAACTTTGCCTTCCTTCTATTTTCCTATATGAAATCAAGCTCGCAGGGCAGTTTATATTTTTGTTTTTAAAATTAAATATTTTTCTAAAGGTCGAAAATTAACCTAAGTATCACCTTAACATCTTTAATTAACACAGATGATAATACATAAAGATTCAGCCACTTATAGTCTTCATTGAGAAGCTGCTATCCTGTTTCCTTCCCATTGGATTCCTGTTGCCCAGTTATTTTAAATTATAGATATCTAGTCGATGTAAAAACGAAAAATAAATGGTCATTGTTAGTCTGAAATTTAGCATTCTGTATCACTTTAAATTACATAAGAATATTTCATTTGTTGTAGCAAACACTAAGAAAAAACTTCAGGTGAACTTTCTGTTCTAAGACCTTTTAACCATAAATGTCTTACGCATTAGAATGCCCATTATCCAGAAATAAAGATATTTTAAAAGATATCACAGTATTCAAGTATGTACGTTGAAAAGCCAGAAAGGTTACAAAGAAACTAGCAGTATTGGAACTACACAACAATCTTACCAGAAAGAAAGATGGAAGGAGGGAAAGAGGAAGAGAGATGGGAGACCAGACAAATGGCTCAAATAGTGAAATTTATCTAAAAAAGTTCCTCTTCCCAAAAGAAACCCTCCCCTACCCCCCCAAAAAAAACAAGAAAAAGAATGACAGTACCAGTGAACTATCATTTATTTGAAATTCAAATCTCATCCTAAGTTTGGACTGAAATTCAGTTATTTTTTCACTTAAAAGCAGGTTTTAAGCAAATGGATTTGAGAAGAGGAAGTCTATGAGGGAAAAAATGTTTAAAATCAGATCCTGAGAGAACATGGATTTTTTTTCAGGGCTACCTCTCCTGCACCCTCCCACCCCGCAAACTCACCAGAAGTCTATCTGTCCACAGAAAAGGCAGATAGACCAACTAATTAAATTAATCTACCTGAAAAATGAATTTCTGAAGGAATAACCACTTTTTATAAATCTCAGTTTCATTGAATGAAAGGTTATTTTTGGTAGCATCAAGTTAATAGATAAAAGGCTATGGGAAGTGAACACTCTTAAGCACAAGCCTTAATACTAAGTATGCCATCAACATACCAAAATGGAGTTTATAATCTGTTTGAAGAAAACTGTTGGACTTTGTTAAGTTGGCAGACAGTTAAAAAAGGAAGAAAACAAAAAAGAAAAAAAGAACTGACAACCAATAGATGGTTTTACAGGTTAAATCTTGTTGAAGGTAAGTTATCCCCTCAGTACACTTTGATTTATTTAAGCTCACCACATTTCTCTTAAATACACTCCATTAACAAGTGATAGACTGTGATCTTAGGCTTGGGGCAAGACATGAAACACAATCTTTCAAGAACTTCATTCATTCTCTGACCAGGTGTCTTGAACACACCCAGGTTACTAGTCACGTGAGTTCTGTGAAGTATTATTCAAATCGATAGTGTTGCTTTATAACAGAACACTGTCATGAAATCACCCTACTAGCTCAATAGTCTGGCCTCCCAAGTTCAGATTCACAGCATGAGCGAAAGTGATCAGAGGAATAAAAAGCTTCAGGTTATGTATGAGGGAGCACTTTAGAAAGAAGCTTTTGTCCTGAAAAGTGGTAAATTAGATAGGCACACCTATAGGAAAAACTTAGGTTTACAAAAATCATCAATGGCTTAAGTGGAAAATTAAATCAGAAACAGAAAAAGTAGAAATTTTAGATTTCTAAAAGCTAGAAATCAGTGTAGCTCTAACATTATAATTGTCTCATATCTACTGAAATTGCAATCCTCAGATATTTACTACTCAAATTATTAAATCTAATAGGACAGTACTTCCCAAATAATTCTCCAAGTGAAGACAGAATTTCCAAGTTGACACGACCAACTTTCAGTGATACCTTATTAGTGTGACCCTATCTTTAATCTACAGCCATGATAAAATGTTCCAACATATACAAACTCAACTCAAACAGTGACTAATGACCATTAATCCCCCTATCTTCAGTAATCTGCCCCTCCAGTCATTTATCACAATGACACTTCACTTTACACACGTAAATAAACTTTAACCAGAAAGGTGAATCAACAGAAATCTCAAAGGTATCTGAAGCTGTAAATTAAACTAGGCAGAGACACACCCAAGAGAGGCAAATAGAGAGATCAGATTTTAATGTTTTTGATTTGCATCCATGGCTAGGGGTGGGGAACTGGAGGGACCATTCAATTACTCTGATATGCAAACTAAGGAAAAATAAGGCATTACAGAAGGAGAAGCTGGAAGTGGGGAATGACAACCTCAAGGAGTTAGTCTACTCATCCCTCCACTGTGACATACATGAGATATACCAGGTTGAAACTTCACTTTCTGTTGTCTTCAAAGGAGTAACAATTTAATAATTTTTAAAATTTACTTTAGTTGCAAATCTTCCTTGTAACTTCTAGCCAGCAAGCACAATTCATAGGCTAAAATTCTTTTAGGGGTTTATTCGCTATCATTTAGCTGAGGCATGTGGGTTTTTTTCCCCCCCTTTTCTTACTCTGTTAACTATCTGCCTTAAGTAAAATCCCTGGTCAAAACATAAATGATAACCATAGACCACAAAAGCTGAAACTTTTAAAATCGTTTCATAATTGTGCAAACTGAGTGACTCTTACCGATAAGCCCTGATGCAACTTGAAGCTCAGTATGCGAATGTGACTATAAAAATTCCGAGGTGCAGTGTGTGTGTGTGTGTGTGTGTGTGTGTGTGTGTGTGTGTGTATTTTAAAGCCTGAAATCGGATCCGTGATTGAAACCAGAATCTACCAAAAGGAAAGAAACAAAAGTTGAGTCGTGGCTCAGTTCACCCACAGTAAAAAAGTTTCCTAGGGAGTGTAAGGAAACTATTTGCAAGTGTAGATACAATGTGTAATCTTATGTCAGAAGGGTCTCGTTTCAGCATCCTTCCAACACTTCATATGGAATTTCAGTATTATTTAATTAATCCTAAACATCCCAAATTCAGCTGTTTTCTTTCGCCAGTGAGAATCCCCAGGCAACTAACTGTCCCCTTTCCGATGCTTGCAACCGCCTGTTTGCCTTCTAAACCCAGCGAGGCAGTGGCTATTTTATATCCTACCTTAAGAAGGAGTTATTTCGTGAAGCTTCTTCAGAATCAAATTTAATTACAGACTTTGGTTACATAAAACAACTACTAATAACCCCTTGTGCTCGGAAGAGGAGGGGCTAGAGGAGGACTCGTCTCAGGAATCCTGGCAAGCCCGTGGGCCACAAGCTTCCAGGGCGCACATTTCCCTCCCCAGGGAAGCAGCCGGTGGCTGATACTCACTTGGGCTCATCCTGGGGGCCCGAGCTCACTGCCAGCCGCTGCCTCCTCCCACCCTAGTGCTTAGACGTGCATTTGCCCAGAGTAATCTGGGCGTGCCCTGAACTTGGCAAAAGGCCGAGATCTGCAAAGAGTCCTGAGGAGGTTCAGGGGTGGAGGAGAGGTTTTGGGGAATGGGGAAAAAGAGACAACCCCAAACGCGAACTAGGAACATTTTCGCCTAAAAGTCTTGCAGGAATCGAGCCCCTCCGGCCTTAGGAGAGAGGGGTAACCACAATACACTTCTGGGTTCGACTGTGAAAAGTGGAGAGGGGGCGAACAGGGAGGATCAAGAGTGAAGAAAGAAGACGCGGGGTTACCTGAGCAGAGACATATGAATCCAAACAGGTAAAAGCGAGCGGGCTCCGCAATCATTGTCCTCGGGTGGATCCTGCATACAGTCTCATGCCAAGAGGAGGGAGTGGAAAGAGGGTCCCCAAATGTATGAAGCCACACACCACACACACCACACACAAAGGCTTAATATAAGCAACGTGGGTCAATTAGCCAGGAGTTTTCAGGGCAATGACTCGTCGACCTTTCCGGACGCTTGTCAGAATCTCAGAGACTCTTGCAGAGGAAGAATTCCAAGGTTTGTCTTCTCCGGCCCCAGGATTTCCGAGGAGGTTCACACACTTTCAAGAACCATCCAAAGCGAACAACAAAGAGCCGAAGCAGAAGCGCAGCGGGGCCGTCTCCTGCCTCCAGGTCTCGCTGAGCCCCCCGGCGTGCGCCCCCACAAAGTGCGGCCGAGCGGCGCGGCGAGGGCAGGCGCGGCGGCGGCGGCGGCGGCGAAGTCGGGGTGTGAGGGCGGGTCAGGGAGGGCCAAAAAGTGCTTCTCCGTCTCCCGGCGAGCCCAGTCAGCAGCGGGCCACCCGCGGCGGCGGCGGCGGGAGCAGCCAAAGTAGCAGCGGCAGCTCCGGAGGACGGGCTCGGGGCGCCGGGAGTGTGACTGGGTGACTCCGCGCGCGGGGGGCGAGCGAGGGGGCGGTGCGGCGACAGCGGCTGCCTGGGCGGGCCCTTGTTCCCATCACTTGGGGGATGCGGAGGGGACCGGGGACGGCAGCAGGACCGCGGGCACTCGCACGTCTTCCGGGCGCCCCCAGCCCCGCGCGGCGCCCAACATCGCCCTCGGCCCCTCGCCCTCTGGGGCGCTCGCAGGCACCCCTCAACGACGCAGAAGCCCAAACTTCCTGGGGGTCGCTGCCCGCACCCCTGGCTCCTGGAAGCCGTAAAGCGGCAGCTCGCGGCTCTCCCCGGGGTGGCAGAGAAGGGCCGGGAGGATGCTACTGCGGGTGGGAGAGTCGGCCGCCGCGGCTCACCCCTGCTCCTCCCGGATCAGCGGCGGCTGAAGTTTCTGCTCTCACGCTGCCTCCTCTCCGGCTCAATTGCCAGTGGGTTTCCCCCCAGTCCCCGCGGCTCGCAGTTTCCTCCCTCTCCTGCCCGGCCCGATAAGACTTAAAGGGGCCGCGTGGTCCTTTCCATGCTTCACTCTACGCTCCAGGTGCCGGTCAGGCAAGTTCTGCTCCTCAATATTTCCATCCACAAGCCAGGGGTGCCCAACTGCGCCCTCAGGTGAGAATCCAATTGCTCGGAATCGGAAATCCAGGCGAATGAGAACCTGTCTTGTTTCTCTCGCCACCCTAGCTCCCCTGCACCTTTCTCCAAATGGAACCTCCCAGCCAAAGACTTCAAAAATCCTCCTGGTCCAACTTAACCTCTTCCTTGCCGCTTCCAGGAATTGAAATAAACTCTCAACTCCACGCTCAGTTCTCCCCATTCCCATTTAAAAAAAAAAAAAAAAAAAAAAATCAATTTTGAGCAACATGGCTTTAGGACACGAGGTAAACAGAGAACTATCCAGAACGTATCAGTAGATGGGCAGTCTCTTACAACCATCCTTTTCTTTTAAGTTGCAGTTGTTGAAGGTCTTGTAGAAAAGATATCCAAATCATAAGGCACAGGGTTGGGCCTTGGGATAATTTCCTCATGTTTCATTTGAAACCCTCTCTTTCAGCTTCATAGACTCCACACATTAGAAAGCTAACAGTGGGGAGGTAATTTTAAAAGAGAGAGAGGGAGAGAAACAAATGCAAAAAACAATCTTGACTAGCCCAGAGTTTGCAGTCAGGAGAAGCTAGTCAGGCATAGGTTTAACACCCAGTATACCCGCCCTGAAATCCCAACCTGCCAGTTATAGCTCTGTGACCAGGTCTGTTTTCTCTTCTCTGTTTCTGTTCTCGAGATATTTTATTGCATTAACAAAAAATACACAAGGCAAAACAAACCTGACACACCTGAAAGGCATTCATTCATTGAGTC
This sequence comes from Nomascus leucogenys, assembly GCF_006542625.1. NCBI lineage: Eukaryota > Metazoa > Chordata > Mammalia > Primates > Hylobatidae > Nomascus > Nomascus leucogenys. The sequence continues at coordinate 38,773,782 of NC_044401.1, read as the reverse complement.
AGTCATTTTTCTTTCTTTCTTTTAAATTAGACACAGTGGCCAGGCTCTGTGGCTCACACCTGTAATCCCAGCACTTTGGGAGGCCCGAGCGGGCGGATCACTTAAGGTCTGGAGTTCGAGACCAGCCTGACCAATATGGTGAAACCCCCTTTCTACTAAAAATTCAAAAATTAGCCGGGCGTGGTGGCATTCGCCTGTAGCCCCAGCTGCTCGGGAGGCTGAGACAGAAGAATTGCCTGAACCCAGGAGGCGGAGGTTGCAGTGAGCCGAGATAACTTGCCGCTGCACTCCAGCCTGGGCGACAGAGCGAGACTCTGTCTCAAATAAATAAATAAATAAATAAGAAACACTATGTAAAATACCTAACATGCCTAATGCTGAATAAATGGCAGAATTATTATCTACAGAGTTGTGTACCATAACTTCACAAAAAATTATTTGGTGTCTAGCGGTATATTTACTCTTTGGGTGGTTGCCTCTGGAGGAGAGAACTGCGCAATGGATAACGCAGAGAAGGAGGATTTGCTCTTTTCTACCTAGCGTTGTGCTTTTCCATTTCTTTTCAGGTGAGCACATTCATTACCTAATGGAAGATAAAAATTTAAAAGCAAATTGTACATTGATTTTGGTTGCTGCTGGTGCAACCAACGACCTTAGAGCGACATTTTGTGGAAACTCTGGTTAACAGCACTTATCTTTGAAAGTGAAAGATAGTTTAATCCTGAGAAAACTGACTATAAATTCAGTAAACAGCCTGGAGATAAGAATTCAAAGACTCCAACCAAAATCTTTTCAGCAGTAAAAACATGAATGGGCAGTCAAAGCTGGAAAGCATACATCGATTTGGTCTTGCTAAAGGATATTTAGTGAAAAACAGAATATATCTCTTTTTTCTTGGAATAAAAAATACTTTTAAGATAAGCTTACCTAGTAATAGAAAACAAATAAACACTAAAGTGTGGTACTTGAGAGAAAGAGAGCAAGATGGAGAGAAAATTCAAATCCGCATATCATTTGAATGTACGTTAAATAAAGATGTCGAACTTTCACTTAGTAATGGAGGTATACTTTTAAATATCATGAAGACTATGTATAAGGATCCCTATTGCATTGTTCCCCCAAGTGGATCTCCTGGTCTCTGGAAGTTTGCTCATATCTCTCTCAAGATTTCTTTTGCCATTTATCTCATTGAATGCAAACCATATTAATATCACCCTTGATTTCTCAACTTTAGTAAGCAACACCCACGCATCCTCTCTCTTCCACTCCTAGAGACGTTTTTTTTTTTTTTTTTCAGAGACGGATTCTCTCTGTCGCCCAGGCTGGAGTGCAGGGGTGTGATCTCGGCTCACTGCAAGCTCCACCTCCCGGGTTCAGGCCATTCCCCTGCCTCAGCCTCCCAAGTAGCTGGGACTACAGGCGCCTGCCACCACGCCTGGCTAATTTTTTGTATTTTTAGTAGAGACGGGGTTTCACCATGTTAGCCAGGATGGTCTCGAGCTCTTGACCTCGTGATCCACCCGCCTCGGCCTCCCAAAGTGCTGGAATTACAGGCGTGAGCCACCGCGCCCGGCCTAGAGATGATATTTCCTAGGACAGTCAGCAGTAAGTATCCTCAAGGAACTCATTTTTGGCCAGCCCCCTGATGAAGACCATCATCACCAACTCATATGTTAGTCCTTTCTTTTTCCTGCCTCATCCAAAGTGTATCTATTTTCTGTCTATTATATCGGTAAAGATGGCATGCAAAGACAAGAACTTGTATTCAGAAGGCATTACGGATCTATAAGAAGTGAAACTCAATGCATCTGAGAACTTTTGTATCTACTTCCTTTTCCTCACTCATGCAAATAAACACTTGGTGAACGTCATCTACGTGCAAGAAACAGTAAAGTGTGCTGTAGGGACAAGATGCAAATCTAATTCCTTTCTTTTAGGCTTTTAGAGCTCCTTCTATGGGGAGGTGCACAAAACAGAACAGGCTTCAGGGTGGAATCTGTCTGAAAAAAATAAAAACAAAGTGCCATGGGGGTTAAATGACATCCCAGTACATTCCTAGAGATGGATGGATCATAGCAACTTGTCACCTTTTCACTTTTGCTCCTGAACTTTAAATTACCTAGAAGAATGCATGAAATGCTGGTGGTGTCTATGTGAGTGCCTGTGCAAGTGTGAGTGTACACAGGTGGACGGGGAATGTACTCACAGATCTTCAGGGAACTCTGACATGTACAAGAGAACCTTGACTCATTCCAGTTTGGGTGGGAGACACAGCACGAGGAAGGAGAAAGTGTGGTAACTTGTACTCAGGAAGCCTTTTCTGATCACTGTGATCTGAATGAATGGTGGGTTCTAAATTTCCATTTAGAGAATTCTCATCTCATTTAGAGTCTGTGAAATTCGGGATCCCAAAAATTCAGGATCTCCCCTGAGAATTCTGAAGAAACCTGAAAATAATAGATTTCAGTAGTCCCGTGAAGAAGGGCTTTTTGACAGTCAAACTTCTAGAGCAGTAATGAACTCTTGCATTGCTCCAACGATTATATCTTTCATGGAGGTAGCCACAGGAACTCGGGAAATAACAGAACATCCAGGGTCTCTCCAGGGATTGCAGATACCACTTATTCAGATGAGTAGGAGTGAAATAGAGTTCCTAAGGTAAATATAATGCAAACCAGAACATCTCTTTGCCTTCTTAGCTAAAAGTCTTAGAATCAGACTGGGCCTCGGATACAAGCCCGAAGTTCCAGCAAACCTGGTGGGAAGCAGTGTGACACATGCAGCGCACACCAAGGCTGTGCTGAACACTCCAAGATCCCATCCCTCAGAGTGCAACAGTTAGTTCAGTAATTCTTACGTGAAATTGCTGACTAATCTGCGTGATCCTTGGTATTTAAATTGATGAACTGAGATGAAAGTTTGAATAATTGAATATTTGAATATTTTCCTAAGTTTGAATATGTAAGAAAAGTCCGATCTCAGAAAGCAAGCTAAAGTGATCCGAATAATCCGAATAAAAGGAGAGTAAATTGAGATTTCTTGGAACATCTACTGTGTTTCAAGAAACGAGGCCTATTTAGTTTTAGCTTTCCTGACTAAGCTGCACATGGTAGCTTCAAATGTACATAAGGTGCATTTTAACAGTATTACTTTTGTTTGTTTGCTCTTCTGCTACTTCAAACAGTTAATTATGTGTTCCAAAACAAAAATCATAGGGAGGAGAAATTCCCAGGGTTATTCATCTTCACTTACTTAACGACTTCAGGCATTGTAAACGGGGCCGTTTTTTTGTTTGTTTGTTTTTTGAGATGGAGTCTTGCTCTGTCGCCAGGCTGGAGTGCAGTGGTGCGATCTTGGCTCACTGCAACCTCCACCTCCCATGTCCAAGTGATTCTCCTTGCCTCATTCTCTCAAGTAGCTGGGATTACAGGTTCTGGCCACCATGCCCATCTAATGTTTTTGTGTGCATTTTTAGTAGAGACGGGGTTTCACTATGTTGATCAGGCTGGTCTCGAGCTCCTGAACTCGTTATCCACCCGCCTCAGCCTCCCAAAGTGCTGGGATTACAGGCGTGAGCCACCACGCCTGGCTGGGGCCAATATTTTTAACACAGCATTGCGAAGATATTGTAAAGGACCATCATCCTGTTGATCCCACCAGATGATGTACTCCAGCCTCGCTACTGCTCCATAAGGCTTATTAAGAAATATAAATTATGAGATACTCAACTTTGCTGTGGAATTACTGTGAGTGTGTTTGTCTTTCAGCATCTCAGCATCTCACACACATTGTGGATATTCTAAAACTAGGTGCTATCCTGCTAAGCGCTTTTGTTAGAGCCTGGGACCTTACATATTAGCAACAATGGGTCTGGCTAGAATTTACTCCTTTAAAGTTAAGAGGGGGTGAGCTTTTGAAGATAAAGGAGAGGACACAGAAAAGTGGCACTAATGAAGGTCACTCTTTGGGGTCCCTCACAAACATTATCTAATCTAATTCTCACCACAGTCAAGTGAGGTGATGTTATTACCCCACTTTAGAGATGATGTTGAGATTACATAATTAACTCAAAGTTGAGAGGTTCAGTAGCCAGGGAACTTATATTTGAACGCAGTTTGTTTCGAACGAAAGCACTTGAAGAAACAAAAATGAGTTCCATGGTAGGATAGGTTTGAGAGACTTCGGATTCAATACATTTAAGGATTTCCCAAGGCCTTTAATATGCAGATAAGCACTGTGAGTACCCCAGAGAGGATAGTTACGAGAAATCTTGTCTCTTTAATAAACATTGTTCAGTTTATAGCATTTGACTATTGTGGTTATATCTCTAACACCCAATACCCTACACCTGAAAATTAAGATCTTCAGCTTTCCTGATTAAACTGCATATGATGGTTACTTGGCAGTAAACTTCTGTTAAAATGAGCGATGCAGTATTCCTTAGTGAGAAAGGCTATACATTTAAGTCACTGCACTTCTGAGCCTTTCTTCATAGGGCAGTCAGAGGGATCTTGTTAAATCTGAGACAGATTATGCCTTTCCTCTGCTCAAAACCCTCCAGTGGTTTTCCTGTCTCACTTTAAGTGAGAGCTCATGTCTTTCCAGAAGTCTGCGAGGCCTACCATGAGCTAGTCCCTCATCCTTTCCTGACATCATCTCCCCCTACATTTACTTGCTTTTTCCTCACTTTGCTCCATCACAATGGCTTCTGTGCTGTTCCTGGAATGAATTAGACAGCCCTCCTGCCTCAAGGAATTTCCATGTGCTCTACGTGGAGCCCTCACCTTCATAGATCTGTGAACTGGCACTCTCCCTTCTCTCAGGTTTTTGTATCATCAAACCTCAGAGAGGCTTTATCTGTCCAGGTACTTTAAAATTACGTTTGCATACCATACTTCCCATATCCTTTCCACTTGTTTATTTATTTTTTCCTCTAAAGCACTTATTCACATGTAAGATACTATACATTTTTTTTTTATTTTGTTGCTGCAACCCTCCTTTTAGAATGAGGCCAGGGATTCTTGATTATTTTGTTTACTTCTTTAGTCCCAGCATCCAAAACAGTGCCTGGCACTGAGCAGGCACTCAGATGTTTGCTGAATGAATGAACGAGTTTTATCTCACTGTTAATATATATTTGTGAAAAATGCTTCTTTAGGTAAGTATTTCTATAGTTCTAAAATTTATTTTCTCTAATATATAGTTCAACCACTTATCTCCTTTAACAGAGAACTAACAGTGAATATCCTTTATGGAGCTCATGTTTCAGGGGACTTTAATAACTTCAAAATCAAAGTTCTGACTAAACAAGCACACACTTATTTAGATCAGGTTAGTTGGGACCAAAGAGGTTGGGAGCACTGACTGAGTTTAAAGTATGTAACACTCACAAGAAGCAAACCTCAAGATTAACTTTTCATAAATGAGAAAACTGAAGCTTAAAGAAACCAACTTTTCCCAGAAGACTCCTCTAGTTAGTGGTTGACTCGTGACTGAAACACAGTTCTCTAAATTGCTAGAAAACACTTCTTTCTACCAGAACAATCAGCAATTCTTGATCAAGATTCTCTACCTTTAACATCCTTACAACATTAGATACGGCATAGTATAATAGATATTGCATCATTATTGTATTACATGTTATGTTTTACATGTAAGTTTTACAAATATGTTTTACATATTACTGACTGATCAGGAACCGGGAATGCTGTTTTTGTTGTAGCTCCAGTTTCTAATAGAATAAAAATTACAACAAGCAATATTTATATAACATTATGTGCTGTGGGTACTATTCTAAGTATTTTATGTATTCTAACTCATTTAACCCTCAGGAAAAAATATTATTAGGTCAATTGTTGTTATTATCTCATTTTATACATGAAGGGCAAGCATAAATTTGAACTGTGAGGTGCAAATAAAAGTTGTTGATGAAAGTAATCTAATTTTTACAGATTCAGTTCTAGCTGAAGAAAGCTATCAGTGTGTTTATTTTGGTTTTTGTGTGTAAAGATCTAGTTTCATTTTGGGACTCAATACAAGAAAATGACTCTGAAGTATATGCATTTTTAGTTCTACTTCTGTATGAAGTAAGAAGTTCAAAGCTTTTTTATTTTATGCCAAAAATGTTCAAAGTGGTTTTATGTTTCTTTTAACTCTAATGACATGACATGAAAAAATATATTGTACAAGTTTGTTAATACATTTGAAGGATATTGGGAAACATAAAGATATATATGTATAAATCTATATCTCACCATGGGATTTGCTATCTTTTGGTTTCTTCCAGATACATCTGAAACCAAACACATACTATTCTAATCATGATTTAAAATTCTCTTAAATTGGGATCATAGTTAACAGCTGCACAGCTGAATGACACCCTCTATAGGCTTACAATTTGAACACAGACTATTTTGTAAGTAATTTACATTATGTTTAATTCTGCAGATGTGTTTTACAAAACTGTTTAATGCTTTTGGTTTTTCATTGCTTTTTAAAAAAAATCCTTCCAATAAATGTTTATAGGATTGACGTACATATGTTGGGATTTATGTCTTATTTAGTGCCTTCATTATGTTTAGTCCCACCTGTTGTTTGTTTATTCGGAATAATATTTTACCTAGGTTTGAAGTTATTTTAATCAGTTAGACAAATTAGCTAGACAAAAAGTATGAGCAAGAAGAAAGTCTGTTTGCAGATTGCAGTAATCTGGGCATTCATGCTTTTGGCATTTCATCTAACTATCCATTTCCTAGTGGAAAACAGGCAAGAAGTACTATGTTCATTTAAAAACCATCTTGAAATTGTATTCGAGTTTCCTATTTAGATGTTATTTTTGGAGTCAGTAAATAAAAGTAGTTCTAAATATTCAATGTTACACTACCTTTGGAAAAAGACTATCCAAGCTTATAAGTAATAATCACAATACTAAAGAATTCATTAAATTGTCATATCACATATTATTTGAAAGTTATTTATTTTATAACCTATTAATCTATTTCTCTTATATATGGCTTATGGGAAAGCTTCACATTTGAGCAGCCAAGTTGGGGCTTTGGGATTTAATAGCTTCTTGGTGTGACTGAGGACTATGATTCTAAACACGGAAGTGCTCATTCTTGTGGGTAAATACTGAATCCAAATCCTGTAATCGTCACTGAGAAACAAACTGCTCTTGAAAACTGACATAGAATATAAACCTACTGTCTTAACAACAAAGATAATTATATATTTTCCCAAGAGTTTAATCACTCCTCTCTGACATCCTGGCCACATTCCAAAAGAAATCATCCAATTTCATTATTGGAACTAAAAGCCTTTGTTGATTTGATCTAATCTCATCTTCTCAATTTCCTATCACTATGAACTTCTTTAAAGCTGCTTTATTACACCTAGAAGGTAGAATTTCACTTGTAACACCATATCTTGTTGTATATATCTTATTTCAGTTATGTATCATATGTGTATCTGTGAAACAAAACAGGCGTTTGCTGAAGCCAGTGAGACAATTTTATCACCAAAAACATGATACCGAAATTATTCTATTTATACGAAGATTTCTAAATATTACTTTTTACCTACAATGTTTTAATTACAAAGTAAAATATTGTTTTACCAGGTTAGCATGTTAATTCTTTGCTAAAAATATTGTTAAGAGTACATTCTAAAAGTAGTATGGCTGATAGCCTTATATTCAGATGCTAATTGGTTCTAATAAGATTTTGACTTTTTTCACAATATAGAAGTAACATATTTCTAGAGCATTTGGAAACTACCAGCAAAAGAAAGAAAAAATATTACAATAATTCTCTCAAATATAATCACATATGCTATCAGCATTTTGTTGTATATCTTTTCTTTTTTCACGTTGCATGTGAAGACTTTTTTTTTCTTACAACATGGAATAGCAGTTTAAAAACTGTTATGAAACCTACATTTTCACTCAAAGATGGTCATAAGAATTTTTTTCCAGGACATAAAATATTCTTTAACACTATCATTAAAAGAGCAAAATAGAATCCCATTAGATGAATGTGTTAAAATACATATAACAGGTCTCCAATTGTTAGACATTTAAGTTATTTCTAATTGCTGTGAAGGTGTGCATAATCTGATTCTTTAAAGTTATATAGAATGTTTTCTGGCTAAAGTGTTAGTAAATTTCATTTTAATTATAGATATTCTATTAAAGCAATACATACTTTCCACAATTTATTAAATTACTCAATTGTTTGAAGTTGCTTTGTAGATTACTTATTCCAGTGATCTTAGAACCAACATATGTAACAGTAAGAAAGATCACAGATAACTATGAAAAACCATGAGACAAATATTAACACCTAAATTTCTCCTTTGTATTTAATTGAATTATTATATTTTTGTTTAAGGGATGCCTTTTGTTTTTATTACAAGTGATTAATAAGTGAAAATGTTTGTTCTTCACAACTATGCTTGAATTTCACAGGTCTTGTATTTCACACCAGAAAATAAACTCTTTTCTTTTAGTAAGGGCAATAAATTAAGACATAAGCGCTTTTCCTAAACAGTTACCTTTGGGAAAAAGTATAAACTGAAGCACAGTTCATTATTTTACTAAATGGTCCTTTCAGCTGGGAGAGCACAGTGTTTAACATTTGGCTACCGAAATTATTGTCAGTGATTATGACGTGACCATACATAAATATACTGGTCTAAATAGGGATCAACCTATCTGTATAATGTGCATCATAGTTTATCCAAATCACGTTACTTTGGCCTAACATCATCTATTTCTTGATTTTCCTTTAAATTTCTTAGGTGGCTTATCACACAACAGGAGCTTGAAAGACTTAGTTATCCCCTTTTTCCTCGTGAAAAATGAACCATAAAATTAAAATAATTTTAAAAAGTTCATCATCCCTTATGCTTTACTGATTGATTATCTGGAAAACCCATCTGTCTTAAATAATGGTGAATATTTATCAGTTTATTTTAACTTATACTGAAATGTACGAACACTTGACAAAGTCTAATTAATAAACTACATTGTCCCCTACACTACATTCTCTGATCTTGCTCCTCTTAATATTTTCCAATAATAATAGCTTAAAAGGTGGTAATGCATACAGAGATGTTTCTTTAGACATATGTATATTTCCTAGAATATCATTAAATGTGCTTTAAAGGTAGAAGCTATGTGATTAAAGAAGGAGAACACAGTTTGAAGAATTTGCCATTTGGCCCATACTTCCCCTGGGTAACTCCAATTTATCTTTTAAGTTTCAGATCAAAGTCTCTTCCTCAGGAAAGCCTACCTAGACCTGCCATTTCCAGCCTTTCTTTACATATCAGATTTCTGTGTGATGTTCCTAGAACAACATTGAGTATGTCTCCATAGCACTGATCACAAATAATTGCTGTAAAAATATATCTCTTAAGCCTGCCTCTTCTGTACATTTTGTAAACGCCGCAGTGGAAGTAATGACTTGCTTACCAATCGTATTTTCTCTCTCCCCAAAGTACATTAAGCATTGTTTTGTGTTGGCAATTTTGTGTAGTATACTAAGTTTTGAAAAACACTTAGCTAGACAAAAAGTATGATCAAGATGAAAGTCTATTTGCAGATTGCAGATATCTGGGCATTCATGCTTTTGGCATTTCATCTAACTATCCATTTCCTAATGGAAAACGGGCAGTTGCTAAAAGGTTTACTGTATTTCAGTATTCTCAACTAGGGGCGATTCTGCCCCCTTACCGTAATCCCTCCCCACTGACATTCTGCAATGTCCAGAGACATTTGTGGTTGTCACAGCTGGGAAGGGGAGTGGAGGAGGTGGTGAGAAGGTGGTATAGGCATCTAGTGTGTTAAGGCAAGGGATACTGCTAAACATCTTCGATTGCATAGGACAGTCTCCCACTCACAACAGAGAGTAGGCTTGCCCAAAATGTCAACAGTATCTAGACTGAGTGACTCTGCTCTAGTTTCACTTTAATATACACTGGGGAATGTTTTGGTTTATGTAAGGATTATAGAAGATGGTGGGCATGTACCTTATGATTTGGGTACAGTTAGGCTCTAAAGTTATTAGTCAAGCAATGCTGTACCTACCCTATGGGAGAGTACTGTAAATATTATAAAATTCTATACAAACATCTTCAAAGCATTACCAAATGCTTATACATCTTCATAAAGAAAATGCAATTACATTCTTCTAATATGTTGTCATCTAGAGGTTTATATGAAGAGGCAATCTTTTTCCAATATGTTATTTATTTATTTTTTTGAGATGGAGTCTCGCTCTGTCGACCAGGCAGGAGTGCAGTGGTGCAATCTCGGCTCACTGCAGCCACCACCTCCTGGGTTCAAGCAATTCTCCTGCCTCAGCCTCCCAAGTAGCTGGGATTACAGGCACGCACTGCCACACCCAGCTCATTTTTGTGTTTTTAATAGAGACGGGGTTTCTCCATGTTGGCCAGGCTGGTCTTGAACTCCTGAACTCAGGTGATCCACCCGCCTCTGCCTCCCAAAGTGCTGGGATTACAGGCGTGAGCCACCATGCCCGGCCCCAATATGTTGTTTACCTTCCTGCATACTTGAATTCAGCAGGGTAATAAAGGTGATATGTGATGGTAAGGCAGAGTGCGCCATTGAATCGGCATGGACACTTAGCTAGATATAAGCTATTGAGAGTTAATCAAAACATTTTTATGGTGATAATTTCCAAATGCTCCCCAAGTTTACATGATGAAATGAGAACTAACAAAATTTTGCTTTTGTGTGGATATGGCTTTGAATGCGTATAGTAAATATAGTCTATTAATATGTTTCAGTGTCTTGTTAGTCATTATTGAATATATACGTGTACTTTGAGATTTCTCCAGGAAAAAAACCACATGAATAACATGTATTATTCCTCTTCCAGTGATCTACAAGATAAAGGAATATCTCAGGCAACTTAAAAGTTAGTTTACTTAAGCTTGCTCTTTGGAGCAGGAAAAATAAAATGTTTCGGTGCATATGTAGAATAATAATGAAGCACAATGTTTACTTCTAAAATGTGTAAGTGGGTAAGAATACAAATGTCCATCTCTGTCACTGACTAGCTGGGTGACGGTGGATAAGTTTCTTAATATCGCCAACACCTATTCTTTTTATATTAAGTGAAGAGCATAATAGTTCTCCCCTTCTAGGAGTTTTGCAAGGATTGAAACAGGTAATACACATAAAACGCTTGTAACGGAGTAAGCAATCATCAAACATTAATTGATTATTATTGTGATTTCATCGTGAAAAAGCTCAAGATTAAGTTTATAGTTAGCAGTAGAAAACGGAACGCTTTTTCAATTAATAAGGGAAGTCATATAAAGAGTGCTGTTTAAAAGATTGTTCAGAAAACCATAAACACAATTTATAACACTTCTACATACAATACTCTTCTAAATAATTCAAATTTGATTTTATTTAGGAGTTTGCAATTAATATAGTATTTTTAAGACTCAATACTCTTAAACAATAGTGAGATGGACACACAGGCTTATACAGGGTACGAAGCCAAAAAAATGAAAAGGACATACTCAATGTATATACTTATGTGTCATGAAATGAGCTTTCTAAATGCTTACCTATTTGTGTGTAGATAAGGCTTAAGAGAGGGAAACAATAGCTTCTAGAATGAAAGAATCATAGTTGTTTAAAGCTAGGAGGTCCAGACATTCCCTGACCTTACAACAATGATATGTATTGAGTAAATTATTTTTTAATACACAATACAGGGTACATAATATCTTCAGAACTAATTTAAAATTGAGAGAAAATATTACATTGTTGTTTAAATTAGATTTTTATCAAGATTTTTCTTCCATTGCACATTATACTAAATCCCACATAGTTTTTGAGAAATAGATTTCATTTGTCCATCATAAAATGATTTAAAAATGATAAATAATATAATAAATTTAACTTAATAAATAAAGTTTAGAATGGCTATACTAATGGATGCTGAAAGTAAGTACCAGTAAACCATTTATTTGCAAAAACTTAAGATGAGAAGTTTTCTTTTAACTCAGATAATTCACTTACTACCCTTTATGAAATGGCAATAGAATCTCTCTCTGTAGAAACTTCTTTAAAAATATAAACATTCATAGTTTTTGAAATGTTCTCTAAAGATTGGATAACATTTACCCCTATGCTATTTCTTAGTTTTTTATTCATGTACCCGTGGACTAATTTCAGATAATGAGTTCACTATAGTCATAATAAATTATCAAAAACATGAATCAAAAACTCAAGGGGTGCACATACACATCCTATTGAAATAGAAGTTGAGAGCAGGTCTCTTTAATTTATGTTCTTATCTGTTCATAGCAGAAAATCCCTCCCCTAAGAAATGTTTCAATTGGTTGAGGATGTTTAGTATACAATGCTCTATTGCCCTCTGCTGGCTGGAAAATGATAAATAAAAACTTCTGTTCATTAACTAGATGGGGACCTTAGGAAATTAAATATGGAAGATGACACAGTTCAAAATAATAAAACAATATATTAGAGTGGTAGAACATTAAAACATGAATTTTAAAAAATATTCTCACAAATTTCAAAACTGCTAAGATTTTAATTAGTTTTTGTATTAGCTGAAAAGTTGATTATTTTACATAAACCTAAACACTCATTAATTCAAGATAATACAGTCACATAATTTTAAATTGATGATTGCAAGTCTCATAATTGTCCAGGAATTCTGGGGATTTTCCAACAAGATATGTATGGTCCAATTGTTGGCACATTTGTGGAATATTTTTATATATTACGATGTCTCTAGTGTGTTTATTTCTTTAAAGTAATACTTCTACCTAGTTGAAAGAATATTCTTAGCATTTTTACGTAAAATTTAAAGAGTTATTTACCAATTAGAGTGACTTATTTCACATTTTTCATTCTCTTTTGAAGCATTCTTTATATATGATTCACAGATCACTGAGGAAAAAGCAACATTGTTATATAATGGTGTATAAATCCTTTAACGAAAACAAAAGTGATAATGCCCCAAAAAATACAACATGCATACAGCAATTAATCCACCTGGTTTGATTTTCCCACTACATGCTGCTTTAATGCTTGATTACATTTATTTCAAAAACATTTCTAAAGAATATCCTTATCATCCAAGGCAGAAGATACAGGCTTTATCATTAGGGTGGCCTTGCCGGTTTTTCTAAAACGCGCCTGGGTTAAAAGTTTAAAGCAAAGCTGTCACTGTTTTTTCAAACTCTTGACTGGTATTCTGAATTTGTGATTCATTTTATATTTTCAATAGTTCATCTCAGCTACAATATATATTAAAATACTCTGGTCTTCATTTCTCAAAGTGCTTTTTCTGGAACATTTATAAAACTTGAGCCATGGTTCTTTGAAATAGGATTTTATCCCACAGGCTTGACCTTCTTATTCTACCCTCAGAACTAGCATCTATTACAAATCAGGAGCATGATTTTTCCCTACGGCTTCCCTGCCAAAACAACTGTCAATCCTTTCAAAAATTTCTGGAGCAAATGGTGCTTTATAATTTACTCTAACTACCTCTGATCTAGATTGTATTCACATCTCAAACTTTCCAAGAATATATTTTCAGTCGAATCTTTAATTCACTTGAGGCCTTTGGTTCTCCATAAACAGAGGAAAAACTTTCATCCTAGAAAATATTATTATTATAATAAAATGATGTAAACATTTTTTTTCTACTTCCCAATTCACAAGTGAGGTTTAAAAAGATGCCCTTTGCTTTCACAGTTTTTCACATTTAATACTCAGAATTTTTTAGAGTTTGTATCTTAAGACTCAGGAACATAGAAAAAGGAGATTCACAGAGATGGAAAACATCTCCACATTTACACAGGACGGCCTGGTAGTCAGAAGCCAGGTCGGCCTGACTTCAAGTGCATGGTCTTTTCATGACCCTTTGTAGTCTCTGGGAATGAAGAACGAAGGAGGGAAATCATTTGTATTGGAATTATAAAGTGATCATGCCCTTTGATACAGTATTTCCAACTCTAGGAAGCTAAGGAAATATTTCATATATAGTAAAATATGTCTATGGTGGTATTAATTAAAATAACATGGGAATAAACAGGAAAAAACTAGAAGAGTTCTAGGTTTCTAATAAAATAACAAAGAACTTGTTATTAAATTGAATATTACAGTCATTAAACATAATAACTGGGAGCTACTTGAAAATCTATGAGTTGCTTAGGATAAAATTAGCAATCTAAATCTTACATTTTATGTAATTAACATGGAATACATAAGTTTATAGGTAGTGACGAAAAAGGTGTCCTCTGTATTATTGGGTGAAGAAAGTTGTGAAACAGTAACATGAAATCCAGGATAACACATTAAAAAATACTATATATGTCCTAGAATATGTGAGCATAATTTTGTGTAATTTATGTCAACTTTGTTGGTGAAACAGACAATAAAACCAGTAATTTTTAAAGTATATATTTCTATACTATTTAAGTTTTACAGCATGTGTTACCTTTAGAATAAAAATAAGAAAGCTGTAATATTTACAGTTACTAGAGTTATGTTGAAATACACCAAAATAACAATCGTTGGTATTTTAGTGTGAGGAATATACTTTTTTATTTTCCTAAATTTAAAATGTTTTCAATATGTTTATATTTATTTTTATTGAAAAATATAAAATGAGTATTATAATAATAATTAAAGCTGTTTTCAACTTTTAAGTCAAGTCTCTTCTATTTCTTTGTCTGGAGAATTTTTATGAGAACTATTGTTTTACTTTCCTATTTTTGAAGTAGTTAGCAGGTGCTATTCATAAGTAACTCCCTCAGGTAAGTCTGTCACTCTTACAGATCTAATTTACTTTGTTAATTTCTATGGAAATGTTAAAATAGAAAGCTGGCTTGACTGAATTATTGACAATATCCATTAAAGAATAATGAGAACTGGGTGAGGTGGCTCATGCCTGCAATCCCGGCACTTTGGGAGGCCCAGGCAGGAGGATCACTCAAGGCCAGGAATTCAAGACTAGCCTGGGCAACACAGTGAGACCTCATCTCTACAAAACATAAAAAAAAAAATTAGTGGGGCAGGGTGGTGGTGGTGAAGTTTCTAGTCCCAGCTACTCTGGAGGCTGAGTTGGGAGGATCACTTGAACCTGGAAGGTTGAGGCTGCAGTGAGCCAAAACTGTGCCACTGCATTCCAAACTGGGCAACAGTACGAGACTCTATCTCAAAAAAAAAAAAAAGCATTAATAAGAAAAAGATTACCATACTATTATTTTAACTGCAAATTCCCCAATTTCCAAAAGTGGTAACTTGAAATTTAGCTTTTGTTAAACAACTCGAAAACTTGTTTTACTATACAAACAAAACTATCTGGACCATTAAAGTGTTTAACTAAAGGACCCTACAGTTTTCAAGCATCTCAAGTTATCTAGGGATATGTTAACTTATAATTAATACTTTAAAAAACCATCTTTTTATGCACTTATTAAATATCTTCTTTAAAATTGATGAGGCAACATGTTCATCTCTTTATAATATAACCACAATATTTAGAAATTGCAAAAAATTTTGACATGGGTTAACAAATTAATCTAACTTAATGGGAGTTTTCTATAGAACTAGAACAAGATATCAAAGTTTATGTCCTTATACCTCACTTTCTAAATGTTTATAAACATAAAAAGGTTAATCTTTTTCTCTTTTCATTTTCCTCATCTTCTCTTTCTTTTCTCTTCTTTACAAGTCTGTAAATAAATAATCATTTATATAATCAGTATATTTTATCTTTTATTTGGATGAATTTTGCCTTAAATAAAAAGCAAGTGATGTGAATTTATTCATCTTTTCCTTTCCACTTGATAACCACTGGTCTGGTTCTCTATGGCAGGAAGAGCTAAATACTAACTTGCCTTAATTTTAACGTTCTGTCAGACAGATTAGAATATACACTGCCTTTCATATATAAACATCTTTGAAGTCTCATATCAGAAGAAATACTTGCTTTTGGAAGGAAACTTTATGTAGATGGTCTTATACAAATTTACTAAAACCCCAAACACTTTATATTACTAAGATATAAATCAGATAATGATGTCAATATGTTCATAAGAATACAAGTATAGTAAAATTATCAGTTTCCTTTATTCTTCCTTTCTGGAAAAAAAAAAAAAAAAAGAGGCGTTGACTGGGAGATTCATAATGACCCAAAGTAAAAAAGGTCTCTGTGTGCCTCAAATTCGATATTTTAAGTTGAAGTCAGCTGTTAAGAATTACTGAATTATCCTGGGCAGAATCTGGGGTATGGCTCACATTACACTATGTTGGATATGAAAAGTTGAACACAAAAGGGGTGAAAACTTTTCAGTGATTAAAAAGGCCTGTGGGATTGAATTTTTAGATTCCAGAGCAGCACATCAAGAGAAATGTTGCAGATTCTCAACTTCTCACAGCAAATTGTGTCTATAAATCAATGACGTGTTTCTGAGGAAACCTAACAGGATGGCTCTAAAGAGTATATATAAATTTTCTTTCAGTTGTCATGGGAATGAAAATTAAACCTCATGGATGAAAACAAATACCCAACAAAGTTGAGAAATTCATCACATCTAGATGTCAAGCAGGCTAGAAAATAGGGTGGACACAGTTGGCTATTTCATGTATTTTCTCATTTATTGTCCTTTGAAACAAAATTTATTCATGCTTTCAGAATTAATTTTAATTAACCAAATATGTTTCTTAAATATTCTAGGTATTCATTAGAATACAATGACAATCATCAACAGCTTCTCTGTATGAATATACCATGATTTATTCAGCCTTATTACCTATATTTCAAATAATTCCTCTTCCATTTCATTTTTATTCTCCTCTGAACCATTACTCCTTATAAATGCAACTGACATCTAGTGAAACATCATCATTTAGTGATAACTTAGGATATGTAGATATTGTTGGTTTAACCATGTTATCCCAAGATCAATATTAGAAAGAGATTCTGTTATTCACTCAAATATTCTTTTTTGATGTCAGAAGGAATAAATATTCATAAAACTTGTGGCAGAATTTCTATATATTACTAAGGGATTTTATGTTTACCATGAAAATTGTTTAGAAGCCATGCTGCTAGATAGAGTCGGCTTTTAATGTGCAAAAGTGTGCAAGGAAGTGTATTTGTATGTTTAACTTCAAGAGAAATAAATATCGGAAATAAAATCTTGATTCTATGCTAAAAAAGTCATAAAAATTTGTGAAGTTATTCAAAGTAAATTGGACATATATATTTTTACATTATATTTTATGTTCTAATTTAGCTTTCAGTTGAAGTTTATTACGAATGGGAACTAAACATTTCTACAAATGTGTTCCTCATGATAGTTAGCTATCCCATTGATGTTTTTTTTCCAATTTATTTTTTATTTTTATTTTTATTTATTTATTTTTATTATTATACTTTAGGTTTTAGGGTACATGTGCACAACGTGCAGGTTTGTTACATATGTATCCATGTGCCATGTTGTTTTGCTGCACCCATTAACTCGTCATTTAGCATTAGGTATATCTCCTAATGCTGTCCCTCCCCCCTCCCCCAACCCCACAACAGTCCCTGGAGTGTGATGTTCCCCTTCCTGTGTCCATGAGTTCTCATTGTTCAGTTCCCACCTATGAGTGAGAACATGTGGTGTTTGGTTTTTTGTCCTTGCGATAGTTTACTGAGAATGATGTTTTCCATTTTCATCCATGTCCCTACAAAGGACATGAACTCATCATTTTTTTATGGCTGCACAGTATTCCATGGTGTATATGTGCCACATTTTCTTAATCCAGTCTATCGTTGTTGGACATTTGGGTTGGTTCCAACTCTTTGCTATTGTGAATAGTGCCGCAATAAACATACGTGTGCATGTGTCTTTATAGCAGCATGATTTATAGTCCTTTGGGTATATACCCAGTAGTGGGAGGGCTGGGTCAAATGGTATTTCTAGTTCTAGATCCCTGAGGAATCGCCACACTGACTTCCACAATGGTTGAACTAGTTTACAGTCCATATCTCAAAATAATAAGAGCTATCTATGACAAACCCACAGCCAATATCATACTGAATGGGCAAAAACTGGAAGCATTCCCTTTGAAAACTGGCACAAGACAGGGATGCCCTCTCTCACCACTCCTATTCAACATAGTGCTGGAAGTTCTGGCCAGAGCAATCAGGCAGGAGAAGGAAACAAAGGGTATTCAATTAGGAAAAGAGGAAGTCAAATTGTCCCTGTTTGCAGATGACATGATTGTATATCTAGAAAACCCCATCGTCTCAGCCCAAAATCGCCTTAAGCTGATTAGCAACTTCAGCAAAGTCTCAGGATACAAAATCAATGTACAAAAATCACAAGCATTCTTGTACACCAATCACAGACAGAGAGCCAAATCATGAGTGAACTCCCATTCACAATTGCTTCAAAGAGAATAAAATACCTAGGAATCCAACTTACAAGGGACATGAAGGACCTCGTCAAGGAGAACTACAAACCACTGCTCAATGAAATAAAAGAGGATACAAACAAATGGAAGAACATTCCATGCTCATGGGTTGGAAGAATCAATATCGTGAAAATGGCCATACTGCCCAAGGTAATTTATAGATTCAATGCCATCCCCATCAAGCTACCAACGACTTTCTTCACAGAATTGGAAAAAACTACTTTAAAGTTCATATGGAACCAAAAAAGAGCCCGCATCGCCAAGTCAATCCTAAGCCAAAAGAACAAAGCTGGAGGCATCATGCTACCTGACTTCAAACTATACTACAAGGCTACAGTAACCAAAACAGCATGGTACTGGTACCACAACAGAGACATAGATCAATGGAACAGAACAGAGCCCTCAGAAATGATGCTGCATATCTACAACTATCTGATCTTTGACAAACCTGACAAAAACAAGAAATGGGGAAAGGATTCCCTATTTAATAAATGGTGCTGGGAAAACTGGCTAGCTATATGTAGAAAGCTGAAGCTGGATCCCTTCCTTACACCTTATACAAAAATTAATTCAAGATGGATTAAAGACTTAAATGTTAGACCTAAAACCATTAAAATCCTACAAGAAAACCTAGGCAATACCATTCAGGACATAGGCGTGGGCAAGGACTTCATGTCTAAAACACCGAAAGCAATGGCAACAAAAGCCAAAATTGACAAATGGGATCTAATTAAACTCAAGAGCATCTGCACAGCAAAAGAAACTACCATCAGAGTGAACAGGCAATCTACAGAATGGGAGAAAATTTTTGCAACCTACTCATCTGACAAAGGGCTAATATCCAGAATCTACAATGAACTCAAACAAATTTACAAGAAAAAAACAAACAACCCCATCAAAAAGTGGGCAAAGGACATGAACAGACACTTCTCAAAAGAAGACATTTATGCAGCCAAAAAACACATGAAGAAATGCTCATCATCACTGGCCATCAGAGAAATGCAAATCAAAACCACAGTGAGATACCATCTCACACCAGTTAGAATGGGCATCATTAAAAAGTCAGGAAACAACAGGTGCTGGAGAGGATGTGGAGAAATAGGAACACTTTCCCTTTGATGTTTTATTCTCAAAGAGGATAGTTCTTTTCAACACTTTACTTTGCCGAAAGAAAAGTAGTTATAAGTTTAATTATCTCTCTATTGTCCTTTCATTATGATCCAAGTAAGAATTTTTAAAAAATTATATTTAAACTCATCTGAAGCAAGAAAGTGCCATATAATAGCACTTTCTTAAACTTTACAGCTCTTAACAATTGCACATCGTGTTTCTAATAAAATAATTGAAGGTGATATCAGTTACACATTGGAATCTAAACCAAAGCATGGGACATGTAAAACCAAGTTTAGTAGAGTCTCATCTCTATTATAGTGATTTGTGGTATAAAATTGAAACAAGAACACATTTGGCACATGCTCCAGGAAGACTCATACTGACTGAGCTATTGAAGGAGGCTTTGAGCTTATGAGTGGCTTCTTAGGCAGTAGAACCTCGTGGTGGTGGTGACCTCCCTACAGTTATTGCAGAATGACGAACTTTTGTCCATCTATGATTTGGTCTAAATTTCAAATTTTGCAGACACTTAATCCCCTGATTCTCACACTGCCATCTTTATGTTTCACCATCAGCACAAATTAGGAAGAGCAGCAGCTGAAAGCAAGACACACCCTTGATTTACAGAAATAAACTTATATAACCCGTCAGTATACTTCTTACTCAAAGGTGAAGTAAACTTCTACCTGTATACTTGTTGATTTTGTAATTTTTTTCCTCAGCTCACCATTCTTTATTTTCTCATCTTACTACTATAAACTGAATTCCTATAATGATTTTAAAATTCAGTCAAAAATAATCTGTGAAACGTTAAAACTGCAAGCAAAGTCCAATTAAAAAAAAAAAAAACTCTCCCTAACATCACATCTGGTACTAAATTAAATTCGAATGACTTTCTCAATATGACATGAGGCCATGAGTCAAATCCTACATTTCCAACTCTCAGCTCCAGACTGTAGCATTTCCTATGGCCAAGAAGAAAGACTCACAAGCACATGCCCAGATCAAGAGCAGAAAAGGCTGTATTCTCTAAGACCTGAATAAACACAGACAGCAGCCTCCACATAGAGGCTGCTCCTTTCTCTCCATGCAGAAGAGAAGCATCCCTCTGTTAGCAGATAGAAAGCCAGCCTGACAGTTGTGAGTTTGTTGTGTGTGAAGATCCTACCACAAGGAAGAACGATGATTGAAGACTCATGTTTAGACAATGGCCCAGAAATACTGTACAGAAATAACTTTGGTCTGATGTTCTATATCTTTTGGTAAAGTTAAGGTGGAAAAGTTTCTAAAGAGAATTGGCTTTAATATCTATTTCAAAAAATGGAGGGAACTGCTCTACTTAGAGTAACAATGGAGGTACTTTCTTTCTTTTTATTTCACTGTGGAATCCAATTCTCAACTGCTTTCTGGGGAATGTATTTTCCTTACAGAAAGCCCTTACATTTTCCCTGTGAAATTCAGCGTTAAAGCTAAAGTGTTATGTAATTTTAGAACTGAATTGTCAACTTGAGTCATCTGTGGGTCAGGAGATTAGGGAGTATTGTACTACCTTTCAGAGAAGAAAAGCTAGGCAATAGAAATAGCCATGGCTTTAGATTCAGATGGACATGGATTTAAAATTCTGTCTTGTGGCTGAGCACTGTGGCTCACGCCTGTAATCCCAGCACTTTGGGAGGCCAAGGCGGGCGGATCACGAGGTCAGGAGTTCAAGACCATCCTGGCCAACATGGTGAAACCCCGAATCTACTAAATATACAAAAATTAGCTGGGCATGGTGGCACATGCCTGTAATCCCAGCTACTCAGGAGACTGAGGCAGGAGAATTGCTTCAACCAGGACCCAGAAGGCAGAGGTTGCAGGTGAGCTGAGATCATGTCACTGTGCTCCAGCCTGGGCTACGGAGCAAGACTCCATCTCAAAAAAAAAAAAAAATTATGTCTAAATGTATTTAAGGACAATATGATCCTAGACAATTTTCTTAGTGTCACTCTCAGTTTTCTCATCTGTAAAATGAGAACAATAATAACTTCCTTTCAAGAATGCTATAATGATGGAATGCGATACTTAATACATACAAATTATCCGATACGTGGTAAATGCTCAACCCATAACCATCATTACTTTGACATGGTTGTCTTTCTGACCTATAGACAATTTAAGTGAGTTTGATATTAATAACAAGTTACAACCAATCAGAGAAATATAAGAATTTCTTTCTGATCTAGGCTCTCAAAGGACTTCCATTTAGAAAGAGACTTCACAAGTACCCTAGGAAGTGCTAATGTTGGCAACTAAACTGTGACAAGAGATGAAGATTCTCCTCAATCTTTCTCCATAATCCTCAGCATGTCTTGTGCTGCACGGTATCTCTATTAATGGGGAAGTATGTCACATCAGTGGTGTGCCGGTCAAATGGGATAATAGTTCAAAATGTGCTTTGTCAGCTCTAACATCACAAAAAATGTTAAATTGTCATTGACTTCTTATTCATATAATTTCAGAAGTCTATTATCACAAGAGTTCTAAATCATCATTGAATTAGTCATACCGTTTCAACGAATGGAATATATAAGAGCTTATAATCTTAAAAACTAAAAAGAATAATTTACAAGAAAGGATGAAATTGCCTATTCATTTAACAGGTAACACCGAAGGTCAAGTCATATCTTTATCTTCAAGGCAAAAACACAACTCGTATTTTTGCTTTTTTGACATAAGCACTCCAGTTGTTTTGACTATTACTCATATATATACAACTTTTCTACTCTTCTCTCTCATGATATTACATATATTTCATATGTATCTGCTGTTGTTATTAGAGTGTTACTCTATATCCCTTGTTCTAGACATAAAACACCCTACAAGTACACTAGGATTTAGTTTTTATCTTGTCATTCCAGTGGTTCACTACAATTCCTAGCTCTTGATCACCTGAATCAGTTATCTTTTTTTTTCAACACAAAGCATTCAATTGTGTAATACTTCTTTTTAAACTTCAATATCTCATAACTGCTTACAAAAAAAAATTCCAGACACTTTAGAATAGCCCAAAGGCTATGACTCTTCACAGCCTGACTCACTCCTTTGACTTCCCTCCTTTGACTTCCTCATGAGCCTTGGCAGAACAATCAGGTCCCAGAGTCTTCTCAGACATCACTCCCTACCCCGCCACTCCCTGCTGGGGACGCGTCTTTCCTTATGGCTTCTTTCGCAATTTTTCATGGAGTAGTAAACACCAAATGAAATGCCACTGCTTCCATCACTGTTCTCACTCCTCTAAGAAGAAGGGATATGCCTGGGGGAAGTCAGTATTTTTTTAGGCCAATAATCCCTTATACTTTCATTTATATAGCACTCGTCATATTTCCCTATTGCTTTCTCCTCTTTTTTTTTTTTTTTTTTTTTTTTTTTTTTGCTGTTACTTGTCTGTCTGTTTCTTTCATTTGTAAAGTGAAATCTTGAATGACTAAGACAGCGTCTTGTTCATCTTTATATATCCAAGACTTGGGGATTTCTCTTCCACTTCCTCAACTGAATCTTGAAGATGTAAATATTTGAGAGGTATTGCCTCTACCTGAAAGTTGAAATGGTGGCATCTAAAGAAATTATTAGTCCTATGTTGCAGAAACTTTTTTTTTTTTTTGCAATCCCACAGAATGTTCTTTATGGGTCTATGCATAACAAATTAACAGTTATATTTTTGAATTATTTTCTCTTCTCAAAGCACTGATGCTATGACAGAGAGTGGAGGATGTAAGTAAAAACTGTAATTAAGCTAGCATAGTTTGGCTAAATTCTGCAAGGACAGATCTGCTTTTTCCAAAAAGGGATGCTCTGTATGGGTACACGCGGTTATCCCACACAGATAGCCCTTAATATTTTATTTTCCAGAAATGGGAGGAAACAATGCTGTTAACCTCGCTGTGGTCTCTGAGCAGATGGCATACATGCCACCAGCCTCTGGCCTGGGATTGGAAATGTGAAGCCCTATCATGGCCAAATATTTGGCCACATATTCATGGCTATTGTGGTGGTGGAAATAAAGAAAGACATAATTTTGCTCTTAGTTCTTTATTCATATCAGTGACAGAGGTAAACAACTCTGGCAGGTGAGACTATAGCATGAACAATTCCTCTTCCCCTTGGCTCTGTTTGGTAACACCCAAGGGAGGCAACATTCCGAGCACTGAGATCTTGGAACACTTTGGATTCACCTTATATCATTCCCCAGAATAATAAAAAAGGATGAAGGCTACAATTTGTTAAGTATTTCTATTTTTGAAGCATCAGATATACACATACATACAGGTCCCAGATATATATGCAAACACACACTATTTATTCATTCATTTGTTCATTTATTCAACAATATTTTGAGCAGATAAAATATTCTGGGTACTAGTCTATACATATACATATATATATATACACACACACATGCATATATATAATGCAACCTTTCACACACATCAGTTTAATATTTACAACTTTCTAACATGTCTTTATCCTTTTAAAAATGAAAAATTGAGATAAGAGAAGAAGCTGAGAGTCAGAAAGGTAAATATTTTGATGATCGCTAACAAAGATCAGAGCCTGCTTTTAAACTTATCCATGGCACGAAAACCCTTGTTCTTTCTATTTCCTGAGATTAATAAATGAAGAGAATAATTTTGCTTTGTAATTTCCAAAAAAAGTTAAATATTATAAGTTGAGGGCACTGATGTTCTGAATCTAACAGGTGATATCATATTTCTAAAATGTAATCCTGCAGAGAGTTTCAAGCATACATTTTCTGTTATCAGTTTACCAAATTGAAACTTTCTACAAGTACAAAATGAGAAATGTGTCATAGACTCTCTAGGTAAATATGCACTAAGATAATTATTTATACCTGTGATCTAATTTAGACGATAGATGATTATTAAAATGAGCAAATCAACTCATATTTTAGATGCACCAGGAAGGTGCTACTGAAATAAAATTCTATAATAAAATCTGAATTCAAAATAAGTGCTTCTTAACGCTCCATTTTATTGCCAAATGTAAATTTTTTCCCCCCACTGGTTTTTTCCATGCTCTTAATAAATAAATTCAGACAATAAAATTGTATTTTCACCATACCCTTAATTTTTACTTCATGATACAAAAGCTGCCAAATGTAATTCTTTTACTCCTATCTTTTAATATCTGCCCTTTTTTGAGACTATCATAAAAGGAATCCAAAAAATTACACTAATTTAACATTTTATAACAGATTAAAAAAACAATCGCCTAATGCTCAAGGAGATTGTCAATAAGAAACACTAGATGCAATTCATCAAATGTTTCCAAGAAACCGATAATTGGAGGTTTGTGGATATTTAGATTAATACAGTACAAAAAACAAGCCACATCAAATAAAAGGACCCTAATAAGTCAATTGAACACCGAATTCCATGTCCTCAAGTGGTCTGAAGTTTTATCCTTTATGAACTTGCTCTTCTCAGGCATAGAAGGCATACACAGATCTTAATGACTATTTTTAATTAAAAAAATTCTCTTTGGAAAATGATCCATCTGTTTATTGAAACAATCCTTTGGAAAGCCAACGAGGTCACTAAAGGTCAAAACCCATATCTAAGTTGGTTTAAGCTCAGGGTAATCTAAATAGTGTGTCAAATTGGACTACTAGATATATAGAATGACAACATATAGATTAAAAAATAACTCCTCTCAGATTCTGTATTTCTTGCAAATGACAGGTTTTACGGGTAAGATTTAAGGGGAAAAATATTGGAAGGCAAAAGTGCATTTAACGTTTGTTTATATTTCCACATCATTATGCTAGATTTAAGCTGTCAAACTAAGTCGATAACACATGTTAAGTATAGAAATGTATACAACAGCCACCTACCGCTAAACTAGGCAAACAAAGAACTCTTGTCACAGGGTTACAAATTCCAAAGTTAAATGCAAGGTAGTATTTTCAGGGCAAGGTTTGCTCTTTATCTCTAATGGAATGATGCCTTTAAAACGCCTTGTATTTGTAAAACAGAGAAGAATGGATACATCTTGCAGTAGAATTCTGCACAATAACTCACCTACAAAACTTGCTCTACAAATGTAATTATTATACAGCTGCATTAAAATTTACCTTGAGAAATAGTACTTGGGGTAATAGTATATCAGGGGCGTCCAATCTTTTGGCTTCCCTGGGCCACATTGGAAGAATAAGAATTGTCTTGGGCCACACAAAAAATACACTAACAGTAATGATAGCTGACGAGCTAAAAAAAAAAAAAAAAAATCACAAAAAAAATCTCATAATCTTTTAAAAAAGTATACAAATTTGTGTGAGCCTGCACTTAAAGCCATTCTGGGCCACATATGGCCTGTGGGCTGTTGGGTGGACCAGCTCGGTGTAGATGTTTTAAAAATGCTTAACTTTCCACTGCTTCATGTGGAGCAGGCAATTTGCACCTTTGTTCTAACTATTTTTATTAAATAAATGAGTTAAAATGAAGGTCCTATCTAATATCATCTTATATCCAGTTCCATGAAATATTTATCTCATTTAATTTAATAGCCAATGTTAAAGTAGCTGCATTTATTATAGCATTTATTACATGACCAACATTCTAGAAGATATAAAAGTATAATATCTGGTTCCTCCACAAAAATATTTATAATTTGCTTTCAGAGATAATTTACCAACCAATACTGTGATAATAAATATAAGTGTCATGAAAGTACAGGGAGCTAGTTGAGAGTAGGGGCCTTACAATATTGCCTTTTGTTGTTCAGTATCTATCTGTGGGAGTTAGTATGGAAATTGGAGGAAGGGACACTAAAACTTTGTAGTGAAACACAACCAGCTTTTTAAAAAAAAGTTAAATAACAACTAGAAAGTTTGACTAAATAGGCATATAGATAAAGGGACAGCTTTTTGACATTTTCTTTTTTTAAAAAAAATTAATGGATACATAAGGGTTGTATATCAGACCCAGCTTTTAATCTAGAAGTTATTTGCCACTTGACCCAGGAAATAATTATATCTCAGTTTCCCCATTTTTTGTTTGAAAATTGAGAATAGAAATACTCAAAGCTTTGTATTAAATAATAAATGAAACAAATTATTGCACCCCTGGCTGAAACATAAACAAATATTATTTCCCACTACATTCACCTGTTTCAGCATGTGGTAGGAATTGGACTGTCAGCAAAGAACAGTTCTTTGAAAGACAACAAAGCACTATGGAAGAAATGATCTGATCCTTGAAATGAAAGAATGATGCCAAAATAAAAAATAAACCCCCTTAAAGTAAAATAAAATAAATAATAAAAATCCTGAGTTAAAAGGAAAATTAGAATTACCATAAAGCAATCCATGAAGAGACTAACAACAAAACTAATTTTTAGATTCTCCTAATTTTCATGATAATAATGATAAAAATGTGAATGATATTTTTAGCACAAACACCAAATAATGAACTCTACATTAAAGTTTTTCTTAAAAAAGCTAGTGAAAGTAAAGAAGCTTAATGATTTGTTTTGTTAGCTTCAAAATTATCAAATTAACTCCACTTTATACAAAATTTTCCAGGCTAAACTTCTTGGGTTTTAGTAAACTTCAATAATTATAGAGAAACATATGGAGATATATGGAGAGATGATATAGATCTATATAGAGATGTTAGAGATATGAAACGCAGTATAAATAACACTATACAAAAATGACTAAATATGGAGAATTAACAATTGTTTAAAATTCTATCCTTTAAAAATTGCTTTCTCGCATCATAAAATGTCACTTTTCAGTTATTTTGCATAAAAAAATCTATTTTTAGCGAACTAGAAAGTGCCCTACAAATATATCAACAAAGCAACAATTTTATATGAGTTCTATCTATCCTAATCAACTTATCTTTGTGGTAAAAATCAATATTTATTAAGCTTCTCCAATTTCTCCAAATAATTCTTAGTCAATATGGCAGGAACAAAAGCTTTCTCTAGTCTGGAGGTCCTTAATACTACAAAAGAGATTCATGAATTTTGATGAGGAAAAAGTTATTTTTTCACTAAACTCTAAAGTCATTATTTTCACTAAACTCTAACTAAAAGTCAGCATTTCTTCCATTATGAATGTAGGTAATTGTGGTAGGTAGTCTCTAAGTTGGCCTTCCCTGATTCTCACCTCCTCGTATTTATGTCCTGTGTAAACCCTCTCTTTTAGTTTAGACTTGTGTATAACAGAATAGAGTAAAAGGAATGGGATACTGCTTTTGAGATAAGGTTTCAAAAAGATTGTGGTTTCTGCCTTGAGTGTTCTGTCTTGCTCCTTCCCTTGTTTACTCTGAGGGAAACCAGCGGCCATGTTGGGAGCTGCTCTATGGGGAGGCTGTCTTAACAAGGTATTGATGTCCCTGGCAAACAGTCAGTGAGACCCTGAGGCCAGCTAATAGCCACCTGAGGGAGCTTGCAAAAGGGTCATCCCTCAGTCAAGTCTTAAGATGACTTCAGCCCCAGCCAACATCTTGAATGCAGCTTTGTGAGAGACCTGGAGTTAAAGGCACCCAGCTAAGCTGTACCCACATTTTGAACTGATGGGAAAATATATTACATAGTCATGTAATATATATATAATAACTATATATAGCTTATTAAGTATTAACTAACATGATCATAAGGTCCCACAATAGGCTGTCTGCAAGCTGAGGAGCAAGGAGAGCCAGTCCGAGTATCAAAACTGAAGAACTTGGAGTCCAATGTTCGAGGGCAGGAAGCATCCAGCACAAGAGAAAGATGTGAAAATAAAGAATTAGGAAGAATCAGGGAGGCTAGGTCTGTCTCTCCTTTTGACATTTTTCTACCTGCATTATATTCACTGGCAGCTGATTAGATGGTGCCAACCCAGATTATGGGTGGATCTGACTTCCCCAGCCCACTGACTCAAATGTTCATCTCTTTTGGCAACACCCACACAGACACACCTAGTATTTCTCAACCCAATCAAGTTGACACTCAGTATTAACCATCACATAGGCTCTGTGAGATAATGTTTGTTATAAGCTTTTAATTATTGAATTATTGAGATTATTTGTTATGCAGCAATCGATAACTAA